>NC_138877.1:8238456-8905186 GCF_965194805.1 Balaenoptera borealis
GATCTTCCCGGACTGGGGATCGAACCCGTGCCCCCTGCATTTGCAGGCGGATTCTTAACCACTGCGCCACCAGGGGAGTCCCTCTTCTTCTTCTTAAGTTCCCTTTTTTACATCCAGTAGGACCAGCTCTTGTGATTATCGTCAGCAGAAAGCGATATACCACAGTGGGCAACATGAAATTGCCAAGTTGTCAAGAATTCTAGGGATTTTCTTTCTTCTCTAGTTATTGTCACAGCCAATGTCTTCTTGAAAGATGTATCTTCATTTCATTGCCATATTAGGTGGCTAAGAGTTTTCTGGTCAATTTGGTAAACTTTAGACTATCTTAGAATTTAATTAGCTCAATAAAGTGGCCAAAGGAACCTACAGATGACCACATGTACAAATACATATGAAATCAACGATACAGGCTGACTGGGGTAGGTGGGCCAGTCCTCCTGTTACTCTGGGGATGTGTGTGTGAGCTGCTTTGTTTTTGTTCTGGAGGGTGAGGGCTACTGGTGTGGGTAAATTTCCAAACTCCCCAAGAGAACATAATCAGAAAACACACAGCAGGCATGGAGAGGAGTCACACAGCTGGATGAAAAGGGAACTAGAAGGAGATTGGATTGTTAAAGGAACTAGAATTGTTTCACATGCAAAGTATGAAGCAGGGGCAAGAGAACTGGAAGAACCAAGGTGGTTCCAACCAACTTCTACGATTATTTTATTGAATCGGAGAAAATATGAGCTTCAACCACAGCTGAACCTAAAAAGGGGAAACTTTTCGTTTAGCACCAATCATTGCCATGCATTGATTAATAACATTAGCTGGCATAAGGGTAGTGTGGAAGAAGCTTGTTCAGTCGCCCACTGTACTCCCTTCAGCCTCTACCATTTTGTCTCCAGTACAAGCATCTAGGTAAAGACAGAAAAAAGTGGCTATTTGGGAAGTCAGCTTTCACCCAAACATAAGAAATTTAAAAAAAAATTTTTAAGTGTTTTATTTTATTTTAAATTTTTTTAAATTAATTAATTAATTTTTTGGCCGCGTTGGGTCTTCACTGCTGTGCGCGGGCTTTCTCTAGTTGCGGCGAGCGGAGGCTACTCTTCATTGCAGTGCCCTGGCTTCTCTTGTTGCGGAGCACGGGCTCTAGGCGCACAGGCTTCAGTAGTTGTGGCACACGGGCTCAGCAGTTGTGGCTCGCGGGCTCTAGAGTGTAGGCTCAGTAGTTGTGGCGCACGGGCTTAGTTGCTCCGCGGCATGTGGGATCTTCCGGGACCAGGGTTCAAACCTGTGTCCCCTGCACTGGCAGGCGGATTCTTAACCACTGCGCCACCAGGGAAGTCCCAAGAAAATTTTTAAAATGTCAAGTGGGCTTAGATGTTGGTCTTGCCACTCGGGGGCATTTTTCTCGCAGTTGGGATAGGGGTGGGAAAGTCATGAGGGCCCTGACCTGCTCCATGAAACCCACTTCAAAAGCTGGAGCTATCTTCTAGCTTCCTAATAACCCAACTGTAGCTTTATCATGAGATAAGTTTTCTACAAACTTTTCTGAATATATTTTTATTTTCACTTCGTTGGCTTGGGAGCCGTGAGTAAACGCTAAATGATTTCCCCCCTTCATCTACATGTCGACCATTTAGAAACACAGACTAACAGACCTCCAAAATGAATAAATATCTCCTGCTGTTTAATAGCCAACCTTCAAACTGATTCAGGAGCCACCCAGGCAGGCACTCTGAGTTCCCTGTGATTCCGGACATGTCACTGACCTCTCTTCAGGCTGAAGTGAAGTTAATGTTTTTCCCTCCCATCAACTCACAGCGGTGCTTTGGGGATAGAAGAATGGATGTGGCAAAGTCCAGTGCAGAGTTTTAAATGCCACCAGCAAAACCAGGTAAAAAGCACTTGTCTTTTGTGAAATGTAGCTGCCGTGTAAGAGACCCACGGCACACTGTCTTCCGGCCTCGGGAACACACAGGTCCGTCTTTCTAGAATTCAAAACTGAAGGTGGAATGACACGGTGGAAGGTTTTTTGTTGTTGTTGTTTTTCTTTAATTAATTAATTTTTGGCTGCATTGCAGTGGCTACCAGAGGTGGATGGAAAAGTTTAAAGGGCGTTTGGATTTCTGTTTGGTTGGTTGGTTTTTTGGCCTCGCCAGTGTAGCCAGATGGTTTGGGAGACATAATTTAGAAAGCACCAATGCCTTTCTCCAGATTAAGGTTCTCTTCGATTCCCATGGGAACTTTGGAGAAACAGACATTTAATTTGCTTATTATTCTTTCATTAATTTATCCAACAAAATTCATGGAGCATCTACGATGTACAAAGGCACTGCGTTTAGTCCTGGAGATACAGCATAGAGGAGACCAGAACCCTGAGTTCAGGAGCCTCCAGCCTGTTCTCCAGGTTCTGCAGGTGTGGTTTCAGGCAAATTTGCCTAACTGGACCATCCATTCTGAACATCAGAATCAGAGACAAGTGATTTCTTGAACTCATCAATAACCAATTCTCACCAACAATGCTGTCTAGATATAAGAGATTCCTGTGACCTGTTTTCAAAGACTTCATTTAAAAATACACTTGGAAAACAAAACAGCAGACTTTTTAATTCTAAAATGAGGTGGTGTTACTTGGCACCCGTATATGTTTGTGTATTTACAACAGCAGAGCAGGAAAGGGGAGGTTGAGGGGAGGCTTGCTGGGGCCCCTTCAGTTCATCATCTTAGACTCGTAATCCCTCTTCTCTGCATTTGAGAGGCTTAGGAGGCCGTCACCCACGAGAGGCCAAGGAAGCAAATCCAGCTGTAATGGCTTCACACGGTGTAATCAGACAGACTTGTTTTTTCAGAGGAGAAAAAGCCTTCCAGATAATGAGACTGGACAGAGCCTGGATGTGGAAGTAAACGTCCAGTCTTGAAATGACCCCTCTGATATTTGCCTTGGGCTCTGGCCAGTCACCTTACATCTTTGGGGCTGCAGTGTCCTCACTTGTAAAACGAGGGCACTGTGCTGGGTGACACCTGATGCCCTTCCCATTCTAACCTCCTATGATCTGTGATAAAGGTGGCACCATGCAGTGTGTTTCGTGATTTTAATTCATTGATCAGGCATTTCATCAATGGCCAAAGTTGCTTCAATGCTGAGATTAGAATAATTATGGTGAGGCTTCAGGGTTAATAATTAACTAAAATAACTGAGCCATTTCACACCTCTGCCAGTGTTCTCCTTTCCAACTCTCAACAAAAGAACAAATAAACAGCAAACAGCAATGAATTAATTCACAAGCAAAGATTATTTCTGGCAATTAGAAAAGTTGGACACTTCTCTGTTTATACATACCCCTTATATACATAAATAGGTGTATACATTTTAAGTGTGTATGTATATGCTACCATTTGTCATTAAATGTGCATATTCCTGAATAATAAAATTATATAACTAATATTCATTGAGCACATACCATAGGCTGAGCACTGTTGAAGACTTTATCTACATTTTTTATTTATTTTGGCTGCACCGTGCTGCTTGCGGGATCTTAGTTCCCTGACCAGGTATTGAACCCGGGCCCTGGCAGTGAAAGCGCCGAGCCGTAACGGCTGGACTGCCAGGGAATTCCCAATTTACATTGTCAATAACTTCTTTTCATTAATTTCTTCTGTTTTCAGTCTTAACACCCACAATTGATTGCTCAAAATATGGAAGTTTGTGAAGTTTATTGCAAACATCTTGTCTGGCAGGCATAACTGTTAGGGTGTAAAGAAACGATATTTCATAAAAAGGACTCCAATTTGTCTGAACTTTTGGGCAAAGCCTCGCTGGAAAGGCATGCATTTGATCACGTTTATGTCTGGGGGTGGGGATTCTGCCTCGAAATGACTCTCTTTTGGAGAGAGAGGGAAAATCTTGGAGTTTATGGAGAGTGGAAAACATTTTCATCTCTAGTGAGATCAGAAAAAAGAATCTCAGTGAGGCTCAAGGAAACTTTTCCTGGCAATGAGGGTTATATTTGATAAGTTACTATGATATTTGAATCACAGCTTCTGGAAACAGGTTATAAAATAAATTTTCACAGAACTGAGACAGTTCCGGTGCGGGTCTTTCTGTCCGGCCCATACACAGTCCATAGTAGTACTGAAACTTCACGGGATCACGAATTTCTATACTATCTGCCCATGCAGCGTTCCCGAAGCAGAGATGAAACATTCAGTAGCATAAGGGACGTGTTTCATATTATGATGATTATAATTCTACATGTTTTCCCAAAATGTACAAATATGAAATGTGCTATGTTCTACTCATATGCTTGCATATGGAAAACAGAAATAAAAATTGTTTACTTTGGCTACAACAAATGTCATTCTCTTGCTTAGTGGCTTTTGATATCCTTCAGCCAAACCAAACGTGCAGCTTCTCAAGATACCAGGATCTGTATTTAATACAATAATGAGTTTCTCACTCCCAGCCTCCCTCTCTCTCTCTTTTTTAATGACTCCGTTGTTAAATAAGAAATGGATAATGTCAACTTGTCCAATAGCACCACTAGTATTTGTTGCTGTTTCATAAGTAATTTAGGAAAGCAACTGAAGCATAAAGAAGCTAAATTATTTATTATAGTATTTTCCTCTCCTGGATATCATGATAATCTTCAATATTAATGCCCTCCTTACAAGTGTAAGGTTAGGAAATTGAAGTCAGTGGGTTAAATTGATCAATTATACAATTATGAAATGTTTTCAGGTGAATAGTTGATTTTATCATCAAACCAAAATAGTGCCTCATTTCTTGCATGCATTATCTAGATATTTATCTAATATGTGTTGATGTATTCTTAATTGTTGTAATACCTTCTCTGAATGATTCGCTTTGAGAGTCATACGCAGTTTCATTCAGTTCTCCTAAGTCAAGTGCAAGCTTACCCATCACAAATTCAGTGACTACTGTGGTGTGGGCAAGACGGCCAGGATAAGCAGTGCCCCCAGTAATGAAAACCAGTGGTCAGAACCCCACCTTGCCAGAGCTGGTAATCTGGGCAGTTTACAGGTTAACTCAAAACCTGTGGTTAGTAGAGACGTGTCTGACGTGTATGCTGTCTGGGAGTTTGTGCATTGGGCATTCAGAGTAAGTTGGAAGAAACACTGGTTCTAATATGCTTCTCTCCAGCCAAACATGAAAGGATTTAGGCAGAGATCATTAAGCAAATGAATAACCAAAAAAAGCATAGGAGACTCCTTGCCTGGTTCAGTTATCACCTCTGTAGGGCATTCCACGTAAAGTCTGCACAGGTAACCTTGATTTCTCACCTGCTTGCCCAGGGAACATCTTGATTCAAGGAGTATGAAAATACCTGAAGCTTTTCAGCTGAAACCTGAAGTCATCTTCATTAAGTGAGCATCACCTCTTCCCGTGTTTTCTGGAATTAGGGACACTAATGTCATCCTCTTGATTCCTGTGGAATTTTTGTGGACCCTGTTCCTTACTGTCCGTTTCAGCTGCCACACTCTGACCCAGACTCCCAACTCCAACCGCGCTGGAAACCAGCAGCACACCCTGCCTATGTCGCTGTTTTTAACCCTGCCCATCTCCTGCTTCAGAACGTACAGTGGCTTCTGCTTGCTTCAGCAACTGTGCCCTCCCTGTGACCCCTTGCTGCCTCCAACTGCTGAGCGCCTCTTCTATTCCTGAGCTAATCTATTTATTATCTCCCTCTGTGCTTGGCTTATAAATCCTGAGCCCAAGCCTTACCATTTGCTAGTTTCCTTCCAAATTTGCATTTCCTTCCCCTCCCACCTCCCCCATCTCCTTAAGCCATGCCCACTGTTCCTTTTGCATTTAAGACTGTGTTGCTTTGTATCTTCTCTTCTTGGGGGCATATCTGTGATGGGGGCATAAGGTTTTAATTATTTTGGTTTGTTTTTTTTTAAATTTTTATTGGGGTGTAATTGATTTACAATCTTGTGTTAATTTCAGGTGTACAGCAAAGTGAATCTGTCATACAAATACATAGACCCACTCTTTCTTAGATTCTTTTCCCTTATAGGCCATTACAGAGCATTGAGTAGGGTTCCCTGTGCTATACAATAGGTCCTTAGTAGTTATCTATTTTATATATAGTAGCGTGTATGTGTCAATCCCAATCTCCCAGTTTATGGGCACAAGGTCTTGAGCGGCCCCTCCCCCTCCTCGAAGAGTAGGTACCCAGTGAGTGGATGAAGGCATGCGTGAATGAATGTTGGGATGGTAGAGGCTGCTCCAGTGCTAAAGTGACATTGCTTTTCAGTATAGAAAAAGCTAGGAATATTTTTCCAGCACACAATAAAGAAAATGCTACATTGAAGCAAATGAATATATCGTAATATGATGGAGAGTGCAGTAGGAATTACTTTTTAAATGATGTTTGGAAATAGAAGAAGCTGAAAAGACAGTGGAGAAATGAATGCGACTAATATCTCCCAACAGACAAGGAAGGGGATATAAATTTGTGATGGGAGATACCATACTGCCGCCTTCACACACCCACACACTGTGTGACTTCTGAGTAGGATTAGAAAAGTCAAATTCCATGGCCCCAAAATAGTAGGCACGACTAACTGATGAATAGGTTAGTCCAAAAGACAGCTTCCAACTGCCCACCGGCCCTACCCCCAATTAAAGTAACTTCTAGAAATAAATTCTTCTTCGAATTGAATTATCTATGCAAAGGATTCGTTTTTAATAAACTACATCAGGGTTTGGCGAACTATCCAGGGGCCAAATCCAGCCCACCTCCAGTTTTGGTAACTAAAATTTTCCTGGAACACAGCCCACCCCTTCATTTTTGTGTTGTCCCTGGCTGCACCCCACTATAAGGACCCAGTTGAGTAGTTGTGACAGAGACCCTGTGACCCACAAAATAAAAAATGGCCCTCCAGGGGAAAGGTTTGCCAGTGCTTGACCTACATGATCAAAGGATATAGTAATTTGGTCAGATGTGCCATTAACTTGCTTTCTCCGGTGGGAATGTAATATGGTTGGATATATTATTTTCTGAAATAAGTGAGGGATTCAGGCCTCCCATCCTTCCCACCGGGGGCAGACCTGGGGCCTGGAATCTGGTTGGCTGGCTAAGGGAGCAGTAACCTCTGGTTACCAAGTAGAGTAACCAACATGTCCTGGTTTTCTGGGGACTGTCATGGTTTTAAAACTGAGTCCCATGTCCTGGGCAAACCAGGACAGTTGACCACCCTGACATGTAGTGAATAGCTTATGGGGTCTGGGGCAGACTGACTCGGGTTCAAATCCCATTTTTGTGACTTCACACTGTGCAGCCTTAAGTTACTTCATCAATTACCCTATCTATGAATCGGGATTGATTCTATTTTGAGGAGATATTGTAAGGATTAAAGGAAATTATGCACAGAAAGAGCCTAGCACAGAATAGGCACTTACTAAATATTCATTCCCTTCCTACACTTTAGACCATTATAAGCTAATTTGCTTATCCAATCTTTAGCCAAAATTCCCTTTTTCATAAAATAATCAGAAGGGAAACTTTAAAATACCATTCTTTTTCAAACAAAAAAAAATTATTTAATTGGTTGCTCCGGGTCTTAGTTGCAGCACGTGGGCTCCTTAGTTGTGGCATGTGAACTCTTACTTGCAGCATGCATGTGGGATCTAGTTCCCTGACCAGGGATCGAACCCCAGCCCCCTGCATCGGGAGCGCGGAGTCTCATCCTCTGTGCCACCAGGGAAGTCCCTAAAATACTGTTCTTATCCCCTGTATTTTCTAATGATGTCATTTCTTTGCCCCTGACAAATAAATAGCCAAATTAATAAATAACTTGTACTGCAGTGGGGGAAGTAGCCCATCCACGTAAAATTGCCTGATTTTCAACTTGATAACTGTTTTATGTTTTAAACATAAACACTTGGAGACAAGTGGTGGTTGAATTTTGTTTTGTCCAGCTATGGAAGCATCCCAGGAAGGTCTGCTGTGCCCAGCTACTTCAAGTAGCTTGTGATAGGAGTTCCCAGGCGGTCCAGTGGTTAGGACTTGGCGCTTTCACTGCGGGGCCCGGGTTCAATCCCTGGTCCGGGAACTAAGATCCCGCAAGCCTCTCGGCGCAGCCAGAAAAAAAAAAAAGTAGCTTGTGATGTCTCAGGTCCATGACCAGATCCAGAACTTCTGGGGAACAAGGTTCAGGGACTTTTTCTAATCTAGCATTTTGTGTGTCCAGCAGAAAATGTTGACAGGAAGTTGACAGAGGCTGTGAATGCTACCTCACTCATGATTCACCTGATGGGTCACTATGACCGAAGCGCTAAGTGGACGAACACGCTCCTTAATTTTTTTAGAGAGGTTAATTATACACAGACAGTGGTGTCCAAATCTGATAGCAACCTACATGCTGTCAAAAGTCCCCAGGACGAGATCAAAGGGACAAGACAACATTAATCTCATCCCAACTATCAGCATTTTCATTTAATAACCCGTTGGTTAGCAAGTGTGCAGGACGGAATTAAATAGTGTGTACTCCTGTAGTAGTTTATATTCCCAATTACACTTAAAATCCTAGTTGGCCCCCAACAAATTCAATTTCCGTTAGCCTGTAGCTATAGGACTTTGAGAGATCAAATATTTTACTGAACGAATTGGTCAAATCAGTCCAAAACTATCAGCATTTTTATTTAATATCCTATTTCTTAGCAAATGTACAGAATGGAATTAAATAAGGTGAACTTCTGTGGTAATGTACAATCTAAAAACTTCCAAATACCTACACAATCATAGCTGATTTCCAACAGATTCAATTTACTTGAGGCTGTGGCCATGTGATTTCAATGAATCAAACTTTTTAACCGAATTAATTGGTCAACTCAGTCAAAGCTTATAAATTCAGTGAATATATAAGTCAGTCGATTGGCTGATTTGAATGGCTAATGCAGCAAAATGAGTCAAATTATTAGCTCAGAATACAGACTGCTTTAATTTTATTTGAACTATAAACATCTGCTTGCCCTTTTGTCTAGGGCAACACCAAAAAGCACCGGTTTCCAAACTTGGCTGTACATTAGAATCACCTGGGGAGCTTTCAAAATTTCCAAAGCCCAGGCCACACCCCAGATCAGTTAAATCAGAATCCCTGTGGGTGAGACCTGGGCATCAGTCCCTTTGTAATCTCCCTGGGTGATTGGGAACCACTGGCATCAAATTCAAATAATTAGGAATAAAGCCACTATAGTATGTTTTGCATTAAGGTGGAAGCCCAAATTGGAGGAGAAAAGAATGAGACTTTGTAATAACATAATAGTAATTATAATAAGCTAATAATTTATTATGTAATTTGTTATTGTTATGTAAAAAGTAGTAGCTCACTATTTATTGAGTTCTAACCAAGTGCCAAGCATTGTGCCACATTTTACATGGATTATTTTATTAAATTCTCACACATGGCCGTGAAGCTTTATGAAGTCAATTATTGTGCCCATTTTACAAATGGGTAAATCAAGGCACCGGAGGTTAAATATTTGTCCAAGGACATGCATGTAGCAAGTGGTCAGGTGAGGGCTGGCACAAAGCAGTGTGAGTCCAAAGCCTGTGCTTGAACTATTTTTGAAAATCAGTGACTTGAAACTCAGTGCTTTATAGGTCTTTGGACGTCACACTCTTATTTCTTTGGGGCATTGTTTTTGTTTTCTTCTTCCACTTTTGTTTCTGGATGCAAAAGCCTCACCAAACGGTGCACAAAAGCAATTTCTGATGCCCCTGGGAGAGAGGTAGGCCTGGGTTTATGCATACAATAGGCAGAGGAGTTAATATTCCACATTAAGAGCTCCTTCTCTCTTGGGGGAGATTCTGGCAGACTAAAGCACTCTCAGGCAGCAGAAAGGAACCCTGAAACAAAACGCCCACCTGAGGGGAACAGACATATTTGCTAAAGCATGTTTAAAATTTAATTGAAAAAGGGTAAGAATATAATGGGGCTTCCCATTCACTGCAAATCTGGTTATTTCACAAAATCTTCAGTGTTGACCTGTCAACCTGTATGGGTTTGTTTTAAAAGTTTTCTGGTTTTTGTTTTTTGTTTTTTTGAGGTAGTCCTCCTAAGTAACACGTATTCAGTACCAGCTGAAATCTTAACATTTTTGGTTGCACAATGAAAAACAAAATAAAAAGAAGAAAGAAAGATGAAAATACGATATAATGTCACGGTCATTTGCAGCCGTTTCCTGTGACAGTTACGGTGCTGTACACTCATTTCTGAATTGTGTCTTGTCTCTCCTTTGCTGAGAATGAAGCTAAAACTGTCCCGAGAAGCTCCCCCAGGACCGAGGCCGACCGTCAGAGCAGAATCTGGGCCGGTCTCAGCAGCTGTGTGTGTGCTTTTGTTTGATTTTTTTCAGCCCACTTACCTCCGGAGAGCAGGTTTTCTCCATCCAAAGACTCCCTGACCCCAGCACCTCCGGCCCCGGGTTGGGCTCTGGCTGCAGCCTCCAGGCCACTGCCCGGGTGGGACCGGGCCTGCGACACCAGCCAGCCTCCAGCCTCCCTGCTAGGACACCTGGGCCTGGGAAGGGACCGGAACTCCCCTCCAGCACCAGGCAGGGGCTGGGGGGAAGCGACCCCCTGTCCCCGTGGAAGGCCGGGTCCCAGCAGCTCCCTGCTGCCAGCTGCGCCCCCATCAAACGTGCGCCCACCTTCGAGAAGGGTGAGTGCCCTGGGCACCAACTCCACTCTCCTTCCCCGATATCACCTGCCACTTGCCTTTGGGGAGAACTGCGCGGGGCTGGGGGCCACCAGGACCCCTTCCCCGTTCTGAGTGTGGGCAGAGCAAGGGGTCCGTTTTAATTTCCTTTTAGGCTTCCTTCTTTCAAGATGAACTTGCAGGGCTTCCCTGGCGGTCCAGTGGTTAGGACTCCGCGCTTTCACAGCCCGTGGGCCCGGGGTTCAGTGCGGGGCAAAAAAAAAAAAAAAAAAAAAGGATAAAGCCGAACTTGCCATAGTGCTTTCTAAATAAGACCTATGTTTGCAAGTTCAGGAGTGTGGCCAGAGGAGAATGTGAGTCTTGTAACTAGCAGGAAACTCAGGAGAAAAATATTTTAAGGCGATGATGTCAAAAGACTGAACAAATCCGAGGGGAAGGCCAGGCACCGAGATCCCGGAGGGCCTGGACTGGCTTCCCGGCCCCCGGGCGTCAGCCCTGCTCACCGCGGCCCGTCCGCTCTCACCTCGCGCGGAGAGGGCATCAGTGGTGCGGGCCGCCCCGGCCGCCGCCGTGGGGGGAAGTCGCAAACGTTGCACGCGCACGCGGTAGTTGTTCGTCCCTCGCCCCGGGCGCGCCAGCGGGGCGGTAGAGGGCACCCTCTGCGCCGGCCGCGGGGCCTCAGTGGGCGCGGGTTCTGCTCGGCGGCGGCGGCTGGCGCGCTTCCCGGCGGCTCCCGGCCGCAGCTGGCCGTGCTACTTGCATCCTCCACATCCTGAGAGCCGAGAGCAGGCCTCTCCCTGGAGCGACTGGGAAAACGCGAGGCCCGGCAAGGCCTTCCCGGATCGGGGAGAGGCCGGGAAGTTGGGAAAGAGCGGCCTGCAGGGGCCCGAGGAGCTGCGGCTGCCCGGGGGCGGGGGGCCTGAGCCTCAGGGCCCCGGAAAGAGGGCGAGCAGGCGGGCAACTAACCGAGCTGGAAAATGAGCGAACGTTTTTGCTACATCTTCTGGAAAGAGACCTTTCCTTCCAGACGGCCCCCCGTGTCGCCCACCTCCACCACTCAGCCTTTATCACATTACCCTGAGCAGCATTTTTTTTTAAATAAATTCGTTTATTTTGTTTATTTATTTACTTTTGGCTGCGTTGGGTCTTCGTTGCGGTGCACAGGCTTCTCACTGCGGTGGCTTCTCTTGTTGTGGAGCACAGGCTTCAGTTGTGGCACGTGGGCTCAGTAGTTGTGGCTCTCGGGCTCTAGAGCGCAGGCTCAGTAGTTGTGCTGCACGGGCTTAGTTGCTCCGCGGCATGTGGGATTTTCCCGGACCAGGGCTCGAACCCGTGTCCCCTGCACTGGCAGGCGGATTCTTAACCACTTCGCCACCAGGGGAGCCCCGCAATGCTCTTTCTTCTGTGTTTGTTTACTTGTTCATGTTTGCCTCCTCCAGGAACATGTGGGCTCCTAGACACTCGTGCGGGCAGCGCTGGGTCTCCAGTGCCAAGCAGGGTGCCTGGCTCCTTTGCAAGTGAATGAACGGACCCTGAAGCAAAGCTACCTCCTAATCAGTCAAGGAGCTGGATTTCTCAGCTTTCCATTCTTAGGCGGTGTTGTCATCAACCTGTGGAGAGAAACTGGATTTATCTGGGGGGTAAGGAAATTCATTCTCCCTGGCTTTATATATTTTCCAACCCACAGTGTCGGATCGGCTAAATATTAGTGGTCTTTAGTTTCTTTATGTGATGTATACCACTTGTCACTGTTTAATGTAATCTTATGTCATTTAAAGGTTAAATTATAGGGTAACTAGAAAGCGACAATAATACAATCTTAAGCACAATCATTTAGAGGAAGATTTCCCGCTAAAACTTGGTTAAAATAAATTTGAGAAAGATGCAGTTCAGTTCATTCAACAAATTTGACTTTGTGACAGATCGAACGTAGTCTGTTGTATTTAATAAGAATTCAGCCCATAAAGGAAGATTTAATGACATTAATGAAATTAGCTTTATGTATTAATGGAACTGAAGGAGTCAACTCTAAAAGCAAATGTTCTCTAAACCTAAATATTTTATACTCAAGAAAATCCGCTGGGAACTTCCCTGGTGGCGCATTGGTTAAGAATCCACCTGCCAATGCAGGGGACAGGGGTTCGATCCCTGGTCTGGGAAGATCCCACATGCCGCGGAGCAACTAAGCGGGTGAGCCACAACTACTGAGCCCCTGCGCCACAACTACTGAAGCCCGTGCACCACAACTACTGAAGCCCGCGCGCCTAGAGCCCATGCTCCACAAGAGAAGCCACCACAGCGAGAAGTCCGCGCACCACAACGAAGAGTAGCCCCCGCTTGCTGCAACTAGAGGAAGCCCGCGTGCAGCAACGAAGACCCAACGCAGCCAAAAACAAATAAATAAATAAATAATTTTTTTAAAAAAATTGAAAGACTTCTTTGTACTGGGTGAAAACTTAAGATTTCAAACCTAATTTTGATCAGCTTTATCATGAATACATTTTGCTAGTTTATTCCTTAAAAATCTTTCTCAGAATCTCTCCTCTTAACTCTCTGAAGTGATACCAGATGGGTTTTATTTTATGTTTTTAGCTAAAATTGGATCCTGGGAAAGAATCTAGAATAGATGATAGGAAGATGACTGTCATCTGACAATTTCCATTACTTACCTAACTCCCTTCCTCCCTGGAATTAAAGAGAACAGACACTTTATGGAGACCCACATTCCCAAACCCTTGGGAGGAAGAATAACAGTTTTAGGAATTCCTTTGTGTTTCTGAAAATTAGTAATAGCTACTCCTTGTAAGTCTATTGCAGTGAAATCACAGCCAGCTGCCTATCTCTAGAAAAAAAGGTTCCAGGTTTCCTTTCCCTGGAATGTGGCTCAAGAGAGGCTGTTCCATTTCAAAGGAGGTGCTCAGTAGGTCCCTCAAATAAGGCAATGTCAACCGTTGTAAAGAAAGTTCCCTAGAACAGACCCTCCATACCCAATTACCTGGGAGCTCCTGCTCAAGCTTTGGGTCAGTTACCCTGCCATCCATGCTAGCTGCCATCCTTGGCCCAAGTGTTGTCCGCTAACTTGCCAAAGCGTGGCTGGAACATCATCAAACTCCCAAACAGTATCCCAGGCTCCTGGGTAAGTCCACTTATTTATCATATGCTTTACTCTTGGTCTACAGATTTAAATAAAAAGAAGTAAAGCATGGATTAAACTCTGACATCAGCATTTATTCATTTTTTTGGTCATCCTTTCGTCCTATTTGATGGTGGAGGCATGAAAGCTAGTAAAGATATATTTTGAGGTTAACTTCTGTTTGCACTAGCAGTTTCTTAATAATTTTCCCATTTAAAAAGAGATTTATAATAAAACAAAATAGAAATGTTTCTATGATTTTTAAGTGAGGTTTTAAACATTACTATTATTATTAATAATAGCCTACTAAGACTCCTTGGTCTTAAAGGTGAGAAAAAGTTAGATTTGGCCTAAAAATGAAGACATAGCAAAAAACAATAATAATAAAACTGCATCTCTGTTGTTTTTTTCAAGTCAGTTTGATTCTGAACTACAATTCTTTAAAAACCCTCAAGATGGGCTTCCCTGGTGGACAGTGGTTAAGAATCCGCCTGCCAATGCAGGGGACACGGGTTCGAGCCCTGGTCCGGGAAGTTCCCACATGCCGCGGAGCAACTAAGCCCGTGCGCCACAACTACTGAGCCTGCGCTCTAGAGCCCACGAACCACAACTACTGAAGCCCTTGCGCCTAGAGCCCGTGCTCCACAACAAGAGAAGCCACCACAATGAGAAGCCCACGCACTGTAACGAAGAGTAGCCCCCGCTCGCCGCAACTGGAGAAAGCACGCACGCAGCAAGGAAGACCCAACGCAGCCAAAAATAAATAAATCAAATACATGAAAAAAAAAAAAACCCTCAAGACCTTAACATTTAAAAAAAACTTCAAGTATTATATTTACAATAACATATCTCTTACCTAAGTAAAAAAAATAAAATCAGTATTATTTCTAATGGTTCATTATAATTATCTGTAAAAGCTCAGTGTATATAAATTCATGACATAAAGTTTTGCAATGTTGACCTCTAAAATTTAGGTCCTTAAAAAAATGAGAAATTTACACTGCTTTTCAGGTTTGATCTATATAGTGTAAAATCCAGTACTCAACAGTGTATGAAATAGATCCCTATGGGACTGACTAGAAGATAAGTTTTTTTATAATTAATCCAATCTCATGTTGACCTGTTGGCCACCATTTGATAAGACATGTACTCCCCAGAACTGTAGACTGTCTTGGTCTTAAATCATATGTGAAAACACAGTTAACCTTATTTAAAGAAAAAAATTCTGATACAAATGACGAATACGTTTTGGAAATCATGTAGATTATTATGAAGAACAATGATACAATGAAATGAAAAGCAAGAAAGCTCTAATGCTTTTGCAAAATTTTCACAGTTTTTTCACCCATTCCAATTGATCTACACGTTCTCTTTTTGCAGTGCTGCAATTACTTGTATATAAAAGCTCTTTCTGTTAATCTTCAACCTGAAAAGTAGTAAAATAACAGAAGCATAAAGGGGAATGGACATTTCAACCCAATGGCTCTCCAGTTTTTTCAAGCTTTTCATCTGCTCTCTTTTGAAGGTTTATCCCTTTCACGATTTCCCCCACTGCTATAGGCTCGAACCTTTATGGAATCTTAGAAATCATGACCCTACATATCCCTTATATGTAAAATTGTCTCAATAGCCTTTTAAAAAGTTACTACATTTGGGTGAAAACTTGCTGAAGGCAGCTTGGTAGCACTCACCAAATTCATCGTTTCACTTCAATCAAAAACTGACTTCAGGGCTTCCCTGGTGGCGCAGTGGTTGAGAATCTGCCTGCCAATGCAGGGGACACAGGTTCAAGCCCTGGTCTGGGAAGATCCCACATGCCCAGAGCAGCTGGGCCCGTGAGCCACAATTACTGAGCCTGCGCGTCTGGAGCCTGTGCTCTGCAACAAGAGAGGCTGCGATAGTGAGAGGCCCGCGCACCGCGATGAAGAGTGGCCCCCGCTTGCCACAACTAGAGAGAGCCCTCGCACAGAAATGAAGACCCAACACAGCCATAAATAAATAAATAATAATAATTAAAAAAAAAAAAAACAACTGACTTCAATTTCGGCCATTTCACTTTGAGGAATATATTTATAACCTAACAAAATAATCATGGACACAGAAGTATGGGTATAAGGAAAGTCTAGTCATCTTAGCCTTGGTCATAATAGTAAAAAAAATCCATAAACAACAAGGTCCTACTGTATAGCGCAGGGAACATTTCAATATCCTGTGATAAACCATAATGGAAAAGAATATGTAAAAGAATGTGTATATATATGTATAACTGAATCACTTTGCTGTACAGCAGAAATTAACACAACATTGTAAATCAACTATGCTTATGCTTCAATAAAACTAATTAAAAAATCAGAAACTACCCAAATGTCTAATAAGATGGGATCGACAAGATAATTTATGGTATTTTACATTTATTCAGTGGAATAACATGCAGGCAGTAAAAATGATGCAGTGCAGAGCGGAATAAGGATATATGATGACAAAGTTTTGTTTAAGATAGACTCTTAGCAGTAAAAGTAGTTTTCAAGTAGAGTGTTTGTAAATATATTGCCATTTTTTGTAAAGCAGACATATATATACAACAACCAAAAGACAACCTAACTTAAAAATCGGCAAAGGACTTGAATTAGTTCCCCAAAAAGGTATACAAATGGCCAACAAGCACATGAAAAGATGCTCAGTATCATTAGTCATTAGGGTAATGCAAATCAAAACCACGAGATACTACTTCACACCCACCCACTACGATGGCTATTATTTAAAAAAAAAAAAAAAGGCAATAGGAAGTGCTGGTGGGGTTGTGGAAAAATTGGAATGCTTATACATTGCTAGAGGGAACGTAAAATGATTCAGTTGCTGTGGAAGGGTCATCTTAGCCATTGTGGTCCCTCAAAAAGTTAAACAGAATTACCGTATGATCCAGTAATTCCATTCCTAGATATGTACCCCCAAAGAGTTGAAAATAGGGAGTCAAACAAATACTTGTACATGCATGTTCATAGCAGCACTAGTCAAGTGTCCATCAATGAATGAATGAATAAGTGAATTGTGATATATATACATGCACTGGAATATTACTCAGCCACGAAAAGGAATGAAATATGATACATACCACAGTGTGAATGAACCTTGAAAACATTATGCTAAGTGAAAGAAGCCAGACGCAAAAGGTCACATACTGTATGATTCCATTTATGCGAAACAGCCACAATAGGTAAATCCATGGAGATGATGCAGATTGGTTGTTGCCAAGGGCTAAGGGGGAAGGGCAGAATTAATGGGTATAGGATTTCCTTTTGGGGTGATGAAAATGTTTGGAACTAGAGGCGGTGGTTGCACAACACTGTGAATGTACTAAATGCCATTGAATTGTTAATTTTAAAATGGTTCATTTTTTGTTATGTGAATCTCACCTCAGATTAAAAAATTATATATATATATACACATATAATTTATATATTAATCAAATATATATCTGTATATATATATCATGTTATATATATAAAACTAGAAGGGCACACAATATGTGAATAGTTTTCCTGACTAATAGAACTGTAGATGTTTGTTTCCCTGCTTATTTGTTTTCTTTCAATGAACGCAAATTTCATTCACAATAAGGGTAAACAAGTTTTTCAAAAGTGATTGTAGTGTATTGCTATCCTTCCTTCTACTTCTGGAAGTTCATGCTGCAATTCTAAGGACACATAAGCAGTACACATTCTTCTGGTGCTTCCCAGCCTGTTAGAATCAGGTAGCTCATCACTTTCTAAATGATCGGCAGTATTTTAGTTTTGTTTTGTCAGCAAGTGTCCTGAGTCCAAGTAAAGCTAAGGAGGAAGGCCAGAGAGGAATCACAGTGATGGCGGAGTGTGCTGACCTGCTTGAATATCCACAATTGTAGCCGAGGCAGGAGGACCCAGGCAGGAAAGTGAGGGTTAGGGAGGAAGCCTTCCAGCCCCTAGTTACCGTCCTTACAGAGAAGGGGAAGGAACTCGAAAATTTTCTGCACCTGCTGTGAGCCTGGCACTGCTATTGTTTTGATGCTGCTTTTGGTCCTTGAGCCTCTGAGTCTTGATGGGCCTTTGCCCACTGCTCTGTGAAAAGGCACAGGTTGGACTGCAAGAGCCTAGAGCCTTTTACCTCTAATGCGCTAGGACCCTACACTGGTGCCATACTTTATTCTGTTGTCAGTCCCCAAAGCAATGGCACCTCTTGTTCCTCTTGTTAAAAAAAAAAAAAAAGTCTGTCTGGTCCTTCTCAGCCTGAGTGTGCCTAGCCCACTCACTATGCCCAAGTCCCAGCCAGGCAGACTCCAGATGGCAGAGCAAGACCTGAGCTTCCCTGAAATGTAGGCTGGGGAGTGGGGAAGGGGCTGCCATATCCTTGCTCTGAGTAGCCTGCAAGTTCTTACTCTTCCTTCACACATTTGTGGGCATTACACTGAGTACTCTTACCCTCAGTCGATACTTCTTTTGCTTTAGGACTTATTTACTTACCTGGTTATGTTCAGAACACTTTATAGGATGATCCGTAGTTGAAACCCAGTGAACAAAAATATGGTGAAGACTGTAACTAGAGATTCTATGTACCTCTAAGGAACTAAGTTTAATTCCACTTCAAAGTCTGTTAATACAGTTGCATTTATAAATGCGTTTGGGGTACGCCCTTTACCTAAAGTACCATCTCCAGCAAGGAGGTGAAGCAGTGGTCAATTTTATTCCATTTAAGGCAGATCCTCAGTATCCATTCCTTTTTTACAAATAACTATCTCCTAATGCCCAGAATCCAGCCCACACAATCCTTGACTAGTTTCCAAAACCGTTGGCTGTAGCTTCTGTAAAGATTGACACACAATCTCTGCTAGAAAAAGCCCTCCCCAGATAAAGCTACTGGATTGAAGATGCCAAAATAGGAAGTTCCTCATTTTCACACAATGGATTACTTAAATATTTAGTTACTGCAGTAACTTTATAGAGAAATAATTTGTTAGAGTAGTTTAAATAGTCAATAGTCAACCCAAGGGTCTTTCAGTTCTGATTCTACCTTCTTGTGTTGGCGTGGCTCTGAATAAATGGCAGTATTTCAGTATTTTAATTTCTTATCTTTTAAAAATGGACATTTATTTCATGGAGCCAAAGAAATAGCCATTAAAAACCTGATTTATTATATCTTAAAAATCATTGTTAAAAAGTTTCACAATAAGGATAGTCTTGGGGGAGGGGTCAATTTGTCAATATCTGCCAAAATTTTAAATGCACCTATCTGTTGACTCAGCAATTCTACTTCAAGGTATCTAGAGCTACACAAGCCTAACAAAAATGTACACAGACGTTCATTGCAGTATTGTTGGGAATAGCAAAAAATAGGAAGCAACATGAATGACCGTCAGCAAAAGTATCAAATATATCACGGGGCATCATACCATGAAATGTCACTTATGTTTGAATTGTGTGACTAAAGAGAAAAAAAAAAGTACATCATAAAAATTTACAAGAATCTCTTTAATCCCTTTTCACTGATTTTCTCACCACTACTGGCTTTCAGTCTCCACATACCTCACGCTACCACTTAAAGGTCTATCATAATTCCTCATCTTATTCCAGATCTATATTACCACTTCCTTTTTCAGCAGGTGACCGATAAATACAGAAGGTTCAAACCAATGGACATGCCTAGAGGCCTAAGTGATTAAATTTCCTCCTGGTAGGTATGATTTCAGACTGAAACCCACTGGAAGATGGGGCTATACATTCTGGAGTGTGGCTTGTTCAGTTATGCCTGTCATTCTTTGTCCTGTGTCATGGTGTAACGTTAAATAGCAGCATTCCTAGAACAGGGCCACATTTTGCCTTATTACTGCAGGGAGCAACTTGGCTTAGACCCAGGGAACTTCCCAGGTTCTGGCGAGTGTTAGCCCTGCTGTTCACGTCTTTGCTATGAGGGGGACAAGAAATGAACCAGCTTGCATCTTTTGTTGCATAGGTATCCAGACCGTTTCCTGGCTTTTACGTTGCTTTAAAAGCATTTCAAGAGTCATTTTAAAATGACAAAGCACAAATATGGAAATATTTAAAAATAACTTAACCACAACTTATTAATTAAGCAAGGTAATTACTGGCCAATGGTTCACACTTGAGCAGCAGTTAATCCTGATTTAAGCTGTATTGGATTTGTGCAAATTTACAGTGATACCATCATACGCAAAAAGTACCTGGCTGGTACTGAAAAAGAGCTATTTCAGGCCCTTTCAGAAGGCCTGTTGTACCAAGCAGACCTAGATCTGAACTTCTGTCACAGTTTATGTGATGCCAAGCAAGGGAGTTGGCCACGCTTTCCATTCAAAAATTTCCATCTTGTCTTTCCAGTGCAGTTTTCAATATAGCCAGATACTACCCTACCGTCTAAGCAACACTTACAATCCCCCAGGCAGTGAGGGAAGTATCTGAACAGCTTCTGTGACACAGGCACTTTCCATCTCTATCATTTAAGTCTTACCCCTGTGGTGCACAGCACACACGAAAGATTTTTTTTCAGATTTCACTCTAATTAATAAAAACAGAGCAAGTATCAACACCTGATGGAAGATCATGAGAACAATTACAGGCACTAACCAGCAACAGCTCCCAACCTTTAGGAGACAATTACTTTGGTTAAGTGTTAATCAGTATGCCGCTTTTGTATCAATTTTTAAAATGCAGACAACTTAATACTGAAGTTTATACTGTTTAATCTTTTGATGTTAAGAAAATCTTTATACCCCATAGTGCTGTTAACTATTTCTAGACATTAAAACAGTTCCTATGCATTAACTTAAAAAAAATCTGTTATGCCTCCTACCTCCCATTTACTTGAGTTTTGCACATCCAAGTTTCAGGGTATACTGTTGAAATACTAAACAGAGCTAGTATGTTTTCAGATTGAAAAGGGTTTTTGTCCATGTCTTCCTGTCAAGATCTGAATCCAGTTAACCCAAAAAAACCTGTTCCCGTTCTCAACATCTTAAAAAAACAGTAGCTGTCACAAGACACCCACTGAAGTTCCTTGAGGCAGAATTCGTTTTAACTGGATCACCTACTAGCAATAAACAATGATTCTATAGCTACAGCAAACTTCTATGTAAATGAGATAACTGCTTGTTCCTCTTGACTAAAAATTTGATAAATTCTGACACAATTTCAGCCCCTCTACTGCGGTCCTCTCCTTTAGCTTAGAAAACTTAAGTTTAGATTTATAATCACTATTCCTGCTTTTCACTTACATGTGCCTTGCTTTAGAAAACTATCTTGTTTAACCCAATAGTCTGAAAGCAAAATTAGTTTTTCCTGATTCATGTAAACAGCAGCCTTTAAGAACACATGGAATGTTTCACAAAAATATTTATCAGCCCATTAACCTATTTACAAGGGTAAAGTGAGTATTTTTTAAGGGATAAACTTTGCCCGCCCTTACACTTATTTAAATGATGTTGCTAAGAGGTATTAACTGAGACTAAGATTAGAATATGTATATAACAAAACCTTAAAATCTTAAGTGAAAGCCATTTAACTAATATTTAAAACCTCTGCAATTATTAGTTTATTAGTATCATCCAGGACTCAGATGTTCAGTATTCTTCCTGAAATTACATAAAACAAATGCAAATGGAAAGAATCCAAGTCAAAATTATATAACAAAACAGCACTCCATCACAAAAGCGTGTAAAATTACAAGAACGCTATTTTAAAACACTGGCACTTTAAGAGAACGATAATCTCAAAAACCACAAAATTGCCAAATTGTTCCCTAAACTGTTAAGCAGATAAACATATGACCCTGATCAATGAGCTTGAGTTTTGTAAAGAAAAATCAAATTCAAATAAATCAGGTAATTCATACTGAAATACAAAGTTTAAGTGTCTTCTTCCCTCATGTCTATTTGATTTATAAAGGGGCAAACCATAATATAGGAAAATATACCTGATTTAAAATGTGGTATAGAATTTTAAAAGTTGGCCCAATTAATTAAAAATACCTTTAATGGAGGATCTCAAGTTTCCTAAACAATCCATATTTAGATAAACAGGAGAAGACATTTACAGCCAGCACTTTTTCTCCAGAGCCTTTGTTGGGACTAATATCAACAACAAAAAAAAACATAATATGGCAGTCTTGTATTTTAAGCTCACGCTTTTGGGGATACATTCTCAGTCTTAAACGTGGGAACTGCAAATATAACTGCCATTACACGGTAATGGGAGTTAAAGGATGTAGAGTCCTCATGTAAAGATTAGAACATACTTTTCTATTAGTCCTTCAAGGACAGACTTTCAAAATGTTTGATTCTAATAATCCCGTGCTGTGAGTAGATTGGTTACTCTTCACTTTGTAAATGAACCTGGGCTATGTGAAATCTGTTATCAACCGATCAAGATTTGAGTTTCAGTTATGGATGAAAACTGTCTCAATTAAACTTTTATTACCCTCATCATGAGTATGCAGGGTGTGTACACAAAAGCTTTTTATCAGCTAACTATACGAAAGATAAACACTGTAATAATTCGTGTGATCCAAAATGGGCAAAAAGCAAAAGACTAGCTTCCCCTTAAGAAGAAAATTTTCAGACCTATGAAAAGGACAACAATACTAATAAAAAAAATTGTATTTACTTAGAAGCATTCAGAATGTCAACAAAACAGCTGCAACTTTTTTTCTTTTTTTTGCAATTACAGAGTGGTATTCAGTTAACAGAACAACAATTATTTCATATAAGCTGCATCAGAGACAACTGAAGATGAAAAAACTACCATCCCCATATATAACTAATTTGTGCTGTGCACCAACAAGAACCTGCTTTAAATTTCCATGCCAATTTACAACCCCCATACTGTACCAGGCAAGGTTAGTGGCTATTGAAAATACCACCAGGACAGGGCTATCTAAAGACACATTCGGTAGTGTGTTAACTATACAAAAAAAGACACTGTACAGTTTAAAAACAAATCTTACACAGCCTTACATTTCAATTTTTTTCTTTAAAAGGAGTGAGTTGTGTACAGGGGGGTTAAATGCTTTATAGACAAGAAAAAAAAAAAACTGCGCTAGAACCAACTTATTCATCATCATCATCTTCTTCTTCCTCTTCATCCTCTTCATCTTCCTCCTCCTCCTCATCCTCTTCATCTTCCTCATCTTCCTCCTCTTCCTTCTTTTTCTTGCTTTTTTCAGCCTTGACGACTCCCTTTTTTGCTGCATCAGGCTTCCCTTTAGCTCGGTATGCAGCAATATCCTTCCAAAATAAAGGCAGGAAAAAAGTGGTTGGAAAGACAAAACAGTTAAGGAGAGAAATAAAAGTAACATGGCAAAACTTTATGAAAAAACAAGGACTCAGATATACTAAAATAACACATTATCTGCAGACTCACATCTGTGGACTTTCAGAAACACACATGAAAATATTATAATTGTAAATAGTCCGTAACTCATGGAATGACATGGTTTGAGATTGGCATTGTTATGCCTCACTGAAGTACAACCACGTACCACATCCTAAGTTCAGTTTATTAAAACTAGAATGTAGAGACTGATTAAAGGGTAGACACTGCCACCTTCTGAATGCAAAAACGCATTCTACAGGTTTATACTGTCAGACCCTAATCCATAGTAGAAAACCTTGTCTTAAAAAAAAAAAAAAAAAGTTATTTGCCACTGAGCATGCAATTTGGTTAAGAAACATCTAGAAATAGATACATTTCTCCAAAATGACTAAATAAGCTAAACTCTAACTTTACTTTTAATATTTCAACTCAAAAGTATAGAGGCTACAGCTTTTTCTTATTATATCAATTTACTGTACAGATCAACAAACTCATAACTTTCTGACTTAGTAAAGTTTTTTTTTTTAATCTAAGGGAGGGAACGTAAGTGTTTCAGGGTGTTTATGAACAATACAGATCTACGTTATTTGGTCCAGCCTATTTTTATGTTGTGTGCCTGATCATTTAAAATAGTTAAACCATTTGACTCAAAGTGACTACCAAAATCTTCATCAATCTGGATACTGGAGAATAACAAAACCACCCGAGTCAAATAATGTTAAGTCAAACAACACTGACAATTTATTTGACCTTCTACGTTCTTTAAAACACGGAATGGGACTTAAGAGTACAGCCAATGGCACACTGAATAGCTGTTATACTTAAAACGGCATTACACCTCCAACTCTTAGGAATCGTAATAGGAAATTAAGATGCAGTACCAAGTATAGTCATTCATCTGACATCTGGCACACCCTTCCATCACTACACCACGCCAATCCATACTCACCTTCTCGTACTTTTCCTTCAGCTTAGCGGCCTTCTTCTCATAAGGCTGCTTGTCATCTGCAGCAGTGTTATTCCACATCTCTCCCAGCTTCTTTGCAACATCACCAATGGATAGGCCAGGATGTTCTCCTTTGATTTTTGGACGATACTCAGAACAAAACAAGAAAAAGGCCGAACTAAAAAGAGAGATTTAATTTTAGAATTGTAGGTTTACTAACAACTGTGTTGTATTGCTGTATAAAAGCTGCTTCTAATTTCTACCACGTATCTCACAGGATATAAATGTTATAAAATGCTAAATATCCCTCATTAAACTTAATTTACACAATGATTTAACTTATGACACCACTAGCTGAACATACACTATTTATTAGCGTTCCAAGAGAACATTCTGCAAATTACTCTCAGACTGATGGTATTTCTCAAGAAAGAAAAGGAGCAAAATTAAAATTACACTTAGGAGATATATTGGGTGAAGGAGGCCAGAATCCAATTCCACTGCTCTAACTAAAACTGCCATCCAACAGGAATTTTATTTACAAAATTTAAACATACCAATGTGAGTTAGCGAAGAAACTTTGATTACAGACTCCAAATCCACAAGGTGGCTTGCTAAATTTGTCTGATTCTACTGCAAAACACTCCTTGAAAATAACAACAGGCAAGATACTTACGGAGGCCTCTTGGGTGCATTGGGATCCTTGAACTTCTTTTTTGTTTCCCCTTTAGGAGGGATATAAGTTTTCATTTCTCTTTCATAACGGGCCTTGTCCGCCTTTGCCATGTCTTCAAACTTTCCTTTCTCTTTAGCAGACATGGTCTATAAAATAACAACTCGTGAACTTAACTCGACAACAAAGTTTTAACAAGTTGTCCTCTTAAGTATTAAAATGAACAAACCCAGTGTCCTTTGCTGAATATTTAGCAGCCTGTTCCAACACCACCACTCACGTTATGCAAATTGCACCGAGGCTTTTGAGAAATCCCAATGTGGACGTCACCCTTTCGTACCTGCTTAGTACGTTTTAGGCCCTCTTACCTTCCACCGCTCTGAGCACTTCTTAGAAAACTCTGAGAAGTTGACGGAAGCATCTGGGTGCTTCTTCTTGTGCTCCTCCCGGCAAGTTTGCACAAAGAAGGCATATGATGACATTTTGCCTCTCGGCTTCTTAGGATCTCCTTTGCCCATGCTTAATTATTTTTCTAAAAAATAAATAGACGCGTAATGTTAACAATGAAATTTACGGCATTTCAGAGCACTCTAACTTCTTGGAGAGGGAATGAAAAGCAAGGCACTGGTTGTTTAACGCGGCAGTGGCATTAACCCCTCATAATACCACAGAAAATGGCAGTGATCGTCAATTCCTAGAAAAGGCTACACCACGCGAAAAACGGTCCTTGAGTGTGATCTCCAAAAAGCGGAGACACAGCGGTATACTCACACGGCGCTTGTTACTTCGCTGCCTGTATCTGTTCTGGGTGAACACCCAACCGGTCATTTAAAAGAAACGAAGAACTAAATGCAAAAAACCGTTTTCAATCAACAAAACCAAAGGTCAGAAAAGCGACGCTGCCGATTCACGGCTCCGCGCTACGTAAGGAACAAATAGGTGAGAGCCAAAGCGGGCAGACCTTTCCGGATCGTGGGCCAAGTCCACGGCTCACCTAAAGCTGTCCCAGGGATCACTGAAAAATACTCTCTCGGCATAAAAGTTTGCCGGGAGGAGGGAGCGGGAGGAGCGCCAGCGCTCGGGCCCGGGCTGGGGGATGGCGGCGCTATCTGCGCGGCTGCCACCGCCAGGCAGCTTCCTTTGCTATCGGCTTGGCCCCGAGACGCATTTCGGTTCTGACTAAACACGTCCGGTCTGAAGTTTCTTCGAGTAAACAAGGATGAGGGACAAAAGCCACTCCTGCTCGCTGCTCGGGCTGCCCCCCGCCCCCACCAGGGCAGTATTTTTTTTTTCTGAGCCGTGGAAGTCGGGGCGCCGCGCGGGGCGGGCTCCGCACACCTTCCCGCCACCGCCCCCCCCCGGGCCGCCCGCCCGCTGCGGGGCCGCGAGGGGAGGCCGCCCGGGGCGGCGGGGCCGCGGCCCGGCCTCCGGGCCCGGCTCCCCGCCCCGCGCGGCGCCGCCACGTGCGCCCGGCCGCCCGCCGCCCGCGCAGGCCTGCCGGCCTCCCCCATTTTGTCGGCTCGGCGGAGGGAGCAGCCCCGCTCGAAATGGGGGCTGGCTCCGCCCGCGGCCGCCGGGGCCGGCGCGCACGGAATGGCCGCTGCGCGTCTTCCCCGCCTGCGCCGCCGCCGCCGCCGCGAGGGCGAGCGCGAGCGAGAATATGGCTCCTTCCCTTTGTGTGTGTGTGTGTGTGTGTGTCTGTGTGTGTGTGTGTGCGCCAGTGAGTGTGCGAGAGTGTGAGTGCGAGCGCAGGCGGGCGGGGTGCGCGCCGCGCTCTGGCGCACACACTCGGCCATGACGGCCGGGGGGAGGGGCGGGGGGCGCGCGGCCGGACCCTCCCCCCGCCCGCCGCCCGCGGGGGGGCCGCCCCGGGAGGCGCCCCCGGCCCGCCGCTCCCCTTCTCCCTCCGCGCGGCCCGCGCGCCCCGCTGCCCCCGCACGGACGACGCGGGGCTGTGAGAAGACGAAAAAAAAAGTTGCCTCGGAACTGCTGCGCCCAGCTCCCCCGCCCGCGCCCGCCCGCCTTGTTTTCTCTCCAGCCAGCAGCGCCGGGCCGAGTCAGCCATGTTCCAGCGAGCGCCGCGGCGCCGCTCCCCCCGCCGCCGGGCCGCCGCCGCCGCTGCCGCGCCCGGGCACTGGCTCGGGCTCGGGCTCAGGCCGGCGGGCCCGGCCCCGCGCCGCCGCCCCCGGCCCCGGCCCCGCGCCGCCGCCCGCCCGCCCGCAGCGCCCGCCGCCCGCGCTCGCCCGCCGCCGGCGCCCGGCTCTGCGGCGGCCAATGCAGCCGTGAAGCGCCGCCCGCCCGCCCGCCGGCCCGCCGCCCCCCGCGCACGCCGGCCGCCCGAACGCTCGGCCCGGGGGCCGAAAACACGTTAAAAAATTTTTTTAATGAAAAAAAATTTTTTTGCGCCAGTCAGCGCGGACGCCGCCGGGGGTGGAAACTCGCGGGGCTCGGGGCTCGCGGCGCCTCCGGCGGCCCGGGGGCCGGGGCTCCGGCGCGCGGCCGGGCTCCCGGCGCCCGAGGGGAGGCTCGCTCCGTGCGCAGTTCCCCCCACGGTCCCCCCTCATTTGCCTTTGTGTGGATCCTGACCCGCCGGCTCCCGGCCGCGGGGATCCGGCCGCCGCGCGGGCTGGGGAGCTGCCGGAGGCGCTCTCCCCGCCGCGGCGCTGCCCCAGACTCACCTTCCGCGAGGCACAGAGTCGCCCAGTGCCCGTCCGGCTCTCACTTGCCCCGGCGCTGTCTCTATGGAGCTCAATGTACTGCAATGGCTGTGAGAGCGGGAGCCAGACGCAGCCTCCTCACTCTCTCCGCTCTGTAACATTACTCTCCAGCCAGCGCGGCTCCTATTGGCTACCGCCAACTCACGGGGCTCGCTCATTGGCCCGATACCTCCCATTGTCCTGACCAGAGCCCGTTTGCTATTGGCTGTCTCCGGGGACACGTCATCAAGGATTGAAACAGCGCGCAAATCTGAATGTGTGTGTATGCCGGGCAAAGAGGCTGAGGCGGGAGAGGCAGAGGCAGAGGCAGCAGCTGCTACGGGAAAGCAGAGCTCTATGGTGTATGTGTGCATGTGTCTAACCCAAGCCAGCCCCACGCCCGAGCGGCCGCCGGAGCGAAAAGGGCCTGACTTTTCCACAAGTGTCTCCAACTCCTCAGGCAAAAGAGACACCCACAGGCCTCCCCCCCCTTCTCACCCCAAACTCACTTCCAAAGCCGTTAAGATAAGAGGCCCCAGACTCTTTAACAGACCTTCAAAAGTGAGAGCGACACGATGAGATCACGGCCCCTGAAAACCGGGGTTTCTGCTCGTGCAGAGGGGCGAAGGCAGCCAAGATTCGAGCTCCTCAGCAACATATGGTTGCATTACACTCTAGATCTCTGGGAAGGCAGGGCTTTTCCTATAAGAAAGTGACACGATCCAGTCAGCCGGCTTTAAAACACCCCTTTTCTGAGCTCCTAAACCCGTACCGTCGTCAGGCTTGCTGAGCAGCTGAAACCTTGACTCACCGAACAGGCATTTAGTTTCACCCTTTTTCTTGGTTTGATCGAGTTTCACAGCTCGTCTGGAACTTTTTATTTAAATACAAAGCACGGTCTCAACTTCCTGGAAATCAAATGATTATTCCATGTAATTAAAGCACACAGCCACTTCGTTTTGATATGGGGTACTCTAGCAGGAAATGTTTGCGAGGGCCTGCTAGAATTAGCAAATTCATTAGAGACCACCTTTTTAACTGTTTGGCTGTTTTATTTGACTTGGTGTGGATTACTGTTATAATCAAACGAATCCTTGTGATGCTATCTTTCCCTCCCATCACACCACTTAGTGCATCCATGTAACTGCTCTAGGATTACAGGAGTTGTAGGTATATTGTTACCCGGAGGATTAGATAGAGGCAGAGAGTGTGTTTCTCTAACTCACCAAGCTGGCGGTATTAATAGCCATACTTATTATGTCTGTAAAGAAAAATGTGCTAGCTATAATAGCCAGTTCTGAAGACTCTACAGTTATATCAGCCCTTTATGAAACTATTATCTATTCCTCTGTAGCCTGAGCAGACCACACCCCTATTCAGTTATAACAGACTTCCCTTTTTTTCACTCTCTGATGGTATGTTTATACACTTCTAAACCCACCAGCCAATTCCTCCAAATGTAACAGACCAAAGTTAAAATCACTCATTTTATTATGTTAATTCTATTTCATATATCCAGTCTAAGCATCCATAACATAATGTATTTGCTCAAATTTATTAAGCTATTTGAGAATAGACTTAGAGATAACCTCTCCTGACCTATGATGTTAATGTTTATTCCTTTTATTAAAAAAATACATAATTGGTCTCAGGGATTATAGTCTTGGTGAATGGACAATGCATGTCATATGATCATGAAAAAGTATGATATTAAGACCATATAAACTAGTATAATGTACACTCGGTGTTTAAAAAGCAAACATCTAAAGTTAACCGTTATATTGTTACGTTCACACATATTTACTCTTCTTTACTTCCCTCTATTAATCAAATTTTATGCTTTCTTTAAATCCAGGTATTTATTTCAATTCTGTTTTATCTTCTCGATGACTATATTACAAAATATTCATGAGAATTATCCACACTTTAGATGGCATCCGTGATATCAAAATTTGACTATTATCTGAAGATAGCACTATCAGTATTTTCCAGGAGCAGTGTTGGGTTTGCCCTGGTCCAACCATTTTTTTAGGTTCTTTTACCAGTTGTCTCTAATAGCTTACTCCTGCCAGGGTAAGTTTATGGTCACAGAACAACTCAAGAGCAATGGGCCCACACAGGTTTCTATTTCAGCAGGATGGTACGGTGAATTACAGGCACCGGATTTAAATAGACCTGGGTTCAAATCCCAGCTCTGCTACTTACTAGCTGTATGATCTCTGGCAAGTTTTTTTTTTTTTTTTTTTTTTACTCCTTTGTGCTTCCAATCTCTCAGCTATAAAATGGAAGTGATCACGGGCTTGTTGTAAAGATTAAACTTTTTCTTCAAAGGTTTAAAATTATGTTATGCAGACCTCTTCAAACCCATGACTTAGAAAACATCAAGTGCAGTTAGTTAACCTTGAGTTTTTCTTCATATTTTAATTTTATATGAGGGCAGTGGTTGCAAATTAAGTTTTTTTTTTTTTTTTTTTTTTAATTCTAGCCTCAGACAGCACTAAATCCTCATCCAGTCTAGTGATGGTGCCTTCAGTTATTCCCAAGTATAACAGAGGCCATGTCACAGAGCATTAAAACCTGCACTTCTAGGCACATTTCTCTTATTTGCTTTTTGTGATACAAAGGGAGGAACATAAAAAGGAGAGAAACTTTTTAAGTAAACCCTACAACTTCTAGCTCTAACCCTGCAACCTTAACGTTCACTTACTTTATTATATTAGACACTCTCCGTCTTCAACATGAATCATTAGCCACAAATTGGCATATATTTTACTTTAGGGTAATTGGGTGTTTTAATCCCAACTTACGAAGTTATCTAATTCAAAAAGCCTGAACACTCTCTCCCATGCCCAATTTAGCCAACTAAATTACAGATTTTCATGAATAGGGGTTATGCCCTTCCTGGAGCCTGCCTCTAAGATAGGAGAAGTGCCTCTCTTCTGGAATCTCATAATATTCTGTACATTAATTACTGTGCTCACAATTGTAATTATCCAGTTATATGCCTGTTTGTCCCATGGCAATGCACCCCTTAAAGGCAGGAATCCTATCTTATCTTTGCATCCCAAGCACCTAGCACAGTGCCTGGCATACAGCAGGCAGTAAATAAAGTCTGTTGAATAAATGATTTAATAGCTGAAAGAGTACTTACTGCAAATTATTGTTTTAATCTTCCTCTTCCATCTTTGGCGATAAACATTGGGGTATTTCTAAATCAGAAGGCAGGAAAATAGAACAATACATAAATGTTAGGATTAATATTGAGGATGGATGTCAACTGCACCTCATTCTTATAACTTAAAAAGAGGAAGGTGGAGTTGGGGGCTAGGGGCAATCGCAAATAAAGACAAACACATATATTTGTAGTATTTACCAGCTCCCAACTAGGCCAAGGTTATTCCTAGTTGGATACAGTGAACTATGGCAAGCCAAATAAGAATTTATCACAGAAAACTGCAAGAATGTCTGCCCAAAGGTTGCTTCCAGTGGGCCTTTGAAACAACTCTAATGTAAAAAAATACAAAAAGCAGACAGGGGGCTGTAAGTCTTTGGCTGGAGGATATTGATTCCTCCTCATGCAATGAAGCCTAAAGTCAAGTTATATGAATTCTCTGTTGTCTCTCCTTCTCAGAAAGGGCCAGTTTCTGAAAAGGAATAGAAACAGTAAACCGAAATGTCTGATGAGGTCAGCCGCACTAAGGATCCTGTACACTTAAAACCTTCTTCTTCTTCTTTTTTTTTCTTTTTTGGATGCTGACAATAAAGGAGAGGAATTCAGGCAGAGAAAAGTGTACAGGTTGTGACCCAGGACACTGAGTCCCACCCCTCGATCCACCACGTGTGGCCTCGGGTAGCCACTAAGGTCTGTGCTCATTTCCCTAACTCTTGCTTAGATGTAGTGCTGCTTCCTCTCACTTGCAAGGACATTACAGGATTAAACAGATGGGCACAAAGAAAGACCCGAGGAAGGCAGAGAGGTGGTGTTATTATATCTGTCAGCGTGTGGAGAAGGGGAACCTTGTCCTGGGCTGCTTAAGTACTTCTGCCTAGGCCCGAGTCTTCTGTGCCGATGTGGCTTGCAGGTGGGGAAATCAGTGGCTTCAGCTGTGGGCAGCACTGATGGCTGAGGCAAAGAAAACGGTATGGAAGTGATTTTTTTTTTTTTTTTTTTCTGGGTTGCGCTCTGCGGCTTGCGGGATCCCAGTTCCCTGACCAGGGATTGAACCCCAGCTCTCCACAGTGAAAGCACAGAGTCCTAACCACTGGACTGCCAGGGAATTCCCAGAAGCGAATTTATACCAATAATATCTCTAGAATTGTAATATTTCACTGGTGAATAAGGAAGAAAAATTACCTTTTCTTAATAAGGTTCCTATTCTCTGGTTAGCCAAAGAATGTTACACATGAAGAGGGGGACACTCATTAGCAAATGTTTTTATAAAATGGTGATCTAAACTCAGAAAAGATCAGTATTTTAGGTCTTGATCTCAAGAACCACGTCAACAGGCCAAATTCAGCTGCCCCATGAGAAGTGCCATAAACCTTAAAAACAAATGTCTTAGCTCACCTGCTAGGATGGCTATGATCAAAAAGACAGACATGGGGAGCATGAGTGAAAATGGAGAAATTGGTAGCATCATACACTGCTGGTGGGAATGTAAAACGGTGCAGCCGATTTGGAAAACAGTCTGACAGTTCCTCCCAAGGTTAAACATAGAGTTACCACGTGACCCAGCAATTCCACTCCTAGGTATGTACCCAAGAGAAACAAAAACGTGTCCACACAAAAACCTACACATAAATGTTCATAGCAGCATGATTTGTGATAGTCAAAAAGCAACCCAAATGTTCATCAACTGTTGAGGGGATGAATAAAATGTAGTGTATCTTTGTGATTGAATATTATTCGTCGATAGAGTGGACTGAAGTAATGACACATGTTACAGCATGGATGAACCTTGAAAACATTATGATAAGTGAAAGAAGCCAGACACACACACAAAAACCCACATATTGTATGGTTCCATTTATATGAAATGTCCAGAAGAGGAAATTTATAAAGACGGAAAGTAGATTAAGGGTAGCCAGGGGTGGAGGATGGGGGGAAGGGGGGTAACTGCTGGTGGGTGTGACGCTTCTTTTAAGAAGATGAAAATGATCTAAAATTACATCATAGTAATGGTTGCGCAACTCTGAAGACACCAAAAATCATCAGATTGTACGTATGTGAATTATCTCTCAATAAAGCTGTTTTTTAAGAAACGAATTAATGTTTTATGAAACAAACACAGAAAGGGACAACGGATCGCTACCCACTTGCTAATTTTGCCCCGTATTTTCCTGCTGCCTCGTGAAAATGATGTTCTTCCTCTTCATTCGGTGGAAATTTCTTCTATTAGTGGACTTATATATTCTGTGCTTAAAGTGTGTTTTTGCTACAAAATTATGTTAAAAGAGCACTCTCCAGGGGTACCTTGGGAGGTTTCCCTCGAGCGCCTGAGGTGACTGTACTGTCGGCTGAGCCGTGAAGTGTTAGGTCAGACGGTGCAAACCGGCAGGGCCTCTGGCTTATGTGACCCTCAGATGTGCCAATTGGTTAACATGGTGTTTTTAAAAAGTTGGATGTTTTTTTTTTTTTCACGTTAAAAAAAATCCAGATATTTGGCTTCTTTTGAAAAAGCAGAGATCCCATAACCTTGGCTCCATGGCTGGGCAGGGTTACGATACTGTGGCGTGAACAGGGGCCGCCTCCCTCTGAGGAGGTGTGTTCTGTCTTCTGCGCGGCCCCACCGTTCCCTAAGCACCTGGCCTGCCGTCTTGCCTGCCTGGCTCCTGCGGACATTTGAGTTCTGCCAGTCCTGAGTTGGGTCCTTAGAATTTCAGCACTACGACCTGCGGTTCGGAAACGTCCTTCCTCAGAGACTCTTTTCGTAGGAAACGCTTATCATCATCACACAGGACACAGAGCGGGAAACTGAACTAGAGGGCTGCCTCCGGTGCGGAACAGAACCACGTTTGGTGCTGTCACAGGTAGCATGTACTCCTGATGTGAAACAGAGTCGGGCTGTGCTGCAGACGATGTCCTACAGCCCAGACGAAAGTAAGCTTTATTGATCCTATCTCTCCTGTATGCTGAGCACTTTACACGGATAATTTCGTTTAATCCTCACAGCGATCCTATAGGCCAGGATGCTTATCTCTCTTCTACAAATAATTCTAAGGAGGCTCAGAGAGATCCCTTAAGTTGTCCAAGGTCACACAGCTAGTGAGAGAGTAATAGTAAACCCAGTTCTGACTCCAAAGCTGAAGTTTTCTCCACTAAGCCGCATGACCTTCCAGTTATTAGCCTAGCTAATAAAATTAAAAATGATCACATTTTCCCACCTAAATATAACCCATATCCTCACGGGAATCTGACGTGAGTTTACAGCCTGGACTCTCAAGATTTTTGAATAGGACACATACATTTTGCATATATAAAACTTGAAAAAATGTATGGGAATTCCCTGGTGGTCCAGTGGTTAGGACTACGAGCTTTCACTGCTGAGGGCCCGGGTTCCACGATCCCTGGTCAGGGAACTAAGATCCTACAAGCCGCGCGGTGTGGCCAAAACAAAACAAAACAAAACAAATTTATGGGACTTCCCTGGCGGTCCAGTGGTTAAGACTTCACGCTTCCACTGCAGGGGGCGCGGGTTCGACTCCTGGTCAGGGAACTAAGATCCCACAAGCTGAGTAGTGTGGCAAAAAATACAAACAAACTTGAAAACAGTTTCATGAAACAATACCTACCATTGTGATGGAGTCTGACATTTTTTTTTCTTAAAGTCCTAAGTTAATTTTCCAACCCGCGCCAATGGGCTCTGCAGTTTGCAAAACATTGCATTAAAGCCCGAGTAAAGAAGCCCCATTTCCCACCAAGGGTAACTTCAGCCCTAAGTGACAAGTGTGGGTGCTGCCAGCTGATGGGATGGGACTGAAGGGAGGAAAGGCCAGGACAGATGCCTGGAATCCAGGACCTGCGACCAGAGCTCCCCAGCACACTTAAGGAGGCTGGTGCCAAGACTGTGGACCGTCTCAAGTCCAGAGAAACAGTCTGGAGACAGGAAAGGAGAGCGCCTTGCTCTGCCTGGGAGACCAAGACAAAATCAGGCGCTCCTGGCCTCCAGGAAATGCAAAGGAGACGTCTGAAAATCCCCGAGGCGTAGGAGAGAAATCCTAGCAGACCTGATAAACACCTTCCTCACCTGGGTGGGGTTCACCACCTTGGATTTGTCTTTGTCAGAGGCGGAGAGCAGGAGTCTCTGCCAGCAGAAGCTGCACCGATGGGAAGATGGCCTCAGCTCCCACAAAGACAGCATTTTTGTTTAAAAAACAGTGCCCAAAATGGCTTGTGGGCTAAATAGAAGGTGACCGCCAACCCATACCTGTTGTTCATGAAGGTGTTGAAAAAAAAATCAACAACAACGAAAAACCTGTATGCTTTTTTTTGAAAGGTTGCTGTTGATCCTTGTTCTAAGGTTTCCTTTTGCTTTCCAAGAACGGAAATAAGGAAGTAGGAAGGAGATAGCATGATTTAGTATATTCTAACAAAAGTACTACCAGCAAATTGAGAGTCACATTCAGGAACAGAACCCTGCCTTGGAAACATTCATGGCATTTGACCAGTGATTTTGCTTCAAAAAATACTAAGAAAATAATCAGAAATAAGTAAAAGGCACAAAGATGTGAATAAGAATATTAACTGCAGAATTATCTATAATGTGTCAACAACCTAGATGTTCAATGAGAGTGGGTTGGTTTAATACGTTTTGGTCCATCCTCATGATGGTTTATTATTATGCCACTATCAAATTGTTATGAATACTAAATTTAATGCCACGTAAAAATATTCATATTACCTTATCATGACAAAGACTATTTTCAGAAGGATCCCTGGTTTGAAAGAAGTGTGTATGTGAATCCAACAAAGATTGGAAGAATATACTAAAAAACATTAATAGTGTTTATTTCAGGTGAAAGGTAAGCTTTGCTTTCTCCTTAGACTCGTCAATATTTCCTTAGTTTTCTACAATTTATACTACTTCTAAAGTTAGAAACAAAAACTCCAATTTTTTAAGAGAAGAAATTTGCTAATAGAAGACTCAAAGATTTACATCATTTAAAGAAATTCAGACCTCATCGTTACTCTAGAAATTCTTCCCTGTAAAGAGATATACACTATATATAAAAATCATGCACATTTATCATGGCCCTAAAGTTAAGGTGTCTCTACTGTCATCCAAATACGACCACCCTGTTAACACAAATCAGAATCAGGTATGTGCTAGGAGGAAAAGTATCAGTGTTTACACGAAAACCTTGTTACCTCTCATCACTACTGCTGTATCTTCTTTAATCACTATTCCTTCTTTTCCCATAATTCAGTCCTGAGTCATCTTCTCTTTGCTTCTCTACTCTCTTAGAGACCCCCGTGACCAACTCCACGTGGAGTTTTAACCTCCATTTCTATGTAAATGACTCTAAGTTTCCCTTTCAGCCTTAGGCTCTATCCTGGACCCCACCGTGTACCAGTTTCTCAAGCTCACAGGTTTGCTCTCTAAGCCAGACCCCTTTCTGATTTCCCTACTTGCCAACTTCCCACACCAGCTCCAGTTCTAGGAGTCTAATTCCCCCTCTTCCTCTTCCCTCACATCAAATTCTGTAACATCTATGTCACAGTACTTTTGAATCAACGCCCCACACCTTTATTTTCATTTCTATTGCCCCCAACTCTAGTTCTGGCCTTTATTATTTTGTGGTTAAGAATGGTGGCTTTGGAACCAGACACTACTAGGTTAAAATCCTGGCCTTTGCACTAGCTAGCTGTGTTGCCTTGGGCAGAGTGAATTAACTTCTCTGAGGCTCAGCTGCTTTTGTAAAATGATAATACCCCTTTCAAAGGGAAGTTGTGAGTTTAAATTAGCTCATATACATAAAGAGCTGAGCCTAGTATGCAAATTGCTTAGAGTTCTGTAAATGAGCACCAGATGTTGGCTGTTTATTTTAGATTATTTTAAAAACTGGTATTATTAATATTTTCCTAATGCATAAAGCTCCACCACTGCTTAAAAACTTTCCATTTAATTACAACATTTTCTTCCCAATTAACTACAAGATCCTCACCTGGCCTTCAAGTCCTTCCCTAGTCAGGCAAAATTTCTCCCTTGCTTTCCCTCCCACTGCTTTCCTAATTTCCAATCAAACTGGACCTTGTACTTTCCTACTTTTGAGCTTCTGGCCACACTTTTGCTTTGTAGCGTCCTTCCCCCACCTGTGCTGCAAAATCCAACCTGTCTTTTAAAACTTTCCCAACCGTTTACAGTTGTCAACTTGATGAGCATTCTTTCATTTTTGAGCTCTGTCACTTTTGGTTGTACCTTTCTAATGGCTTTTATAGTGTTATAAATATAATGACAATAGATTATTATATATTTTATAACCTATATAAATATATTACATATTATGTTGTTTTACTCATCTTGTTTCTCCAGCACTCTTTGCCCATCACAGGTACTCAGTAAATGATAGCTGAATGTCAAGGTGAGGTTCGATTTTCTGTCCACACCTATCACACCGTTGATACTCAATTTTAATAAACCATGTCTACAATTCCCTTCCCTTCATAGATTGAATTACATCCTAGTACGACATGGAGCAAAACCTATTGTTGTGTTGTCATCTTTGTTGGTCAAAATCAGTGGATATTGGCAACTTTATGTGGTTAAATTCTATTCAGGTTGGCCCCTATCCTGACGATCTGGGGCAGTGGTTTGATGAACTGCTGTTTTCACAGATTTTCTTTTTTGCTTTTTACTGGGTAAGGTTGTTATAGTTCAGAAGCTTGTAAATATATTTATTTTTTAAATTCCCGGATCTTATGAAAAGTCCTTAAAGTCAAAACAGTAACACCAGGTTTCTTATCGGTTGCATTCATGTGGCAGATTTTGAGGTTAACACACTTTTTTCCTGCATATTACCAGATATCACAAAAATTAATAAACTCCCCCAAAATGGTACTCCTTCTTGTGTAGCAAATTCATTTTGGCACCAAAATGGGCGCCATCGAAGAATTCAACAAATTCAATCTAGGTTTTACATTTGGGTACAACTAGTTCAGATTTGCCTGAAACCACTCCAGATCTATTGGGAGCAGTATGGGTGACCAGGATTCCCTGGGTGGAGCCGGCAGTGGTGGGATAGGGGAAGTCAAGCAAGGCGGACCTGCAAGGCCCCAGCAAGGACCGGCTCTCCCGTCTGGGTCACTCCCACCCACTGCTAGGGTTTCTAGCCCCAGCGCTCCGAGCTCCCTCCCTCCCCAGCCTCGCTCCTCCCCGCCCGCGCCCTACTAACAGCAGTTCCTGCTTCACAAACACAGTACTTAAAGCACCTAGTTCCTGGGATTTATACTTGCCAAGTGGCTGTGAGGAACAAGTTTTTCTCGAGCCCAGGCATCAAAAGGCACTTATTTCAACACTTCAGGGAAAAATAGTAACTAAGAAAATCAATAATCTCATCCGAAGCAGAAGAATGGATTTTTGTCAGGCTATCTCCATGGTTTCCTGCCCATGTTTTAAAAGAAGCGTAGTATTAGTCTCTTGAATCATTTTTCGTCTTGTGTTTTCTTACCTTACCTAAAGAAATGTAATCTTTTTGCAGATAGAAACTATATCCTGACCTAAATATTATATGGTAACAAGGTGTCTTTAAAAGCTACATGTTTCCTAAAGATAATTAGAAGACTCAAAGAATATCTTTATGTGGCTACAAATTCTTCAATGGCTAAAATCGAGCCTCCTATCTTTTTCAAAGGGTTTTTTTGCCTTTTTTTTTTTTTTTTTTTGATGGAGCAAAAGAACACAAATGAGATTAGAGGAAGAACTGCTAGAGCAACAGAAGGAAAGAATGCCAAAGAGGGGAAGGGGGACGGCTACCGAAGTAGAAGCCAGTGCCAAAGAGTGTTCCACTCAAAAATGTTCCCTGAATCTATCCAACATCTAAGAAAGTTAGCCTGAGGCGGGTTGTGAGCCCTAAATGCAAGAGTCAGATGCTATCTAAAACCAGAAAGAGTAGTAAGAAAGAATGTACATGCATATCTCCCAAAGCAGAAAGATCTGAAGAGGACTCAAGGCAGAAGACCCGCATTTTTCTACAGTGAGCTGCCGATCGCATCATAGCTTAGAACTCTAAGATTCAAGGACAGACAGGTGAAGCCGAGTCAGCCTATTAAGGGAGGGAAGCCACTGTCTTACTCATGAGCCTGGTATTCTCCCTCAGTTCAAGTATTCTTAGTCTTAACTGTGCTACCAAAGACCCATACGATTGTCACAAGCCATAGGTTAACATTTGTAGTTGAGAAAGAACCGATGTTAAGACACTTGAAAGAGTTTTAGGCAAAACTTACACTTAGAAAAGTTCCCAAGTTTAATTCGGATCCCTTCCCCCTCCTCTCTTCTTTCCTTTTCTCTTCCTTTCTCTCTGTTGCCTAAGAAATTTAAAAAAACAAACAAAAAGATCCCACCCATTTTAAAGTATTTATTTATTTATTGGCTGCGCAGCACGTGGGATGTTAGTTTTCCGACCAGGGATCGGACCTGCCCCCTCCTCCCTCCCCGCTCCTCCCTCCTCGCATTGGAAGCGCGGAGTCTTACCCCCTGGACCGCCAGGGAAGCCCCCAAACCCTCCCATTTGTTAGCGAGACAGTAAAGGGAAGGGCAGCGCGGGGCTTCTCCCATCAGAGTGAGAAGGCAGTGTTGTTCAGGGGTCAGTGTCCACGGATGGGGGTGGGGAGGAGGGCAGAAACTAATACTTAGTGGGCATTTACACGTGCTAGGCACCGAAAATGCTTTTACCTCCTTGTAATTCTCGCAGCAAGTCCTTGGCGTGGGTGCTACTTTTCTTATTTTACGGAGCAGGAAATTAAGGTCGCCTAGGCTGACCCACTTAGTCTCTCTGGCTCCAAAGCCCAACCCCTTTACATGACGTCCGGCGTGGATGTCTCCTTATGGTCTCTGCTTTGGCACTAAAAACCAACAATCTCAAAAAGATACATTCCAAAGGTAGCAAAATGACAGCTGTAGCCGAACTGTGCAGTACTGCTTCCTTCTAGGGTCTGTGTGGGAAGTGAGAAAACTGATGTCCTTTACCAATTATTGAGGAGAAATTTCAACGGAACATTTGAGAGGTCAGAGAATCTCCTCAAGGGGTAGCGCCCCAGCACTCTTTTTTTTTTTAAATAAATTTATTTATTCATTTATTTATTTTTGGCTGCGTTGGGTCTTCGTTGCTGTGCGCAGGCTTTCTCCAGTTGCGGTGAGCGGGGCTACTCTTCGTTGCGGTGCGCGGGCTTCTCATTGCGGGGGCTTCTCTTGTTGCGGAGCAGGGGCTCTAGGCGCGTGGGCTTCAGTAGTTATGGCACGTGGGCTCAGTAGTTGTGGCTCGCGGGCTCCAGAGCGCCGGCTCAGCAGTTGTGGCGCCCGGGCTTAGTTGCTCGGCGGCATGTGGGATCCTCCCGGACCGGGGCTCAGACCCGTGTCCCTTGCATAGGCAGGCGGACTCTCAACCACTGCGCCACCAGGGAAGTCCGCCCCAGCACTCTTGACCCAAAGGTGAGTGGGCCACGGAGGCACAGAAAACCCACTTCATTCTTAAAATAGTCCCTCATCATTCTGAGTCCTCCAGGATTGGGAAACTCAGCACTGCGTTAAGGTGGCCCTGAGAATCAAGGTTTCATCCAGCTTTGCACGCATCATTAGAAACTTCTCCTGGCCCTCTCTAGCTCAGCACCCTGGCCCAGAAACCTGAATTGCATCATTGATTCCTCCCTTTTCCTAACTCCCGACAATCAACAAATCATCGAGTCCTGTGGTCTCTACCTCTTTCATTTATGTCTCTGATCTACCCACTTCCCTCCTTTCGAAGACCACCATCTTAGCTGAACCTATGGTCTCCTGCTTGGTTTACTTCAACAAAGTACCTAACGTCTCTGGGCCTTAGCCTTAGAAAACTCCAAGTGATTTTTCTAAAGTAAATAAGATAATATGGTCATGATATTCCCCTACTTGAAAAATCCCTCTATGACTTCCCACTGCCCTCAAGAGAACGTTCACACATTTTAGCAGACCATCGTGTTCAGCATCTGCCGATAGATCCAGCCCTGTGCTCTGAGCTCCCACTGTCTTGAGCCATTGGGAGGTCCTAGACTGTGTGCTTCTTCAGGTACTTATTCCTTCAATCAGGATAATTCTCCACTGACCCACCTCCTGCCTTCCAGCTTAAACATCTCCGCTCTGAGAAGCCTCCCCTGACCGCCCCACTCTGGGCCCACTCCTACCCTGGCATCCTCACCCAGGCCTGCAGCTGCCCATGTGTGTAGCTGTCTAGTCTGCAAATCCCTCAAGGGCAGGGTGAGTTTTATTCACCATTTTTCTTGGCATCTAGCCTAGTGCTTGGCCTATAGGAGCCACTCAGTCCATGAGTAAATGCTTAAATGTGATGGAGTGGGGAAAGTAATGAAGAGATGTGAGTCTAATCATGACTTTGCTACCAACTCCTGTATAACCTGCCACTAAAATTCACGTTAAAACAAAATGCTAATGGTACAAACTACTCTGTATAAAATAAATAAGCCACAAGGATATATTGTAGAGCACGCGGAATATAGCCAATATTTTATAATAACTATAAATGGAGTATAATCTATAAAAATTTTGAGTCACACATACACACACAAAATGCTAAGTTTTCCCGTCCTTCAGGTAGGATCTGCATCTCATTCCTCACTCACCGTCCCCCACCAACTGCTACCCTCTCCCAGGGAGCAGGATGAGTATGAGAGTTTGTTTTTTTTCAACATTTGGAAAAATAACATGGGGACTTTCCTGGTGGTGCAGTGGATAGGACTCTGCACTCCCAATGCAGGGAGCCTGGGTTCGATCCCTGGTCAGGGAACTAGATCCCACAGGCATGCCACAGCTAAGGAGCTGGCGAGCTGCAACTAAGACCTGGTGCAACCAACTAAATAAATAGATACAAAAAAAAATTTTAAATAACATGGAAGTGGAAATATATGGTACAACTTTCAATTCTGTAGATGATTCCTCTTCCAGGTGATAAAGATCCAAGGGGATGAACAACCAAAAGATCTCACAAAGCTCTGTGAATGTGCAAAGAGTGGGAGATATGTACTCATGTGGCAAAGAGTAAAATATTGGGGGGAAAGTTTCAAATGTTTATAAGATGATGGACTCTGAATTCCTATTTATAACACAGGAAAGGCATCTTGGGAGGGATTGTGGGCAGCCCCCCAACGACACAAACTCAGTGTGCTGCTGCTGTCACAAAGCCACCAGACTGTGGGGTAAACAGTAAACACCATTATCCTGCCTTGAGTTCGGATTATTTCCTTCAGGGCTAAGGTCTCTCTTAGAGATAGGCAACAAAAATAATCTCTCTTAGAGATAGGTAACAAAAACAAGAGCATCTTGAGACCTTGTTGGAAAGTTTATAAAAGTAGATTTATAAAGAGAAAAAAAAGGGACTTCCCTGGTGGTCCAGTGGTTAAGAATCCGCCTTCCAACGCAGGGGACTCAGGTTTGATCCCGGTCGGGGAATTAAGATCCCACATGCCTCAGGGCAACTAAGCCCGCACGCACGCCACAACTAGAGAGCCGCAACAAAGACCTGATGCAGCCAAAGAAAGAAAGAAAGAAAGATTAAAGAAAAAAAAGACAATAGGTCTGTAATCAGTAGGGTAAACCTATAAGACTAGAAATAGAGGTATTTCCTTAAAGTTGAACCAAAGTAATGCAGGGGCAATTGTGGGGGAAACAGTATCATACGATATTATTTTACTATTTATTTATTTATTATTTACTTGGTTGTGCTGGGTCTTAGTTGTGGCAGGTAGGCTCCTTAGTTGCGGCTCACGGGCTCCTTAGTTGTGTCATATGATATTATTTTAAATACTATTTTCTATTTACTATACTATTCAGTAGTAGTTTAAAGAAGACTCATGGAGTTTTAGAACACGGTTGTAATCAAATCCAGACCCCAGTGTTTTAAATGAAGGCCCAGAGAAGGTAAATGCCCAAAGTCATACCTTACCATATGACAGAGCTACAGAAAGAACCCACGATTCCTGACTCTGAGCCTAACTAATGCTCTTTCCTTTAGATTATTTAATACAAAAACACTGTGACGGATGATTGAGGCCCAAAATAGAGAAATTGGAGACAGTGCCAGATAAACATACTGTTAAGGAAAACCAGAATGGCGTGTGCAGTAATCCTCAACGTTTGAGGTTGACGTGGTAGAGAGCAACAATGTTTTCTCACAAAATAGCCCTTTGTGCCTCTGTCAGAGGCAGGAGACTGGCCTGGCTGATCTGCTGAGCTAAACCCATCTGACTTGCTTACTCAGACCACCTATTCTCTGAACTCGGATGATACACACTGCCCACAGGGGTAGTGCCCAAGATGGTTCGCTCTGTTGCATTCCCTTCAAGGTTGGATGTCCATGCCAATCCCAGCCCCTCTAGGAATGTTGAGGTCAGTGGAATTCTACCAACACTTGCAGGGTGGGGAGGGGAGACAGCTGCCAGTGGAAGTGGTATGGAGGATGGGAGGGCCGAACATCCCAGAAAATCCGACTGCTGCCTCTGCCGGGAGTCTGGTGGTCAGAATGCTTAGTACCCAGGAAGACTGGGAGCGGGAAATATCTGAAGTATTCCAGTCCTCCCCTCTTGGCACTGCAGAAGCAAGAGAAAATAAAGCAGGGGAACCTGTTGGACTAGACCGTCAAGGCCGCTGGCTTGCTGTTGGCGGCTGCCACCTGCTAGAGGGGGCCTGATGGTTCTTCCTTCTGAGCGGAGAATAGAGTGAGGACCAGAGAGACCCGAGCAAGCAGGCGGGATGCCGATTTGCCAAGATGTGTAGGGAAGAGCTTGGGCAATGCTCGCTGGGAGAGGCCAAGTTTGCGCCTGGTCCTTCCGGGCTGGGGTGACCCGTACAAGTGCCCAAACAGCATCGTCGTGGGGAGAAAAGGAAGCTGCTCGAACAGAGAGAGAAATACTCGGCAGAGGTGTGCAGCCGAGGGATCAGATTTCAAAAGTTTGTCTCAGGAGGGAAAAAAGGGACACAAACATTTCACCTTTTGAAATGCTGGTCTTCTTTCCTCTGGGTCATTTTATGTTAATGAAAAGATGGTTCTAAGGGGAAAAAAGGGATACGAGGACTAGGACAGAGAAAGGTATGAGTGCGGGGCTGAAGGACAGAAATGCAGATGAGTGAGAGATGTGTGGGTGCCTGTTTTGGGGAGAGATCTCGGTATCCTTCCCTCTGACACCCTGCAGGATTAGGAAGTGGCTGTTTTCAACTATGTAGAACATCTGTCCACTAACAACCTCTACCCCGAAGAGGCCCATGTCCCCGGCTCACCAGGCCTGAGTTCTGCACTCAGTGAGTTTTGAGTTAAGCATTTTACCTCTGTGTCTTCACCTGCAAGGGGTGGGATTAAACATTCAGCAAAGAGCAGACCACAGGAGATGGTTTGTTGGACACACTTCTGGAGGTGATGACCAAAAGCGATGCTCTTTCCCCCACATTTTTCTCAGGGAGGGGCCGGGATTCATGTGCATTTATGCAGAAATTTGCAGAAAAAATAAGTATTCAAATTGAATTCTGACTTGGTGATTTCTAACAACCTATATATAAACTTTGTGTAACTCAATATCTAAGACATAAGGTACTTATCTTTTCATTGTAAGAAAGAAGCTAAATGACTTTTTTTCCTTCTTACCATTCCCTCCCCCTCCCCTCATTTTCTTTGCAAAAGCTGCCATATCTATTTTATTTTATGGTCTAAAAAAGGTTGTATCACATTTGGTATTCCACAAAGAGGAAATGGAAAAAATTATTAAAAAATGAAGAAAAACAGGACTGCTTGCTTAGAAAATAAGATGTATGAACCCTTAAGAATGGGAAAACACCAGCTACTATGGCAGAGAGAAGGCATTTTTGCCAAATTTAGAACCCACTTGAAAATCACGGGTTCTAAGTTTAGAACTGAACTAAAAAACTTGAGCTCACATTGCATTTGGCATTCGTTAAAAAAAAATTCTAAAATACTAATTAAAGGAAAAAAAATTTATTCTCTTAGTAGTCCTAGAAGCTGGGAATTATTTTCAAACAAATTCTTTATTGGCTCAATAGACTGGCCTGCACTTAGAAAAGAAACATCTTTTTTCCAATTAAATTTTCCTTACAAAATAATGATTTAAAATCAAGAGGGAAGGCACTTTGCCAAAGTCTTTAAAGAGTTACAGAATTGCTGTGTAACCTTTGGACACAAGCGAATATACCAGGTGGTCGTACAAACTTTATGTTTATGTATTAGATGGAAGTAATTATATCTACTGCTGATAAACTTTAAATAATAAAAATGCAATAAAATTGGAAACTATCTCTCTAAACAAAACAAACTCTTAACAGCATTATTTTAATTTTCTAATTTAGATGCTACGCCAGTAATTGCAACATCATCAAGAAGTGGATCAGAATTGCTGCTTGGAGGTCAACTATAAAAAGTTTCAGACTCAAAAGGTCCAAAGAAGTAAATCAAGAACTAGTAGTGGATAGACAGTGTTCAAAATGCATCCATTGGCTTACCATGATTTCAGACAGCTAACAACTTTTCTAATTATAAAAATTATAGAAAACGTCTTATGCTGTCTTACACACACACACACTCACTCACACATATCTATAGATATAGATATATAGATAATACCTTGAGAACCTGAATTCAAATAATTAAACAAAAGGTTAAACATGAATATTCAGTGCAAATATATGCCACGGCAAACAAAACCACAAATGTTGGGAAAATTTTTAATTTATTTTTTGGCTGTGTTGGGTCTTCGTTTCTGTGCGAGGGCTTTCTCTAGTTGTGGCAAGCGGGGGCCACTCTTCATCGCGGTGCGCGGGCCTCTCACTATCGCGGCCTCTCTTGTTGCAGAGCGCAGGCTCAGTAAGTGTGGCTCACGGGCCCAGTTGTTACGCGGCATGTGGGATCTTCCCAGACCAGGGCTCGAACCCGTGTCCCCTGTATTGGCAGGCAGATTCTCAACCACTGCGCCACCAGGGAAGCCCCCAGGGAAAATTTTTGTTTTCCTTTCTGTTTATTGCCTTGGAATCTAAATACATTTTTTTTTTCTAAATACATTTTTAAGTGACTTTAGGGGCAGGTTTAGCAACTGGTGAACTTGACACTTTTTTTTCAGGAAGCTCATTAACTCAGCAGTTCAAAACCCTATAACTTTAATTTCCAGGCACTTTCAGAAACTCTTGTTGAAGGACGAAAGAGTGATCCTTGAGTTGACTGACTTTATTTTTCTTACCAAGAAGAGGCAGTTTGTACTGGCGCAAAGAGGGTCAAAATTTTAAGTTGTAAAAGCAAAAAAAAAAACCCCCCAAAACACTGCATATGTAAGTGGGAAAGGATTTGTCTAGAATATAATTTTAAATTTACTTGTTATTACATAAGCATAGGTAAGCAGACATCATGCAGTTCTCCTAATAGCACGTGTAGCTCTCATTAAGACACGGGACAGAGGTGACCATTTCTAAGATGTGTGCCAAAATCAGAATACGAACTTAGATCCCCTGGGTCCACTGGGTCACACACTTCTGAATCCACATTCTTCAGCAATCTTTCTCTCCTTTTAAATGAGCCACTAAAACTAAATTTCATAGTCTCTTCTATTATGTCTTCAAAATTGCCCTCATATTTATTTAAAATTCTTGTTTATAATAAATTTAATATCTTGGACCAGTTTCCTTCTTTCCTCAGGTCTTGATACCTAGATAAATGGAGGGAAATAAGAGAGAACCTTTGTGGTAACAGAAAATATTTCTTGAACCTCTGTGAGGTGGGAGGGGCACTATTCTCAGATGGTGGTTGAATCCATTTCTGTGAAGGATTTGCTTTTCTTGGAGTCTAGAGACAGAAAGGCCCGCACACCTACACCCGTGCCAGGGAAACCTGGCCAGTGGTCCTGTGCCCTGGAAGATTACTTTATGCGGCATGAATAGGACCAAGAAAAAGCTGAGTAGTCTGCTGATGTCCAGATTCCTGATTGTCTTTGCAGAGACAGCTCCCAGATCCTTAAGGTGTCTTCCAGGCATTTTCATTTCTTTCTCCTGTAAGTTTTTCCACAGAAATAACACATGAATAAGTTTAGTAAACAATTAGGGAGCCCAAATACTTGGTGCCATTGTGCATTCGACCAAGTCTTAACCCAAGTTTTCGTATTTTCCTTTGCCTTATAATTGTAGGTCTTGGCTCTAATTCTAGCCCATAAGAAATATGTATTTCAATCCAGAATTTAAGAATTGAAGAGCAAACTTGACGGCGGGAGGTAGGCTTTCCTGAAGAGAGATGCTTTTCTCCGTGGGCTGGGCAAAGATATATTGCTGATAGTCAGCAAAAAAAAAAAAAAAAGCTCCAATTTCCTATATCAAACATCTTTTTTTAAAAAAAATTTTTAATTAATTAATTAATTAATTAATTAATTAATTAATTTATGGCTGTGTTGGGTCTTCGTTTCTGTGCGAGGGCTTTCTCTAGTTGCAGCAAGCAGGGGCCACTCTTCATCGTGGTGCGCGGGCCTCTCACTGTCGCGGCCTCTCTTGTTGCGGAGCACAGGCTCCAGACGCGCAGGCTCAGCAGTTGTGGCTCACGGGCCTAGTCGCTCCGCGGCATGTGGGATCTTCCTAGACCAGGGCTCGAACCCATGTCCCCTGCATTGGCAGGCAGATTCTCAACCACTGCGCCACCAGGGAAGCCCCAAACATCTTATTAGATACCTCCACCTGGAACAGAACAGAGACTCCAGAAAGAGACCCACATGTATATGGTCAACTGATTTTCAACAAGGGTAGTAAGACAGTTCAGTGGGGGAAAGGAAAATCTTTTCAACAAATTTTGCTGAAACAACTACAGACCCACTGGGGAAAAAAAGAACAGTGACCCTTACTTCACATAATCCACAAGAATTAACTCAAAATGAGTGATAAACCTAAATGCGAAATGTAAAACTAGAAAAGGCTTAGAGTTAATCAGAGGGAAAAAAATCTACTCAATATTGAAGGAGGCAAAAGTGTCTTACAAGGGACACAAAAACAAAATTTCATGCAAAAGAAAACTGATAAACTGAACTTTATCAAAACTTAAAATTTACTCTTAGAAAGATATTGTTAAGAAAATGAAAAAATAATGCATAGAATGGAAAATATTTACAATACATAAATCTGATAAAGGGCTGGTATCCAGAATATATAAAGAACTATTATGTCTCAGCAAGAAGACAACCAAGGCAATTTTTTAAATGGGCAAAGATTTGAACAGACACGTCACAAAAGAAATTACATGAATATCTGATAAGCACATGAAAAAGTGGTCAACATCATTAGGCATCAGGAAAGTGCAAATCAAAACCACAATGAGATACTACTACACACCAATTAAAAAGGCTAAGTTTAAAAAGTTGATAATACCAAGTGTTGAGGAAGATGTTGAACTGCTGATAAGAATGTAAAATGGTACAATCACTTTGGAAAACTAAGAGTTTCTTTTTTTTTTTAAACCAGAAATTAAAAAATAAATAAATGTATGTATGTATGTATGTATGTATTTATTTATGGCTGTGTTGGGTCTTTGTTGCTGCGCGCGGGCTATCTCTACTTGTGGCGAGCGGGGGCTACTCTTCATTGTGGTGCGCGGGCTTCTCACTGTGGTGGCTTCTCTTGTTGCAGAGCACGGGCTCTAGGCACGCGGGCTTCAGTAGTTGTGGCACGCAGGCTTCAGTAGTTGTAGCTCACGGGCTCTAGAGCACAGGCTCAGTAGCTGTGGCGCACGGGCTTAGTTGCTCCACGGCCTGTGGGATCTTCCTGGACCAGGGCTCGAACCTGTGTCCCATGCATTGGCAGGCAGATTCTTAACCACTGCGCCACCAAGGAAGTCCAAAACCAGAAATTTTTTTCAAATTTATTTTTATTTATTATTTGGCTGCGTTGGGTCTTCGCTGCTGCGCACGGGCTTTCTCTAGTTGCTGCGAGCGGGGGCTACTCTTCATTGCGGTGCGCGGGCTTCTCATTGTGGTGGCTTCTCTTCTTGCGGCGCACGGGCTTTAGGTGTGAGGGCTTCAGTAGCTGTGGCGCGTGGGCTCACTAGTTGTGGCTTGCGGGCTCTAGAGCACAGGCTCACTAGTTGTGGCGCACAGACTTAGTTGCTCTGCGGCATGTGGGATCTTCCAGGACCAGGGATCGAACCCGTGATCCCTGCATTGGCAGGCAGATTCTTAACCACTGCACCACCAGGGAAGTCCTACTAAGAGTTTCTTAAAACGGTAAACATGCAACCCTGTCATTCAACTCCAAGGTATTCACCCAAGAGAAATGAAAACAGGTGTCTACACAAAGACTTCACTGGAATGTTCATAGTAGCTTTATTTGTAATAGCCAAAAACTAGAAACAAACCAAATGCCCAATAACTAATAAATGGATAAACAAGCTGTGAAATATCCATACAGTGGAGCATCAGTTAGTAATAAAAAGGAATAACTACTGATGCAGACAACAACATGGGCGGTTCTCAGAATCATTATGCTGTGTGAAATAAGTCAGATACAGAAAAACCACATACCATATAATTCCGTTTATATAAAACTCTAGAAAATGCAAACTAATCTGTAAGTGGCAGAAAGCGTATCAGTCCTTGTCTGGGGGAGGGATGGGATGATGGAATGTCCAGTATCTTGGTTGTGATGGATTCATGGGTATATGTGGCTCTCAAAACTTTTTCAATTGTAGACTTTAAGCAGGTGCAATTTATTGTGTAAAATTCAATAAAGTTGTTATTTAAAAAATCTCCATCTGAATGTTCTTCAGGCCACTCAAACTTCATATTTCTAAAACTGAGCTCATAATCTTCCCCTCCCAAGCCTATTTCTCTCTTTGGTTAATGATCTCTTTCTTGGTTGATGGCCTCATCATCTACCTGGTCAGCTCAGCTAAATAGCTTGGTAACTACCTTCACTCCTCCTTCTTCACACCTTTAAACCTTCTCTAGTTTCTCTCTCTCTTTTTAAAAAATTCAGAAGTGTATTTTAAAAATTATGGTAAAACATACACAGCATGAAATTTACCATTTTAACCATTTTTATGTGTACAGTTCAATAGCATTAAGTACATTCACATTGCTGTGCAAGCATCACCACCATCCATCTCCAAAACTTTTTCATCTTCCAAAACTGAACCTCTGTCCCCGTTAAACACTAATTCCTCATTCCCCTCCTCCCCCAACCCCTGGTAACCAGCATTCTACTTTCTGTCTCTATGAATTTGACTACTCTAGGTACTTCATATAAGTGGAGTCAGACAGTATTTGCCTTTTGGTGACTGCTTTATTTCACTAAGCATAAAGTCTTTAACGTTCTCCATGTTGTAGCATGTGTCAAAACTGCCTTCCTTCTTAAGGTTGCATAATATCTCACTGTATGCATAAACCACATTTTGTTGATCCATTCATCCGTCAATGGATGGCTGGGTCATCTTTGACTCGGAATGCCCACTGCTACTGAAATAATGCTCTGGAGTATTCCAGTGGTCTATTAACTGGCCATCCTTGCCTACTTCTTTCACGCACCTTCTAAACTGCTGCCAGCGTGGTTTTTCTGTCCCTCCACTGCTCAAAGACTTTGTGTACAATTTCACACTAAAATGGGATCATATGTCTAATGCTGTTCTGCAGATTTTTTCCCATTCCACTTTTGACCACCTCTCATTAGCTGAAATTTCTTTATTTTAATCCAGTATATATTTCCTGGTCACATCCTCCCATTGCTCCTAGTTCTGCCCTTCAGAACAACACTGAATAATAACTACTTTGTTCTTCTACATGGCAGACAACCCTTCAAGTATCTGAAGATAGTCACTGGGTCTCCGTTTTCCAGGCCTTTAGTCATTTCTCGGAGAACAGGGTGGCCCTGGCTATTCTTCTCTGCCTGTGATCCAAGTTGGTCAGTGTCCCCCTAAAAATGGGACGCCTAGGACAGTATCTAGTCCTCTAGATGGAAGGTAGGATTGCCACCTCCTTTCTTCTGCTGCTCTATTACTGTAATGCAGCCTGACATGCCACTAACCTTTTTAGCTCCAAAGCTGATGTATATTAACTTGCAGTAAATTCAAATATTCAGAGGGGTTTTTTTTCCAAGTAAATTTTAATGACACCATCGGGCATCTGAAGAAAGGGTGGCCAAAAGAAGGAAGAGGGTGAGAGTCGAAGATAGGAGAGAATTTCTTCCTTGTCAATTCTGCCTATTTATTAAATGTTTACCACTCCTGATAGCAAATGCAGGCCACGTCCACACCCACTCCTCCCTTCAGGCCTCCTATCAGTTAGTTACCTACCGAACTCCAGTCCCTAGTAAGTAATCGCCTCTTCGACAATCTGCCTGCACGCACAATCTCACACACGGGTCTCCTCCTCGTACCATCAGTTCTATCCCTGATAGCTACTGGGCACTTGTGGCCAGTGATTAGAAGCAGGAAATGTTGGCAATTGCCGTAGAACACACATATCCAGGAAATGCATTTATCTTAAAGTTCCTGGCAGTTCAGATGCTGAGCATCAAATAAAAGCCTTATCAAAAAATATGCAGGGAGGGCTTCCCTGGAGGCGCAGTGGTTAAGAATCCGCCTGCCAATGCAGGGGACACGGGTTCGATCCCTGGTCCAGGAAGATCCCACATGCCGCGGAGCAACTAAGCCCGTGAGCCACCACTACTGAAGCCTGCGCACCTAAAGCCTGTGCTCCGCAACAAGAGAAGCCACTGCAATGAGAAGCCCGCGCACCGCAATGAAGAGTAGCCCCCGCTCACCGCAACTAGAGAAAGCCCACGCGCAGCAACGAAGACCCAACGCAGCCAAAAATAAATAAATAAATAAATAAATATGCAGGGAAATGGACCAAGAAACCAGTCTCTTATCTTGCCTTTTTCCAGGGAGATTCTTCATGAAAGAAATGTTGCATCTTTTTTGTTGGATTTTTAAAGTAAAGTACAATATATTCAATGGGAGAGGAGAAGGACTGCTTTTCCAGGCAATTTCCTTGAAACTTCAAGTCATTTAGGAGGAAAGACAGTTGAACAAATTTTGGTACTTTTTCCTTTTATAGTCAACTTCAGGCTGATGGTTACTTAATAATCCTCCATACCGACATTCCTTCCATCAGATCAAAGACGTCCACCCTCCTAACACACACACTACCAACACTGTCATCATTCTCAGAGCCTCTTAGAAATTCAGAGCTAATATTCTTCCGCATGGGAAAACTATCCCCTCCGTGGCGTTCAGCCTTCTCTCCCTTCCATCCTAGACAGGGACGTTAAGGACCTCGGTCATCCCTTCTTTTTCCAAAATTATCCCCTAGCTCTTTCCATTGGCTCTTTCCTCTCCTCCTTTCAATACAACCAGGACCCTCCAATGTGGAAAACATATTTGTTCAATACCACCGCACCAACCCATCTCTCTTTTTTTCCCTCATAGCTGAACATCTCAAATGATTATTCAACATTTATTCCTTTCTTGGATTCACCATTTACTCCGTTTTCGTTAACCTGCAAAATTATATCCTCCGAAGGTCAATAGGGACGTTGGGTTGGACAAATTCAATGGTCTTCATTTGGAACTGATCTTCGCATATGCTTTTCCGTATCTCTTTGGGATCCAGCAGGAGTGGGGGAGACTTGAGAGCAGTAATAGATGCTGGGGGTTTGTGGAGGTTGCTGGGATTGGTTTCCCCTGCCAGACTGTCATCACCCACGCTACGCCCTTAGGCACAGCCCTATGGAGAAAAGTTTCTTCGTGTAGGAAAGCAGCAAATTCTTTGCCCTGAAGATGGCGTCAGAAATGACCCCAACCCCTTCCTTTCCCTACTAATTGTAACTGGATGATAGGTGTGCTTAGGTCTGAGATGGGCCCCGTTGCATCTCTGATTTCCACATTGGGTGGCTCGTCACCTGAAAATCTCTCAGTCGTCCTTTTTCAAGAATTGCAGCTCTCAGCCATCCTTAATTCTTTTTTTTTTTTTTTTATAAATTTCTTTATTTTTATTTATTTATTTTTGGCTGTGTTGGGTCTTCGCCTCTGCGCGAGGGCCCCCTCCAGCCGCGGCAAGTAAGGGCCACTCTTCATCGCGGTGCACGGCCTCTCACCATCGCGGCCTCTCCCGTTGCGGAGCACAGGCTCCAGACGCGCAGGCTCAGCAGCTGTGGCTTACGGGCCCAGTTGGTCCGCGGCATGTGGGATCCTCCCAGACCAGGGCCCGAACCCGTGTCCCCTGCATCGGCAGGCAGACTCCCAACCACTGCACCACCAGGGAAGCCCCCATCCTTAATTCTTAATTCAGTATCTTCTCCATTTCTTTGTCCTTGTTTCAAACTGTGTTTCTCTCGGTATCGTTGTCTTTCACTCAGCCTCGTGGTCTGTCCCAACAATGATCTTTCCATTATCACGAGCATCCCCCAAACCACACTCAAAAATCACAATTCCCTCCTCTTGTTCTCACAGAAGCACTAAGTTGAGAAATAAGTCTTAATTAATTGTAGACTCCCTCTTCTTTAAAAACCATAGTTGCTAGTCTTGAACTTCTTACTATCATAAGGCCAAAACGGAATCTTGAGAAGTCAATCCTTTAGTTACATCACCTTTAAACAATTATGTAATGACTTTATCTGAAGAACTCAGAACTCTGCCCCAAGCCACTGGGGTTTTGGTTAATGTGAACCTACAGTTCATCTGCCAATCATCCTAGAGTCACCTGAGTACCTTATACCTGGAGAAGCAAGAATGATATTCTAATAAGGGAATTTGATAGCTTAAAGAGCCACAGGTTAAATGTGAAAGTCTCCATCAATACAAAGCTAGGAGCCTTGGTCAAATTCCATGGGTTCAGGTTAAATATACGGATGTGAAGATATCTATGATACCTCCATTCATTTTAATGATTGAGAAAGTTATTAACTTGAGGTTTGAAACCAATTTCAAATGTGTACAGTTTTCTAGTGCAAAGGTTCATCACTTTCATCAGATCCTTAAGGGGTTTGTGGCCTCCAAAAGGTTTAAGAACCTCTGTGTTAGGGGAAAGATAAGATTAAAATCAAGATATTACTATTTTATGCATTACTAAATGCAGTAAATAGAAACAGCAAATAACTTCCATTTCAGCAAACAGCAAGAAAAAATGTTGAATACTGTAACTAGTTATAACATGATTAGTAACCGTTTGAATGCTAATATAGACAATATTATTCTAGCATTTTAGACACATATGGACAAGTATTTACCTTAATATACATAAAACAAGTTTATCAGGGAGGGGCAAGTTCAAATACAGATTTTAACCTAGATTGAAAACTACCAATAGACTTATTTCCACTATTGTCTAAGAAAAACTTCAATCAGGCAATTTAAAGGCAATGCGAATACAAATAAAATCACAATTTAACATAGTTCCTCAGTTACAGCACCTATTTTCTTATACTGGATAAGAAAAATAAATTATTGTACATGCTTTATAACAGACTGATTAATAAAAGATATACTGTGGAAACTCCTTTCATAGGCAATTTCTGCAGCCAAAAATCAAATTCAGAGCCCACATTTTTAAAGCCAGGTCCCATTCAGAGTATTCTAAGAATAGTTCTCAAACTGCTGAAAAGCATCACTTCCATAAATCTTAGAAATGGGTTTTTAAAATTAGCAAGTTTGTGAGAGCCATACACAAACCCATCAAGTTTCCGTGCACACTGTTTTTTTACATTTAAAATGTAATTTATTTATTTATCCATTCACTCGACAAATATGTATTGAACCTCTGCTATATGCAGGTACTGATCTAGGTGACACTTACAGCAGTGAACAACACAGACCAAATATATATAATAACACATAAATATAGCTTCATTATAAAACATTCAGATACAGAAGCATATAGAATAAAAAAATCAAAGTTGTCCTCCTGGAGGCCTGCTCCATCTCAGTTCTTCTTTTGTAGTAATTACTATTAGCAGTATTTTCCTCCAGACTTTTTGTTTATTTATCTTAGAAGGATTTTTAATTAATTAATTAATTAATTTAACATCTTTATTGGAGTATAACTGCTTCACAATGGTGTGTTAGTTTCTGCTGTATAACAAAGTGAATCAGCTATACATATACATATGTCCCCATATCTCTTCCCTCTTGCATCTCCCTCCCTCCCACCCCCCCTTTCACACCCCTCTAGGTGGTCACAAAGCACTGAGCTGATCTCCCTGTGCTATGCGGCTGCTTCCCACTAGCTATCTATTTTACGTTTGGTAGTGTATATATGTCCATGCCACTGTCTCACTTTGTCCCAGCTTACCTAGGAAGGATTTTTAAAACAGCCGTGGGCCAGGGGTCAATCCCTGGTCAGGGAACTAAGGTCCCACATGCCTAGCGGCACGGCCAAAAAAGTAAAAATAAAAATTCACTTGCGTAAAGTGTACAATTCAATGAATTTTAGTATATTTGCAGGTTTGTGCAACCATCATCATAATCTAGGTAAGTGGATTTTAAAATTATAAATATATGTATTATATCTATAATTTATTTTAAAATTCACTTATCTAGATTATGGTGATATACAGATATATGTATATATAACTTTCATTTTTCAGTTAGGACTAAACCTTGAAGACGGTCTCTCAATGTCAGCATAGACAGATTTGCAATTACTTTCTACAAAGAGAGGAATGTGTCCTAGCTCCGTCTCCCTTGTCAGATTCCTTAGAAAAAGGATGCTGAAAGACAGCAATTAGACAGGACTGAATATAGTAACCCTGTTATTTCAACAGACGAAGAGAAGTTAGTTGATTTACAAAATGTCTTGAGTCCAAAAGTGAACTGGGAAAAAAAAAAAAAAGTATAGAAAATATTTTAAAACACACAAAAAGCTGGCAATTTTGAGTATCTTGAAATAATAACAACATTAAGAGCTAACAAGTTATTTAACCTTTACTACGCGCAAGACACTGTTCTAAAAGCTGAACACACAGTAACTCCTAAGTCATCACCATTCCATGAAGTATTTTTACTGTTATCATACCCATTTTACAGACGTGGAGACTAAGGCACAAGAGATCAGGTAATCTGTCTACGAAACCAATAAGCTGAAAAGAGGCAGAGTTGGGCTTCACATCCAGGCAGACTGGCTTCGGAGTCCACACTCTTAACTGATTTGATGGAATGCTGGGGAAGCGGGTGAAGGACAGGGAGTGGTTTAGGATAAAAGTCAGACAAAGCAGGTAAAGGGTTTAGCATAGTGGCTGGCTCCTAGTGAGCACACAATAAAAACAAACAAACAAATACAATAAAATAATTATTATATTCTGTGCTTATCTTTTAGGGAGAATGCTCCTCCACTATTAGAACAGTAACATTTCTGTCGCCAGTCTACGGGTTTGTTTAATTAGCTGTCCTCATCTTGAGCTGCTCCCATTCTGCAGGGTGACTGATGCCACTAGGCTTTCTGGGGGAGCCTCCCGGGTGTGAAGCATAGTGCTGCAAAGGTAAAGGAGACTACAGCTGAGCCCAAGGAGCTTGTAGGAGGGAAAACAACAGTTAAGGTGCTGAGGGCTGGATCCTGCGGCAGCCACCAGTGGAGAAATCAGAATGATTTAGGCACTAAGGAAGGTTCCCAGGAAGGAAACGTTGAGACAAGAGTTGAGAGGTGGGTTGAGTCAGATGTCAAGTAACCTTAAATGCCCCTGAAGAAAACGCAGAGTCGCTAAGAAGGTGGAAAGGAGTGGGGAGGCCTGGAGGGAATACTTAGGAGGCTGAATGTGAATGACTCCGCCCCAGCCTGGGACACACGCTCCACCCAAAACATCTGCTGTTGTTGCCAGTTGGTTCCTTATCTTTTGAGTCATAAACTTACTTGTCTTTGAGTTTCTCAATCACAATGTAGTCTCAACTGAAAATAATCTCAGACTGGTTTTGCATGCTTATTACTGAAGCATCTTTTCAGCGCTGGAGAAGTTTTAGTCCCTTTTTAAAACATCAGAGACCTATGAAAAAGCTGGACAAGAAAGTATTTTACAGACGCCCAAGGGGGTAATTTAAAAACAAGTATGACAACCAGCAAATCCCTGTCACTTCAAAGTCACAGCCGGAGTGGAAGGAAGAGCTTAGTCTAGGGCAAGGTTTGGGTTAGGTCTACATGCAACTTCCTTACAATCAGGGTTAGCCTTTCAAATTCACAACAGAGATAGCGGAAGGTGCCCTTTCGCAAGTATGCTCAGACAGAAGGAATGGATTCTGATTAAAACCAAGGAGGGAAAATGCCAGCTTAGCACTGTCAACAGGCAGAGCTGGAGGTGAGAGAGGAAGGAGAAATCCAAACCAGCAGTGTTCTCTTAAGACAGTTCCTGCATTTTTTTTTTTTACACTGGTAAATAATATATGTTTATTCACATGAACTGGCAAAAATGAAGTATTATTGTAAATTCACAGTATTTTCAAATACCAACTATTTTATTTATTATATTTCAACTTTTTATTATGGAAAATTGCAAACATGCAAAAGTAGACAGAAGAGTGTGATAAAACCTCGTGTACCTACTGTCCAGCTTTAACCATTACCAACACACTGGCTGATCCTGTTTTCATCCGTACTTCATCTTACTGGATTATTTTGAAGCCTTCATTTCATCTGTAATTCCCTCAGAGAGCACAGTCATTTTATAGTGTGTGTGTGTGTGTGTGTGTGTGTGTGTTTTGGCTGCGCCGCGTGCCCTTCGGGATCTTATTTCCCCGGGATCCAACCCGAGGCCCCTGCAGTGGTCCTAACCACTGGACCTCCGGGGAAGACCCAATCATTCTCCGGTCCAGCCTGCTTTTCCGATCCTGCCTTTCTCTTCACTCTCTTCCATCCACTCTGGGCAGTAATCTGAAGACAACAAGGAGACCGATTTCAGGAGAGAAGAAAAGTCTCCATAGAAATACCAAACTGGCCCACAGGGAGAGAGTGAAAGCCCCGAATCAGGAAGAGATCAGGAGGCGGACCCAGGCCCTTTCCCACCCCCTTCCCACGTGGGGACGTCGGGGGCCTCTGGGAGCTGGAGTGGGGCCTTTGAATGGCAGAAGCCTTTAAGATCTGCTGACTTTCATTCTGGCTGCTTGACATAGCTTTAGAGGCAGAGGAAGCAGGCACTGCCTGAGGACAGGTAAGATGCATTCCCAGAACCACCCGAGGGTGCTGCTGAGGACACGGTACTGTGACCCGACTGACCGAACCAACCTCTGGTGAAACCCTGTCTGTCCCCAAGCCCCTCTTTACACCAACCTGTGGCCTCATCTACCCTGACACCTTTCCCTCCAACCTTAGGAGGATGTGTCCTTTTTTTTCCTAATAAATTTATTTATTTATTTTGGGCTGCATTGGGTCTTTGTTGCTACGTGCGGGCTTTTCTCTAGTTGTGGCGAGCAGGGCTACTTTTTGATGCAGTGCGCGGGCTTCTCCTTGCAGTGGTTTCTCTTGTTGTGGAGCACAGGCTCTAGGCGCGTGGGCTTCAGCAGTTGTGGCACACGGGCTCAGTAGTTGTGGTTCGTGGGCTCTAGAGCACAGGCTCAGTAGTTGTGGCTCATGGGCTTAGTTGCTCCGCGGCATGTGGGATCTTCTTGGACCAGGGCTCGAATCCGTGTCTCCTTCATTGGCAGGCAGATTCTTAACCATTGCGCCACCAGGAAGCCCAGGATGTGTCCTTTTTGCTCCTGGTCAACGTGTCTCCTTCCACCCTGCGCCCTCCTGCTCCCTCCTCTGCTTTGCCCAGCGGCCATTCTGCCTCTCAACGGGCAAGTCCTCTGCAACACACCCAAATGCCATCTATCCGTCCACACGCACTCCGACCGCCCACCTCCGGCCCTCCTCTTGCGGCTGCTCCCCCAGCTCTCCCTTCTTTGAAGCCTCACCATCTTCAGGAAACATTTCTGAACTTGCCACTTTCCCTGCCAAGTCACAGCTCCTGCCGTGCCTGTGCTGACTCACCGGCAGTGTGCGTTTGCACCCTCTCCGTGTGCTCAGTGTACCGCCCGCTGGTGCGGTGTGGGGTGCATCCCTCTCTTCCAGCGGGGCTGAAGCCCCGAGGCCAGAGGCCGAGTCTTTCTACTGCATCCCTGGCTCTCAGGCTGCTCACTCAGAAGGTGCTCAGAAGTGTTTGTGGGAAAACAACGGGGACCCAAAGATGAACAAAACCATCCGTGCTCTCAGAGTAGCTCAGTCTATACAGTGGCCGCCCTCCAAAAGCGAGGGGTCAGAGTGCTTGCCTACTTCCTGTTCTTCAGGAGGCTTCCCCTCACTTTCACGGGAAAACTCCAGATCCTTTGGCACGACCTGCAGGGCCCTTCTGAGCCTCACGACCTCTCAGTCCAAGCTTCTGCTGCTCACTGAGAAGAAAGCCACCTCCCACTACAACAGGAACTTCTCCCAGCCCCCTTCTGAGTTCTCTCTTGTGGTTCTCTCCCTTGCCGGGGATCTCAACCCTCAATCCAACTGGCCACTTCCTGCTGAGCCTTTCAGACTCAGTTTCAGTGTCAGCACCTGTGGGAAGCGAGCCCTGGCCCTAACCCTGGTGTCTTCTCCACCGGACTGGAAGATTCCTGGGGGCAAGGACTTTTTCTTCAACCATGCATGTGTCCCTAGCCATGAGCACGATGTCTGGCACATATAAACGCCTCAATAAACGTTTGATGAATGACTGAATGAGGGGAAAAAGGAGCCGATTCCTTTAATTTCTGCCACTGTAGAAACACAAACTGATTCTTCACGCCAAAGGAAGGCTAGCATCGCAGTTTGAATTTTTAGGCCTTACGAATTAAACTTTCAGGAAACAAGCCCACCGTGCTTTGCTGAGAGTAGATTAAGCAAATTTCTAGCACAAGGTGACCCGTCTTTCTCCCCAGTTTAACTTCTGAGACACAGTGACTACTTGCACAGTGGACATACCTACGCAGCAATTAACACAAGCCAGAAAACTCAATGACTCACTGAATGTGGCATTGAGCCACTGCTCCCATACCATACTGTATAAAAAATTTAAAATTGAGCGTAAATGTGTCCCTTTCTATTCCCAGTCATGTCCTAACCCATGGAGTTAGTTATATTAACATCATCCATAAAAATAAAGATTAATCTATGAAATTTGCTTTTAAACCATAGTTTCACGGAGCTGAAAATGACCAAAACAGTAAACCTTTAAAAAAAAAAAAACCTCTTTGTCACCTATTAACATCTTTGTACCCAATCAAAACAGTGCTGCTACACTTAATCTCCTCCAGTTTTGCTCTGAAGGTATCCTGGTACCTCTTCTAAAGGTATCCTGGCTTTCCCCTGTCTTTCATTTTGACAATCAGGGGCTTTCCTGATCAGAACTTGAATTCTTCCTCCCAAATTTCTCTAAATTCCCCCTCCTCCTCACTTTTCAATGGTCAGAATATCTGAAAATATTCTTTGCCCGTTAATCATTCATTAGTTGTGCTTTTAGAAATCACGCTCAACAGCAGCACAGCCATTCTGCTTTCCATTATCTTCCCGCCTCTCGGTTCCTGATTAGATGGGTCTTTCATATCTAAAATACACTTCGGAATCTCATATTCTTAATTTCTATTCAAAGCCCAGATATCAAGACCTATTCCTATTTGGCTCTTTGACCTCTGCCTGGGGGTGTGATGATAATGAGAGAGGACTATTAGTGCAAAATTTTGGTCTTCTCTGAGGAATTTGCTAAGCTGTTTGGTTAGAGAAGATGCTGATACTATAGTGATGAAAAATCAGTAATAATATTTTCTTTTCTTTTCGCTGCATCGTGCAGCATGTAAGATCTTTGTTCCTTGACCAGGGATGAACCTCGCCCCCTGCATTGGAAGCACAGAGTCTTAACCACTGGATGGCCAGGGAATTCCCAATAATATTTTCAATTTACGTAATGCTTTGCTGTTTTCCAGGCCCACTCATGTTCATTTGACCTAAGATAATGCTGTGATGTAGATGCTATCTCCTTCATTTCCCACAGAAAGAAACTGAAGCTCAGCATTGTTAAGTGTCTTAACCAAGATCTCTCGGGTCATCTAATCCACTCTCGGTTTTAACTTTCACCTATAGGCTAATAATTTCCAAATCTGTTGCATATCCCAGACCGCGTCCCTGAAAAAGCCAAACTTTTCTGTAAAATTACCTACTTGGCAGTTGCACCCGGGTGTCCACAGGCAGCCTGAACTCACAGGGTGGAAATCTGGGCAATCAGCATCAGATACTCCACCGTTTCCTGGGCAGGCAATGGCACCATCATCTATGTGGTAGCCCCAGCCAGGAATCTGGAAACCTAGCACCAGTGGCTAGACGGGGCACATCATCGACCCTCAGGAAGGATTTGTTGTATGAGTACTTTGGTGAGTGAATGAGTGAGTGAGTGGGGGCAGGGCATCCTATCTCTTCCCTCACCCTCAACCAGAAGATTAATTGGTCATCAAATCCTGCTGTTTCTACATCATAAATCTCTTTCAAATCCTTTCCCTCTTTAGAATCCCCACCTTGCCTCCCTTGCTGGATTGTGTCAGAGCTAAAATGAGATTAATACACATAAAAGTGTTTTGCACAGAATAAACCTCTGGGAGAAAAAAAAAAAAAAAAAGAAAGGATAAATCCCTCTGGAAGCTGTTACTAAACTTACTTGGCCCCAGTTTGCCTATTCCTTTCAAGCTATGATTTTTCTGCCCTCCTGACCTTGCTGTTTTCTCTGCTGTGGCTTCCAGAGGCCCATCGCCCAGTCTGTACCTAAATACCGCTGATCTCCACGCACCAGCTTAGCAGCTCAGCTATGTACCCTTTTATGTTACTTGCTTCTTGATGACTGATGGGCTATGGCAGACAGAAAAGAGGAAAACGTGACCTACTAATTTTCTTCAGTTACATGATTATTGGCAGTGTTTCAGGTATTTTAATTAACGTTGTACTTTGTTGCAGGTGTATGTTTACAAGCACTATACATGTAAAACGTTCTGGTTTTCCACGGACACGGGAGAATGTGAGCCTGCAGGCTCTGACGCAAGCGAACACTGGAATCACCCAACCATCCCCTTCGCCCCCTCACGAGCCCAGAGCAAATTCCGACCAGTTGGGTTTCCCACGGAAGGGGTCCTGGTCAGCCCGGCAGGAGTACCGCCCCTCCTGCAGGTGGATCACTGCCTTCGGGTGTGTGTGCACGTGTATGAGTGATCAGTCGCGGTGAGCTTGGTTAACGTGAGGCCACTGCTGAGAAATGGAGCCGCTTCCGCTCCAACCATAATAATGGTCACTCACAAAATAACTCAGATTTCTGAGCCGGACAAAGAGCGTCACGACCACAGCAAAGTGGCCAAGGTAAAGGTGCTCTGGGGAGGCCTTGTGGTAGATAGTCTGCTCACCTTGTGGGCACGGTGCCCACGTCACTCTGTGCTGAGTGCACCACTGGAAAACCACGTTGCTAAATATAACACTATCTCTATCCAGATTCCATTTTCTCTCCAGCTACCCCCATTTTTGGCTCTCTAGGCATTTTTCACTTGTTCTACAGAAGATCCGTTTCACTACTCCCTCCTGGTTTTACTCCTGTCTCCCTAGAATCATTGTCTTAGGCAGTCACCCCACATGTAGGTCGTGCACGTGCCCATCACATCACTGCAACGTCTGCACGTGTGTTCGGATGTCTCTACGTACTTGGATGTAATACAGATAATTCAACCTTAATTTGGCCAATACTGGATTTTCCCTCCTTACGGCAGTCAGTGGTACCATCATCCAAACAAGCTAAATCAGACCCAAGAGTCATTCTAAATCTGTCCCTATTCATGTCCTACATCTCATCAGTCAGCAAGTCTCATCTATTCACTGTCCCTTCACATTGTCTGCTTTGCCTCTTACCTCAGGCCCCTGACATCACTCATCTGGGTTGTGATGTGGTCTTCTAACTGGTATCCCTGCTCTCCTCCTGTTCTTCTCAAATATATCCTCCACTTGAATACTAAAATTATCTTTTTTGGGTATAACTCTGTCCATGTTATTTTCCTGCTTAAAACAACTCAATGGATTCCCTACTTATGAGATAAATCCAAACTGGCCACTACGTCCTGCAAGTCCCTTTATGACGGCACCCCTGGCTTCTCTTCCAGCCCCACCTCTTATCTTTCCCAGTCACCCAGGATCCAGTCGTGCAGAACCACCAGGATACACTAGCAATTTCGGAAGTAGGTCACATGGTTTCATTCTTCCTTGCCTTTGCCCACATCTGGAATTTCTCCTTGTGCGTCCCAACCCTCCACACTCTCCTGGAGAACTATTCATTCTTCAGATCTAGCCCAGGTGTCAGTTCTTCTGAGAAGCCCTTGGTAACCCACTGAAGCAGAGCTGATCGCTCCTTGTTCTGTGAAGCCATTGTACTGTTATTGCATGTTACATACTCTAGGGCAATGATTTATTTTCTCAACCCTCCCTCTTTTTGTGAAGTCCTAAGGGTGGGAATTGTATCTTACTTTTTTTTTAGCAGCAACTAGCAAAGTGCCTGGCACAGCGAACAAAGGTTTGTTACACTGAATAGTGAGGAGGAGTTCACTGGCTTGACACTGCTCCTGGCTCTGCCACTGGCCAGTGCTTTCACCTCTCTAAACTTCTGTTTCCTCAACTGTAAAATGGGAATAACTACAGGATTTTTGTAAAGATTGAATGAGATAATACTGGTAAATAGCACAGTACCTGGGCTTATAAGCCATTGCTTTTTTTTTTTTTTTTTTAACAGTTTTTTCTTTTGGCCGCACGTGAGGCTTGAGGGATCGTAGTTCCCCGACCAGGGATTGAACCCGTGCCCCCTGCAGTGGAAGCTCGGAGTCTTACCCACTGGACCACTAGGGAAGTCCTGTGTCATGCTCATTTTATATTTGTTAAATTGCTTAAAACACATTATATTCCAGAAGCAGTGTTTTTTATAAAACATGAAAAGAATTACTTAAGCAGAGATGCACCTAGAGACACACTGCATATACCTAGGGACTACACTTTAGTTTGAGGACCCCAATCCTACCAATCCAGTTGGTAGGATTATTTTACAAATGAAGGTAATCATCAGAAGAATTTACAGGCAAAATTTCTTTGCATAAATTACCATTACAAAGGAGAATTCTATATAACAAATATTTCCATGTCAATGCAGAAGGTCCTTGGAAACAATGCTTTATTGATTTGTGCCCCCCAAATTTTTATTAGAAAAATCTGGCGCATGCTGTGTAGTACATACCCCCTGGAGATTCACAGTACATATTACCATACTAACAACTCAAAGACGTCATGAAGGGAATCTACCTATTTCTTTCTTTTTTTTTTTTCTTGCCACGTGACTTGCAGGATCTTAGTTCCCTGACCAGGAATCAAAGCCCTACAGTGAAAGCGTGGAGTTCTAACCACTGGACCACCAGGGAATTCTCCCGATATTTAATTTTTTTTAATACAGCATTCCCCAGATGTATGTACCACAGAACCTTTGCTTTGAGAAACAACTTGACATCTTGCAGGAACCCCATTTGGGAAATGCTGATCTAAACAAATTTTTCACTTCTCCAGTCCAAGTATCAAATCAAAATATTAGTAGAGAAAGAAATATTTCAGAAACCAGAAAAGTATCTTCCCTCTTTCCCTATTGGCTATAGCTAGTTTTCACTATTTTTTTTTTCTAGAGTCAATAAATTGGAAAAGTGATTTTTAACAACTATATTAACAAAATACCTATTCAGCAAAATAAATGTGCCAAGGAATTTTCTAGAATAGTTTTAGTGACATCCTATATCTATTTGTGCATTACTGAAGAGGATATATTTCAAAATTAATTGGAACAAGGTGGTTTTTGTCATCAAATACCTTACAATTTAATGCAGACAACCCTTCAGACTGACAAATACCTTAACAAAAGGTATTTTTAGTCAATGTTCATTGCTAAGGAGGAGAGTAGAATAGGTTCAGATTTTTAGGCTAGGATACTTGTGCTTTTAAATACTATACACGCTGAAAGAGATTTAAAGTATAAAATATGAAAATAAATATTTTAAATTGAATTTGAAATAAGAGTTGTGGTGGATTTCCAAAAAGGAGGAATAACCTTAGGATTCTACCCAAATTTTTGCTCCAGTTCAGGGGTTCTCACACTTTAGCAGGCTTCAGGAACTACTGCAAGGCTTCGTCAAGCACAGATTGCTGGACCCCATACCCAGAGTCCCTGGTCCAGAGGTCTGGGGTGGGGCCCAAGAATCTTCATGTCTAACAAGTTCCCAGTGATACAGATGCTGCAGTCCGGGAAGCCTATTCTGAGAACCACTGAGAATCTAGTTCTTGTACTGACTCCCTTGAGATTCTCACTCAACAAGTCTGGAAAAAGCTTCATAGGTGGTTTCAATGTGTGCCCATCTCAGAGCTCCTTTTTAGCTCTGAAGTCCCATGTTTGGGGATTTGGGTATAGGATATCCTTGTTCTGGCTCTGTACCTCAAATCCTTTGCAGTTCTCTCCACGGGTATTTCAGCACACAAAAGCAAAACCAGAATGCTTGGAGAATAAAGGTGGAAGACAGAAATGTAATTAGTTTTATAGCTGATCAGCAGAATTTACTTGAGGAGATAGTTGGAACACGTAACTACAGATTCTCAGTTGTCTTTGCTCCGACCTCCTTCCAGTAACCTGGAAAACGCAGTTGACCGAGCTGACCAGCAGTGTAATTAGAGGTTGCCCAGAAGTCTGCAACTACCATATACTTCTACATCCATCTTCCTTTTCCTATTTCCCTTCACATTTGTTTAATTGTCTGTGATTTTAAGACTCAATTTAGAATCAGCCATAAAGGTATTCCGGTACAGTGGTCAACAGTCAGATGGATTCAAGTCCTGGCTCTGTCATTTAGTTGCTGAAGGACTCTGGGAGAGTTATTTAATATTTCCTAACCTCAGTTTCTTTTACTATAAAATAGGAAATACTTCGTATCATTGTTGTTAGAAGACAATGAGAAAATGCATGAAAAGCACTTAGCCAGTGCCTGGCACAGAGTAAGGGGGCGATAGATAACCCACAACTCATATTACTAACAAAAACTCTATGAAAGTCCTATAACAAGTGTCAATTTCAATCTTGAGAATCAAGAATCATATTAAATATTTTCCTTCCTTCCTTCCTTTTCTTTTTTCTTTTTCTTTTTTTTGATGGATGACCAGGTAGGCAGGTCTGGGGCCTGGCCCGACAGGCCTGGACTCACTATAGTATTTTTCAATGAAACAGCCAGAGATGTCACTTTCAACGTAGAAGTTCCTGCTACCCTCATGACCACCTTTAGTATTGTTATTTTTTTGGCTGGGCCATGCAGCTTGTGGGGTCTTAGTTCCCCTACCAGGGACTGAACCCGGGCCCTTAGCAGTGAGAGTGCAGAGTCCTAACCACCGACCACTGGACTGCCAGTGAATTCCCATGAACTACCTTTAGTAAGTACCAAATATGATCAAGTATAAGGCTTCTGATTCTAAGATGCAGCATTATATTATGTAGCACTTAGGAATAAAAAAGGCTACCAACTTAACTATGAGATAATGCTTTCTTTTTTTTTTATAAATTTATTTATTATTTATTTTTATTTTTGGCTGCGTTGGGTCTTCGTTGCTGTGCGCGGGCTTTCTCTAGTTGCGATGAGTGGGGGCCCCTCTTTGTTGTGGTGCGTGGGCTTCTCATTGCGGTGGCTTCTCTTGTTGCGGAGCACGGGCTCTAGGCGCACCGGCTTCAGTAGTTGTGTCACTCAGGCTCAGGAGTTGTGGTGCACGGGCTTAGTTGTTCTGCGGCACGTGGGATCTTCCCGGACCAGGGCTCGAACCCGTGTCCCCTGCATTGGCAGGTGGATTCTTAACCACTGCGCCACCAGGGAAGGCCGGCAGGCGGATTCTTAACCACTGCACCACCAGGGAAGTCCCAATGCTTTCTTATTTACAATTTTTATTTTATACTTTATGAAGCTGTCTTTTAGACTTAGATTTTTAAAAATATCTATCATTCTTTTGCATACACAAGAAGGAAAATACAGGCAAAACAAATTGCTTTAAAATATTCCTAAGTTGTCTCCACATTCAGAGTCCCAGTCTTCGGAATCCCTGCTTGACTCAGAGTCTTGTCACTGCCTATTCACTCAATGTCATCCTTTGTACCATCAAGGGCACTGGCGATGCAGCATTTCTTAAGAGAATCCGAAAGTACTGAGAGCTCTTGGGGCTAGATTCTTTGCTTGCCTATTTTTGATTCCTGTTTTAAGAATATTGCCAAGCACATGATGATTTATCATTTCCCCCACTCCCTTTCCCATAAACATTTGGTTCCCAGGGATTAAAAGAGTGCTTCACTCTTCCTTCTGGGATTTTATTGCAAGCAACTGACACCCGTTTTCCAAGTCCGGACACTGGTGTTTTTGATGTTCACGGATATGTAGGCAATGACAACTGTAGCCTGGCCAACAGATTGTGAGAATCCTCATTTATAAGAAGTGTCTTGATTTCATAGATGTTGGTAATAAGTAAGTCAATCAAGCCCTGAACTGATCCTTGCTAGAGTTCAGCTCTGTATGGTCATTTGCAGAAAACACAGTATTATTATTATTATTATTAAATAAATAAATTTATTTATTTATTTTTGGCTGCATTGGGTCTTTGTTGCTGTGTGCAGGCTTTCTCCAGTTGCGGCTAGCGGGGGCTACTCTTCTTTGCGGTGCGCAGGCTTCTCATTGCGGTGGCTTCTCTTGTTGCGGAGCACGGGCTCTAGGCACGTGGCTTCAGTAGTTGTGGCATGAGGGCTCAGTAGTTGTGGCATGCGGGCTCTAGAGCTCAGGCTCAGTAGTTGTGGCCCATGGGCTTAGTTGCTCTGCGGCATGTGGGATCTTCCCAGACCAGGGATCGAACCCGTGATCCCTGCATTGGCAGGCAGATTCTTTACCACTGTGCCACCAGGGAAGCCCAGTAGTATTATTATTAATAGTCTTTGCATTGCACCTATTTTTCCCCCCATAACAGCTTGAGATAAAATTCACATACCATATAATTTACTCATTTAAAGTGCAAAATTCTATGATTTCTAGTGTATTCACAGAGTATAACAATAAATCAATTTTAGAACAACTGCATCACCCCCAAAAGAAACCCTGGTTTCATTAGCAGCCAGTAACCATTCCTCCCCTCAACTCCCAGCCTTCCTAACAATTAATCTACTTTTCAACTCTACAGATTTGCCTAATCTGGATATTTCAAACAAATGGAATCACAATATACGGTCTTTTGTGATTGGCTTCTTTCACTTAGCATATGTTTTCAAGGCTCATCCATGTTGTAGCGTGAATCAATACTTCATTCCTTTTTATTGTTGAATAATATTCAATTGTATGGAGAGACCATATTTTGTTTATCCACTCATCAGGTGATGGACACTTGGGTTGTTTCCACTTTTTTGGCTCTTATGAATAAAACTGCTATGAACATTCATGTACAGGTTTTTGTGTAGACGTCATCGGTCTTCATTTCCCTTGGGTATATACCTAGGAGTGAAACTTCTGGGTCACATGGTAACTCTAGGTTAAACCATTTGAAGAACTGCCAGACTGTTTTCCAAGGCAGCTGCACCATTTCGCAATCCTACCAGCAATATACAAGGTTCCCAATTCCTCCACATCCTTGACATCATTTGTTATTATCTGTCTTTGATTATAGCCATCAATATAAACATAGTGGGTGTGGAATGATATCTTCATTGTCTGGACCGCACTTATTATTTTTTTGTATTTTTATTGGAGTATAATTGCTTTACAACGTTGTGTTAGTTTTTGCTGTACAACAAAGTGAATCAGCTATATGTATACATATATCCCCAGATCCCCTCCCTCTTGAGCCTCCCTCCCACCCTCCCTATCCCACCCCTCTAGGTCGTCAACAAAGCACCGAGCTGATCTCCCTGTGCTATGCAGCAGCTTCCCACTAGCTATCAGTTTTACATTTGGTAGTGTATATATGTCAGTGCTACTCTCTCACTTCGTCCCAGCTTACCCTTCGCCCTCCCTGTGTCCTCAAGTCCAGTCTCTACGTTTGTGTCTATATTCCTGCTCTGCCACTCGGTTCATCAGTACAGTTTTTTTTAGATTCCATATATGTGTGTTAGCATACGGTATTTGTTTTTCTCTTTCTGACTTACCTCACTCTGTATGACAGACTCTAGGTCCATCCACCTCATTACAGATAACTCAATTTTGTTCCTCTTTTATGGTTGAGTAATATTCCATTGTATGTATGTGCCACATCTTCTTTATCCATTCATCTGTCGATGGACATTTAGGTTGCTTCCATGTCCTGGCTATTGTAAATAGTGCTGCAATGAACATTGTGGTACATGTGTCTTTTTGAATTATGGTTTTACTCAGGGTATATGCCCAGGAGTCGGATTGCTGAGTCATATGGTAGTTCTATTTTCAGTTTTTTAAGGAACCTCCATACTGTTCTCCATAGTGGCTGTATCAATTTACATTCCCACCAACAGTGCAAGAGGGTTCCATTTTCTCCACACCCTCTCCAGCATTTATTGTTTGTAGATTTTTTGATGATGGCCATTCTGACCGGTGTGAGGTGATATCTCATTGTGGTTTTGATTTGCATTTCTCTAATGATTAGTGATGTTGAGCATCCTTTCATGTGTTTGTTGGCCATCTGTATGTCTTCTTTAGAGAAATGTCTATTTAAGTCTTCCACCCATTTTTGGATTGGGTTGTTTGTTTTTCTGATATTGAGCTGCATGAGCTGCTTGTATATTTTGGAGATTAATCCTTTGTCAGTTGCTCATTTGCAAATATTTTCTCCCATTCTGAGGGTTGTCTTTTTGTCTTGTTTATGGTTTCCTTTGCTGCGTTGCACTTATTTTTAAAGTACTTTCACTTGCACTTTCTCATTTGATCCTCACAACATGTGTCAACATTCTTTATCCACAATTAAGGAAGCAAACACTGACTGAATCACTGACTTTCTCAAGATAGTTCAGTTTGTGACAGCATATGAACTAACACGCTTGTAGATTCTGAAACCATGGCTCTTCTACCACACCAGGCTAGTCTAACCTCAGCATAGCTACCTGCTACAGAGTAAGGTCAAGAATGATGGCGGGTTATAGGTAAGATGTGGAGGGTGGGAGGAGGTTGGTACAGGATGTAGTACTGCCATAGCATTTTTGGTGATGTGACGTTGTTACTGGTTTTCACAAGGCAGTAATAGCTAGCGGACCATAATGACCTGCAACAGCTCGGTAAGATGAGTCTGATTTTGGGAAAAGGCCCAGTTGCAGTTTGGGAAGTATAGAGGCAAAAGAAGTCTACAACTTTCAACAAAGTCTACGGCTTTGCCTTCACAGCCTACAGTAAAAGACTGTGCAATCCACGTTAGTCTCTTTTTGCCACATCTGTTTTTGAAATTATAACATTAAGGAAGAATAATATTCTAGGTCTGCCTGTTTCACAGTAGGTATAGTAGACAGCAACCTTGGTTGGTAAGCTAGATTCATTATTTTTGGTGTTCATAAACCGAGAGACCACAAGAATTTTCGCTTATGCTTACATTTTCTATTCATGAACTATCTCCTTTATGTGTAAAAAAAATCAGTCTTTTATGAAATAATCTCCTTGGAGGTGAAGTGCTTCAGCACCACTCTTTTCTAGTTAAAGAAAATCTGCATGATACTAAAGGCAGAAGGCGTTTAAAAGGAAGCTTTCCTACCTCACTAGTAAAGTCTACTTCCAATCTTTGGACCATGAAACATTACTGGAGTTAAGGAGTGCAGCAGGTTGATTAGCATGTGGTAGTATGTCTACTGAAGCCAAAAATTTTTTTTCAGAGTTTTTCAGATGTGTTACATTCTTAGTATAACAACAACAAAATGATGTTATTGATAGGGCCCACTCTCCGAATATGCTGGTGTGTTGAAAAGGATTGGTGTCCTTTGCACATCTGAGACATGCTGGGGTTACCCTGATCATGCTGACAGCAGCTGCTACTTGTAGCACCTGGCACTGCTTTGTTTTTATTTTTTTTTTCAATTGGAAGGCAATATATAACAACATTAAATAACTTATATCTAACAACTTTTAATTATTATATTTTGCTTTGAAACCCTTGCTTACACTGTAATTTATAGTTGTCACCAACATGCATATACTATTTTGTATATTCTTTATTAATCTAACATAATATTATAAAACTTTCTACTTTATATTGTATTCATAAATATTTTAGTGGCTGTATAATATTCTGTCATCAAGTGCTAAGCCTTTTCCTATGGTTGGACACGAAGCTGGCTTCTAGGCTGTATCCTTGTACCTAAGGCCTTTTGCTCCTTTTTTTTTATTATTTCATTAAGAGTAATTCTCATGGAGGAAAATTTACAGTTACTGAACACCTCTTGTACACCACAGACTTGATGTGAATTATTCATTATTTCTCCAACTCTATGAAATCGTGTTTTTTAAATTCCCATTTGGCAGGCAAGAAATGAAGGTGGAGAGAGGTTGGATAAGAGAATAGTGACACTGGCTCCATCTGTGGGCATTTAACTTATGTGTCTCACATTCCTCATCTATAAAATAGAGAAAATAATAGTGACCACCTCATAGGGCTATTGGGAGACAGCAGCTATAAAGCACTGAAAGTGCTCGGTACATAGTAAGACCTCAATACTCATGAAGAGCAAGAACCACTATCACGGTCCCCCTTCCACTGTCACTACTAAGTCACATGTCCTAAGACAAATAACCAGAAGGGGCCTGGCCTATTTGACAGCAAAGCTCATGCTTTCCCCCCCCATACCACATTGCCTTCCTGTGGGAGGGCTAGGTCAAAGAAGACCTTTATTCTCTTGCCATTTCCACAAGTGTTCTAACAGCTTAGAAACACCTGGCACTGTTCCGTCTCAGCCTCTCTGATCACAATCAGCCTGAAGTCTTCGCTCCTATGAGCCACTTGTTTCTTATCTCAGTGTTTTCAACACCTCCTGCTGACGGCCCCTTTCTTTGCTTCACAGCCATGCAGGCTCCTGGGCCGGTCAGATCACCAAGGGGGCCGAGGGTCTGCATTGCCAGCAAGCAGCCTGAGTAGTCAGGGTTGGCGGCCAAGAATCCGCACGAGAGCAGGGTCCACGGTGGCCACGGATCAGGGGCGGTGTTCTCCCCGCAGGGAGGTAGGGGAGCAGGCAAGAAGGAGCGGTTACCTCAGAAAGGGGACAGGACCCTGACTCGGGAGACTGGTGCTGGGGCCCAGGACTTAGGCCCACTGGCTCCTGTTCGCCGGAACTTAAGCTTCAGTTCTGAGAGAAACTTCGGGGACAGGGGACGCTGGTCCGAGACAGGAGGCTGGACAAAGTCCTTGGCCTCCTCTCACCTTGCCCTTCAGCTAATCCAGGAAAGAACTGCTTCCCCTTCCCTCTAGGGGACCCCAGAGGCAGTGTAGCTGGGTGAATAAAGCCTGAACATTAGGCGACAGCTCCCACCACTGAGCCTCTGCTCACCTTTCCCGGGGTCCGCGAGTCTGCGATGATTCAGGCCGGGACGTGCTTCTATGGGTGAAATATGATTGTCTGTCTTCTAGCTCTTCCTCCCCCGTGGGCTATCCCTTCCTCAGGGTCAGCATCACCATGTAGCATCCAGAGCTCCCTTAAATACCGATGCACTGGACGGCTCCGATTCATCGTGATAGAAAACGAGACGGGAAAGGAGATGGGCAAGTACCCCTTACTGAGCCAGGACCCGGCGCCAGGGGTCTGCTGTTACGATTTAATGTTCACAACAAGCCTGCAAGGTAGTAGTATCCCACTCACCCGGATGTGGATCAAGACTTAAAAGCAACTTTCCCAAGGTCACGATAGCCAAATATTTGGTGAAGCCAGGGTTCAAAGTCAAAGACGTCTAATGATGAAAACCTTGTGTCCTTCCCCTTATATTGGAATGCCTTCCACAGCCCCCAGATCTACACTCTCCCCCTGTCCTACCTCACACATCAAAAAATTTTAAAAAGCAAACCAGGACTTCCCTGGTGGCGCAGTGGTTAAGAATCCACCTGCTAATGCAGTGGACACGGGTCCGGGAAGATCCCACATGCCGTGGTGCAACTAAGCCCGTGCGCCACAACTACTGAGACTGCGCTGTAGAGCCCGTGCTCTGCAACAAGAGAAGCCACCGCAATGAGAAGCACGTGCACCGCAACGAAGAGTAGCCCCCGCTCGCCGCCAACTAGAGAAAGCCCGCGTGCAGCAACGAAGACCCAATGTAGCCAAAAACAATAAATACATTTATTAAAAAGAAAAAGCAAACCAGGTGTTAATTTCTTTAAAATTTTATTTAAAGTGGAGAAGAACTGTTTACAGAAACTGTCAGGGGACTTATGGACTCTGGTAAAGCTAAATTGAAAAGGAAGACACTTTTATAGCACCTCATCTTCCTGTGATCTTAACAACCTGATCCCAGGCAGGGAACTCGATGTGCTGTAGCACCAGTGACCGGGCAACTCGCTTCCTAGGCTGTTTTCTGCATAAAATTTTGGACTCAGTGCTCCTGTCACTGGCAAAATGTGAACGTGAAATGTCCTTTTTCAGGTAAGAGAGTGAGGTGAGTGATCTTGAGCCACTTACTCTCTTTCACGACCAACCACAAGCTAATTAGGAAAGCCGGAGGGCTGGAGTAAAGGAAATTCGAACCATTTAGAAGGGATAACTTAAGGGGTTCCCAGCCCAGAGCCCTTCCCTTTTTAGGAATATAAGGAAATTAACTACTGTGTTGGGGGAGGGTAAGATCATGTTTACCCACAAAAGTACTAACATATTACCTTCCCTTGCTGGTGACTGAGTTTACATAAACTCATGAGGTAACAGTGGTTGCCAAAGGTTGACCAGAAGCCCTATGCGCAGTCATATACATATTTGAATATGACTTAAAAAAGAAGAGAAACAACGAACTAGTTGTGAATGCAGAGGGTTCGGAAGACATGAACTCTCAAGATGTGAAAAAAGATGAAAACCACTGGGTCTACCTGGAAAGCAGCAGAAGAAGGAGGGAAATTTCCTTGACTGAAGATTGCGTGAGATTGAATCGTTTCTGGAGGAGCTGAGAGGTCAGAAAGAAACATGTTCTTTCACAAGTAGGTATCTCTGGATCGGGAGATGGAGAAACCAGTAAGGACATTCTCAACAGTGAACAAGACAGCAGTGTCTGTTCATTCCTCACTGGGAGCCCCGTCTCTCTATTTGCCCCCACCTAGTGACAGCCCCTGCTGATCAGGGAGGCGTTACCTCTACCAAGGCTACTCGTTCTGAAAGGGGGATATAACGTGTATTGGAACAAACTTTATAGTTCACATATGCTGGGTCACAGATGCCCTATAAACCAATGACAACTAAGGGGGTGAAAGTGACTGAACTATTACCAAAAAACTGGTTGCAAAGGTATCTGAACACTCTTTTTGCAATGGAGGTCTTGCCTACATTTTTCCACATTTACAGAGTTTGTTGACAGAGGTTTGAGACGTGACCGTTTCAAGCAGTGACTCTGAGATGGAGTTTCATGAAATCCCTTAGGCATGTGAGGCACTGTTACGTGATGGATGCGGACTTGATAAACTGGTACTGGCTCCTCCAGATGCTGAACCAGTATCATGCCAGATTTCTGTGGGGACAAATACATAGAGAATAACGGACCAGATTTCCACAGTTTCAAGAAAAGCTGGCCTGGAATGGAGGACGCATTTCAGACAGGTGAGGGGCTCGGGAATGCTGAATCAGCAGCCATACACTTACTGAGTTCTATGCATGGAAATATGCCACCATCCAAACCGTCCCTCACCCCTGCCATAGTTGTCCAAAATGAAGCCATAAATACACTAAACTGCACCATCTTCTCTGTCTACTCTTCCTCAATGCTCTATCTTGGACCACATACCAAAGCATATTAATATGTCCTTACCAGCATGTAGCAAGGACTGCAAATTCTAGGCCAGCCTTCCTGTTAGATCTGCAGAAACTGCACAAGATTTCCAAATAGGTGGTGGCAACAAAGAGACGTTTATCTTCACCCAATGAAAGAAATTCAAACTGAACAGTGAGATCTGTTTTTTTTCTCTCACATATTAGATTAACAAAGATTTGAAGACAACAACAATAATAATAATAGTTTCAATATAGGTGAAGGTGTGTGTGTAGGGAAAGGAATTCATACATTCACTGCTGGTAGGAGTGTAAATTCATGCACCATGATAATAATTATTATCCAGGTAGATCTATTTTGACCAACACTAATTCCACTTGTAGCAACTTATTCTACAGATCTCCTTACTGAAGTGGGAAAAGGTATATACAAACATATTTTTGCAGCACTGCTAGCCATAGCAAAAATTATATCAGTAGGGGAATAGTGAAATAAATGATACACCTGTAAGGTAGAATATTATGCAGCTCTTAAAAAGGGTCTAAGCCTATGATATTTATTGGTATTTATCACATGATCTTATTTGTAAAACAAAAATACACATGTTTGCATATGTATAAAAGTTTTGAAGACCATACATGGAACCAGCTCTATCTTTGGCGAATGGAACTTAAGGGCAAGGGTGAGAATGAGGACTTTAAGTTTTTATTTTACAAACTTCAGTATTGTTTGAATATTTAAGATGAGCTTAGATTGCTATTATGGCATAGCCTGTGAGGGGTGCCCTGAGCCCACTGATTAAAGCTAATAATAAAGAAGAAAAGAGAACAGGCCTCAACTATAATAATGAGTCTATCAAGAAATAAAAAGGAACTTCCCTGGTGGTCCAGTGGTAAAGAATCCGCCTTCCAATGCAGGGGACGCGGGTTCGATCTCTGGTCGGGAAGCTAAGATCCTACATGCCTCGGGGCAACTAAACCCGTGAGCCACAACTCCTGAGCCTGCACACCTCAACTAGAGAGAGAAAACCCACACGCCACAACTAGAGAGAAGCCCGTGCACTGCAATGAAAGATCCCGCATGCCTTGACAAAGACCCTGCATGCCGCAACTAAGACCCGACACAGGCAAAAAATAAATAATAAATAAAAAATTTTTTTTAAAAAAGGTGGGACTTCCCTGGTGGTCCAGTGGTTAAGACTTTGCCTTCCAATCAGGGGGTGTGGGTTCAATCCCTGGTCGGGGAGCTAAGATCCCACATGCCTCATGGCCAAAAAACAACCAAAACATAAAACAGAAGCAATATTGTAACAAATTCAATAAGTACTTTAAAAATGGTCCACATTGAAAAAAATTAAAGGGACTTCCCTGGTGGCGCAGTGGTTAAGACTCTGAGCTCCCAATGCAGGGAGCCCGGGTTCGATCCCTGGTCAGGGAACTAGATCCTACTAAGAGTTCGCATGCCACAACTAAGGAGCCCTCCTGCCACAACTAAGACCTGGCACAACCAAATAAATAAATAATTTAAAAAATAATGCTAAATTAAAAAAAATTTTTAATTAAAAAAGGTATATTTTCCCTTGTCAATTGCAAATAAATAAATAAATAAATAAATAAATAAAAATAAAAATAAAAATAAAAAATAAAAAAGGTATATTTTCACACAGAAATCCTAGGCACAATGGTTGTTCCACAGGTACAGGAATGTTTGATTTGAAGATGCAAAACACCCATGCTGAAACTGAATTCTCATAACAACTACCATGAGGGTCTAGCTATGTGCCCAGAATTACTATGCTAGGGTAATACATGCTTGTACATGTATGTATATTCAGCTAAACTTTTTTCTGAATATAAAATTCACACACGCCCACTGTAAAAATAGAAAAATTTACAAAACAGAAATTTAAACTCCCTCATAATTGTGACTTCCAGAGACAACTACTATAGCCATCTATATGTGACTACAGCATCTTTTATGCATGTCCAAAAAACTATATATTTTCAAAAATGGGATAATGGTTTTACAACTTTTCTTTCCAAATAATAGTACTGCAAGTATCTTTCCATATCAGTAGATCTAGGTCTGTCTCATTCTTCTTAATGGCTGCATAGCATTCCATTCTATTGATACATCATAATTTAAAAAAATCAATCACCTATTAGATATTTAAGTGTTCCTAAATTTTTGGTTGATAAGATTGCAATCAACCATCCACGCATATGAATCTTTGCACATATGAGTATTTACATAGATATGCTCCTAGAAGTAGAATATAGCTTGACAGAAGGGGACATATATTCTTTTAAATCCTCATTATAACCTGTGAGATAGGTATGACTTCCTCCCATTTTTACAGAAAAGGCAACTGAGGCTCAGAATGGCTTAACACCTCTGTCAGTAAGTGGCTGAACTAGCTTCAGACGCAGGGCCAGCTGAGTCCGAAACATGTACTCCTACTACACTACATGGACGGACTCACACTCAGGAGAGAGTGAAGGACTGAACAGAGGTGGGGAGTCCAATACACCTTGGGATACACCTTGGGAGGTCCCGAGCCAGGGGGGGCTGGGATTGGAGCACGAGGAACATCTGTGCTCCCACAGCCTGAAGACCTCACAGTAGTGTGGTGTGCTCTGACATGTCTCTATGCCAGGGCTTCCCAGTATTTTAAATCCGTGACAGAACCACAGGGTTTCTTCTGTACCAGTGTCTTTGATTACATAATTCTCAGTAAGAAAAACATTTCACCTTGTGACCCGGCATGCGTGCACGCAATATGCAACTGAAACAGAAGTGTCATGACACAATACTTAACGTTTGCTATATGCAAAGCATTGTGAAATTTTCTCTTTCATTAAAAGAATAATGCTGGTCAAAACCCCCAGTATGAAAACTCTGCACTATATCCTGGATAAGATCATCTTTATTCCCCAGGTGGGTGGGCAGAAAAAACAAAGAAAGTCCATCCAAATCCCTCATTCTGTATTCAGGTTCCTTCATGACCTGCTCCCCTTTCACCTACTCAGTCTCAGCCACTTCTCAAGTCTTCAGGCAAATCACACCCTACGGTCTAGGCCAGGTTCAGTCCTGCCTCTCATTTTAGCCTCACAGGGCTCACCCTTTAGGGGAAAGCTCTGCTTTCTCTAACCTCTAGGTTATCAATCCAAAGAGTAACATTCCTTAGAAGTCCAGCTGAAGTACAACCTGCCCTGGACATTCTGCCCCACACGGATCTCTTTCTTTTCTATCTCTTAGAACTTAATACCTGAGCCTGTATGTTGTGACACAGATCCTGTCCTGCACTGTCCCATGTGAGAGACCAGGCCTCGTCAATGAGATCGTGTGCATTCTGGTGGCCATGTCTGACTGACAGATTGATTAACGTGATTGATGTGATGCCTCATTCTATCTAGAAAGGATATGGGGTACTTCATGATAACAACTTATCACAGCATAAAAATATAACAGAAATATGAATTAGGAATCTGGACCAGGAAAAACTTAAATAAGAGAAGAAGTTCAAGGCCGAGGCAAGAAAAAAAAGAACATAAACTTTTGGATCATGAAGGTCCACATAAATGTTACAGTTGAACCCTGATTTAGCCTGAAAGCTTCCTGACCATCAAAGGCAAAAGGGGATTAAAGACATACATACAGACCAAAGGTACAAAAGAGAGAGCCCAGAAATAAATCCTTGCATAAATGGTCAAATTATATTGAACAAGGGAGCCAAAACTACTTAATGGGGAAAGAACAGTCACTTCAACAAATGGTGTTAGGAAAACAATATTCACATTCAAAAGAATGAAATTGGACCCTTACCTTATGCCATATACAAAAATTAACTCAAAATGGATTAATGTAAGACCTAAAACTATAAAATTCCTAGAGAAGAACACTGGGAAGAGCTTCATAACATTGGACTTCTTGGATATGCCACCAAAAAAAAAGCACAGGCAAGAAAAGCAAAAAGTATTATCAAACTCATAACTTCTGTACATCAAAGGACACAATCAACAGAGTGAAAAGCCGATCATCTGCAAATCACATATGCAGTAAGGGGTCAATATTCAGAATATATAAGGAACTCCTACAACTCAACAATAAAATTCAAATAACCTGATTTAAAAATGGGCAAAAGACTTAAATAGACATTTCTCCAAAGATAATACACAAATGGCCAACAAGCATATGAAAGGATGCTCAGATGCTCAACATTACTAATCATCAGAGAAATGCAAATCAAAACCACAATGAGGGGCTTCGCTGGTGGCGCAGTGGTTAAGAGTCCGCCTGCTAATGCTGGGGACATGGGTTCAAGCCCTGGTCTGGGACGATCCCACATGCTGCGGAGCAACTAAGCCCGTGCGCCACAACTACTGAGCCTCTGCTCTAGAGTCCGCGAGCCAAAACTACTGAGCCCGCATGCTACAACTACTGAAGCCCGTGTGCCTAGAGCTCGTGCTCCACAACAAGAGAAGCCACCGCGATGAGAAGCCCGCAAACCACAACGAAGAGTAGCCCCTGCTCGCCACAACTAGAGAAAGCCTGTGCACAGCAACGAAGACTCAACGCGGCCAAAAAATAAAATAAATTGAAAAAAAAAAAAGAATCAGCCATCCTGAATTCCTGACTCACAGATACTGTAACAGATAATAAAATGAAATTGGTGCAGCCACTATGGAGAACAGCATGGAGGTTCCTTAAAAAACTAAAAATAGAATTATCATATGATCCAGCAATCCTACTCCTGGGCATATATGTGGAAAAGATAAAACAAACAAAAAAACCCCACAATGAGATATCACCTCCCACCTGTTAGGATGATTACGATCCCCTCTCCCCCATCAAAAGAAAGAAGAACCGCTCCCACCCCTCCACAAAAAAAACCTGGAAAATAACAAGTGTTGATGAGGATGTGGAGAAACTGGAACCCCTGTGCACAGTTGGTGAGAATGTAAAATGGTGCGGTCACCATGGAAAACATGTGGCCCAGCAATCCCACTTCTGGGTATACATCCAAAAGAATTGAAAGCAGTATCTCAAATTTCCATAAACAAAATGTGATATATCTATACAATGGAAGATTATTCAGCCTTAAAAAGGGAGGTATTCTGACACATACTACAACATGGATAAACCTTGAGGACATCATGCTAAATGAAATAAGTCAGTCACAAAAAGACAAATACTGTATAATTCCACTTATCTAAAATATAATAAGGTATCTAAAATAGTCAAAATCATAGAAACAGAAAGTAGAATGGTGGCTGCTAGGGTCTGGGGCAGGGGGAAATGGGCAGTTGTTGTTTACACAGAGATCACAAAGTTTCAGTTCTGCAAGATGATAAAGTTCTGAAGATCCACTGGAGAGCGACGTGAATATACTTAACACTACTTAAATTGTACACTTAAACGGGGTTAAGATGGTAAATTCGGTTATGCATATTTTACCACAATTGAAAAAAGAAAGGTAAAACGTGAGACATGGTCAGTTACATCATTTTCTTATCAGATAGAATCATACACTTTCTCAGGGATATAAGGTTTTTCCTAATACCAAATTCTAAAAGAATCATAAGTCCCTTCCCATCTGGTCTATAGCTGCGATTACCCATAGTAAAAACAGCTGCAGTTACCTCCTTAGCTGAGGAATTTGCTGTCATTTGTCTCCAATCCTTTGTGAAACCTTTCTACTCTTCTTTGCGTTTCCTTATCCGTCCCCCCCCCCACCCTTGGCTTGGCAGTGTATTCATCCTTTCCTTGGCCCTAGGACCAGTGACATTCACCCCTGCATTCAACCTGGGTTCCCTCTCCCTGTACCTCCAGGCAAGGTGCCCAAGTCTGGCGCCCTACTTGCATGAGGGGGTAGATTTCACAAAAATGACAGAGAAAACAATGTTCTAGACCACTTTCCTACAGCAATTATATATATAATTTATTTCTTATAATGCCCTTTAATTAAAGCCAAGGGCAGAATATCAAAATGCAAATCAGCAGTGAGGATAATTCTTTAGTGGGCCAAAATAATATGCAAAGATTTGTGTTTTAAAGTCCCTCTTCTCTAAAGAAAACACTTCTTTTAAGCCCTGAGATACTCTCTCCTTCTGTGCCATCTCTGTACATTTTCCTGAGTTCTTGCATTGCAGCTATCTGTTTGTATCATTTTGTTTTTCCTGTTACACTGTGAGCTCCATGAAGGCAAGAAATATATCTTATTCATCTCTGTATCTCTAATATTAAGTAAATAAAAGGGTATGTTTAATGTTGGCTGTGCTCTTTATATAAAAATGTGTGAATTTTATTATAGACTACACCATTGAGTCATGCTGTACACTCATTAAGCGTAGACATTAATCAATGTGAAAAATAACAGATACACCTATAAAATACATTTTAAAAGTAATAGAGGAGATGCTTACACCTAAAAAAAAATGACACCAGAAAAGGCCACTTAAAATCAATTCACATGAATGGGGCTTAAATTTTGGAATAAAACTTTCAGAGAAAAAAGGTTTAATTAATGAAACTAAATATTATGAAAATGTTTATTTCATTTTATGTTGATCAAAATTTAGGTTTAATTTCAAAAACATGCCAGTTCTTAGAATAACAAAGTGAATAAATTACTGACTTTTGGGGGTGTATTTTTCTGATAAAATGCTTGCTAGCACAATACAGCACGCTTTTTTAATTTTTGGCTGTGTTGGGTCTTCGTTGCTGCGCGCAGGCTTTCTCTAGTTGCGGCGAGCAGGGTCTACTCTTCGTTGCAGTGCGCGGGCTTCTCATTGCGGTGGCTTCTCTTGTTGCTGGACCATGGGCTCTAGGCGTGCGGCTTCAGTAGTTGCAGCACACAGGCTCTGTAGTTGCAGCACATGGGCTCAGTAGTTGTGGCATGTGGGCTCTAGAGTGCAGGCCCAGTAGTTGTGGCACACGGGCTTAGTTGCTCAGCGGCTTGTGGGATCTTAGTTCCCCGACCAGGGATCGAACCCGCGTCCCCTGCATTGGAAGGTGGATTCTTTACCACTGGACCACCAGGGAAGTCCCCGCTAAACATTCTTAGTGAAGGTTTAATAATTATGTATGGTGGCAAAACCTAGTGAACCTAATATAGGGCAAGGTTATATATATATATATATATATATATATGTTTAAATATTTATTTATTTTGGTTGCGCCGGGTCTTAGTTACGGCCTGCGGGATGTTTTAGTTGCGGCGTGCATACAGGATCTAGTTCCCCGACCAGGGATCCAACCCAGGCCCTTTACATTGGGGGCACACAGTCTTACCCACTGGACCACCAGGGAAGTGCCATAGGGCAAGGTTATTTTCATCTGACTAAATATGTGTCCTTTACCCACAGCTTGAAGCAGAGCAATCCAGCTGAGCCCATCCTATATAAGTTAGACCTTGGTCAACCTTAAGACTTGTGAGTATGAGAATAAATACATGGTGATATAAACCACTGTGTTTGGGGTGATTTGTTGCAAGACATTATTATTGCAATAGCTGTCTAATACCATGGGATAAGGGTCTTTACAAACAGGGCTCTAGCATTTAGAAAAATAAATAAAGGCACCTATGTTTAGGAGAAAGTAAAAATTCTCACTCTACAATGGAAAGCCCTTTCTCATCATTTGTTGTATTTCATCTAAAGGCGTTTTCCTAACAGAACTTGAGACGGGAACGCCGTTATATTTCAGCGTTCTAAATCGTGACATAAGCACCTGTCATGGGAAACTGTGACATCACGAATATTTTTTTCTTTCCACTAAGAAGGATATTTTATTAATAAGCAGTGACTAGTGTGCAAATTACATGAAGATCTGTGTGCCTCTTTCCCCAAAGATAAATTATATGCATTGTAACAAAATAGAGAATATGTACTGTTTGCAAAATTCTTATGAGAGAAGTCCTTCTTTGCCCAGAATTATGCTTGCTTGCTGCTCAGTGTTTCCACCGGGTTATGATAAGATGTCACTCAGGACCTGGAGTTGTTGCCCCAGGGGACGTATAAAAGAGTCAGAACATCTCTCCCAGGGAAGCAGCTGCCCACAGAGCTGTGCTGTGAATTGTGGACTAACTCCTCAAGGTCCCTAAGGCTAAACGAACCACTGTTTTGGAAGTGCTGACCTTGGGCAGCAAAGGCCATTGTGCAGAGAGCTGGAAGCGGTCACTATTAAGTGTCCCTAATAGTAAATAAAGGGGATAGTGTGAGCCCCTTTGGCTGCTTTCTCTTTTGGTATCCCGAAATTTTCATTTTATTGAAATCAGAAGAACTGGAGAAAGCTCTGGCCAGACTGGGGCAGTACCCTTGTATTTGGCGGATCCCAAAACAACACTTCAGGAATAAGTACTAATTTGTAAAGCATGTGAGCTTAGATGATTTTACAAGTTAATATTCATATTTACTAGAAAGACTTTAAATGGAATATGTGTGTATACTATTTAAAAATCTCATGTTTTCTTTAAAATACTAAACTGCAACTGATTACAAAGAAAAGGGTTAATACTAGTCCTGTTATGACTATAGGGACCTGTGATCCTTTTGGGAAGTCATGCATGTTCATTCGTCCGTACGTTCATTCATATATGTAAAAAACCACAGAGCTCTGACCTTGAGCTAAGCACGATGTTAACTGCTAGGGACACAAGGGGGGTGGCTTTCACAGGGCTTATGTAAAGTCTAAGGAGGATAGTAAACAATTATAAGCTATTATAACAAGTGTAATACGTCTGTGGTTGAGTCAGATGAGAGCACACGGTTTCCCTAATAGGATGGGGGAGGGATGTCAAGGCCAGAAAATCTAAATTGAATCCTGGCGTCTTTCATGTTTCCTTGGCTTAGGGAGCCTCTTTCTGTAACTACCTATCATTTACTTGTCTTCTTTGTTCAGCTCACCACCCACCAAAGGAATTGCTCCCATCCTAGGGATCCTTTGATGACACACCCAGGCCACCTCTTCTTTTGCCAGAGTACCTGCAATGTCTAGGTGTGCCTGGCTTCAGTACCATATTTATTCTGTCACTGCTTCTCAAGCACAGGCATTACTCCTGAGAAGAAATTTTATATTGCAAGTTCATGTTATATGAAATATGTTTATAACTTTGCAAGTTCTGTAAATGCACATTTCATGCATTAAGTTTACTAAGAAGCAGAAATACCTGTACTTTTAAAACTGAGACAATAAACTAGTTGGTGGAAGACAAGTAATTCTAGACACATCTGATAGATTTTAAAAAGTGCAGGTACTTTAAGTGGCACTACCCTGGCATGTGCTCATTGTAGATTGCATGTAAAACAGTCCAACAGGTGTTAGGAGACAGATGTTTGCCAAATGCTTAGCCCCCAGGGAGAAAACATTAACAAAATATAGAGCCTATTTCCCCTGATATCAGCAACTGAAGAAGGCATTTTACTATCCACTTTCATGATCTTTAAAAACAATTTCAAAAATTTATTGAATACTCACTATATGCCAAGCAGTACCAGATATGGTGATAAAAGATAAATAAACCCTTGATGTATAAACCAATCTCCTTAATTTATCAGTCATGGCTAAAGAAGTTGTAGAACTAATTTCATCCGTCTCATGTCTTGCTTTTTCCTTTGGGTTTAAAAGACTCATCAAACGGAACTGAACCAAGTCAGCTTTCTTACGAACTTACTGAAACTGATTGCCAAGTCCTGGTGATTCTTCTGCCCTATACAGTCTCAAAGTTGGCTTCTCCCCTTTATCTTCGGCACCATTTTCCTTCAGGCCTACAGAATTTGTCATCTGAACTATTATAATTTCTTATGAACTAATCTTTCTGCCATGATTTTGCCCGTTTCTAATCCATCCTTGTTAAACTGCTGCTAATGTAGATCACCTAAAACACAGGTGTGTGGAATCCTTCAGTGTCACCCTGATGCCCTCGGGATACAGCCCAGGCACTCCTGCACGGCTCACAGCTTCTCTCGCCTCACCTCCGTCATTCCCCTCCCATAAGCATTCCGCGTTCCAGTCACACCTAATCACTAGCAATTCTTGAAAAGCCCCAAGTTTCCTCCTGCCTTGGAGTCTGTGTCAGTCTCATCCTAGATTGCTCCCCCCCCCTCACATTCTCCCAGCCCCTGCCCATGGCCCCCAATTAATTAACTTTTCCCTCCAATTTTTTTATTTTGGAAAATTTCACAAAGTTTAGTACAATAAACACCTACATATCCTTCACCTACATTCATCACTTGTTAAAATTTTGCCACATTTGTGTTCCTTTGTTCATTTGTTTCCCATGCATGTTTACTTTTGCCAAATCATTTGAAAGTCAGTTGCAGACATTAGGACACTTTACTCTTAAATTGTTCAGCATGTATCTCCAAAAAATAGGGCATTCTCTTACATAAACACAACACAATGATCACACTCAGGAAATTTAACATTAAAATACTAAAATTTAATTGGAATACACAGTCAATATTCAAATTTCTCACAATTCCCCAACTGGCTGACTATTATTTATCATTCAAGACTAAGCTCGAATCAATTATACGCCAATAAAAATTTTAAAAAAAGATAAAGCTTTAGAAAAAGGACATGCCTTTCTAACACACACACAATGCGTCAGGTGTCTCTCTTCCTTATTTTTACTACACTTTTCATACTTCTATGGAAGCACTTCCCACACTATCACATTGTCTATTTCCTTTTTTGTAGTATCTGAAACTCAACTAGACTCATTTCAACTTCTCTTGCACTTCGTAAGTACCTGCCGTTCGTTGTTGACTGAATGGATGAATGAATGGTGACATTCGAGATGTTCATTCCACTCTCTCATTATAACTGGTCAATGTGTCTCACAGCCTCTGGGCACCACTCACGTCTCCTCAATTTCACCTCTTATTTCAAAAGCTGCCACTGGTGCCCAGTCCTGTATAGGCTTCTACCAGCCTTGTAAGCAGATGCGACCTGACAGCACCTCAGCCTGTGCTGTGAACTCCCCTTTCTGGCCCCAGGGTTACACTGGTGTGGGGACAAAGGACTCCAACGGGAACCACTTGGCCTTCCATCTGGCACGCACAATATGGAAACAGGGTGGTGAAGGTCTCTAGGGCCACCTCTGACCATTGAGAGACAGGAGCTCAAGGAAAAATGCTTCTCCCACTTCTGACCCCAAGGTGGCCCATTCTCAGATACATTCTGTAAGGTTCCTCAAATGCTCCCACAGGAACAAGCAGCAGATATTCACATGGTTGCCAATTTGAAGAGGATCCACAGATGGGCCTTCTCTCCTTGCTGGGGTCATTCCCCTGTCTCTCACAGCCTGTTCCCTGGGGTCACATTCTCAAACGAGCTGCCTGCATCCAAGTCTTCGGGACAGTCTCTGCTTTCAGGAGAGCCCAGACTGACACGGTGTGGTAAAGGGACAAGAACACAGGCTTGGGAGTCAGACAGACTTGAATTTGAATCCCAATTTGGTCATTCACTAGCTATGATCTTGAGCTGGTAATTTAACTTCTCTCAGTCTCACTTTCTTCAGTTCATAATGAGGATAATAATACTTTGCAGGATTATGATAATTAGAAATTAAAAATTCCTTCCTGGGAATTCCCTGGCGGTCCAGTGGTTAGGACTCCGTGCTTCCACTGCAGGCAGCACAGGTTCAACCCCTGGTCAGGGAACTAAGATCCTGTATGCTGCGTGGCGTGGCCAAAAAAAAAAAAAAAAAAAAAAAAAAATTCCTTCCCTTCCTCATATATGATGTGTGTGTACATGTACATGGATTCCTAGAGTAATACTTGAACATAATAAACCATGTTGGGTGTCTGTCCAGCCTAGGAACCATCTTCCTCCTTTCCATTTCCCTTAAAACTTACCACCTCTCGCCCTCAGCTCCTTGGGAGTGGGCTCATGTGCTCACACGTCTACTAGGAAACTTTGTGATCCTCCCTCTCTAGCCATAGCTAATTGGTCTGTGAGTGGATTCTTTATCTTAGGAAATTGAACTTTAGAAAAAAAAAAATAGTTAACCTCTCACATGGCTTTAGCTATAAAATATAAATTCCGGGTCTGTGGATTGGTCATACTCTGCCACGTGGATGAAGACACACAAAAACCTAGCCCACAGAAAGAAGCAAATATGAAGTGTAGTACTTCATTATGGTATTTCATGAAGCAGCAGAGACAAGGGACAGAGAGGACGGAGAAAGAACTTCCTGGAGTCTTGATGGCTCCTAATACCAGCGTCCATCCCCTTCTTGAGGCCCAGCTGCATTCTTCTACCTACATCCCTTTTTTCACATTGGCTACTTTTAATTAGTCATTTTTATTAGCAACCAAAGTTCTAACTAATGCACTGAATACACTAGTACCCTGAAAAAACAATGTATACAATTATTTTAAAAAATAACCATCCTAAATTTAGGAAAAGACAAACCACATTACACAGTACAATGTAACATAGTAAATCTAAATTTCTGGAAGAAATTCTCAATCCGTAGATGAGAAATTTAAGAAAACTAGTATAGCATTAATATCTCATAGGAATATGTTGTCTTATTTCTACCTAGGATTTTCAAAGCCTTGGGACCTCAGAAGCAGTCTTGATCAAAACCTCTATTCATTACCATAATCTCCATAATCAAACCAGAACGTATAAGGATTATTATGCTTGAAATATTAATCTGTATCTCACAAAATACTCCAGGTTGCTTATACACTTAGTGGGAAATGAGAATTACTCAGAAGAAAAATTTTACTTTCTCAACAGGAGAAGTGTCAGAAAGTTGCAAAGACCTCAGAAAAAGCAGCTTTTGGAAACAGCTGCCACACTCCTCAAAAACCAGGAGACACCAGCAAGTCATCAAAGACAGAATTAGTTGCAACAATTTATCGAATCCTTAAGACAGTGAAATTAATTTATTTACACAACAAATTAAAAACAAATTATGTCTTATGCTAATGTTTTTTAACATCATAGCTTTTTATGATTTTATGTAAATATTTTAAATGTGCACAGTACGGAAGAGTAAAAATTGTATAATGTGATTTTATAGACTAATAAAATTTGCATTGAATGCCACATTTTTCAGGGTTACCTTTTCCCATGGTTTCATCTTCATTTTTATATAAGCAGTGTTCTAATGGAAATAAGTCCCCCAATCCTAGTAAAAAAAATCCTTTGGTTGCTGCACATCAATCTAAATAAAGTAATCTCTAAGAATTTAATTCTAAACATAATCATAGTGATCTTCAACACAAGTTCTGCGGCTAAAAAGATAATGCTTAGCCTGTATTATTTTGTGCTGTTATTTTTTATGTGTGTATGTGTCTGGAGGGCAAAGATCATGCTTATATCTCTTGTATGTGTCCAATGCCTAGTTTTGTCTATAGCTGCCCTCCAATAAATGTTGATCAAAGAATCCTAGATTTATAGATTCACCTTGGAATTACAAGGGCTTTGGAGGTCATCTAGCCCAATTCTCTACCATCCTACTTCATGAAAAGCCAGTCTTTGCAAAAACATGTCCAGAGAAAAGAATGTCTCTACGCCAAGATAAACAATTTCATTAACCATGACAAAGCTAATTGCTACATAATTATTTCTTAAACTGAGTCAAACTTCACCTCTTTTTAGTTTTTCACCCATTGGTTCTAGTTCTAACCTAGGGAATTTTGTAGAATAGTTATGGAAAGAACAGGGGACACTGGGGTGAGTTAGACAAGAAAAAGAGTTAATCCTGCGTACTGAGAGACGTACTTGAAACTCAGGTCTATCAATTTGGTATGTGTTGAAGAGGTCACTGAGCCTGGAATACTGTTACACCAGTGTCCCAGAGGTTCCTGTGCCTGACTCCCTTCTCTTTTCACACGTCTGGCATATTCTGTGTATGCCTGAGAAGGATGCAAACTAAAATTGTAATGACATACATACCTAAATTAGCATCATACAACCTCCCCAAATCGAGCCTATGCAAAAGCTATTAAAAAAAAAGGATAATGGAGGGAACAAGGATTCGAGCTACTGCTGCTTGCCTTTCCCTTGGAGCCTTCCCAGGCAAATATGGAGCAGAAGGCTTTTCTTGTCAATTCTGACTTGCGGCAATCTGGAAACTTAACCCTTGCTACCTTGATTGCCTGACTATAGTTTTCAATGGGAAAAGTAAAAAGAGATAAAATATTCTAGATACTCTGTTATCTATAATATGATGCGATTCAGTTTATGTTCACTTGGCAAAAGTGAACAATGCTGAATTTTAAGAACTAGTGTCTATATCTTGCATCTCATTGTTAGCCAAAACTGTGGAGTTTAAAACCATTTGCTCACCAAGATGTCAGCAGGAAAATACAAAAGTGATAACTGAAATGAACACATAATTCACATAAAAAAATAAACTTTTTTTTTCAGATGAAAAAATGTTCAACCTTGCTAGCTTTACAGAAACATAAATCAAAACAGCTGAGCTTTCAGCAATAATACTAGTTCTCAGTGAAACACTAAGTCTATCTCTAGCGGCCATGGGCTATGAAATCTTCCTTCCTCCAAAGACATTCTGACAGATACAATCAAGTCTTAGTGTCCCACATATACTCCCAATGTTAAACTTGTTTTAGCTTGGCTGCTATACCAAATTACCATAGACTGGGTGGCTTAGACAGCAAACATTTATTTTTCATGATTCTGGAGACTGAAAGTCCAAGATCAGGATGTCAGCACGATAAATTTCTGGTGAAAGCCCTCTCCCTGGTTACAGATGGCCATCTTGTATCCTCACAAGGCGAAGAGTAGGGAAAGAGGAAGCAAGCTCTCTCTTCTCAAAAGGGCACTAATCCCATTAATGAGGGCTCCACCTCCTGACCTAATTACCTCCCAGAGGCCCTACCACCTAATACTATCACATTAAGTAAGATTCAATATTTTTTTTAAAATAATTCAATTCTTTAGGGGACTTCAGAACTGGGTTTTTTTTTTCTTTTTTAATATTTATTTATTTTCCTTATTTTTTGGCTGCATTGGGTCTTAGTTGTGGCACACAGGATCTTCGTTGAGGAACGTGGGATCTTTCGTTACGGCGCGCAGGCTTCTCTCTAGTTGTGAAGCACAGGTTCCAGAGCGCGTGGGCTCTGTAGTTTGCGGCAGGCAGGCTCTCTCATTGAGGCACACGAGCTCAATAGTTGTGGCGTGCCAGGCTTAGTTGCCCCACGGCATGTGGGATGTTAGTTCCCCGACCAGGGATCGAACCTGCGTCCCCTGCATTGGAAGGCGGATTCTTTACCACTGGACCACCAGGGAAATCCCAAGTAGGATTTAATGTTAAGATTTCAACATATGAATTTTGGGCGGGACACAAACATTTAGTCCATCGCAGAACTACAGGTGTTTTCTTTTCTGTATCCCCTAGAGCAATGGTTCTCAAAGCGTTATCCTGGACCAGCTTCATTGGTATCACTTGGGAATTTGTTAGAAATGCAAATTCTTGGGCTCCACCTCAGACCTACTTACTGAATCAGAAACTGGCAGTGGGGCACAGCAGTGGATTTTAATAAGCCTCCAGGTGAGTCTGCTACACTGTTAAAGACCACTACTGCAGACTGGATTATGTCCTTAAGGGCAGGGACCAAAACTTGTTGAAAGTTGAAACTGTGACACATGGTTCATTGTTGAATACATAAATAACCTACCAATTTCCCCAGAAAACTCTGAATCTATGTAAAATTATTTTTTAAAATTAAAATTACCTTTTGAGTACTTCACTACAAATAGGTGAATCTGTTTCTGGCATCCCTCGTAGGTGCAGTCACTAAATTGTTACATTTCCATTCTTCCTTAGATTAGGATTTCTCACCTTGGGTACTACTGGCATTTTGGACCAGATCATTCTTTGTCGTGGGGGTCTGTCTCTTGCACTGTGTGATGTTCAGCACCATCCTTGGCCTCTGCTCACTAGATGCCAGTAGCACCCACCCAATCATGAGAATCAAAAATGTCCCCCACACATTATCAGACGTACCCAGGGGTTGGGGACAAAATCATTCCCTGTTGAGAACCACTGACTTAGATCGTTCCTTACCAATGGAGATGAGGCGCCTGCCTCACTCCAGGGCTGCTCACTTTCTGTGCCTTTAGGATGGTTAGGGAAGCACACCATGGCCCGGGGGGGGGGGGGGTGGGGGGTGAGTGGGGGGACGACACTGCTTTCTCACTGTGACGACTGTCATTTACAAAACAATGGACGATTTTACAGGTTAAAGCCCCAATCCCAGTCAGATCGCCAGAGCTTCAATGCTGATTTTCAATGCTTCCTCCAGGAGCAAATCCAAATAATTGGTCCAAATTCTGAAATGATGCAGGTGAGACTCAAAGCAGCTGTGTATTCCGTCTGCACCTCTTCAACAACATGGCACATCAAAGAGGAGTGCTCATAGGTGTGTTTGTGGTAGGCTGCCTACTCTAACACATGGCATCTAAATTTAGATTGCTACACGTGGAGAACCCGACTTTGAAGAAAGTGAATGGGATTCCGTTTCAGAAAGATGGGCGCCTGGAATGCTGTGAAGCCCTGCTGCTGCCTGCTCAAGTAAGGCAAAGTTGAGCTGAGAAATTTACAGAAACGTCCCCAAGCCCGAGACTCCACATCACTACTAACAGGAGGCTGAGAAGGAGACTGTGCACAAAAAGGCTAAAAATACCTCCATTTGGAAACAGCAGATTGTGAAAGCGTATGTGACTGACAGTTATTAAATAATTAAGGGCATGACTAAGATGTATATGCATTCATTCACCAAAGTTTCATATTGAAGAAGGAAGGCAGTACGGTCTGATGGATGACTCCTATTTATGCTTAAGACCTCAGGTGCCCTAAGACTAGATTAGGCCCCTAACACATGCTCTCACAGCACGGTACCAGAATTCGAAATGATTTATAGTTATTTGTGCGATTATGTGATTGTCTCTCCTTCTTTGTACCCTGGAAACTCCACGAGGGCAGGGATTATATTCCACTCATCACTGTAGCTCCAGCGTGTAGCTCAAGAAATATTCGTTGAGTGAGCAAATGAAGAAAGTGGGGCTCCCAAAGAAGCTGCAAAGGAAAAAGCTAGAAAGATGGGAGAAGTACTAGGGCAAAGTAGGATCCTGTAAATCGAAGGAGAGAAAAGTTCCAAGGAGGGCGATCAGCAGTGTCTAATATCACAAAGGCGCAACGAAAGATAAAAGACAGCACACCGTCTATTGGTTCTGGCAAGCATGAAGGTTGTTGGCAAGTTAGCAAGAGCTATTTTGTCAGCTTTGGGAAGAGACGTTAATTGTAGTGGGCTGAGGAATCCAACAGGCATCAGAAGTGGGGATAGCCGATTACCGGCCACTCTTTCAAGAAACTTGAATCTGAAGGGAGGCAGAGCTAGGTCCATGACTAGAAGAACATGTGGAGCCAAGGGACCGGATTTTCCAAAGAGTATAAGAGTGTAACATTGGGTGAAACTACTTGAGATAAAAGCCAATATCAACAAGGAAGTTAGTTAGAATTCATTCCTGAAAAGCTGGGACGGGATCGGATTAGGCTTAAAGAGGTAGAAGCACATTTCTTCCCCTAAGACAGAAAATGAGGAAGATTGGGTGGGAAGTAAATTTCTAAGTGTTACGGAGGAGGCTCAGAAAATTCTAGCATCATGCCCTCATTCTCTGCTCCCCACCCCCCTTTTTTAACGTAAAGCAGGTGGCAAAGTCAACTGCAAAGAGAGAAGGTAGTGGTTAACAAGATGAAAGGATTTGGAAAGTGATAAAAATTTGGAATAACTACTTAGACCAGCAGAGGCTGGAGTTCATACATCAGAATTGGCTTCAGGTCACAGTTTTATATGTGGCGCAAGAGACAAGAGAGCAAGGTATTGGAAGAAATGAAAGATCAGTACAGCTAAAACTAGTGTGAGGTGGGAAGCATCTAGAGAAGTGGGTAGGAGCCAGAAAATGACTGGATTTATAGTTCACCCTGAATTCAAATAATTGAAGTGCTTAAGTAGGAAAGTGACAGATTTAAGAAGACTAAGAAATATTTGAGAAAAAAAAAAAAAAAAGAAGAAAACCAAGGCATTCTGGAACCAGGGAAGCCAAGAGAAGAGAGTATTTCACAAAGGTGGGAACGGCCAACAACTTCCTTGTCTGGAGCTCAGAACGAGGAGGTGACTCTATCCACTGGTATTAAATCATGGAGGTAGCTGAGATTACCCAGTCTGCATGTGTCAAATGAGAAGAGAAGGACCAGAAGTTTCTTAATGTTCCAGACATTAAGTGGGGCAGTGGTGGGAATACATGAAAGGCTTCAAAGGAGACTGGGCAACTGTCCCCAGAGAGGTGGGACAGTGGACTCAGGGAAGCTGAAGGAAGATGTTTCCAGAAGGAAGAATGAATCAGTAACAGTGAGATGGCTGCCAAATATGGGTGACAAGGAAATCTCCGAGGACCCTGTTGAGAGTGAAGTCAGTGAAGCTGCAGGAAAGAAGACAGATTACACTGGATCGGAGAGTGAGAAGAGAGTGAGAAGAGTGTGTGTGTGTGCAAACAGAGCACAGACCACTCTTCCAAGACCTTTAAGCGCAGTTAAGAAAGAAAGGGGAGGGACTTCCCTGGTGGCGCAGTGATTAAGAATCCGCCTGACGGGCTTCTCTGGTGGCGCAGTGGTTAAGAATCTGCGTGCCAATGCAGGGGACACGGGTTCGAGCCCTGGTCTGGGAAGATCCCACATGCCGCGGAGCAACTAAGCCCGTGAGCCACAACTACTGAGCCTGCGCGTCTGGAGCCTGTGCTCCGCAACAAGAGAGGCCGCGACAGAGAGAGGCCCGCGCACCGCGATGAAGAGTGGCCCCCGCTTGCCGCAACTAGAGAGAGCCCTCGCACAGAAACGAAGACCCAACACAGCCAAAAATAAATATAAATAAATAAATTAATTAAAGAAACGTTTAAAAAAAATACTTAAAAAAAAAAAAAAAAAAGAATCCGCCTGACAATACAGGGGACACAGGTTCGAGCCCTGGTCCGCGAGGATCCCACACGCTGCGGAGCAACTAAGCCCGTGTGCCAAAACTACTGAGCCTGCGCTCTAGAGCCCGCGAGCCACAACTACTGAGCCCGTGAGCCACAGCTACTGAAGCCCATGTGCCTAAAGTCCGTGTTCTGCAACAAGAGAAGCCACCGCGATGAGAAGCCCGGGCGACGCAACAAGAGTAGCCCCCGCTCGCCACAACTAGAGGAAGCCCACGTGCAGCAACGAAGACCCAATGCAGCCAAAAATAAAAATTAATTAATTTTTTAAAAAAAGAAAAAAAAAAAAAAAAAAGAAAGGGGAGTAGCTGGAAAGCAGCCTGTGGCTGAGGAAGACTTTTTTTTATTAGACAGGAGATACTTAAGCATGTTTAAATGCTGGTGGGATGGACTCACAGACCTGAAGAGAAAACTCATTCTTGGAGACGGTGGGGTCAGGATTTGGCCAACACACTTAAAGAGGATAGAACTGCCCCTGGGTTGGCTGGAGTAGGTGCTGCTACTACGATGGCAGGGGCTTGACCCTGATGACAGGGAGCAAATCAAGGAGAAAATCTCTGCTTCCCTCTGTTAGTATGTAAGCTAGAGGATTCCAAAAGGGTTATGGTTAAGAAGGTTTATAGAAGGCAAAAGATCATGAGATTATCTCCAGAAAAGGAAAGCAAGCAGATTAAGCGTTAATGACTGCATGTCAGAGTTAGACCTGGGGTGGATATTCTACACAGTCTGGAGTCAGCCTCCAGAGCACAATGCATAAGGCTCCACGTAGCAGTGAGAGCAGGAAGTCTCCTAGCCTTGCATTCTGAGGGCAACTACTCAAGCAAATTTTACTAGAACAAGGGAGATTTGCTTCAAGGTCAAAATGGATTCCTGCATTTACAGAAGCATCTAGCAGTTCTCTTGTTTAAAGAATAGGGGAAAATTCCCACAAACTTAATGTCTGACAGGGTGTCCCTTACACTGCCTGGCCAATATTAATAATACTGCCTGGCTATTAATAATACAGCATTTTCATTCATTGGGTACATTATAGCCATGTGCTTCAAAGCCTAGTAGCGATTTTTCTGCAAATCTACATTTAGGTTGATTCTAGTCAAAAGTAACCTGAGACCTTCACGTTAGAGGTGTCTTTAAAACAAGTGTAGGGACTTCCCTGGTGGCGCAGTGGAGAAGACTCTGTGCTCCCAAGGCAGGGGGGCCCCGGTTCGATCCCTGGTCAGGGAACTAGATCTCACATGCATGCCGTAACTAAGAGTTCGCATGCCACAACTAAGAAGCTGGCAAGCTGCAACTAAGGAGCCAGCTGCCGCAACTAAGACCCCGTACAACCAAATAAATAAATAAATAGTTAAAAAAACAAGTGCACATGGGAGAAATGTATTAATCAACTGAGGATAAAGACACTTCACTGCTAACCGACATATAGCTTAAGGATTTTATGTATCCAGTTCATTTATTAACAACTTGTTTAAGCTTTATGAGCTGGTTTTCGACTCTATAACTGTGTTCTTCCTTAATTTACAGGGCAATAAAAATTAAAATAGTAACTGGAAAACCTATTTTGCTTTTCAATAAAGAGTTTATTTTAATAACTTCAGGGGCATTGTGCCCAAAACGTTTTAGCTGTGGAAATAAAAATTCACATTTTTTAGAATCAATTTTATTGAAGTGATAGATTCTCGAAGGAAATGTATCCAAATGATCAGGGATAGCACATGCTTAAGATACCAACCACTGCCCTGTGCTTGCAAAGATCTGTTTTTCTTCAATTCCAAGGATTGTTGGTAGTAAATTTCAGTAAGTTTATGGTAACTAAAAGTAATCATGTCTACCCTACAGAAAGGTTCTTCTGAGATTTTTCAAGTGTAGTCAGCAGTGGCAATATTCCAGAAGTCATATTTAAAGAATATCCGTAGGTATAGTCAGCAGGTTTTCAAATATGTACTTTTAATATTCGTGATAGCAATTTATCAAATTGTCCTGATGGTATAAGCAACTGTTCTCTATGATGCCTCATGATGACAGAAACTGGAGGCAGAAACAGAAGTTGAATGCCTAAATCTGTAATCCAGAACTCAGCATAGATCACTCAGCAGCAGCAGTTGTAGCAATTCTATTGCAAACTGAGTTAATAAGCTCTGACACTTTGGTTAACTAAGGCATAAAATACCATGGTCTCTGAATGGAGCAAATTAAAACGAACGATGATAGCTGTAATAAATGGAGTACATAGTTCTTGCTGAGCACTGTGGTATCTCCTTTACATAGATGATCTTTCATACTCATATTGTTAACCCCACTTTAGAGATGAGAAAACTGTGGCTCAGGAAGATTATGTGAATTACATAAAAATCACAAAGTAAGTGACAGAGTCTGGGACTTGAATCCAAGTATGACTGGGTTCATATTAATCTTCCTTTTCTGATTTTATATTAGGTCAATAAACTCACCTGTGGCCCTTTAAAATATTATTTGGCCCTGTGACCTACACAGGCAAGCCGTCGTTTATAAACAACCCACATCTAAATGCCCTCTCCCCCATTGCCCACTTTCACTGTTGGGGCTCCTGGTACACGGCCGTGGGAAATGCTATACGCTTAAGAGGTTTTAAATCTGAGGGTTTAAGAAAGGAAGAAACAGAAAAGCAGGCACAGCCGAGGGGAGGAGCTTCCCAGGGACAGCTCTCATGTTTATAGGTAACCTGCAGGGCCAAAATATGTACCCCCAAGCCGCCTGAATATTTCCTTTCACTTCATAATACTGCCTGGAATTCTGCCAAATTAGGACTTTATTAGGGCATCATCTCAATTTTTAATGCACACGCAAATCACCTGGGGATCTTGTGAAAATTCGGAATCTGATTCGGGGGGTCAGGAGATGGGCCTAAGGAGGCTGCGCTTTGAACACGCTCACAGGTGATGCTGATGCTGGGTCTCAGACCACAGTTCGAGTAGCAAAGATGTAGAAAATGTTTGATTTACATTCTCTGGCCGCCTACCACGGCTTCTCACTTGGGGTAAATCTCCTTCGTGCATCATAGTGGGAGGGATGAGTTGAAAATCAGCACATTAGAACGAGTACCTCAATCTCCTGTATCCTGACAATTAGGTGTGGGCATGTGGCCCGGGTCTAGCCAACCAGAAACTTCTTTCCAGGGCCGTGATTCTTGAGGCCACGCTGCAAAGATGCAAGGACAGTTTAGAAATAATTCCCAGCATGAGTGGCATTGAGAGCTCAGTGTCAGTGGTGCCAGAGGGTGTCCTGTTCAGACTGTTCCCTGGCTTGCCCGCCTAACTCTGTTTAGTCATTTCCTGAACACTGTGGAGAGTCTGCCAATTACAAATGCCTGGACACTGCCTTCAGCCCATAGGAGGGAAGCTGGGCAGCTATTTGATACAACACATTCCTACTTTCCTTGGGTCAAACTGAAGATTGAGGGGAGAAGCTCAAGTTCTTGATATTCTGAAATTCAAAAATCAGCATTTTGATAAACACTGCACTATAGCAGGAGTCATCAGACTTTTTCTGTAAAGGGCCAGAGAGTAAATGTTTTAGGGATTCTCAGCCACAAATGGTCTCTATTGCAACTACTCAATTCTGCCATTGGAGGGCATAATTAGCCATGGACAATATATAAACAAATGAGCCGTGTGCCAATAAAACTTTATTTGTTTTAAAATAAACTTCTGAATTTCATATACTTTTCATGTGTCATGAAATATTATTTTTCTTTTGATTTTTGTCCAATCATTTAAAAAGGTAACCACCATTTCTTTTTAAACTATTATTTCCCCCACTGAATTGTCTTGGCCCTTAACATGTGTTTTTATTTATCTATTTTTTAAAACAAATTTATTTATATATTTTTTATTTATTTTTGGCTGCGTTGGGTCTTTGTTGCTGTGCGCAGGCTTTCTCTAGTTGCGGCGAGCGGGGGCTGCTCTTCGTTGCGGTGCGGGGGCTTCTCATTGAGGTGGCTTCTCTTGTTGCGGAGCACGGGCTCTAGGCATGCGGGCTTCAGGAGTTGCGGCACACAGGCTCAGCAGTTGTGGCTTGTGGGCTCTAGAGCGCAGGCTCGGTAGTTGTGGCGCATGGGTTTAGTTGCTCCGCGGCATGTGGGATCTTCCCGGACCAGGGATCGAACCCGTGATCCCTGCATTGGCAGGCAGATTCTTAACCACTGCACCACCAGGGAAGTCCCATAACCACCATTTTTTAACCTGCAGGCCATATAAAAACAGGCAGGGAGCTGGGTTTTGCCCACAGGCCATAGTTTGCTGCCCACTGTTTAGAAGCAGTAATACCCTGATCCGATTTATATCAACAAATTTTTCTCCTTGAAACTGTGCATTCCTTTCTTTTTACCAAGAAAACAAGAAGTTATCCTGAAAAATTAAGTTCATACCTATTCAATCCAGCATTTAGGTGATATCGTTTACTTTCTCAATATTTTGATCTTTATGGAAATCAATAAGAGCAACTTAAAAGGTGAGCAGTGATACACTAAGTAGTTGGCTGATTAAACATCTCCTAAGTAAGCACTCTGATAGGAACCACAGACACAAAAAGGCATAATGTAGTAATTAACTTGAGGATGTCTTGGTCTAGGTAGAGATCTGATGACCTAATGAGTTGATTTTAAAAATCTGTGCAATGCTCTTTTTCTGGGCAGCTTGCTGTGCATGTTCGTAGGAAATTTTATCACCTGCCGTTACAACCCTCTACCAGCCTGGGTCTTTTTGAACTAACCATCATTTTAGGTAGAACTACTAGGATCAAACTGTATGTCTCAGGTAAAGGGCCCTGATACTAACAATGTCCTTTTTCCAGTCACAAGTCACACTACTGTGGTGAATAAAATTAGGTGATTTCCTTTATCTTTCCTTACTCAGCCCTTGCAGCCAATTTCCAGTGCTCCATTCAGACCAAAACCAAAAATGTCAAGAATATTAATCCCCTCCACTTATTTACTTGTTAACCAAATTTTCAATTACACACCCCTGAGGCATGGTAAATTCCTGCTGAAAAGGGGTGATGGTGGTGAAGTGATTGAAGGTGTTAATAAGTACTATGACCTATGGCTATCTTCCTCAGCTGGTGCTTCTTAGAACATTCCACCATGGCTCTCAAGCCCAAACCACAGGCATGCACTTCTAGCACCACTGCTTGTTCTTTACCCAAAGAAGAGTTAATAGGCTTCAGAAATTAGACAGCATTGACATACTTGGAAAAGAAAGGAAAACTGGACAAATCCCAAAGCAGTTCACTGCAGCTGAAGATGAAGACTTGCCAGTTGGGCAGAGGTTTAATTGTACCTAGAAAACTAACCTTCCATGGTCCCCGTGGCCACACTGGCAGCGAGGCTCTAGTATTCCCACTCCGTGGGATCTTCAGGAAGTATGGTTTTCCTTTCCCAGTTCATCTTTCCATTCTCCTGAGTCTGGTTCTCTTACACCGTACATAGTGGTTGAATGGTGGTTCTCCAAAAAGGTATATCCACGTCCTAATCCTGGAACTTGTGAATGTGACCTTATTTGGCAAAATGGTCTTTGAAGATATAATTAAATTAGAAACCTTGAATGAGATCATCCTGGATTTAGAGTGGGCCCTAAATCCAATGACAGGTATCCTTATAAGAGAGAGGCAGAGGGAGATTTGAGATAGACACAGAGGTAAGGCCATATGAAAGATAGGAAGAGATTGGAGTGATGCAGCTACAAGCCAAGGAATGCTGGCAACCCTGGAAGCCAGGAGAGATGCATGGGACAGTTTTTCCCTCAGAGCCACCAGAAGGAGCCAACCCTGCTGATACCTTGGTTTTGGACTTCTGACCTCCAGGACTGAAGAATAAACTTCTGTTGTTTTAAGACACCAAGTTTGTGGGTCATTTGTTTTGCCAGCATTAGGAAACTAATTCACAGTATAAAAAAGTAAAAACGGTTCATCCTAGGACACAGCCAAGCTTTAAGTAGCAAAGAGGTTGATAAAGGTCTGTAGTTCAGTATTCAGCAAAACAGGCATGTGCCTATGGTTACAGGAGGGCTGGGATTAGCTCTTTTAAAATAAAGCCTTTTCCACCAGCTGCACTGTATTCCTAATTTCATATTTAGAGATTATTTCCTTATCCCTTGTTAAAAAAGTGAATTTTTTTGAGAAAAGTCACACATTACCTTATAAGTTAAATCCATCAGTCTAGTTCCTTTTTCATTTTTAGCTATTTATTCAACAGTATGCACTTCTATATGCTTGGTAGTACACTAAGCACCTTAAATGCACTACCTTGTTTAACCTCTACAGAATTGTGAGGAAGGCACTATTCCTATTTTACAGATGAGGAAATGGAGAAAACAATGCCATTAAGGGTCTCACTTGTCTGAGATGATATATTTATTGTGGCAGAGCCAGGCTACGAGCTACTCTGAGTCTGGTTCCCAAAGCCTCTGTTATTAACTACTATAATGCTTTTCCTATATTGCCTTCAGAGTATGGTTTGATGGATAAAGAGCAGAAAGCACAGGTCACAAGATAGGAAAGGAATGTGGAGGGAGGAGGAAAAGAAGATAAAAAACAAAAAATAAGGTTTTAAGACACCAAAACCAAACCTATATACCTAGAACTTGAATCAGTTCTTGTGTTAATGAGGCCAAAGGTCATGCATTTCACCTCTGCATGTTTTATCCTTGCTCAAGTCTAGAGAAAGCTTATATTGTCTAAGCAGAGTCTGTAGCCATCCATGGTTCTCTAACAACCTGACAAAAATTTATAAATTCATGGACTTAATTAAAAGGAATATGAATAAAGCAGAACTGATGATTATAAATCCAGTGCATTCCCTGATGATGGGTGTTTGTCCCACCCCCCCACCCCATTCATATGTTGAAGCCCTAATCCCCAACATGAGATCTGGAGGTGGGGCCTTTGGGAGGTAATTGGGTCATGAGGGTGGAGCCGTCATGAATGGGATTAGTGCCCTTACAAGAAAGACACAAGAGAGGCGATCTCTCTCTCCCTGCCATGTGAGGATACAGCAAAACGGCAGTCTATAAACCAGGAAGAAGGCCTCCACCATAACCTGACTATGCTGGCACCCTGATCTCAGACTTCCAGCCGCCAGAACTGTGAGAAATAAATGTCTGTTGTTTAAGCCAATGGTAATTTATTATAGCAGCCTGAGCAGACCAAGACAATGGGTCAGCAGCATTTTCTTTGTGTGTGAAGGAAAGCACTCTGGTCTTGATGACTCAAGCAGGGAGAGCAGGAGTGAAAAAGAAATCTGAGGCACTGCATAGAAACTACCCTTCTGCTTAAACAAGTACACTAATAAAGCAAGCAACAAATGATTCAGTTCTCATTCTTTGAAAAAAATCACTCGTGAATTTCTAGATGTTAGTGAAAACTTTTAAGTGTTGCAAAACTGCTTTAGTGCATAATTGGGTTCTCATTTCACTCCTGGTCTAAGGTAACTTTCTCACTTTGAACTTCTGCATTTTATTTTATCATCAGTTAGTTTTCAGAAAGCAATTTCAGTAAGTGCTTAACTTAATTTACATCCACATAATGACACATGGGGCTCTACTAACATATCCTTCATGTAATTGGGTCTCCATAAATCTTGATCTTTCTACATGGTATACTTCTGATTTTGTGTGCAGCTTTCTCATTCAAGCACTATATTAAAATGCTCTGCTTCCTACACTTGTAGAGACAATGAGAATAAAAGCAGTTTTGGCTACTTCATATCTAAGGAAGTTCATTTCCTGATTATTAAAAGCTTTTTGTTAAATGCCCATCGTTTTGTGCAACTGTGCTAGGTACTCTACCAAGACGCATCAAATAGGTAAGCCCCGTGCTCCATAGAGATAGTTCACATTTTCTGGAGGAGTTCTATTTCATACAATTCTCTCTTCTTAAATAAAGGCAATTTGCATTTTCATATCCTCATAAGATTTTTCAAATAAATTAATTCCCAAAAAATAGTATCATAGGTCCTTTAAAAATTCTTGTTCAAAAGTCAGCTTCACAAATGTGTGTATTCATTATAAATTATGTTTTCATAAAGTCAAACGTAAAAGAGCAAGAATAGCTGGAAGGTGGTACAAAAATCTTATTCTGACTAGAAATGCAAGTCATAAGGAAATTTTTGACATATATAGACATTTTATTCTGTATTGTTTTACTTTGGTTATGGTAGGGAAGCACTTTTACAGGATTAGCAAAAAATGACTAAGTTATTTTAAAGATAACTAAGCTCAAGAATGAAATTCCACTTTTAATAGATGGCATAGTCTTGTGGTTTTGAAGCCACAAACAGATTAATGAAAAGCATTTGAATCTATTCAAGTCTGGAGAAAACTGGGATTGTCTAAGCAGAGACTGGAAACAGTTTAAGATTAGTAAGAAAAATTAATAAATTTGAGTATTTTACAAGTATTACTTTGTATATTTTTTATATTATAGTATTAGTAGTTAATATTTACATCCACCCATTTTAGTGAGTTATATATATATTTAAAAATTAATGGAAAACGGATATATTGGCTCTCAGTAAATTTAGTGTACCATAAGTCTAGCTGTATGGACCGTGAGACTACACTTGAGACTGCTTCTGTATTGATATGTACCTGGATAGCAGGTATTACTTTGGAGGAAAGAAAATAGCTTCAGGCCTAGTTCTGCGGGCTTATGAGGGTGCGAGTAAGCATGACTTCATTCAAAGAACTGACTTTGAGTTAAAACTTAAAGGATAAATGTGATGTCACCAGGTATGAAACGATTCCAGGACTTTTCATGAGTATTAGGGGTAAGTGGTGTTAATACTCCAATTAGGAAGTACCTTTCTTTCCTCATACACGTCAGCAACAGACTGCAAGGACATATCAGAGATATGCAGAGTGTGCATCTTGGTCTTTGGAGACCAGACCGTTCAGTTACATTTTGTAATGGCATAAGAATTTAATTTTGAAGGCAATTCGAAATGCGAATTCTCCACCTTATTGATAGAAATTGGACTATTTATTATAAAAACTTAAAAATTAAGTAAAATATATAATTAGCATTATACTAGCACAGGCAAATTTAGAATTCAAGACTTCACAATCATGGTTAAGATTATTGTAATGCAACTCTGTTAATTAACTAAAATTTCCTTTAACTCACACATCTGTCTTTTATTTCTCAAAACATTTTTCTAGTATTTCACCAGAGCATGATATCAGAAGAGTAAATCTTGTATCAAAGAACTTTGCTAATTCTTAGTAACTCTGGCATAAGGTTTAAGGAGAAACAGAATGAAATTTTCATAAACTTCTGCTTTCCTTAACTCCTAAGACCACTCTAGAGAATAAGTATTTATAGATACTACTTAAAAATTTGGATTGAAAGAGACCAGGATTATATGTCATGGATTTTATCAAAACTTAAACAGTTTCATTAGAAAAGCACAGAGGCCTCCCACATTCGTGGTTTAATTTCACAATTATCTAGATATCTATCAACAAAACTCTTTAAGTAGTTGTTAACTACAGATGTCAAGGTCTGACAGTTTCACTTTCAGTTTTCAGAATATCTACTGTTTCAGTGGTGTAAGAACATCATTAGAATCTCTATAAAATAATTAGTTATAATTGTACCTTCCATTAAATTCAGTACTAGAGAAATCTAGAAGACATAATTCACTATGGAATTTGACTAAATTCTTCCGGGGGGTTCTGAATTTCAAATGAAGGCATCTTTGCAAGTCAGACTGAACTCCTAATTACTCTGTGATGCAGGCTCCTCCAAATGGCAGCAGAAATGTATTACTGTCTAGAAATTCTAGAGTGGTGCTAAAATTTTATGGCTCTGTAGAGATAAGGACAAATTAAAAGAAATATATTCTTAGAAGAATAGTATTATTTAAAATAAAAATGCTGTCATGACTGCTTACCAGGATAGCTTCTCTAGAATACTAAGTTCTTTGCGATTTTCAGTACATTATTTAGATATTAGAATTGTATTATTTCAATGTGCAAAAAATAAGTGAATTGTTTCAAAATATGACATTTTTGCCTATTATTCAACAAAATTAAAATATGTAATTAGTAGGTAGATATGCTCAAATACAAATGTTTGATAAGCTTTGATTATGAACAAAGTATATCGATTATAAAAAAAACTCAACTATTCAAAACTTCATGCAACTACAGTGACCAAATTAATACTGGAGGGGAAAGAAAGGTAGTCAAGTGATTCTAGCATTTTCCATAAGGAAGGATCCAAGGGTGAATGGTAAAATCACTAACCATGTTCAAGACTATCAGACATGTGGGTCTGGGACAGATGGGTGGAAGAGGAAAATAAATGAATACACCAATGGACACCGTGGATTTGAGATGCCCAAGATGCCAGTGGGATATTCTTCAAAGTTCAACTCATAAGTCACTTCCCCTATGAAACCTTGCCAAACACTCCCACCTCCAAATGGAATCAGTTCCTCTTCTGGGATCACACAGCACTTTGTATTTTGATAATATCATAACTATATTTTGTTCGTAGGTATTCGTATGATTGCACTATTTAATAGTTATTTGTCTTCATATTTCTTCTGTGGCACCAATCATCTTTATCAGAGCTGTTTACAAGTTCTTCCCCAATCTCACCACTTGAAGGTCCATCTTACTCATTTTTGTATTCCTAATGCCAACACAGTGAGCATCTACACATAGACGATGCTCAGTAAACAACTGCTAAATGAATCCTCTTATGATAACAGCACAATGTTAATACAACTCCCAGCCAAAATTTCTTCTTAATGTTTTACTTAACAGAATGCATTCATTTAATAAACATTTACTGAATATTAATTTCCATGAACCATGCTAGCATGGGAATATTAATATGAATATGATAAGCTTCCCATTCTCCTGAAAGTTTTGACTAGTGCAGCATTATGGATCAAACTTTTCATTAAATGCCTTCAGTGGTAAGATTTCATATTTGTGGGGCTTCCCTGGTGGCACAGTGGTTAAGAATCCACCTGCCAATGCAGGAGACACGGGTTCGAGCCCTGGTCCGGGAAGATCCCACCTGCCGCGGAACAGCTAAGCCCATGCACCACAATTACTGAGCCTGCGCGCTAGAGCCTGTGAGCCACAACTACTGAGCCCGCGTGCCAGAACTACTGAAGCCCGTGTGCCCTAGAGTCCGTGCTCAGCAACAAGAGAAGCCACCGCAATGAAAGGCCTACGCACCGTAACAAAGAGTAGCCCCCGCTCTCCACAACTAGAGAAAGCCCGCGCGCAGCAACGAAGACCCAACACAGCCATAACTAACTAACTAACTAAATAAATAAATAAAATTTCATATTTGGAATAACACATACCATGGGCCGTGCCAAGATTCTGATCCCTCTGAAGCTATGCTTTGCCTATTTCACAATTTTGCTGAGGGTTCTCCTGATGCAGAAACTTACTGTATCAAACACAAACATTCTTTTTATGATGCAAAGTGCAGGCTATCTAGTCCTTTTATATGATGCTTACATATTCCCAGCTTGGTTTATTTTCCACATAATGTGCTCTTTGTAACTTGCGTATACCATATAAAAATTCTGTTAATGGCCTAGTACCAAAGCTGTGTCTGTTGGTGAATCAGTTATTTTCTGTACAATTCTACCTTATTTGATATGTTAAAATCTACCAAAAATATAAATACAGAGTATCTTTATGGTATGTATATACTTATTATTTTAAATGTTAGCTTACACAGTTTCAAACTACAGGGTTATAAAATGGGAAAAAATAGTTTTTTTATTGTGTTACTAAGTCAAATTCATGCTTGCTTAGCTGGTAAAAAATAAGAAAGCAATTAATACACAAGCCAAGATGGTGGCTAAACTTGCTTCAGTATTGTTTGTTTTTAAAATATTGAAAGGGATAAATACAAACCAAAGGCAGCTCATATCTTCAATGGAAAGTACTGATGAGGACATACCGGCACTATTGACCCCACTGACACCATTAAAATACTTGTGAGTCTAAAGGTTTACGTGACATTATTGGTACCTGAAACAGATTCTGTATGTCTTACAGAGGGACTGTATCCAGTTCATTAATATTGATACAACCTACAAACCTGAAGTGCTTAGCATAGTGCTCTATTTATAGTTAAGACTCAATATGTACTTCATTAACTGAATTACAAGACAAATGGTCTCTCTGTTACCAACAGAAATTTTCACTTAGGGGAGTCCATGAGCTGAAGGCAACTGTGAAATCCTGTAAAAGAGCGAGCTACTCCTCTCCAAAAGTAATGAAGTCTGACAGTTTGAAGCCTATAATAAGATACTGACTTAACGCTAATTTTCTAATAATACGGTATTGCTAAATTCCTAATATGGGGTTAGTCATTGATAGGAAAAACATAAAAAGGAGTCACATGTATAAATGTGTGCCCAGGGCCTAACACGTGACCCTGACAATGTGCCATTTCCATTCTAAACAGAGAAAAAACAGAATCCTTGTCTCTAAGCCCTAGTCAATTTTCTTATCATCATTCAAGGTCAACATGATTAGTCTCTCCTTTCGAGTTTTAGACATTTTATGTACTACTTCTTCCTTTACCCAAATGCATACAATAATAAAATTCTGATGCTTCTTTCTCCATTTTATTTAGTGTAATTTTTTTACAACCTAGACCCAATTTTCAAACCCCACAAATAGATTCAGTCTGATATACTGTAAAAAGCACTGGATTGAAGTCAAGAGGCTTGGGAGACCTAAATTCTAGTTCCTCCTGTACCATGAAAGAGACAAATCCCTAGGCTTTGCAAGGCTTCAGCTTCCTTGTTTACAGAATAAGGGGATTGGAAAATCATCTCTCTGGTCCTATTAGGCAATAAAATGCGATGATTCTGTGACTGTTTCCTTTTCTCACCTAAGAATACAAATCTGACACCCAAGAGGCTAAAGAATTTGAGTGTTAAGGATTCCCTATTGCTTGAAATACTCTCTTCCTTTGGATTCAGGGATAGAAATCTCCTGTTTCTTGTATCTCCCTTTGCTGTTCGTCTGCTTACCTCATAAGTACTTTTCCATTTTTGGCAGTACTACCTCTGTTCACTCCACATTATTTCTCTAGGTGATTTTACCCAAACTGTGGCTTCAACTACCATCAGATGCTGATGCCTCTCCTCATATCAGTATTGCCAACCACCTCCTGGATGCTTTCCAGGTGCTTCTGATTTACTATAATCCCAACGGAACTGTCATTTCCCCCAACTAATTTGCTTTTTCTGTATCCTTTGTGAGAAACCTGAGAGTCATCCTAAACTCTCCCTTCCCCCTTGCTTTCCACATCAGATCAGTCACCAACTTGTGCTGATTTTATCTCCTAAATATTTTCTGGAATTGTTGTTATGGCTTGAGTATCTGTGCCTTCCCCCGCACCCCATTCATACGTTGAAACCCTGACTCCCAGTGTGAATGTATTTGGCCAAGGGATGCCTCTAAGGAAGTAATAAGGTTAAATGAGGTCATAAGGGTGGGGCCTGACTCGACAGGGTTAGCGTCCTTAAAAGAGACATCAGAGAGCTTGTTCTCTCCACGTGCACACACAGAGGAAAGGCTAAGTGAAGGCACAGCAAAAAGGCAGCCATCTACAAGCTGGAATGAGAGCCCTCTCAGAACCCAAACCTGACAGCATCGAGAGCTTGTACTTCTAAGCTCCAGAGCTGTGAGAAGATAAATTTCTGTTGTTAGGCCACTCAGTCTACGCTATTGTGTTATGGCGGCCCGAGCAGACTTCTCTCCATCTGCTACCATTACCCCAGGGCAGGTCATCATAATCTCTTCCCTATAGTCTGGCCACTCGCTCATCTACCCAGCACCATATCACTTTGGGTTAGAGTCAGATCACTGGGATTGAGTCCTTGCTCTGCCCCTGACTGTGTAAACTTGAGCAAGTTACTTAATCTGTGTCAGTAATTTCCCTGTAAAATGAGACTATTAACAACAGGGTTGCTTCAACAAGGTGATACATGAAAAATGCTTACAAACAGTGCTTGGCATATGACATGCATTCAATTAAAGTTAGCTGTTATTATCCTCCACATTATCAAAATAAGCCACCTCAACCACAAAGTTGCCCATGTCAGTCCACAGGCTCCCCACCAGTGACAGGATAAAGTCTAGGCTCCTTAGCATGACTGATGGGCCCCAATACAAACCTGCAAGTTCCACTACAAGAACTCGTGGGAACCTTTCACTCCTACTCTGGGCTCATTCGTATCATTCCTCATCCACACTGTGCTCCAGCAGTACTAAACTCCAGGTAGCTCCCCGCAGGTTCTTTCTCAGGACTGCTTTCCTCTGCCCCCTGCCTGTAATGCCCCTTCTCTCATCTTTGCTCTTTTCATACTTTATGCAAGTCTTTGTCATAACACTTGACCATTATAATACAGAACTGATCTATTTGTTGTCTTTGTTTCCCATTAGACGGAAAACTCAAGATCAGAGACCAGTTCTTATTCTTTTTTTGTATCACAGTATTTAATAACCTGACATACAGTTAACATTCAATAAATGTCTGAAAAACTGAACTGTGGAATTCGGACCATGTTTTCCATACTTAGCACTGCTATCTTAGTTCAACCTTTTATTTCTCATTTGAAGCAATGCAAAGAATTTCCTGTCTCTAATATCTCTTTTATCCTTACCACCCCTTAAAGAGCCGACATAACTGTCTTCCTAAAACACAAATATCTTACCTTACAAATCAAAACCTCTGGGCTTCTCACTACATAAGAATAAAATCTAATCTCTTTAACAAGGAACACAGGTCTTTCAGTCTACCTCTCTGCCTTATTTATCTTTAGCTCCTGAACTCTTGCTACACTGAACTTCTTACTGCTGCTGGAACAAGTTCCACCCTTTCATACTTCCTGCCTGTGCATACAGGTCCCTTTGCCAAGAATGCCCTTCTCTCTTACACCTGGAAAATTCGCATTCATTCTATATAACCTAATTTTCATAAGTCACCTCCTGTACTAAGCCTTTCTTGGATTTCTGCTGGGAGAATTAGTTGCTTGCTCTTCTCTGTTCCCATAGTACATTTTTTATTCTGATATTATAATACTTACTAAACGTTATTATAACTTTGTCTGTCTTACCCATTTGAGTTCAAGGGCAAGGACTGAATCATACTCATCTTTGTATATCTTGGGACCTAGAACTGCATCTGACGTACAGTAAGCACTCAATATGTACAAACACTTAAAAATAAATTAATGAACAGAATGGCTAGAAAAAATGAGATGAACCTCTCAAATGGCTTACTGAATATCATACTGTCATACTGAGAATACATACCGAGTAAAATCACATTAGATCACTATTTTTCAAACTGTAGTTCATGATCCATTATGAAAAGAATTCAAATAATTGAAAGCCTCAGAGGGCATCACATACAGTAGGGGTGGGTACTAGTTCACACAATTTTGTTTCAGTTGCACGTATGTATGTGTGTTTGTGTACTAGTTGAAATGTAAAATGCTTTTGCCACCGTGGAGTGTGGTTTTAAAAATCAGCTTGGAAAACACTGCGTGTGATCATTTCTTAGTTTAGTATAACTTATTATTTTTTTAATGACCTCAACTATAATATAATGCCCATGACAGAGTTTGGGGAACATTCAGTGAGCTGTGAAAATATGTTAGGCAGACTGGGTTCATAGCATAGCTCACAGTGATACCTTATAAAAGTTTCCCTAAACAAATCTACTGTATCTATTTAATTCAATTACGACCTTTTACATATTTCAATGTTATATATGGCAGTATAAAAAGAGATATTTCAGTAATCTTGTTAAAATCCTTAGATATCACAGGATATTTGGAATCACCTTGGGTTCATGTTTGGACATTAGTTTTGGCTTGTTTTATTTATCAATTCATCCATTGATTCAAGTTAACTGAATCCGTAAGAGAGTAATTTACAAACAATATCAATTTATTGATTTATAATAGGAGATACTAATTCAGCCACAAAGATTTATTAAGTATCTTCTCCATGCCAGGGAGTGAGCTATATATGCAAGAAAGCAGATGCCAATTGTTTATATTAGGCATCTTTTCCTAGCAGAAGGATACTCTCAGGAGACACTGCTTAGCACTACACCTTGCACCTAACAGACATTAACAACTATTAGTTGAATAAAATTAGAGGCTAGAATGACATCCAGAGGCAAGAAAGAGGGTAAAGCTGGAGAGACAATAATAGGTTTTTATCTATTTCCCATTTTTTCCATTACCACTGGTCATCATAATTGAGACACCCTTTCCCTAGAAGCCACTGGCTACATAAAGACGTTCTTCCTCTTCAGCATTTCTACTGTAGATGATGCAGACTTACAGCCGTGTGTCTACCTGCTTTTTTTTTTTTTTTTTTAAAGGTTACACACTATATGATTTTATTCACATAACATTCTTTTTTTTTAATTAATTAGTTAATTTATTTTATTTTTGGCTGTGTTGGGTCTTCGTTGCTGCGTGTGGGCTTTCTCTAGTTGCGGCGAGCGGGGGCTACTCTTTGTTGCAGTGTGCGGGCTTCTCGCTGTGGTGGCTTCTCTTGTTGCAGAGCACGGGCTCTAGGCACGTGGGCTTCAGTAGTTGTGGCACGTGGGCTCAGTAGTTGTGGCTCCTGGGCTCTAAAGCGCAGGCTCAGTCGTTGTGGCGCATGGGCTTAGTTGCTCCGCGGCATGCGGGATCTTCCCGGACAAGGGATCAAACCCATGTCCCCTGCAATGGCAGGCAGATTCTTAACCGCTGCGCCACCAGGGAAGTCCCTGTCTACCTGCTTTTTACAAAAAAAAATTTTTTTAAACAAACGCAAGAGGATCAAATCCAAAAACTGAATTTTACAATTTAGATTACTTAGAGGAGTGGATATATGGTGGCTCCTTCTAATCATATTCCATAAATAGCACAGCCCAGCTTTGATGAGAGCTGAACAGTGTAACAAGTTTGTCCTTCAAAGGCCTAGAGAAGGGTTTAGCAAACAATGGCTCATGGGCCAAATCTTGCCTGCTATTTTTGTAAAGTTTTATTAGAACACAGCCATTCCCACTCATTTTTGTATTGCCAATGACTATTTTCACACTACAAGAGCAGAGCTGGGTAGTTATGGCCCACAAAGACTAAAATATTTATAACCTAACCCTGTATTAGTCAGCTTGGGCCACTATAACAAAATACTACCATAAACTGGATGGCTTATAAACAACAGAAAATTTACTTCTCACAGTTCTGGAGGCTGGAAGTCTAAGATCAGGGTGCCAGCCCAGTTGGGCTCTGGTGAGAGCCCTCTTCCCTGCTGCAGACTGCTGACTTCTTGCTGTATCCTCACGCGGTGGAGAGCAGAGAGAGGGAGCAAGCTCTCTTTGACCCTTACAAGGACACTAATCCCATTCATGAGAGCTCGACCCTCATAACCTCATCTAATCCTAATTACTTTCCAAAGGCCCTACCTCCTAATTACATCATGTGCGGGTAGGGTTTCAACATATGGATTTGGGGGATACAAACATTCAGTCCATAACAGATCCTTTACAGATAGTTTGCTGATTGCTTAGAGAGTACAAGTACTCTATGTCGCTGATTAAGACCATAACTACATGTATTAGAAACCAGACAAGCAGGTGATACGGTTAATAATCTATAATGGAAATTGAGGTTCCTAATCAGGACTTCTGCTTTGATATAAGGCCACCTTAACTCAACGAGGAGGGAGACACCTGTAGGCAAAGTCAGAATTTTCTGCAGGAAGAAGTTCTGAGTTCATTTCAACATGTGAACAAGTGCTCAGTTATGTATTTAACCTGTTAACCATGTTTCTATAGGTGGTTCTCCCTGGCAAAGACTGCTTTTTTCAATAAGCCCCAGGACCTTCTGGGAAGGTAGGGGAGATGGGAGAAAAAGTGTCTCAGGACTTTCTGAAGGGAGCGTTTTATGATTTTCAACAGAATTACCATATCATGCCAGAACAAATCGGAATCAAGGCTGGAGCCAACAGCAAGAAGGTAGAGTAAAACAAGACATGAGTAAGAGAAGTAGGGTAGTTTAGAATTATGGAGTTTGATGCGGTATGTTTCAAAAAAATTGTTTGAAAAATACATTATTTTTTAAGTACTAAGAAAATTAATTTTATGGTACCATTTAGGTGGTGAAAAAAACACACAAACCAAAATGGGAAGAAGTGATGAAGAATTACTATCCAAGAAGGAAGGGAAATAACTGCTTAAATCAATCTGTGTATCTGTTATCTAACATGGCACCATATAAGGATAGGTACTTACAAATGTTTCTGCTGAATATGATGATTCTCTTTTCCTTACACCCCATGTCCAATCCACCCTGAATCTACCCATTCCCCACCATCTCCACTGTTAAAACATAGTCTGAACTGTCGCAATGTCTCACTTGGACTGCAGATGCCTCATGTTCCTCACAGCATTCAGATTGATCTTCCTAAGCACAAATCTAATCATGTTCCTTCCCTGATTAAAACCTTTCAATGGATTCCTATTAAGGAAAAAACTCAAATCCAAGTTCCTTACCCTCCTAGTCAATAAAACTAATAATCCTAACTAACTCTCTGAACATTTCCTACCATTCTATTCCTAGATGACTCCAGATTCCAGTCACACTAGCCTTACCTTCCCGCTGCTAGCCAAATATAATCTTGCCTCAAGATGTTGACACTTGCTCTTTTCTCTGACTATAACCTCCTGCACCCATTATTCAGTCTTTTTTAAAAAAATATTTATTATTCATTTATTTTGGCTGCGCTGGGTCTTAGTTGCAGCATGTGGGATCTTTTTTTTAGTTGCAGCACGCACACTTCTTAGTTGCGGCATTCGAACTCTTAGTTGCAGCATGCATGCGGGATCTAGTTCCCTGACCAGGGATTGAACCCGGGCCCCCTGCATTGGGAGCACAGAGTCCTACCCACTGGACCACCAGGGACATCCCCCTTTATTCAGTCTTAATTCAAGGTTACCTCAAAGAGGCTTTTCTTGACCACCCAGCAAAAGTAGTTATCGCAGTCACACTCTAGTACATTTTCCTCACAGTACTTGCTAACACTATGCTAAGTACTAAGTAGCACTATACTAGGTACTTAGCACTTACTACTATACTAAGTAATATGTGCTTGTTGTCTTCCCCCCACCTCCTAAAATGTAAGCATTCCTTGAGGGCAGACACCATTTCACTCCTGTATCACTGGTACCTAGGACAGTGCCTGGAACATAGCAGTGCTTAATAAAATTTTGTTTACTGACTAGCTACAAAACATTCTACTTAGATCATCTCATTTTCTCAGCAAAACACAAATGCTTTGAAATGTAATTAATCAAATGTTGTTATTTTGCAGGTATTTTCCAATTATTTAAATAAAATATTTACTATTTTGGTCAACCAGAGGCATTACATTGGAAAGTGTTTTAGCAACTGGATAGCCTCAAAAATGCTTACATTAATACCAAGTTTGCAATGATGGAAACATCTGATATGTGCACTGTCCAGTAAGGTAACTACTTGTCACATGTGGCTACTGAGTACTTTATATGTGGCCACTGCAGCAAGAACTAGATTTTTAATTTCATTTTAGTGACTTTAAAGTTAAATATAAATGGCTACATGCAAGTACTGGCTATCAGACCACACAGTGCAACTCGAACTGTGAAAGATGTGAGCAAGGAAATGACAGACTGTTAAGTGTTGTTAGAAGATGAAATGCAAGGTGGACTGAGGCAGAAGCCATATTACAAAGAAACCCATTTTAAGGCTGAATAATATAAAATTTCCAATATTCAATCAGTTTTGATTTTAAAAAGGCAATTTTATATACTATATTGTGCTATGAAATTTATAAGATTTTGTATTCTGCTAAGCTCTGTGCAAAGCAACAGGGATTTTAAAATTTAAGACAACCTAGTCAATTCTAAATCATTATTAACAGTATAAATAAGAAATAACCTCTACGTAATCTACATTCCATTTATCATCAGATTCAGAGCTTACCTTATGTTTCACAATACTGTCCTACTGTAGGCAGCCGAACAACTAAGGTCGTTTGAAAGATCAATATTTATACACTAAAGTTAACTGCATTTAAGCTGCACAGGTGAAAAGCATCTGTGTTGTTTTCCTCTCAATTTTAAGAGAAGACAAATTGTCAAAATTAGCTTATTTGAATGTCATATCAGAGAATTATTTTGATTAAAATACATACTTATCAATAAAATATTTCTCTTTGGTCAGTATTTACCAACATAGGAGCAAGGACATATATACAGTGACTTGAAAAAAAAATCTTTCCCAATCTTATATTAGATTTTCGGATCTTCTTGAATTCCTTTCTGTTCTCTAGGTGCCTTTTAAAATCTCATTTCTGACAATATAAAATCAGAGTTCCTTTGCTTTAGCCTGGTATTTGGTTACTGTATTAACAAAATATAATCTAGAATTTAGAATAGATATTACATTTTCTTTATTTTTATATTGAGAATTACATGAAAATATCAATCATTCATGTAATATAATTTTAGTTAAAGATAAAGAACATCTTCTACAATAGTACAACCATATCCATTCCCCTATGTTATATTTGGGAAAAAAATAAATGATCTTTAGTGGTACTCTTATTAGAAATTATCCCAGTTTCCGGGCTTCCCTGGTGGCGCAGTGGTTGAGAATCTGCCTGCCAATGCAGGGGACACGGGTTCGAGCCCTGGTCTGGGAAGATCCCACATGCCGCAAAGCAACTGGGCCCGTGAGCCACAATTGCTGAGCCTGCGCGTCTGGAGCCTGTGCTCAGCAACAAGAGAGGCCGCGATAGTGAGAGGCCCACGCACCGCAATGAAGAGTGACCCCCGCTCTCCGCAACTGGAGAAAGCCCTCGCACAGAAACGAAGACCCAACACAGCCATAAATAAGTAAATTAAACAAAAAAGAAAAAAAAAAAGAAATTATCCCAGTTTCAGCATATTAGCATTTTATTTCCAAGCTTAAATTACAGTATTTTAGGCAGCCATGTATAATGACATTTCCCTACACCAAAATCACAAAGTTAAGTGGCTGAGAATACACTAGTCTTCAGATGAAATGAACTGCCTAGGACACTGCCACATGGAAAGAGTCAGGAACAAAGCCATAACTATGACCACAGCATCAGAAGATTCAAAGTTGTTTTCTTTAGCTTTTAAGAACATTTTTCACCTTAAAATAAAAGTTTTAAGCCTTTACCTGTGATACTGTTGGGAATGATGCATACAAAAATAGATATACAATTAAAACTTTAGTGCTATTATTTTTTAAAAAAATGAATTCCTAGGCATTTTATATAGTACAAAACAACTGCAACAATTCAAGATTTTAAGCATTAAAAGAAATAAACTCTTATCCCCCAGTCTCTTAAAGGGATTACCTGCACTAAATTATTGAACTTGATCTAGTCATTTTTAATACACCACAATAGGTAAAAATGCCAAACAACAGCAAGATAAGTTTTTCTAGCAGGTGGATGCGACTCTTACAGAACAACAGGAATTTCCTTTTGGGCAGAAAAGAGCATTTAGGCTTTCCCACTCCAGTGTGGTTACAACTATTCCCAGGCAGAGGCTCCTTCTGACCTCTGTGGCATGTCGGCCTCTGTGACTGTCTTTTAATAGACAGCAGGGCACACGAAGTCTGTTATATTCTTCTTTGTATTCCCAGGATCCACTCTAGTGTCTGGCAGATAATAAGAATTTAATAATGTTTGTTAAATAAATTTAGCAATAGTTGGAAGAAAATCCTTTGTTTCCACAGAAAGATACCACTGGCTTTCTGGGGAGGCAAGTTCATGATGAAGCTAGATGAAACCACCTAAGGTCACCCCAATGCCAAGACACTGATTGACTTTTAAAAATCCAGTTGTTGAGTCAATCAATACTGTTTACAGGAACATGAAAGATAGAAAACTCTCTTATTCTAAACATTTTCTAAGATTCTACAACATGTTTTGGTTTTCCATTTCAGCTTCTAATAATTCCTTTGAACTAAGTTTGACCTAAATGTTGCTTTAAATTGATCCTTTGAATGGAATACTGTTTTCTCACTTTAGAAAATTTAAAAGGATACTGAATCTAATTCACAAGGAAACACCAGACACACCCAAAATGAGAAGCATTCTTCTAAAAAAGGGGAGGAAGAACAGAATGTTCTTCCAGAATGTCAATGCCATAAAAGACAAAGTCTATGGAAATGTTACAGGTTTAAAGAGACTAAAGGTACACAACTAAATGCATAACCCCATACTCAATCCTGTACTGGGAAGGGGCAAAATGGCATAAAGGACATTACTGAATCAATTGACAAAAGTGGAATACCAACAGTAAAGTATCAATGTTAAACTTACTGAAGTTTGTTAACTGTACTTCTCAGGAATTACACACTTAAGAATTTAGGAATATAGGGCTATGATGTAGGTAAGCTACCCCTGAATGATTTAGAAAAGATACAGTGTGTGTAGATACATGCATGTATGTATCTACAAACACATGCTCTGAGAGAGAGCGAGCACACAGGAGTATAAATGATAAAGCAAATGAGACAAAAAGTCTTAATAGACAAATCTAGGTAAAAGGTATATAGGTATTCTTCTTGTTGTTTTTTTCAACTTACCAACTTATAAGTTCTGAAATTACTTTCAAATGAATAAAAACAGGTAATCAAAAAAGGACATTCTTTTTTCTCAGTAAATTCTTTAAGGGTGGCCAACTCCAACTGTTCTTCCTGGTTCTGCTGTGAGTCTTTTCCCCAAATTGTTTAGACACTTGTTAAAATGTTAATTCTCATATAAATAATTGTTTTTGTTTTATTTACATTGTTCAAACACTCTAACTCCTTTTGCATTTACTTTCAAATAAAATAGCAGAGGTAATTTACAACCTTTCCAAACAGAAGCAATAGCTGCAACCCAGTTGTTCTAGGCTTTATATAAGTTAATCATATACAATTAAAAATATTTTCAGTGCACTGTAATAACCTCTGCAAGGCCTACAAAAGTGAGCTTAAGACCCAAACTCTGCCCTTCAGTAGATAAAAATCTAGCGGGAGATAAAGATATAAACTATGATCTGAAAAAAGGGGCAGAATCAACAAAGGTGGTATTTCTATTGTTGCATAACATATTTCCCCCAAACTTGGTAGCCTAAAACTATAAACATTTATTATTTCACAAAGTCTCTGTGGCCAAGAATCCAGGAGGGCTTAGCTGGCTCAGCTGCAGACAGGAGGTGGGCTGGGCCTCCAGTCCTTCTAGGGCGTGACTAGGGCTGCAAGATCAGCTGCCCAGGTGGCTCACTCACATGCCAGGCAAGTGCGTGCCATCGGGAGGAGGCCTGAGTTTCCGCATCACGTGGGCTTCTCCACAGGGCTGCTCTAGTGCACGCATGACATGGCAGCTGGCCTCCCTGACAGCGAGTGATTCAAGAGAGCACGATGGAAGCCACAACGTCTTTTATGACCTAGCCTCAGAAGTCACACGCTGTCATTTCCACAATATCCTACTGGTTACACAGGTCAATCCTACTTAGTACAGGACGGGACTTCACAAGGGCATGAATAACAAGGGGCAGGAATCACCAGGGGCCATCTTGGAAGCTGACTACCACAAAAGATAGAAAATACCAAGGGAGTACCAAGAAGGTGCAAATAACTCCATTCCTTGGGCTGCCAGTGATAAAAAAAAATATTAGGTTATCTCTGGGGTATAACCTTTTAAATTTAGTTCTTCACTCAGAAAGTAAGCCAGTAATTGTAACAGAGAATACAACAGCCTGGCAACGTTCCTCCCTCTTTTAACCACGCATACACTAGAATGTATCCAAAGAGAGCTTCACAGTTTTTTCTAATCAGATACTGGGGCCCCACGACTTACACTCGTATGTACTACTTCAGGTGGGCACATAAGTCTCAGTCCGTACAGAGGTGTGCCGTACACTCCTTCATATGAAGTTAAGTGTAGAATTGCCCCTAACCAGTAAGTACCTCAAACGCAAGAGAGTCTTACCGCATTCACATTCACAGAATTACAGAATCCTTGAATTACAAGGGATTTTAGAAAACCTCATCCCTTCTTTTAAAGAAGCAGGAATGAAAACTTTAGGCAACACAGATCCAGACCAATGCACATCCCCACAATGTTCCAACAGCCACTACCTAGTGTATACTCAACACGTATGCTTAAATTCTCTCCAGCAACAACAGACCTTCAGCAAATTCTTTCTCAGCAAAATGTACTAAGACGGTTTCAACCCAAAATAATGCATGATGTGCTTGTTTTTCTAATGGAAATGAGGGATTAATTCTGATCCACTTATAATTTATTGTTTTTCTGTGATTAGTGGAAGGCACATAAAAGATGACTGGAATAATGCAGCCAGCATAAACAAGTACTGTACTTGATATGAACCTCATTACTCTATAATCAATTGTGTATTATGGCATAAAGCATGTAGGTGAACAACTACTGGACCAGTCGGAGGACCTTCATTTTAATATCAGTTCCGCTCCTAGATAGCTGTAGGGCGTGTGAATGACTTCTTTATGCTTTCTTGGCCTCTGTGTTATTTGTAAAACAAAGGCTTGGGTTGAATTGTGTCCTCTAAAAAGATTCACAGTACCTGTGAATACAACCTTATTTGGAAATTGAATCTCAGCAGTTGATAAATTAAGATGAAGTCATTTAGGGTGTGACTGTGTCCATATGAAAGGGGGAAATTTGGACAGAGACAGAAATGCACACAGGGAAAATGCCATGTGAACATGAAAACAGAATTTGGGGTGATAACGTCTATAAGCCAAGGAACACCAAAGTCTGCGGGTGAACAACCAAAAGCCAGGAAAAAGCATGGAACAGATTCTTCCTGACAGTCCTCACAGTGACCCAACCATGTGACACCTTGATCTTGGACTTCTAGCCACCAGAACTGTGACACAATCAATTTCTGTTGTTTAAGCCATCTGGTTTTTGGTACTTTGTTACAGCACCCCTAGCAAACTAATACAGAAGAGACGATCTCTTAACATTCCAGAAGGTCTAAAATTGAGTAATTCTATGAAATACTACAAATATTCAGGAAGATTTCTCATATTCAACTGTTTACAGTATACCACCAGTCTTTCAACAGAAAACAGAAAAGATCCTCTGTAACTATATGCAAGGGATGGCAAACTTCTACAGAGTCAGATAGTAAATATTTTAGGCTTTGTAGGACATATAAGATCTCTGTCACATATTCTTATTTTTTAAAAACTCTTTAAAAATGTAAAAATCACTTAGTTCAAGGGACATACAAAAACAGGCCTCAGTCCACATTTGACCCACGGGGAAAGTCTGCTCACCCACGACGTGTAGGGCGAACAAGCCTCTTTTTCCTTGGGTTCCTTTTCCTCATAGTTCCAAGCCCAGGGAAACTATTTCACATTCTTTTCACAACTAGATGGAAGATATTTTACACTAGACAAGGCATGCTTCCAAAGTTCTTAGAGCTAGCTGTCCCTTCTTGACTATTATAACTATTACACTGTAACAGTCCAGAGCTAGCAGCTTTCCCCATTTCTCCTTCAGTTACTCTCCATTAAGAAGGAGGCATGCACATGCAAATTACTTGTGACTGTCAACTACACACTCTCAGAAGCACTAGTACCCCCATGCTATTTCCAGGGACATTCCCCAAGAATACCCCAAGGATATGCTGCTTTCACATCTCACAAAATGATTAACATCTAGAGGTTTAAACAGTTAAGGTACTTTTCATAATCACCAGGTACTGTGGATCTGATAGCAGGGCTAAGTATATAGAAAACAAGACAAAGGCCAGAGACTTAAAGTTTCAAGGTGATGCCACAGGCTATTACTGTTGCTTTTCCTTCTCTTTTTCTAAATTGGGCCACTGCTGTTTTCTCACTAAAGGAGCTGGTTTCTGTAAAGTGAATAACGTAGTACCTAGCATAAAGTAGGTGCTCCATAAATGTTAAGGCCCTCTCTCCTTCTTTAACTGGGCTACTCATGTGTTTTACAAAGTGAAGATAGAAAAACAAGATGGATGATTTTCCTGTTGCTTAGGAAAAATAACTAAAGCTTGTTTAGAGAATATACCTGAAAATGCAAGGTGAAAGAAGCCAGCTTTCTGTTATGCATGAGTGTTGGAATGGCTCAGGGTGATGTAGGGTCAGGTGAAAAGGATTGAGAAGTGGAAGGAAAAGGGGCTACTATGGCCACAGTGGTAAAATAAAGGAAGATACTTCTAACCTGATTTATTTCAAATACCACATCATATAACTTAATTGATTACTTATTAAGAAAAGATTCCTATAACCCATTCCTGATTTGTTCTCCTACAACAAAAATTTTCGGTTTTGAAAAAACAACAAATATTAAACAGCATCTATAAGGGTGGAAAATGGGCCCTGTATTAGCTTGCTTGGGCTGCCATAACAGAATACCAAAGACTGAGTGGTTTACACATCAGTGATTTATTTCCTCACAGTTGGAAGCTGGAAGTCCAAGACTAAGGTGTCACCAGGTTGGTTTCTTCTGAGGCTTTTCTCCTTGGTTTACAGATGGTTGTTTTCTCACTGGGTCCTCATGTGGTCTTCCCTCTGTACATGGTACATCTGTGTCCTGATCTCCTCCTCTTATAAGAACACCAGTCATAATGGGTTAGGACCCACCCTAAAGATTTCATTTTAACTTAATCACGCCTTTAAAGAACTTATCTCCACATACAGTCATATTCTCAGGTACTGGAGGTTAAAGCTTCAACATATGAATTTTGGCGGGGGGGGGGGGGGCACAATTCAGCCCATAACAGGCCCAAACTTTAATTTGTCAGCACTGTAGTTTGCATTTATAGTACAATGACTGCATCTCTATTTATCTACACGTCACATAAGCAAATGAAGTAATATAGTATGATGACCTCAATTTATTAAAAAGCATCTCTTTTTCCTATAGAAACCCAAATCTATAAATTGCACACAAAGCGTGGTGATTTACTTGATAATGTGCCAGGACTGGCCCACGGTAGTAGGTGGGCCACAAGGAGCACTAAAGTTCCCTTTCCTAATCACTGCTTCCTCACTGGCTTGCCATAAAACCTAAAATTCTTCTATTCTATTCCTTCACTGGCATTTTGTTTCCTCTGAAAATGTAATATATTAAGTGATCATTAGCCACTAACACCTTAGGGTAGAACAACTAAGATTGTAGTCTTAAAATAACTAATTCCATCATAATGGAATTTTCTTTATTATTGCTCTGCTATTGGAATGTTAAAGACAGTCTTCTTTTTTTTTTAAACACATTGTTTATTTTTGTTTATTTATTTATTTATTTATTTTTGGCTGTGTTGGGTCTTCGTCTCTGTGCGAGGGCTCTCTCTAGTTGCGGCAAGCGGGGGCCACTCTTCATCGTGGTGCGCGGGCCTCTCACTATCGCGGCCTCTCTTGTTGCGGAGCACAGGCTCCAGACGCGCAGGCTCAGTAATTGTGGCTCACGGGCCTAGTTGCTCCGTGGCATGTGGGATCTTCCCAGACCAGGGCTCGAACCCGTGTACCCTGCATTGGCAGGCAGACTCTCAACCACTGCGCCACCAGGGAAGCCCCAAGACAGTCTTTTTTAATAATAATTCTAGTATAGGTCATTCAAGTTTTTTTTAAGATAAAGACAAATATCATGTATAAAAACATTTCCTCAACTAATAAAGAAACCTGAGAAGAGTAAGAGGAAGGTGATGAATTAACATTTTTTTTTTTAAAGGGAATGCACTATTTATTTATTTATTTATTTATTTATGGCTGTGTTGGATCTTCGTTTCTGTGCGAGGGCTTTCTCTAGTTGCGGCAAGTGGGGGCCACTCTTCATCGCGGTGCGCGGGCCGCTCACTATCACGGCCTCTCTTGTTGCGGAGCACAGGCTCCAGACGCGCAGGCTCAGTAGCTGTGGCTCACGGGCCCAGCTGCTCCGTGGCATGTGGGATCTTCCCGGACCAGGGCTCGAACCCGTGTGCCCTGCATTGGCAGGCAGATTCTCAACCACTGCGCCACCAGGGAAGCCCATGAATTAACATTTTTGAGTACCTGCTCTGCATCGTGTACTCTGCTATGTACTTTAGAAAGCAAATAATTCAATCTTAAAAATAATTCTATATAGTAGTATTAACCCCATTTACAGATGAGGAAACGGGCTCAGATAAATTAATATCACAGAGTTTGCTGATAGGTAAGGAGAGATTAAAACCCATGTCTGGTTCTATGGCTTGCCTGTTGGGTACCTGTGGTCAAACTACTAGTACTGAGCTCCAGTTTCCTCATTTTAAGAAATGAAGGTAATAATGGTACCCTACTTTTTATAGCACTATTATGAAGTTTAAATGAGTAATGTGCATACACAACAGTGTGGTGGAAGGCAGCAGAAGTGATGTGCAGCTTCTGAGACTAGGCCTAAAAACCTTGTCGCCTTTTGCTCTTGCCCTCTTGGAACACTTCTGCTGCCTTGTTAAAAAGTCCAAGGGAGACTATGAGCTCACAGCAGCTGCATGAGTGGACCCAGGTGAGACCAACAGAACTTGACAGTCACCTACAGAATTAGCAGAAATTACAAATCATTTTTAAAGCCACGGAGTACAGCAGATGCTAGGGATACCGCTAAGCATCCTACAATGCACAGGACAGCCCACTCCCCGCCAAAAGAATTATGGTCCCAAATGTCAATAGTGCTGAGGCTGAGAAACTCTGCTATAATGTGTCATACAATGGCGGCAAGGATTAAGACAGTAATGGGGAGAGGTGGAGAAGTGCTTAGATTCTGGATGTATTTTTAAATATTTTAAAAGTAGAGCTGACTGTATTTGCTGAGGGGTTAAATGTATAGTACAAGGGAAAAGGATTCCTATCAAAGATGACACCAAGGTTTCTCATCTAAGCAATTAGAAGAATGAAGTGCTTCATACTGAGATGAGCAAGGATGTGGGAGTAGCAGGTAGGGAACAAGTGCTTTGTTTTTATTTGGGAGTGAGAAGTAACTGATGGAATTCAAGCATTCGGTTTTGGACATACTAAATTTGAAATATCTATCTACTTGGCGCCAAGTGAATAAATACATCAGGTAGGCAAATGGATATGAGTCTGAAGTTCAGGGGCAAGGTTGGGGCTAGAGAAAACTTGGGACTCTTAGCATCTGTATAGTATTTAAAGCTACAGAACAGGCTAATATTATTTAGAGAGCAAATGCAAACTGAGAAGAGCTCTGAGCTCTGAGGCATTCCAATGTTTAAAGAGGAGGAGCCAGTAAAAGATACTAAGAAGATGAAGAAGACAACTTGAGGTAGGAGGAGGAGAGAAGAGAATGATCAACTGTGTCAAATGCTGCTCAGATGTCAAAAGGAAAATGAGCACTAAGAAATGACCACCAAATCTGACAACATGTTTGCTAACACTGATGTGGAAATGAACAGTTTTGGGGACATAGGAATGAAAATCTGACTCGCCTGGACTCAAAAGAGTTAATAGTAGAGGAAGGTAGAGATAGTAGCTATAAACAGTGATCCACTCTCTCGAGGCCTTTGTAAAGCTGAGTAAAGAAACAATAATATCTGGAGGGGATATTTTTTCTTCCAACTTCTTGTTTTACATATGCACACATACAGAAAAGTTTACAGTATGATAACTCCCCTTATATCCACCCCAGAGATTCAAATTTTAACACTATCATATTAGTTTTTCCTGTATATACATATACACATATATACACACACACATTTCTGAATATTGAAGATAACTTCACCTCTACATATACTTCAGATATAGCTTCTTTAAAAAAGGCCTTTCTCCTGCATAACCGTGATAACCATTAACACACCCAGGAAAATAAAAAATATATTCCCAAATATATTCTATAGCTAGGCATACTCAAATTCTCCCAATGTGTTTTACAGCAGTTTTGTTTTTCTTTTTTTCAAACCAGGATTTAATCCAAGTCCATGCATTGCATTTGGTTATCAGGTTTCTTTGGTTTCTCTCAATGACTTTTTAAAAAGACCTGTTTTATAAAATGGATTGGATTGGTTCTTTGTTATGACATTTAACTTGTTCTTCTATCCTGTAAGGGAAGTTTTTGAGGGTAGTAAATGCATTTATTATTCCTGGCACAATATCCTAAAATTAACATTTCCCAATTTTCTGATCTCTCTCTGCAAAGCCCTTCAGTTTCAGAAAATTCTCAATTTACCCCAAGATTTTTGAAAAAATTTAACTGCCACCTATTAGTTCTGAAGACTCAACTGAGCAACTTTCAGGGCTCATACACTCTGTATTCAGAAAAAATATACTACCATCTTTCATTTACTATAAGAATTCAAGGGAGATCTCATCTTAAAGCTAATCAGTACCCAAACCATACAACATTTTATTGATTAACCACAACAAATTACATTTAGAAAGTAAAATGAATTATCTGGAATTTCTTTCCTGATTAGCAAAATAGTGCCTCCTAATACTTGAGGGTGAAAGCTGCTGTCAAATATGCCTACATGACTGGAAATTATAACAGCCAGATGAGTTCACTGGGCTGGTGCTGGTATGTTCTGTATGCCCTTCTGTCTATGTAGTAAACAGCTTAAATACAGATGAAAAATTTGATTATACTCATATTTGGGCTTCTATAACTGGTCATTCATATATAAGTTCTTTAAACAGCTTAATGAACATCCTTTAAGCAACTTAAAATGCAAATCGACCCAACAATTTTTACAGCTAGAATTCCAAGGAACATTTAGGCGTTGTCAATTTATCTTAAAACATTTTCTGCCATAATCTTCAAATTACTGTCTTTTCCACAGTGTTGGAAAACATTAAAAATAGAATGTTTTATACAAATGAATTTTATACTCTTTAATTCAATGAACATTTCAAGTTCCCTCTAACTTGCATTGCTATTTTTTTATCTTACAAAACCTGAAATTATTTAGCATGTTATATGAGATCTAAATTAGGATGAAATAAGTGAGTTCATCTCATATGATGAAATAAATGAGTAAAATAAAATGGTTAATGATTTTTGGTTAATGATTTTTAATGCCTTTGCACTGGAATCTGAATCAAACCACTGGTGCTTACTTAGAGTGACGGCAACTCCTTTGGGCCCATGGACCACCTCAGGGAGGTAAACGCCCTTCACTAGCTGTCCAGTCCACCTCACCCTGATTACGACTGCAAAAAACCCTCCCTTGAATAAATCAGAAGCTGGGAATCAGACTTTAAGAAGCACCTTCCCTAAGATCAGAATTATTAATTCATATAAAAATCAAAACTGTAGCTATTATTACCTTATAATAAGTCAGCCTGTAGGTCACTTGAACTTTCACAGACTATCTGGAAGACCATAATCATACTATGTAAACTTTAGATTTAGACGGAGAGCTAGGCGAGAGGGAGGGACCAACCAGCAGCGGAAAATCATCCTCTCAATTTATTCTCCAGCTAGGAAATTATACAGTAATATATACAAAAATACAGTTATTTCACAGAACTACCTTAATACTTTAACAATTTTAATGGGATATTAAACATTACTGAATTACTTGCTCTCATATGAAGCAACGTGAGGTAACAAAATCAAACTAACGTTATATATTTGTGGTAGCCGCCTACAAGATGGGCTCCAGTGGGCCCTGCCTCCCGGTACTTACAGCCTGGGTACATCCCTCCCACATTATATCAGGGTGGATCTGTACAACAGAGCGATGGTGTGTCACTTCTAAGGCTATATTATAAAAGACATTGGGGTTTCTGCTGCTCTCTCAGACACTTGCTCCGGGGGAAAGCCAGCTGTCATGCTGTGAGGACACTCAAGCAGCCTTCAGATGAATGCAACCACAGGAGACCCTGAATTGGAACCACTCAGCTAACCGCCGCTCCCAGTTTCCTGACCATCAAAAACTATGTGAAATAATAAATGTCTGTCGTTTAAGCTGTTTGGGGGAAATTTCTTACAAAGCAAAGGATAATATAATAATATATACTAATTTGACTGGTTGAAGTTATAACTCTGTAACTACTCATTTAGGTATTAAAAATCACAGCATGCTGATGCAATGTAAGGTAGTGAAAAGATCCACTAACAAATACCTACTGAGTACCACTGAGGGCAAAAAAGCTCTCTCATACTCCACATGCAACTTCCTTAGGGTAACAGTCATGGCTGACCTCTAACCTCTCATTAACTCCTCCCTAGGTAGGAGGGAGTAACTGGTCTGATGACAAGTTTGAGAGAAGGAATTCTGAGGCTCAGCTACTTCTCCTCTCCTTTCCATTTCGCATTTGTCTGACCGAAGAGAGCCATTTGTTCTGGTCTGCTCTGTCACACAGTAAACGTAGTGGGACAAGCTTTACTCCTGTAGACACTGAAACCTGAGGTTTAAGTCTGCGTGATTCTGGAGTGCAACACTAGGAAGCTCACTGTTGCTGCAAACCTCAGCTGCATTTTCCAAACAACTTTTTCGGTAATTAAACTTACATTTGGGCGGACTCTAGGGGGGCTCATGCCAAGGAGTACTTCCCACAACTTCTGCCGCCCGTGTCCTTGTCCCCACGGTGAGCCTCAGCCACCCCTGCCTCTGCAGGAGACCCTCCAACACTAGCAGGTCTCAGCATCAGAGGAGCCCAGGAGGAGGACCCTCCCGATCCCCAGCTAATGCGACTGGACAATATGCTGCTGGCAGAAGGGGTTTCAGGTCCTGAGAAAGGCATGTAATGAACTCACTACACACGTGATGAACCTTCTCCAAGAGCAGAGTAGAACACGTCCCATTTCCCCAAAAGACACAGAAAGAATGGTAGGCATCATCCATCGAAAATTCAGTTCCATTCAGATGCAGCTCAAACAAAGCACTTGTGGAGCAGTTATGATTTTAACATCAAGGTTCCTTGATGCCAGACGAAAAAGGCGTAACTTCAGTAAACAGGCCACAGAAATCTTGAATGAATACTTTTACTCACACCTCAGCAACCCCTACCGCAGTGAAGAAGCCAAAGGAGCTGGCCAAGAAATGCAGCATCACAGTGTCACAGGTATCCAACTGGTTTGGCAACAAACGAATCAGGTACAAGAAGAATATCGGCAAGTTTCAGGAAGAAGCCAATCTCTGCGCTGCAAAGACAGCCGTGACAGCTGCACACGCAGTGGCCGCAGCCGTGCAGAACCACCAGACCAACTCGCCCACCACGCCAAATTCTGGTGGATACCCTCCGTCATGTTATCAATCAGATGGGAGGCTACAGTGATGGCCTTGGAGGAAACTCACTGTACAGTCCACATAATTTAAACGCTGATGGAGGCTGGCAGGACGCAACAACTCCATCTTCTGTGACTTCTCCTACAGAAGGCCCAGGACGTGTGCACTCTGATACCTCTAACTAATCTCTGGCAACACTCTTCCCTGAGCTGACACGCCTTGATAAGTGCACTCAGAGCAACAGGAGGAAAAGGAAAGCGTTTCTGTAGCCCAGCATCTACAGCTTTACTGTAAAACCTTGTGTTATTAGAGAACTTGGTAAATCTGTTTTTTAAGGAATCATAATCATTTGTATTTATACTTAAAAACACACACTGTTAAAAAAGCACTTTATCCAATTAGGCCAAGATTTAACATTGTTGACAGTCCTATAGCTATTTTATTATAATTTATTACCAGTATTTTACATTAACGGTTTCTCACTTGCCAATTACTTGGCCTTAAGGGTAAAAAGTACAATATATGCTAAACCTCAGTCGCTAAAGCAGATACAAAGACTCACCTCACCTAAATTGAACTTCTTGCATATTTCCATTGCAGACTTTGTCCTTCTTTCATATCACTAATGGAGCTGGAATACAGGAGCTGTTTGGCTACCTGTTAATGATGGTTGTGTTTAAGAATCTTCCTCGTCACACTTGGGTTTCGATCTCTTATCTTATAATTAGATCAGAGACCGGTAGCATCTTTTCACTCTCTGAAAGCACCAGTGCCCAGAGTCTGCTCGGTAATTAAATTATGGATGCAGATTGTTTTGAGAGCTGAAGATACTTGCTGCTGATAGAGGTGACCACGAGATCCGTCTGGGGTTTCATGGCGTGCACTGGGTGCTGCACAGACTTGTCAAGGTTTGCTACGTCCTCTGGGCATTCACAAAGGCCCTGCTCTCTGGAGTGTTGTACACAGTGTAGCAAAAGAGTATTTATACATCTCACCAACCAAAACACAGCTTTATTACCTCATGCGAACTCATACAAACCAACAGAACTTCAACATGTTCTGTAGCTTAGAGTGCTCACTAACTACCTCTGAACAATACTCTCGCTGTAGTTTGTCTCTTTCTTATCTTTTTGCATCTTGTAATTAACTCTTTGCTTCCCTTCATAAAATGTAATGTACATTGTAATCTTTTAAAAGAAAAATCAGGGTTGCATTTGCAACTTTAAAAAAACTGAGAGTGGAAACATTGGGTCTTAACACAGGATCAGTAAAACTGTTGTAAATATAAATAAATAAATAAATAAATAAAATAAACTTACATTTGAATCTTCATCTATCTGACTCTGTGTCCTATTTCTAAACTGGATCCAAACTTCAGTAGGGAAAAGAAAAAAAAGGGGGGGCAACTTATCAACCTTTAAACTAAGTACAAAGTACTATACGGGTATTTTGTGCCCTTGTGGAGTTTATGGCCTATTTGGGTATAAACTAGAACACCTGAAAGGTTACATAATAATATAAGAATTACCTAACAAATATAACCTATAAGAAGCACATAATTACTACCAAATATGTGAGAAATTATGATCACCTTTGAGAATCAGAAAATCTGAAGGAGAAAGGTAAAAACACAGATGCCGTGACCTCCCCCATGCCAAACCCATAAAATCAGGAATGGGACCCAAGCAACTGCATTTTTAATAAGTTCTCAATACAATGCTGACCCATACCAATCTATCAATAAGAACCCAAGATATACAAAGCAAGTGCACTGACTCTGGAAAAAAGGAGCATGCTATGATGTAGCAAAGGAAAGGTTATAGCAAACAAAGCTTGAAGCAAACTTTAAATGATATGCACAAAAGTTCTCCGCGGGTTCAGGGCCAAGAGGCCAAGAGGCACATGAAAAGATGCTCAACAGCACTAATTAATAGAGAAATGCAAATCAAAACTACAATGAAGTATCACCTCACACTGGTCAGAATGGGCATCATCAGAAAATCTAAAAACAACAAATGCTGGAGAGGGTGTGGAGAAAAGGGAACCCTCTTGCACTGCTGGTGGGAATGTAAATTGATACAGCCACTATGGAGAACAGTATGGAGGTTCCTTAAACTAAAAATAGAACTACCATACGACCCAGCAATCCCACTACTGGGCATATACCCTGAGAAAACCATAATTCAAAAAGAGTCATGTACCAAAATGTTCATTGCAGCTCTATTTACAATAGCCAGGACATGGAAGCAACCAAAGTGTCCATCATCGGATGAATGGATAAAGAAGATGTGGCACATATATACAATGGAATATTACTCAGCCATAAAAAGAAATGAAATGGAGGTATTTGTAATGAGGTGGATGGAGTTAGAGTCTGTCATACAGAGTGAAGTAAGTCAGAAAGAGAAAAACAAATACAGTATGCTAACACATATATATGGAATCTAAGGAAAAAAAAAAAAAAAGGACATGAAGAACCTAGTGGCAAGATGGGAATAAAGACACAGACCTACTAAAGAATGGACTTGAGGATATGGGGAGGGGGAGGGGTGAGATGTGACAGGGTGAGAGAGTGTCATGGACATATATACACTACCAAATGTAAAATAGATAGCTAGTGGGAAGCAGCCACATAGCACAGGGAGATCAGCTCGGTGCTTTGTGACCACCTAGAGGGGTGGGATAGGGAGGGTGGGAGGGAGGGAGATGCAAGAGGGAAGAGATATGGGAACATATGTATATGTATAACTGATTCACTTTGTTTTAAAGCAGAAACTAACACACCATTGTAAAGCAATTATACTTCAATAAAGATGTTAAAAAAAAGAAAGAAAAGAGAAAAACAAATACCATATGCTAACACATATATATGGAATCTAAAAAAAAAAAAAAAAGGTTCTGAAGAACCTAGGGGCAGGAATGAAGACACAGATGTAGAGAATGGACTTGAGGACATGCGGAGGGGGAAGGGTAAGCTGGGATGAAGTGAGAGAGTGGCATGGACATATATACACTACCAAATGTAAAACAGCTAGTGGGAAACAGCTGCATAGCACAGGGAGATCAGCTCGGTGCTTTGTGACCACCTAGAGGGGTGGGATATGGAGGGTGGGAGGGAGACGCAAGAGGGAGGGGATATGGGGATATATGTATACATATAGCTGATTCACTTTGTTATACAGCAGAAACTAACACAACAATGTAAAGCAATTATACTCCAATAAAGATGTTAAAAAAAAACTAAGAAACATGGCAAAAAAACCAAAACCAAAACGAAAAATAAATAAATAAATATGCGAATGCCTAGCACAAGTGTACTGCCAAAAATATCAATATAGGTTCACATTCCTTAACCAAAACCCAGGGGCTGAATGTGTTTTAGAAATAAGAAATTTCGGAAATTAAAGAATGTCACAAGGCACACAAACCATTATGTAACACCTCATATACCAGTGGCCAAGAGCAGCACCCCATAATCAAACATATTAATATTTCTTCAGCAAAACATATGCGATAAATACAGAATATATATAACTTCTCATTAGTTCAGGTTGTAGTTTGCTACCAAATGAATTCTGTCTCCAAGCTTAAAACGTTTCTGGTTTCAAAGCCTTCTGAATGTTGGAATTAGATACGAGACTACAGACTGTACTCACAACGGTGCTGCTAGAAAATATGGTTAGTCACTTCGACGTTCATCTTTTTGATGAGCCCGGAACAAGCAGTTATAGCAGGCAGCTTTTATATCCCATGTTTGGGCAGACTTGTTTTGTTATTAAGGAATCCAATCTAGCAGAGAGGGGCAAAAGCTGAAAATGCGAGAAGAGGAAAAAAAAAATCCTAATTGTACAACACTGTATTCCTATTGGGGCTGCTTATTATTAATTTATAAAAAACTCCATTTGATTAAATCATGTTAGTTTTTTAAATGAAAATAGGTAAATAAAACTTCTCCTGACAGGAGTTTTATACATTGCTAACAAGGGTATGGAGGCAATGAGCTTGAATCCTACTGGAAGGTAACTGCACTCTTGGGGACCAATGTTCATAGAAAGAGGCATTCCAAATATATTGGTGAGAAATAAGCAGAAATGTACACAAATTTTCTCACCTTCGGACCATTACTCTAATACAAACGAAAGGGGAGTTTTCTAGTCAACCTCTCCTTATTGACTTCTACATTAGTATCCTTCCTTTAATCGTATAAACTCTTTTATGCCTTTTTCTACTTTTTACAAGAGGAAAAGTTCTGGAATCAAAACACAGCACACACTAAAATCCATTCTTTTCTTTCCACAACTCAAGCCCCACCTCCATTTTGTTTCTGTTACTATTAAAGAATTTCTCCTGGCAAAAAATCAAATTTGCACTAAAAGACTATAAATCAACTTTGCAGACAACAACGACTGATATGATTCAGTTTGGGCATGTTGACTTTCAATCTTAAAATTTTAGCGACATTTTAACTGAATCAATTATTTGTTCAATGTATGACGTTTTCAGCAAGTGTTCATTACAAAAAAGTGTATTCCATTCTAAAAATGGAAATACCAGGGGTGAAAAAGAAAAACCTTCTGAATTACCGCTACTATTTCAGGAAGAAACACTTACTACATCCTCGCATTTTCATCATAACTCATTAAAATAAAAGAAAATCTAATTAGCTAGATCTGACAACCAATACACCGGCACGTTAGGTATCTAGTACAACCACAGAAAAGGTAAACAAAAACCAACCAGCCTATTTTTCAGTTTTCTGGAGAAAAACAAAACAAACTCTCTGTTGGATTCTTGGCCATTTGCATTCAGAAGAACCGAAAACTAAAATTCCTTCTCACTGAAGAATTTCTTGGTACACGGGACTTCCTTCTCTATACCATCCTATCAAAATTATCAGCATTATTCCAGAATATAATTAGTTTGAGACCACTTTAAAAAAAAAAGCCACAGTCCAAAATGCCCATGGTGATTATTCTGTAAAGAAACGGTCAGAAACTACACATTGTTAATCCAGGACACAACTCAATCGAGCGAAGGACGTCTGGAATATGCTGCCCCCAAGATTCAGAACGCAGACTCAGAAATAGCACGCGCGGTCACGATGTCCCTTAAACCACATGACCTTCCTACGAAAGCAGAGCCTTAAACTTAGAAACTCCATGAGAACTCCCCCCTCCTCTGAAGTTAAAACAAGGCAGGGCAGCTGAAATGAGCGCAGCAGGGACACGTCGGCCACTGCCTAGTAAGAATGGGTCCTGGAGAGCAAAGTCCCTGTGCTCGGGTACTCCCCTTACCGTTAGAAGATCTGGGAGGGAGGAAAGGAGGAGAAACACCCAGAATCCTGGTGGAAAAGCCCCTGGCCTCGCAGATGGGGTTTAGGGAGACAGGGAGGGGCAGCTCCGTGTGTGGTGACCCTTTGTGAACACGCTCTGTGGCAGCTCGGCTCTCACCGAAGCTTTAGGAGAGCGCACTATGGGGGCCTCGCGCGGCCCGCCGTCGCGGTGACCTCGGCGCTGCAAGGAGGCGCCGGCCAAGAGCCTCCATCGCACCCTCCGCCGGCTGGGGAGCCCTCCCCTCCTCGCCCGCCCACCCACCCAAGTCACTCAAGGGCGCGTCGCCTTCCGACCCGGGCTCGCGCGGCCAGAGCGCAACGAGACGCGTTCCCGTTTTTTTCCTCAGCGTAATCCCTCCGCTGCCGACCGCGCACTAGTTTTAATCACGCCCCACCCCCTGGCCGCCGGCGTCACCTCCGCCACTCGAGCGCTTTCCAGCAGCTTCCAGAAATGTCGCCACCCCAAACCCAGCCACTCACATATGGCGGGCTCTGCAGCCACCGGCCCCGCCCCTAGTCGTCGCCGCAGCTGAAACTGCGACTGCGGCAGCCGGGCGGACAGCCACGCCTCTCTGCGGAGGCCTGACGGAAGTGCTCCCGTCCTCGCCTTCCCCGCCACGCTTACGTTCTTTCAGGCCCCGCGCGGGGCAGGAAGGGGAACTCTTTAGCCGCGGACTCAAACCGGAAGCTGCTTTTCTAGCTGAGGGGCCGGTGGGGGAGGGGCAGGCTGAGGGGAACGTGGGTTGAACGTTGCTCTCTGGTGTGGAGCTCAAGCTGGAACAGGAGTTCGGAGCGATCCGGCGCGAAGAAGGGGAGGACCCGCGGCAGGTAAGGGAGAAGACGGAGTAGTTTCCCTCAGCTCCTGAAATAGGGCAGGGGGACACAGCTGGGGTGATCTATGGGACGGTTGCTCGCTGAAAGGAGGGGCTAGGCTGGGAGGGGGAAAGGATGGGAGTAGGTTCAGGTGGGAAGGCTTGGTGGTGAAGGTATTAGAATGGAGTCACAGATTCATTCGTTTGAACTCAGAGAGGTAAATGCTGAAGAGAAACCAGAGTTTCCCCCGCCCCCGCTTTCCCAAGGAGCGTGGAGACGGGGGGAATTAATGGAACCCTGCTCCTCCTCGGTTTCCAAGGTTGGGTTTTGCAAGTGACGTGTCTTAGTCTGTGATTCTGGACGGCTGGGTTGGGTACCAGACAGGGCTGGGCGCCGAAAGCCGATCCCGTTCCTCGGTCTCAAGTCTGCTGTGGCCTTACCTTTGACAGTTCGCGTGCCCACTTGGTCTTGGAGGGAAGGCTCAAACGGGTATAAGGCCTTCTTCGAACCGCTGGTTCTCTGGGTTTCCCCGTTTTGCACATGGGGCTGTGAATTAAGCTTAATTGCTTCTTTCGCTATCCCCAGAGCCAACTTCACACTTTGGTTGTGCTGTAACTGGGTCCCTACTGGGTTAGTAATTGACATTCGGGCTTTTGGAGCATCAGTGGATCACAGAAGTAATGAGAAGGGGGGGCATCATGAAAAAGATGCGGAAGTTGAAGTGAAGTAGAGGAAGGTAAGGCTGGAAAACCAGTGGTCTCATAGTGCAGTGAGCTTTAGGTCATAGCACTACCTTTAGGTCATACTGAGCTGTTTGGACTTTCCTGTAATCAGACTGGAGTCAGTAGAGGATTTTAAGTTGAGCAGCGACAGACTCGGACTTGTTTTACAGAAGCATCACTTTGGCATGATACTGAGTGGGAATGGGATAGAAAGAGAGGTGGGGATTTGAGATGCTTCCAAAGAACTGTCCGTAGGATTTGATGACTTTCACTAAGTAAAGAAGAGGGAAGTGAAAGAGTAGAGAACCACTCAAATTTTTCTTTTTCTTTTTTGTGCGCGTCGTGTGACATGCGGTATCTTAGTTCCCCAGTTCCCCAAACATGGATGGAACCCGTGCCCCCTGCATTGGGAGGACGGAGTCTTAACCATTGGACCGCCAGGGAAGTCCCGAGAACCACTCAGATGTTCTAGTTTGTGTGTTTGTAAGGATGGAGGTGCCAAAATCTAGGTGAGATACAAGCAAGAGGAGCAGGAACAGGTAATTTTGAAGGGAGGACAATGAAGGCAGTCATTTAGAAACAAATTAAGTTGTAAGAATCACCCCAGGGAATTGTACATAGGACCCAGTAAATTGTATTTGGAAGACCTGAATAGCCTACCTTTGGTATTTTTTTAAGTGAATTTTCTTTTGGATGTTCTGCATGTTAAGGATTTCAACCACCAACCTGCCTGTTTTTCCCATTGAAATGTTGGGTGATAGGATCAGGAGAGCAGATTTGAAGGCTCCTCATGTTTTACTTATAGCAGAGAGAGAGAGAGAGAGAACCAGCTGGAAAAGTTTTCTTCACCCCTCAGGTGGATGGAAATTTTCATCAAAAAAAATTTGTTCAAGATACATAGCTTACCAACTTCTCTTTTGAGAATACTGCATAATGATCCAAGCTATGCTGCATATTTTCTGCATAAAGTATAAAATAGCACCAAATAGTGGTTGAAATGTACTATATGTCAGGTGCTAAGCATTTTATGTGTATTATCACATTTAATTCTTAGAACAAACTAACTTCACAAATAAATTTCTGAACGTAAAGTTCATGCTTTTATCCACTCTGGAACCAGAAGTTTGACACTTTATTATATAGTTCCCTTTTGTGAGTAGATTATAAATAGAACCAGCCAAAGTTAACAAATTAGTATTGTCTGTGAGGAGCTTAAAAAGAAAAAGTTATCACTACACTTGTTTTTACCCTTTTGGCAGTGGTTCTCAGTGGGGTGATTTCCACCCCTCCCCCTGGGAGCGGGGAGGAGGGAGGGACATTTGGCCATGTCTAGAGACATGGTCACAACTGAGGGGTGGGTGCTGTTGGCAACTAGCACACAGCGGTCATCGATGCTGCTAAACATCCTCTTAACACACAGGGCAGCCCTCACAACAAAAAAATTATCTGGTTCAAAATGTCTGTAATCCTGTGGTTGAGAAACCCTGCTTATGGGTATTTCTTTAGGAATAGCATATTGAGATCCACTGATACTTTTTTCTTTTTGCATATTTGAATTTTATTTTATTTATTTTGTATACAGCAGGTTCTTGTTATCTATTTTATACCTATTAGTGTATACATGTCAATGCCAATCTCCCAGTTCATCCCAACACCCCCCCCCCCAACCACTTTCCCCCCTTGGTGTCCATACAGTTTGTTCTCTACATCTGTGTCTCTATTTCTACCCTGCAAACCAGTTCATCTGTACCATTTTTCTAGGTTCCACATATATGCGTTAATATACAATATTTGTTTTTCTCTTTCTGACTTCACCATGTATGACAGTCTCTAGGTCCATCCACATCTCTACAAATGACCCAATTTCGTTCCTTTTGATTGCTGAATAATATTCCACTGTGTATATGTACATCTTCTTTATCCATTCGTCTGTCAATGGGCATTTAGGTTGCTTCCATGACCTGGCTGTTGTAAATAGTGCTGCAGTGAACATTGGGGTGCATGTGTCTTTTTGAATTATGGTTTTCTCAGGGTATATGCCCAGTAGTGGGATTGCTGGGTCGTATGGTAGTTCCATTTTTAGTTTTTTAAGGAACCTCCATACTGTTCTCCATAGTGGCTGTATCAATTTACATTCCCACCAACAGTGCAAGAGGGTTCCCTTTTCTCCACACCCTCTCCAGCATTTGTTGTTTGTAGATTTTCTGATGATGCCCATTCTAACTGGTGTGAGGTGATACTTCATTGTAGTTTTGATTTGCATTTCTCTAATGGTTAGTGATGTTGAGCATCCTTTCATGTGTTTGTTGGCAATCTGTATATCTTCTTTGGAGAAATGTCTATTTAGGTCTTCTGCCCATTTTTGGATTGGGTTTGTTTTTTTGATATTGAGCTGCATGAGCTGCTTGTAAATTTTGGAGATTAATCCTTTGTCAGTTGCTTCAAAATATATGCAAATATTTTCTCCCATTCTGAGGGTTGTCTTTTCGTCTTGTTTATGGTTTCTTTTGCTGTGCAAAAGCTCTTAAGTTTCATTAGGTCCCATTTGTTTATTTTTGTTTTTATTTCCATTTCTCTAGGAAGTGGGTCAAAAAGGATCTTGCTGTGATTTATGTCATAGTGTTCTGCCTATGTTTTCCTCTAAGAGTTTTATACTGTCTGCTCTTACATTTAGGTCTCGAATCCATTTTGAGTTTATTTTTGTGTATGGTGTTAGGGAGTGTTCTAATTTCATTCTTCTACATGTAGCTGTCCAGTTTTCCCAGCACCACTTATTGAAGAGGCTCTCTTTTCTCCATTGTATATCCTTGCCTCCTTTGTCATAGATTAGTTGACCATAGGTGCGTGGATTTGTCTCTGGGCTTTCTATCCTGTTCCATTGATCTATATTTCTGTTTTTGTGCCAGTACCATATTGTCTTGATTACTGTAGCTTTTTAGTAGAGTCTGAAGTCAGGGAGTCTGATTCCTCCAGCTCCGTTTTTTTCCCTCAAGACTGCTTTGGCTATTCGGGGTCTTTTGTGTTTCCATACAAACTTTAAGATTTTTTTGTTCTAGTTCTGTAAAAAATGCCACTGGTAATTTGATAGGGATTGCATTGAATCTGTAGATTGCTTTGGGTAGTATAGTCATTTTCACAAGGTTGATTCTTCCAATCCAAGAACATGATATGTCTCTCCATCTGTTTGTGTCATGTTTGATTTCTTTCATCTGTGTCTTATAGTTTTCTGAGTACAGGTCTTTTATCTCCTTAGGTAGGTTTATTCCTAGGTACTTTATTCTTTTTGTTGCAGTGGTGAATGGGATTGTTTCCTTAATTTCTCTTTCTGATCTTTTGTTGTTAGTGTATAGGAATGCAAGAGATTTCTGTGCATTAATTTTTGTATCCTGCAACTTTACCAAATTCATTGATTAGCTCTAGTAGTTTTCTGGTGGCATTTTTAGGATTCTCTACGTATAGTATCATGTCATCTGCAAACAGTGACAGTTTTACTTCTTCTTTTCCAATTTGTGTTCCTTTTATTTCTTTTTCTTCTCTGATTGCCATGGCTAGGACTTTCAAAACTATGTTGAATAATAGTGGTGAGAGTGGACATCCTTGTCTTGTTCCTGATTTTAGAGGAAATACTTTCAGTTTTTCACCATTGAGAATGATGTTTGCTGTGGATTTGTCATATATGGCTTTTATTATGTTGAGGTAGGTTCCCTCTCTGCCAACTTTCTGGAGAGTTTTTATCATAAATGGGTGTTGAATTTCGTCAGAAGCTTTTGCTGCATCTATTGAGATGATCATATGGTTTTTCTTCTTCAATTTGTTAATATGGTGTATCACATTGATTGATTTGCGTATATTGAAGAATCCTTGCATCCCTGGGATAAATCCCACTTGATCATGGTGTATGATCCTTTTAATGTGCTGTTGGATTCTGTTTGCTCATATTTTGTTGAGGATTTTTGCATCTATGTTCATCAGTGATACTGGCCTGTAGTTTTCTTTCTTTGTGACATCTTTGTCTGGTTTTGGTATCGGGGGTGATGGTGGCCTCGTAGAATGAGTTTGGGAGTGTTCCTTCCTCTGCAATTTTTTGGAAGAGTTTGAGAAGGATGGGTGTTAGCTCTTCTCTAAATGTTTGATGGAATTCACCTGTGAAGCCATCTGGTCCTGGACTTTTGGTTGTTGGAAGATGGTTAATCACAGTTTCAATTTCATTACTTGCAATTGGTCTGTTCATATTTTCTGTTTCTTCCTGGTTCAGTCTTAGAAGGTTATACCTTTCTAAGAATTTGTCCATTTCTTCCAGGTTGTCCATTTTATTGGCATAGAGTTGATTGTAGTAGTCTCTTATGATGCTTTGTATTTCTGGGGTGTCTGTTGTAACTTCTCCTTTTTCTTTCTGATTTTATTGATTTGAGTCCTTTCCCTCTTTTTGTTGATGAGTCTGGCTAAAGGTTTATCAGTTTTGTTTATCCTTTCAAAGAACCAGCTTTTAGTTTTATTGGTCTTTGCTATTGTTTTCTTTGTTTCTATTTCATTTATTTCTGCTCTCATCTTTATGATTTCTTTCCTTCTACTAACTTTGGGTTTTGTTTGTTCTTCTTTCTCTAGTTCCTTTAGGTGTAAGGTTAGATTGTTTATTTGAGATTTTTCTGTTTCTTGAGGTACGCTTGTATTGCTATAAACTTCCCTCTTAGAACTGCTTTTGCTGCATCCATAGGTTTTGGATCGTCATGTTTCATTGTAATTTGTCTCTAGGTATTTTTTGATTTCCTCTTTGATTTCTTCAGTGATCTCTTCGTTATTTGGTAATGTATTGTTTAGCCTCTATGTGTTTGTGTTTTTTACGTTTTTTTCCCTGTAATTGATTTCTAATCTCATAGCGTTGTGGTCAGAAAAGATGCTTGATATGATTTCAGTTTTCTTAAATTTACTGAGGCTTGATTTGTGACCCAAGATGTGATCTATCCTGGAGAATGTTCTGTGTGCACTTGAGAAGAAAGTGTAATCTGCTGCTTTTGGATGGAATGTCCTATAAATATCAATTAAATCTATCTGGTCTACTGTGTCATTTAAAGCTTGTGTTTTCTTATTAATTTTCTGTCTGGATGATCTGTCCATTAGTGTGAGGTGTTAAAGTCCCCCACTATTATTGTGTTACTGTTGATTTCCTCTTTTATAGCTGTTAGCAGTTGCCTTATGCATTGAGATGCTCCTGTGTTGGGTGCATAAACATTTGTAATTGTTACATCTTCTTTTTGGATTGATCCCTTGAGCATTATGTAGTGTTCTTTCTTGTCTCTTGTAACATTCTTTATTTCAAAGTCTATTTTATCTGATATGAGTGTTGCTACTCCAGCTTTCTTTTGATTTTCATTTGCATGGAATATCTTTTTCCATCCCCTCACATTCAGTCTATATGTGTCCCTCGGTCTGAAGTGGGTCTCTTGTAGACAGCATATAGATGGGTCTTGTTTTTGTATCCATTCAGCAAGCCTGTGTCTTTTGGTTGGGGCATTTAATCCATTCACGTTTAAGGTAATTATCGATATGTATGTTCCTATGACCATTTTCTTAATTGTTATGGGTTTGTTTTTGTGGGTCCTTTTCTTCTCTTGTGTTTCCTACTTAGAGAAGTTTCTTTAGCATTTGTTGTGGAGTTGGTTTGGTGGTGCTGAATTCTCTTAGCTTTTGCTTGTCTGTAAAGCTTTTGATTTCTCTGTCGAATCTGAATGAGATCCTTGCCGGGTAGAGTAATCTTGGTTGTAGGTTCTTCCCTTTCATCACTTTAAATATATCATGCCACTTCCTTCTGGCTTGTAGAATTTCTGCTGAGAAATCAACTGTTAACCTTATGGGAGTTCCCTTGTATGTTATTTGTCGTTTTTCCCTTGTTGCTTTCGATAATTTTTTTTTGTCTTTAATTTTTGCGAATTTGATTACTATGTGTCTCGGCGTGTTTCTCCTTGGGCTTATCCTGCCTGGGACTCTCTGCGCTCCCTGGACTTTGGTGGCTATTTCCTTTACCATGTTAGGGAAGTTTTTGAGTATAATCTCTTCAAATATTTTCTTGGGTCCTTTCTCTCTCTCTGTCTCCTTCTGGGACCCTTATAATGCAAATGTTGTTGTGGTTAATGTTGTCCCAGAGGTCTCTTAGGCTGTCTTCATTTCTTTTCATTCTTTTTCTTTATTCTGTTCTGCAGCAGTTAATTCCACCATTCTGTCTCCCAGATCACTTATCCGTTCTTCTGCCTCAGTTATTCTGTTACTGATTCCTTCCTAGTGTATTTTTCATTTCAGTTATTGTATTGTTCATCTCTGTTTGTTTGTTCTTTAATTCCACCATTCTGTCTCCCAGGTCACTTATCCGTTCTTCTGCCTCAGTTATTCTGTTACTGATTCCTTCCTAGTGTATTTTTCATTTCAGTTATTGTATTGTTCATCTCTGTTTGTTTGTTCTTTAATTCTAGGTGTTTGTTCTTTAATTCTTCTAGGTCTTTGCTAAACATTTCTTGCACCTTCTCGATGTTTGCCTCCATTCTTTTTCCGAGGTCCTGGACCATCTTCGCTATCATTGTTCGATTTCTTTTTCTGGAAGGTTGCCTATCTCCACTTCATTTAGTTGTTTTTCTGGGGTTTTGTCTTGTTCCTTCTTCTGGTACAAAGTCCTCTCCCTTTTCATTTTGTCTGTCTTTCTGTGAATGTGGTTTTCCTTCCACAGGCTGCAGAATTGTAGTTCTTCTTGCTTCTGCTGTCTGCCCTCTGGTGGATGAGGCTATCCTCCACTGATACTTTTCTAAAAAGCATTTTTATTTTTGAAATTATTCCTTGGCTTGAATGGTGTGTAAAGTTTATATAGCGGGAAACAATAGCATAACTAGTTTTTAAAGTGAATCTGTGAGCCCCAGTTTCCTAGGAAGTGGTTGCTATAGAATCATGGATTCTTAGATTTGGGAAATATTTTGCTTCAAAGTGTTTTACAACATCCCTGTGAAATGGTGATTCACTCTGCTTAAAGTTCTCCTTTATCTTGTTTTCCTTGTATTTTAAATCCATATCTAAACCACTGTTAACAATTACTTTTCCCTTACACTGAGCTCCAGTTTCATAATTTCAACTTTACTAAATGTGATTCTACTCCATGGGTCTACACTCAAAACATTGTACGATTGACAGTGTTTATATTTTTGTTCTGTTACAGATTATTTACTTTAATGTAAAATAGTATTTTGTTGGCAGCTTTTATTTAAAAAGTGGCACTGTTCTCAGTTGGTGATGTATTCTTGGCAGTTGAAAGCAATAGGAATGTATGGGGTTCTTTTGTCCTTGTTAAGTAATGGCACAATGGATCTGTGTTTTATTTAAATATTTTCTTGGTATAATGCTTACAGATTTGTTTCGAGTTGTGCGTAGACTAAAAACTTAGGTTTTCAAGGTCTCGTCAATATATTTAAGTAATAGCTATCTCTATTACAAGTTTTGATAAATTTGCTTACAAATGAGTCTACTGTGAAGACTGGTCCTATTGCCAGTTTTTGCCCTCTCTCCACAAATTTCCTAGATCTTTAAATAAATTTAGGTATTTTGTTTTCACTTCAAGATTACAATTTCAGAATATGTTTAACATAAGATATATAGTTCTCAAAATATACTTAATATACATACATCTGATAAAAATTGTCTATTAACTTTTTTTTTTCCAGGGTTCATTGAAAAATCCTTAGTGATATTGACATGTTTCAAGTGACATAAATTAGCCAATGACTCGGAATGATGGATTCCCCGAAGATTGGAAATGGTTTGCCAGTGATTGGACCAGGGACTGATATAGGGATATCTTCACTCCACATGGTGGGGTATTTGGGAAAAGTTAGTGAACTTATTTTTTGCCTCAGTGCAAAGTTGGTTTTTTTCTCTCCTATTTTTAAGACTTAAATTTGGTTTTAATTTTACCAGTTAATTTTTTAAAAATTGTATCTTCCACGGAAATCTTACAGTAATGGCGAAAGATTGTTCTCTGTTTACCTCTCTATGTTTTATTGATATGTAAAAGTAGAAATAAAACATAGACCGTATAGTTTACTATTTGAAAACGTTGAACGTATTTTCAGTGACAGTTGACATTACTTTTTGTCTTGCAGATAAAACTGATGCTATTTTTAACACTTAATTTAATATTTAAAACTAGAATATATTCTTTCTGGAACAATAGCTGTATTAAAGCCTATATGCATTTCTTTTATTTGCCATCTTTAAGATATCTTGCCAGGACACTTCTAGGTGAAAATTGTACATTTTTTTTCTGTTTACTTTTCCATTTAACTTTTTGTAATTTGATACAATCTAGGAATGTCTATATTTTAATTTACTTTTTTTCTCTTTTAGAATTATGACTCAGCTAAAGTACCGTCAGATGGGTATTGCCCTGCTTGTAGGACGAAGGGAAAGTTAAAAGCCTTAAAGACTTACCGAATTAGTTTCCAAGAATCTGTCTTTTTGTGTGAGGATCTGCAGGTAAAGTATTAATCTTAGATGAAGTATTCAATCTTAGATTGAAGTTTTCGCCTTTTGCTTTTTTCTTCAGTGTTTAAATTTGTACTGATTTTGTAGTTTTTAGACTGTATGTTTTTAATATGTAGATAATCTCTAGATCTGTCTGGTATGTAATTTTAAATATTTTGTTTTATTTTGCCACTTGATTTCCTGAGTTATTACATGAAGATGTTTGTTTTTATTGTCATTAGACTTGTGAGAAGAGAGAATATATTTCAAGATTTTTTTTTTTAAACCTTGTGTGGGTCCTTTTAGCTGTTGTTATTCTCATGTGTTGGTTTATTAACTTTGGGACTTATTGAAAAGGTTATTAATCTCTAAATATTATGTACTTAAGGCTCTAAATATCTTAGAATTGTAGTAATTTGTACCCACTGGTACAACTTTTTACACAGGAGCTCGTTAAATTCCGTAATACTCTATATTTTACTGTACTTGACAACTTATGAAACTGTCATATACATACTTAATTCTCAAAACTTTGCAAGGTAGGTATTCCCATGTTGTGAATAAGAAAACAGATGCAGAGTGTTTAGGAACACAACATCTTCATAAAGCAGCAGAGCAGTGATTGGAATACAGTCTTCTAATTTCAGATATGTATTATTCCAGGTAAACTAGCAGTTCATCAGAATCACTTGGAATGCCTTTTAAAAATTTCTGGGTCTCACCTAGGTGCTTATTAAATAGAGTAGGCCCAGAATTCTGTAGTTTTATAACTTTTATGAACTGTCTGATGATCAACCAGTTTTGGAAAATACTAGACTATGTTATACTGTTGGTGATAGATACTTTTGTTGGGTAACACTTAAAGAAAATTTCAGGTATTCTTACAAATAGAAATAAATTATTTTTTTGCATTTATGCAATAAATATTTATTTGTGTGTCACCATGTTGGCACTGTTCCAGATGCTAGGATACAGTGAATAAAACAAAAATTTCTTGCTCTCAACAAGGCTGTATTCTAGATTGGGAAAGAAAATAAAAAAGGAAAGCATATTTTTTTGTGTGAGGTAATGAAAAGTGCTGTGGAGAAAAATAAAGCCACAGGGACTGGAGTATCAGAGAGTGGGTAGTTTGCAATTTTAAAAAAAGTGTAGGAGGAAACTCTTCATTGAGAAAGTGACATTTGAGCAAAGATCTGAAAGAGATGAACAAGTCCTGTGGATACCTGAGGAGTGAGCCTTCCAGGTGGGGAGAGTAGCAGATACAAGGTCCTGAGAGAGGGGAGGTTGCCTGTCCCTGTTTGTGCTACTGCAGGGAAACCAGCAGAGCTGGATCGGAGTGAGTGAAGCAGCATAAGGGAAGATGGGATGGATCCAGTAAAGCCTTGTAGGCCATTTGCTGGCTTTTACTATGAAATAAAGAACCATAGTAGGGATTTTGGCAGAGGAGTGACATGATCTGATTTTCATGTTGAAAAAAAATGTGATGAGCAAGATCTGAAGCAGGGAAATGGTTGGAAGGCAGTTGTAGTATTCCAGGGAGAACAAGTAGCGGCCAGGTTGATGAGGCATGGTTGGATTCTATATGTATTTTGATAGTTAAAAGGATATGCTGAAAGAGTGGGGTACGTGGTAGGAAAGGGAGGAATCAAGGATGATCCCCAGATATTTGGCTTGAATAATTGGAAGGATGGAGCTGCCGGTTGCTGAACTGAGAAAGACTTTGGGAAGAGGGAAATCTGGGGGAAAGATCAGGAGATCAGGAGCAATCAAGCTTGAGGCATCTATCTAATAACTGGGTTAATGGAGTAAACAGTTGGATCTATGTGTCTAGTGTTAGGTGGAGAGTATAAGATTGGATATATACATTTGGGGGTCATCAGCAAACTTACATGAACTTACATGGTTCAGTAAGTAATTGAACCATGAGGCTGGGTGAGTTTACCAAGAGTGTGGATAAAGAGTTGCAAAACTGAGCCCTGGAACACTCCAGCATTAAAAAGTTTGGGAGGTGAAGTGGAACCAGCAAAGAAGTGAGAGACATGGAGAGTGAGGTAGGCGTAATCTCAGGAAGGAAAGTATATTGTCCTGGATGTCAAGTGAAAAAATATTTAATGAAGGACGGAATGATTTACTGTCAATTCCAGTGAGAACTCAAGGTGGCTGAGGACTCACCTCACCATTGACTGGAGTGTCATGGGGGTCCTTGCAGGCCTTGATTAGAGTAGTTTTGGTAAAGTAGTAGTGGTAAAAGCCTGATTGGAGTGAGTGATGGAAAATGAGAGAGGAAGAATTGAGAAATGTAGATGTGAGGTAGTACCTGGAGGGAAAAGTTTTACTTTTGTTTGTTTTTAAGTTGGGAAAAATAACAGCATGTTTGTATGCTGGTTATATCCAGTAGAGAGGGAAAAATAGGAGAAAGTGTCACAGAATTGCTGGAGGGATACCCCTAGAGCAAATGACAGGCTCTATTGCACAAGGGGAGGGCTTGACTTTAGGAGACTTGACAGCTCAGCTCATCTGTAACACCAGACTCTACAGAGTTTACTAATTAACTAGCTCAGAATAAAGTTGTAGAATTGTGAGCACTGGAAAGAGAGAAAAATAAAACTTACTGATTCTAGAAGAAAATTACTTTTTTCCCTCTTCTGAACAATACGTAATATTTCAGTAGAGTTATTTAACCAAGGACTACCAGAATAGAGAAGTCTCTGTTCTCAGAACAGTGGTTTTAACTATTACGGTTAGATGTGTTTTTTGCATTTTTAGTTTTTGAAGCATTCTTTTTTTTTTTTTTTTTTAAATTGAACCATCTTTTTCCCTTTATTTATTTATTTATTTATTTATTTATTTATTTATTTATTTATTATTTGTGGCTGTGTTGGGTCTTCGTTTCTGTGTGAGGGCTTTCTTTAGTTGCGGCAAGTGGGGGCCACTCTTCATCGCGGTGCGCAGGCCTCTTCACTATCGCGGCCTCTCTTGTTGCGGAGCAGAGGCTCCAGACGCGCAGGCTCAGTAGTTGTGGCTCACGGGCCTAGTTGCTCCGTGGCATGTGGGATCTTCCCAGACCAGGGCTCGAACCCATGTCCCCTGCATTAGCAGGCAGATTCTCAACCACTGCGCCACCAGGGAAGCCCCTGAAGCATTCTTTTTTAAGCAATGAGGGAAAAAAAAATAACCAAGAGTTTCAAGTATATACTTTGCAAATGTAAAAAAAGAACTTTAGAGTAATTAATTATTGATCTAGTTTTTAGAAAATGTTCTAATCATCAGTAAGAGCCCAGTGTATTTTATGAAGTACATTGGTTTACACCAGGAGTCAGCAAACTCTTTGTATTACCCACTGGCTAAGAGTGATTTTTGTTGTTGTTGTTGTTTTTAATTAAGTAGGGGTGCTGGTGGGATGTGCACACCATGATTTTGACTCTGCTTGAGAATGGTAAAGGTTTTTAAAAAATTTTTTGCCTTTAAAAAAAAAAGTAAAAATTTCTTTAATTGTTAAAAAAAACATAAAATTTACCATCTTAACCATTTTTAAGTGTACAGTTCAGGAGTGTTTGCTATATTCACATTGTTGTACAACATATCTCTAGAACCTTTTCATCTTGCGAAACTGAAATTCTGTACCCATTGAATAACAACTTCTCCCTGTAACCCTGGCAACTACCATTCTACTTTGTCTCTATGAATTTGACTACTCTAGGTACCTCATAAAAGTGGAATCATACAGTTTTTGTCTTTTTGTGATTTTACTTAGCACAATGTCCTCAAGATTTATCCATATTGTCGCATATGACAGGATTTCCCTTTTTAAGGCTGAATAATAGTCTATTGTATGTATTTACCACGTTTTCTTTATCCATTTGTTTGTCCATGGACATTTGGTTTGCTTCTACCTCTTGGCTATTGTGAATAATGCTGCAGTGAATATGGGTGTGCAAATATCTCTCTGAGGTTTTGTTTTCAATTTTTTTGGATGACTCTGAATACAAAATTACTGCTATTGATTTTTAAAGTGTTCTCTGTCTTCTGACATGTGGTAGGACTAAGGAAATAATCTCAAGGTATAAAGTTGAGGGTCAAGTTGTTAGTTGATGGTGGCCGCACAGCTAGTTGGTAACAGAAAAATCAAAAACTTGTCCTGTTAAACTAGAGAATTTCGAAGTAAGTACAATATTATGCATATAGTGTTCGCTTGTATAGAAAATGCTATACTTTATTTATTGATTTATTTTTTAAAGTTTATCCCTTCATTTTGGAAGGCCTTTTTTAAAAAATTTTTATTTATTTATTTATTTATTTATTTATTTATTTATTTATTTATTTATTTATTTATGGCTGTGTTGGGTCTTTGTTTCTGTGCGAGGGCTTTCTCTAGTTGCGGCAAGTGGGGGCCGCTCTTAATCGCGGTGCGCGGGCCTCTCACTATCGCGGCCCTCTCCCGTTGCGGAGCACAGGCTCCAGACGCGCAGGCTCAGTAGTTGTGGCTCACAGGCCTAGTTGCTCCGTGGCATGTGGGATCCTCCCAGACCAGGACTCGAACCCGTGTCCCCTGCATTGGCAGGTAGATTCTCAACCACTGCGCCACCAGGGAAGCCCAGAAAATGCTATACTTTAAATGAGAGCCTTTCAGTTAGTTGTTGCTGTGAAGTGAACCATCTCAAAACTTAGTCACTAAAGGAACTTAATGGCTTCACTTATGATTCTGTGGGTTGACAAGGCAGTTCTTACACTTCACATACTGTTGGCTGGGACAACTAAAATGTACACATGGCAGGCTGTGGATGCTAGCTGCCAGCTGGGAACTCAACTCAGGTAGTCAGGCAGGATCTCAGTTCTTTTCCGTGAGGGTCTCTCGGTGAGGCTAATTGGGATCCTGACAGTGTGATGGCTGGGACTAAGAAAGATTGTTCAGAAAGAGGGCTCCAAGAGGGCAAGCCCAGTAAGCCAGTGCTTATGAAGCATGTGCATCCTGGTTGCTAATGTCCCATTAAAGCTAGTCACGTGGCCAAGCCTGAGGCTGTGTGGCAGGGGGCTGACTGTACAGGGGCATGAGTATCTGGAGGTATAGTTCTTTAGTTCACTGGAGGCCACCAAGGGAGCAATCTACTGTACTTGTGTAGAAGAAAGCATATTTTAAATGAGGGCACACGGTATGTAGATTTCTTGCATTTGTCTTGTAAAATATTTCACTAGTTTTCAAACTTAGGGAAAATTCATTGATTATTTTAGTGATTTGTTTACTCTTGATATTTGCCTGAAATTGTATTCATGCATGGTGAAGTTATTAAAATTCAGCCAGTTTGATTCTTAGACCCAATATGGGTGTAAAATTGATATGCTGATGTGCTCTCAGATTAATACTCAGGTTCAAAACTGAGAAACAATACAGATTACTCTGCGACTTTTTTGGTTTGAAAATACTTTTCTAGTTTTTAATGCTATGCAGTGTACCTGTCTTAAAAAGAATAATACACTCATAAAATGTTGGAATTTTTAATTAACTCAACATTAGATTCTTTATTAAAGCAAAATTATGTATGTTTTCCTTGCTAGCTTACTCTAGAGTAACTCAGATTAAACCCTTGATTGTTCAAATTAACTAGGAAAAATAACTCTTTTGGGGATGAAACTTTTGATTAAATAGCTGTTTATCCCTGGTTCCTTCAAATTTAGATTGATAATATTATATACCCTCTCATGTCAAATTAATGCTAAAATTTTATACGTATTTTTCATGATATAGAATCTGTGAAGTTAAAGCTTGAGCTTATTTGAATTTTTAGTTTTTGTTATTTTTTTCTTTCTAGTGTATCTATCCCTTGGGCTCTAAATCACTTAATAACTTAATTACTCCTGATTTGGAAGATTGTCACACTCCAAATAAGCCTCAAAAAAGAAAGACCGTGGAAACCAACTATAAAGATTCACCTCTTGTAGCAAATTCCAAAAAGACTAAAAATCATAGTGGTATTGATGGTGAACAAGTTTTGAACAGTAAACATAATGAAGAAGAGTATGATGAAACCTCATCAGACTTACCTGGTTTACTACACGGTGGTCAACAGAATCCAATTAGGACAACTGATTCCTTGGAGAAGAATGAGATTTTGGAAGCTGATATTGTTGACACGGCTGCTGAAGAAGATTCTACTATGGTTGATGTTTCTGGAACTGGAGGGACTTCCCCTCAAAATGAAGGATGCACATCTGAACTGGAAATGCCGTTGGAGAGCAAGCATACCTCATTTTGCCAGACTTCATGTGTCCAGTGGAAAAACGCACATGCTCTCTGTTGGTTAGACTGTATCCTGTCAGCATTGGTGCACTTGGAAGGGCTGAAAAACACTGTGACTGACCTGTGCTCTACAGAGGAGTCTGTGTTCGGTCAGTTGTTCACTAGGTATAATCAAGCCAATGAGTTTCTGCACACCAGTCAGTTGGATGGAGTTAAAGGTTAGTAATAACATTTTATTTCTCTTTAATTTTTGAAGAGGTTAATGTTGAACGTTGTCTCATAGCACGCGAAAAGATGCCATCAGTAGCTTTTGTTTTACGTAGAACCTTGGAGCAAGGAGCACAGGGACGGAGTCTGTCGTGAAGCTTGAGTGAACACCAGTTGTGTTATCACGACTGCCCAAAAGGCAGTCTTTTTCAAAAACTAAGAGTAAAGAATAAAGAGGCTATGGCTGTATCTTAGCTGTCAGGGTAATGGTGGTCAACATAGAGTCCATCAAAGTACAACTTTAAGTTTTTGAGTTGCCGTAAAGCAGAATAAAGAAGTAAATACAAACCATCCATAATCCCACAACTCCCCAAAAATCTCTCTTCACAGTGAGGACTATATTTTTATTTTCTATAAAATAGGATACCCATGAACCCACCTCCAACCCAAGATAAATTAAAATATTTCCAGTGACTTACATCTACCTATGTGTTCCTCCACATCCCATCATCTACCTCCCCCAAAGGTAATCATTATCCTGAAATGTGTTATATCGTTTCTTGTTTTTTAATAGTTTTTCCTACATGTATATGGCTAAGCAATATATTGCCTAATTTAATGTTTTGAACTTTATAAAAAAAGACATACTGTACAGTATTTCTTCTGGGACTTCTTTTTCTTTTTATAAAGATTTATCTATGCTGCTGCTTGTATTTGTGTTTCATTGATTTTTGTTGCTATATAATATTTCCAGTTCGTAGGTGTATCAGTTTGTAAGTACATAAGTGTATTTATTCATCTGTCATTGGGTTGTTTTTTGCAATTGTAAATACTGCTGCTGTGACTATTCTTAGGCAAGTCTCCTGGGGCACAAGAGTTTTTCTTCGATATACCATAGGCTAGGCTCTGAGTTCAGATTTACTAGATAATGGCTAATCGTTTTCCAAAGTGGTTGTACCAGTCTACTCCCGTTAGCAATGTAGAAGAGATCTTCCTAATCCATATTTCCTCCCTTGCTTATTTTCACACGTGGTGATTTTTGCAATTTGAATGATAGAAAATGGTTTGTGGTCTTGATTTGCTTTTCCCAGATTTTAGAGAGGTTGGACAGCTCTTCGTATGTAGGTTGACCCTCTGTTCCCTCTGTGAAGCCTGTTTGTGTCTTATCGCTGTTTGTTGTATTGTCATGTTCTTATTGATTTGTGTGAGTTTTTATATGTCCTTGTTGCTATATTTATTCAGACAGGTTACTGAATCTCCCAGTTTGTATCTCATGTTTCTACTTTTTTAAAGATATCTTTTGATGACAGAAATTGTTAATCTTTCCTATTATAGCTAGTAATGTCTGTGGTTTTAAAAAGAAATGTTTCCTTTCTCGAAGATCAGAAAGTCATTTACCTCTATTTTCACTGAGAAGTCACAGAGCTTTGCTTTTTACATTGAAATTCTTAGTTCAACTGGAGGTAATTGTGTCTGGTATGTGGTAACGGTTCATTTTTTTCCATTGCGTAGCCTGTTTTTCTAGCTCCACCTTTTTCCTCAATTGATCTGCCATGCCCCCTTTGTCATATAACAGTCTATGTATGTGTGCAGCTGTTCCTTAACTCTGTTTTGTTTTCTTGGTCACTTTATCTGTCCCTGCACCAATACCACACTATTTTAATTATTAGGGCATTTTAGGTCTTGCTATCCTCATCTTTATTCAACTTGACTTTGATCATGCAATCTTTTATATAGATCTTATACATTGTTTCCCCATTGTTGACTATTTTTTTGTCTCTGTACCAATGCCATACTCTTTAATTATTATGGCTTTTGGGGTTTTGGTATCTGGTAGGTGGAGAATCCTAACCTTTATGCAGTTTGACTTCGGTTGTGCAACATTTTACTTTATTAGTATACTCTTATACATTGTTTCCCCATTGTTAACCATTCAGGCTACTTACCATTTTTTTCTGCTACTATGTGTAAATACCATGGCAGATATCCGTGTGTCGTTTGAATCTATTGCTGATTATACCCTAGAAGGGATGTTAAAATATTTATATAAAAAGTAGACCCCTGCTGCCCCCCCAAGCCCCCAACCCCCCCCCCCCCCCAGTCCGGTCACACTGCAACAAGAGAAAGCCCACGCGCAGCAACAAAGACCCAACACAGCCAAAAGTAAATAAATAAAATAAGTAAATTTATATTAAAAAAAGAAGGGGATCCCCCTGGGGATCCTTTTAAAAAAAAAAAGTCTTTCTAAATGGCTTTCCGGAAGGGTTATACCAACATAATAATCCATTTTCATATGTAGAAATAAACATCCCAGAACACTCTAATCACCTTTGCGTAGAAACGTTTAAAAAGCTGTAATTTTTTTAGATAAAAAATATTTTGTTTCAGTTTGAGTTTCTTTGAGATTGAATTTTTTTGCAGTTTTTAAAATTCAGTTTCTCACAAGCATATTTGCTTTTGCCTTTTCTCTTTATTCCTGTTTTCTATAATTATAGAAACCCCAGTACTGAGTTGGTGACAGTTGTTTGTTGTAGAAGAACATACCTCATTCAAATTTTGACTTGAATATTAAATAAATATTAACTTTTAATTTTAATATTATATTAATTTTTTACAAGATAATTGTAGTTTTTACAATATAGTTGTTATTACATTTGTTCAAGCTACATTACTTTGGATTGTAAGGTTTCTCTTATCTTCAGTGTGGTCAAATAACAAAAATTCTGGTTAATGCTTACTTCATATTACAGAAGACTCCAGATGTTTTCATAGTGAGACATATAAGCAGGGTGTGATCAGGCTATATGAATTATTTATTCGTAAGAGATTTGAGTGAAAAGATCTATTTGTAGCTTAAGAGTAACTAGAGTCAGATGCATATGGCGGCTTTTATTCAAAATAATTTTCTTATTAATCTTAGGTAGTTTTCTGCCAAAGTAATTCCATCTTGAGGACTTTTACCCTAAAGAAATGATTAAAAACATGGACAGGTGTGTGCCCAAAGATGTTTAACATGATAGTATTTATAATAGTAAAAAAAGAAACAAATGTCCAGCAATAGGGAATGGCTAATAAAACTATGGTTCAGTCAGAGTGTAATTACTAGCCTGCAAATTTTTTAATGAAGCAGATTTGTATAAATAAAAAAGCAGAATGTAGAATTATATGAAATGTGATGATGTCATTGAAGAGCCTTCAAAAGACGTAGGAGGAGGAAAACATACCAAATGTTAGTTTGGGAAATAATCATGAATTTATTAAGACTCCTTATAAATTTATCTGCTCCTGTGATCTAGTTAAGTTCAGTAAAAGTTATACAGAGAGGATTAAATGATCAGATTTTGTCTCTAGCATAAGTAATAATTTCATGAAAAGAGAGAGCTTCAGCTGTTTCAGTAATGGGCAAAATATCTGAAAGTGTGGCTCTTTAGCTAGGCCTGTCTGTGATTATTTGGATGAGAAAGACTTGCACTGAGATTTTACTCAGGCAGAATGATGTTGAGGCAGGCAGTCAGTACTAATGATATTGTGCTGTTAACACATATTGAGGGAATATATGGTATGCCACAGAGAGAGGAAGAAGCATTAAGGAGTTTTGTATTTTCCATTTTTGTCTCTACAAAATTTGTTGACTCTGGTAAACTTTCATTTTGGTAATGTCTTAATTGTCTGTAGAAAGAAATAGGTTGATGAGAAATTGATAATGTTCTGTATTTTATTATCAGATGGAGATTGTAAAAAACTTCCTTCTGAAATATTTGCAAAGATAGAGACCTGTCTGAATGAAGTCAGAGATGATATTTTTATTAGGCTTCAGCCTCAGCTTAGGTGTACATTAGGTAAGTAATTTATGGAATTTAACTGTATTACTCATCTACCATAAAGACATACTTATATCAAAAGGAAATATAATACTGTTTTGTTACTTGGGATGATCAGATTCTTGGAATCTGAGCATTTAATCACTGGTTAAATCATTCGTGGATGGAGGTGTTCTATATAAATATGCAGGCATGTGTTCCACCCCTTCAGCGTGGATGCAGTTCTCCGAACCAGCTGAATACTCACGGAGTGCACCATCGGTTGCTTTCCCAATACTGTCCCCCAGTAGACTACTCCAGCGTTTTCAACCTTGACTGACTGTGCATTAAAAAAGCACCTAGGAAATTTAAAAGTAAATAACTAGTGCTGGGGCCCATTATATAAGAATCTCAGGATGGAGTTCAAGTATCAGTAATTTTTAGAAGCCTCCATGTGATTCTTATGGACGGATGGGGTTGAGAATCTCTGGTCTACACCAACCATAGTAATTCTGTTTCCCCTGCCAGTGATTGGTTTAGGAATGGACATATGGAACAATTTTAGCCAGTGGACTATGAGGAGATATATACTGATGACCTTTTGGGAAAGTTTTCTTACTTTTAAAAAGGGCATAAGAATGAGACCTGCTTTGTCCTCTATGAATTGTCTTTTGGCCTCTGGGAGCAGAGTGGAACAGGGGCGCTAGAGTCTCCAGGTCTTTATAAATTTTTTTTTGTATTGCAAAAAGGAGCTGGTAGTAATTTTTTTTTTTTGAGGGGATGCCTTTTGTTTTATTTCTCTTTATGTTTTATTTCTCTCTATCTTTTTTTTTTTTTTCCTGCCACACGGCTTGTGGAATCTTAGTTCCCCGACCAGGGATTGAAACCAGGGCCCCAGCAATGAAAGAGCTGAGTCCTAACCACTGGACCGCCAGGGAATTACCATATTTCTCTTTATCCCTTTTTTTTTCTTTAAGTCTATTTTTTTAAAAATTTATTTATTTATTTTATTTTTGGCCGTGTTGGATCTTCGTTGCTGCACGTGGGCTTTCTCTAGTTGCAGCGAGCGGGGGCTACTCTTTGTTGCTGTGCGCGGGCTTCTCATTGAGGTGGCTTCTCTTGTTGCAGAGCTCGGGCTCTAGGCTTGCGGGCTTCAGTAGTTGTGGCTCGCAGGCTCAGTAGTTGTGGTGCACAGGCTTAGTTGCTCCGCGGCATGTGGGATCTTCCCGGACCAGGGCTCGAACCCTGCATTGGTAGGCGTATTCCCAACCACTGCGCCACCAGGGAAGTCCCTCTCTTTATCCTTGTATTAACTCTTCTATTAATATTGTGTTGTAGTAGCTGAATATATGATATTCTTATTAGTATACTACTCCTGTTAAATTATGTAAAATATCAATGCCTTCAAGTTTTTCTCTCAACAAGTGGCATTTATTTCATCAGACCCAGATAGTGTATCTGGAAGCAGTGTCTTTTTTGCATGGTTGTATCCCCTATATCTTTGTCCCACAGTTCTGTCCCCTAGTTTTACTATTTTGTTTTTCATGAACTCCTACATATATAAGTTTACTCTGTTCTTATAAACTGATTTTCCATATGCCAGATCTTTGGCATTGCCTCCTCTAGGACTAAAGGGCTATTCTAATTCATCATAAGGTGGGATCTCAGATGGGATGAATATTCTTTTACTCTTTTTATCAAAGTATGATTTACATATAGTAAAATCCTTTTCAAATGTATACAGTTGTGTTACCATTTCCACAATCAAAATATAGAACAGTTCTATCACCATGAAAATGTTTTCCTGGCTCCTTTGTGGTCAGCCCCTTTCCTTACCCCCAATCACTGATCTGTTGGGTGGATACCCATTTCAAAGGAGCCTTTTTCATAAGATCGCCAGAGTGTAGACTGAGGGACTCCCGTGTTGCATTTTGCAGGTATCATATCCCTCCTAGAGTGACCTGAGACGTTTTATTCAGGTTCCCTACTCCACTTCCCAATTGAATTAAAGAGTGGTTTCTTCCCCAGTCTGAGTCATCACTCTTCTTATCCCTGCTAATTGTATTTACAAGGTGGCGTCTTGCTCCATTGCCACCTTGGGTCTGGATTTCTGTGTAACAGAGAAGGGATTTGTAAATTTTGTGCACTCATAGCAATTGGACAAGCATACAGCTCTTCCAATACAGTAGAATCCTCTCATTTGTGTTTGTACTACTCAGCAGTGAGAGGTGCTACATTAGAGGCTAAGATCTTACTAATGAAATCTTTGTTTCAGGGAGCACTTTAGAGTCTTACAACATATGTGTCCTCATTCTGAATATTAACGTGTATTTTAAAGTACTAAAGAAAGAGAAGTAGAATCTGTATTGACCTGGAATGTTCGTTAAATTTTTAAGATCAGCCAGCCACTTCCTTATTTTGATTATTGTTTTTAAAAAACACATTGTACACTGTCCTCTCTGCTCTCCCTCCCCACAGTTTAAGAAATATAACATTACAAATACAACTGAAGCCCTTTTTGTACTCTTTCCCAATTCTTCCTTACCTCCCCACAAAAGTAACTACTATCTTCAATTTGGTGTTTTCTTTCCCTCTAATGTGTATATTTCTTTCTTTTTTTAAAAAAGGAAAAAAGCTGATATTGTTATGGTTTCTACTTATTTATGTAAGTGTAAAGAGTAATTTAGTCTTTGAGTGTTGTGTACCAGTGTAAGGATAGACAGACCACTAGAACAGAATAGAAAGTTCAGATCAGAACCCTCTCCGTTTGGTTACTTAGTAACCATGATGGAGGTACTGATGCAGGTAGGTGGGGAAAGAAAAGGCCATCCAGGAAACGGTGCTTGGGACAGTAGTTTCCTGATACAGGGGGAAAATTAGATCCCTACTTCACACCATAATTAGAAAGAAACTTCAGCATATTTAAAAGCCTAAACATGAAAAGCAGAGTTGTAAAACTTTGGAAGAAAATATAGGTGAATATTTTACCACTCAGTGGGGAAGAATTTCCTAAATAAGATACATAAAAGAAGAGATTGTTGACTGTGATTACATTAAAGTTTAAAACCTCTGGGCAAAGATAGAACAAAGAAATAATACCCAGGATATCTTGCAAAGAACTCCTGTACATCAGTTTAAAAAAAAAAAAAAAAAAGACAAAAACTGATAGAAAAATGGCCAGAAGACATTCATGAGAAATTAACAGAAGAGGAAACTTGAATAGCTAGACAACAAGGAGTCACTGAAAGGTTTGCATCCTGGTAATAAATGAAGGTACTTTAGGGAAATATGCAAACTAGGTACAGATGGTCCCCATCTTTCAATGGTCTGACTTTTGATTTTTTGAGTTTACAATGATGTTAAAGAGGTAAATGCATTCAATAGAAACTGTACTTTGAATTCTGAATTTTGATCTTTTCCTGGGTTAGTGGTAAGTGGTATGATACTCACTTGTGATGCTGGACGGTGGCAGTGAGCTGCAGCTCCCAGCCAGCCATGCAGTCATGGGGTAAACAACCGATACACTTACAACCATGCTGGACCCAGACCACCGTTCTGTTTTTCATCTTCATTATAGTATTCAATAAATTATATGAGATATTCAGTACTTTATTTTAAAATAGGCTTTGTATTCAATGATTTTGCCCAACTGTAGTCTAATGTTAAGTTTTCTGAGCACATTGAAGTTAGGCTGGGTTAAGCTGTGATATTCAGTAGGTTAGGTGTATTAAATGCATTTTCGACTTAATGATATTTTCAGCTTACAGTATAAAGGTTTATTGGGACCTAACCCTATCATAAGATGAGGAAGATCTGTAGTTGGGTAGGAGTTGGGCATAAGGTACTAGAGGCAAAGAAACCACTTAACTAGGGCTTCCCTGGTGGCGCGGTCGTTAAGAAGCCGCCTGCCAATGCAGGGAACACGGGTTCGAGCCCTGGTCCGGGAAGATCCCACATGCCACGGAGCAACTAAGGACGTGCGCCACAACTGCTGAGCCTGTGCTCTAGAGCCCGCGAGCCACAACTACTGAGCCTGTGTGGGACAACTACTGAAGCCCGTGAGCCTAGAGCCTGTGCTTCGCAACAAGAGAAGCCACCACAATGGGAGCCCCACGCACCACAATGAAGAGTAGCCCCCGCTCGCCGCAACTAGAGAAAGCCCGAGCGCAGCAACGAAGATCCAACGCAGCCATAAGAAAGAAAGAAAGAAACAAACAAACCACTTAACTAATTTAGGCTGGAGGTTCTAAAAATTAGAATTAGGCATTGGCATTATATGTTCTCTAATAGGATGCTTTATACCCATAAAACTTACAATCAAAGGAAAAATAATTAAGATCAATTTAGGAGCTATGTAAATTATCTAAAATGATCTGTAATCATGTAACTTATTTAACTGTGTTTTGAGCTCTTTCATGATATTTTGATTCATTGAAAACTTCATGTATTTTTAGACCTAAAGATTCTATGTCGTCATTATGAAATATAAATTATTTACTTTTCACTTAATATTTAGTTACAATAGAGTAAACATTTAAAGACTGATAACTAATTACAAACTCATGCTATACTATGCACTGTTTATGCATATGATGTTGCATATGTTCATTTTTAGGAGATTGATTTGTATTTATTTCTGTTTATAAAAAATATTTTAGTTTTATGTTTTTTGTACAAAAATAGCTGTGGGACTATACCACAAAGGTGACTATTAAAATAGCCTTTGTGACCACCGATATTTATAGAGTGTGCTTAGGCAATAAAACCCACTGTTCTGCCTTTTGCCCTGCCAAGGTGACTCCTCCTGGCTGTGTTCCAGGCAACTGTAGTTCCAGGCCAGGGGGAGAACTGAACCACGGAAGTGAGACTGTCCCAGGGGAGGTAGAGGAGAGAAGGACTCAGGTTCTTTCTCAGGCCAAATCAGTAAGGCAGCATCTAAGCTCCCTGGAGGATAGGAAGGCGAGAAACCAATTGGAGGATGAATGTAAGAGGAGAATATAAATCCTCCTACTAACTTGCTTGCTGGTCTCTAAATTGGAAAACAGAATCCACAGTTGGGTTTTTGTTTTAATGACAACAAAATTCAGATCTTCTTTAGCCTTAAAGTTGTTGAAGTTTAATTTTAATTGTTAAAAGATTAAGAAGAGTAGTAGGTAAGGAGTCTGGAGATTTAAATCTGATCCTCTAAGCCTGGTTTCTCATGCCCTCACCATGTGTAGAACAAGAGAGTCAGAATAGAGATGGCTTTTTAATGGTTTTGTCCAGCTCTGAAATTATTATCATACAGTGTTTCACCAGTCATATTACTTTTAGTATCTGTACCAAACAAACCTGTACATATTTTTGCTTTGTTTTTATAATACTCTAGGGCTGTTATAGTTCTGAGGATATTTTTTCCCAGAGAAAGCCTAAAAAGATCTGAGGAGACAGTATGAGCCTTTTCTATCTTTTGTCTTAAGAAGTTTTCATAAGTGTCCACCAAGACGAATGAAAGATACTGAGTGTTAATTAAATCTTTATGATGGACATTTTTAGAAAATGCTTTGAAAACTTCCCTTGCCCAACTGTGAATAACTTACTCTGTCATACATATTCACATATATTCACACTGTGAATATAGTGAGAAAAGACAACAATTTGTAATTTTGGTTTATCTTTTTTCAGTTAATTATGAGCAATAATTTTTTTTTCTTCTTCAAGGTGATATGGAAAGCCCTGTGTTTGCATTTCCCCTGCTCTTAAAGACAGAACCCCACGTTGAGAACCTCTTCACATATTCTTTTTCTTGGAATTTTGAATGTTCACACTGTGGACACAAATATCAAAACAGGTTAGTTTTTCTATTTTTTAAAATGGATTCATTCTATTGAAAATGGCTCCCAGTAATAAAATTTGAAGAAAACTTGCTCCCACTTGTAGCACTGCTCTCTCTACCCTTGATAAAATTTCCCACCATATATTGAAGTTTCTCCACCATTAAGGTTAAAAGGAAAATCTTGAGCCTCAGAAATTGCAGTTTGCTTGCTTCTTCATACTAGAAGAGTACAAAAAAAAATGGTTTGATAGATTACTAGAAGGAATTTTCTTAAGAAGTTCTTTAGTGGGAAGTGGGGACAAATGGGAACGTAGCATGTTCCCCTGTACTCCCCTCCCCTCTGGATTCCCTGCTGAGTAAGAATACCTCTTAGAATTCTTTGAAAAACTATGTGTGTTTTGTTTACTCCAATATTAGGGACTAGGGCTTTTGTTTGCTTGTTTTTAGCATCATGGAAACTTGATTTTAGGCTCCCAGAGTCTGGTAGCAGTCCTCAGAGGTAACTTATGCTTTCCCATTCCTTCCCTTAGTCCCATGAAAGACCAGCCATCACCAGAATCCTTCCACACGTGAGCTGTCTCAGCCATACTTTCTACTTCCCTGATGCCTCTAGGTGAGGATTAGAGGGATCATGATTGTTGTACATGACCCTGAGATTGGTACTTGGAAGGAAACCTGGAGAAGAAAGAAGCTGCAAATTTATTTTGCCTCCATACACCTACCACATAAATAAGGAGAGAAATTAGGTTTTAGAAGAGGAGTCAGGGAGAGAAAGTTCATCAGGCATGCTACCCTCACTTTGTCCATATATGAGAAAGTCTCTGGCTGGCTGGCCTTTCCTCTTTTCTGAAAGTCAACTATTAGTAAACTAGAAAATTTGGAGTCTCTCCAAATTATTAAATAAAACTATAAGAGAAAAGTATTACTTTAGATATTCATTATCTTAATTGAGATTACTTTTAGGTATTTAGGGATCAGTTGAGGAGAGTTGGGACTGAGAGAACACTCTAGGGAATCCAAGCTACAGAACCAGGAAACATTTGTTTTTTCACCAGTTAGCTTGAAAGTACTAGAACAGAGTAAGAATTAGCATTTCACTCATACCTAGGACTTAAATAATGTTGTGTAAGTGAGTATGAGAACAAATACCTGCTTCTGGGTCTTCTGTCATTAATTTCTATAAATTATCTGACTTTCTCCTCATTTGACAGTGTGAAAACTGAAGCTTTAAAGGGGTTAGATTGATGCCCAAGGTGACACGCTAGTAAGTGGCAAAATTCAGGTTTAGGTTTTCTGTTCTCTAAGACTTTCCTGCTCACTGTGGTATACTGCCTAATCACCACCTGGATTTTAAATAATATAAATAACATAAACAAGCCTGATGATTAAAATCAGCTTCATTATAGCTTTTCCAAAATCCCCATCTCAGTTGTTTGACAGCTTTTCATTGAGCATATCCTATGTGCCAGGAACTCAACAGAAGTAATCTTTATTCTGGCCAAATTCAGACCAGTTAGTTAAATAACATATGAACATAATAGAGGACCAGTGACTTAGTCGTTATTTTGATCTGCTGGCTTTGAATACAAGGTGATAAGTGCATTTTGGAGCTGTATAGAAAAAACTCTGAGAGCTCAAGGCACAGAAGCCACCAACCACTTGGGTTTGCCATTGGTTTTTTTTTTTTTTAAGTTCTTTGTTCTAAAAGTAAAAGGAGTTATAGAGGAAAAGCTAAAATGAAGTGGCATTTTACTAAAACTATTTTCACTTAATCTGGTGGAAGAATACCCAGCAAACTCATTCATTTTTGTGCTGCTGTTTTTAGTGCCAGTTGAACAGCTTTTACTTAATTTAGAAGATATGTTCTGGAGGCAGTTAAAAACATGGTCTTTGGAGTTGGACTCCCTGAATTCCTATCTCAAGTCTGTCATTTATCATCTGATGTATTTCACTTTCCTCATCTGTAAGATGGGGATAAGAATAGTACCTGCCACTTTCCTCATCTGTAAAATGGGGATAAGAATAGTACCTGCCACTTCGATTTGTTTGGTACATGAGTGCTTAGCACAGTGACTTGTACATAGTAAGTGCTCAGAAATGTTAGATGTCATGTGGAGCATTAACCCTTATTTGCTGAGACAAACTCCCTTTTATTAACTAAAAAATAGGAGCCTTTACTTAACGTTTATCTTTGAGAACTAAGAATTTAGCAGAAATATAGTCAGTGTATTTGTTGATACCTCTGTGGCTTTGCTTTTAAAATGTTAGCTTCCCTGATCTATGTCTAATGGCCTGTGCTTATCTCACTTATGATTTACCAGTATTTGTTACTGTTTAGAGAAGAAGGTGGTGTCTCCTAGATAATAAATAATTGCTCTTTTAAAGATAATACTAAAGCGAATCTAGTTGAGGTACAGTGTGCATCTGTAAAGATCATCTTTTTAGATGCCTATTGCTATCAAGTATTCAGGCTAAAGTGCAAATTTAGGACTTATGTAAACTGTGAAAACCATATTCTTTCACAGCTGATATTCTTATACTTTAAGGATCACGATAATTAAGTTGTCTCTATTCCTGATTGTATATATTTGTAAATGCCCCTTTTTGTTTTAGGTTGTCAATAATGGATAGCCAGATTGTGAATTTTTTGAGTAAGGGATGAGCTCTTAATAAATTTGAAAGCCTTAGAACAGTGGTTCTCAACTAGGGGCTAATTTTGTCCCATGGGACATTTGGCAATGTCTGGAGATAACTAGTTGCTACAGCTGGAGGCTGTTACTGGCATCTCGTGGGTAGAGGCCAGGGATGAGGCCACACATCCAGCAATGCACAGTACTGTGCCCCACAGCAAAGAATAACCCAGCGCAAAATAGCAATGGTATTGCTCTTGAGAAACTCTGCCTTAACAGTTTCTTCATCTCATAGCTGAAAAACTATAGGTAATTAATGTGGAGAGTTCTTACGAGAGCTTTACTAGAGTAGGGTTTGAGAGGAACATTGATATATTGATTTGAGGAAATAGGAAAGTATGAATAAACAAATAAAGGAAAGTACCTTTTTATTTTAGATGTTGATTGAGTTAACATAAACGAATTTAACTTAATCAAAGTTGTGTCTTCTTTTTTTATAGATGTATGAAGAATCTGGTCACCTTTACAAACGTCATCCCTGAGTGGCACCCAGTTAATGCTGCCCATTTTGGTCCATGTAACAATTGCAACAATAAGTCACAGATAAGAAAAATGGTCTTAGAAAAGTGAGTTTAAATTGCCCTACTATTTTTAGAACAAAATGAAGGTGGATTTACTTTTTTTTTTTTAATGTGTAGACTTGAAAGTGATGACTACAACCTACTTTCAGAAGTTTGAGTTAACGTATGTTTGTGAATTGCCAAAATGCTTCTCTCTGTCAGGAACTCTGGCCAATAAGCAAGCTGTTCAGGCGACATACCACTGCAGAGCTGACTTAGGGTGATTGTCTGACCCCACTGTCCTACTGTCTTACCTTCTTTTGCCTTTTTTCTCTCTTTAAGGGTATTAAAGTTCCATTTTTCTCACCTCTGCCAAGTGCCTGGAGTCATTAGAATTCTGGGATGTCCTTAATCTAATTTCAAGAACTAAGATGATTCAAAGATGAGCCATAGGCTCGTCTGTCTGAATTTCCATCTTCTTCCAGACCTCGGCCTGCTAATTCTTCATCCTTTTGTAAGCTTTCTGCTGCCCTTGACCAGATGTATCTTTTTTATATTTTGCCCGCTCTTCTATTTTTTCCTCAGTGGGAGGACTGATCAGAGTTATCTTTTCCAGTGTTATCAGAAGCCCCATATCTTTAAAAACTCACAGGTAAATTCCATTTTAGGCAGTTTGTCTCTCTTTTGTTAATACACTCACACACATACCTCCTCTTTAACCTTTGCTTTCAGTTGCCCTTATCTCTACATAAAAGAAATGTTTTGAGGTTTAATTTGATGTGATAAAGAACCAGTGACATTAACCTTTTCTTAACCTTTTTCTGATGCCCTTGGATGTGCCAAGAAACCTCTCAGAATCTTTCCTAAAGGTTTATTATCATCCAAGTAATAAATTCTCAGTTAATCTAATAGTGCCAAGACTTAAAAGGAAAAAAGAGCAGTGCCACTCCTACCCCATCTCCAGGCATCTGCTTTTTAAACCTTTAAGGTAGTATTTACTTTGAGATTTCAAAACAGTGTACTTATTCCACCTTTATATAGTCTTCTTTTATAGTAGTTGAGGACTAAGGGCTCTTACACCAACACCTGGGCCCCATCTCTATTTAACCTCTCCCTGTCCTTCCAATATGATTACATTTTTGGTTAAATCGGTGCTTCAGTACTTATTGTTTGTTATGAATATGCATATATTCCCTCTCCAGCCAAGCAGGATACGTGGTTATGTTTCATTTCTTTTATAACTCTTTATTTTTCCTGGAATTATTAATGGCCTGTGTTTTCACTTGCTTTGTTATATATGCATTGTGATTTTTTCCCCAAATTCTTCAAATACCCATTAATAAATTTTCTAAACACTCAAATGCTTCACAGTTTTTTAAGTTCTCCTCCCCCTTTTTTTCTGGAAACCTCTCTTCTGGCTGCCTTTTATCCTTCTGCTCCAGGGTTCTAATCTACACTGGTTCCTCCCTGGGCCTGCTGCATGGGAGTCTTCTTTATACACACTTGCGGTCACTATCTCAGTATTCAGCCCAGGGCCTTACCCCTACCTTCTTCAACATCTGTTGCCTATCAATATTGAGTCTTCAGGGGTTCTTTGGGGGCATATAAGCTCTTCTCATCAGTATCCCCACTCTGTAGCATTTATTTCATCACTTCATTCATTCTGCTAAGTTACCATTTTTCTGTTTGCTTTTTGTCTTCTGAGTATTTATTGTCTTCTCCTTTGCTCATGTCTCCTTTCCGTTTTTTTGTCCTTTTGGTTTATTACCTTTTTTTGTCCTTTACTATCATTTGATAGCATTTGACTGGGGAGACAGTGGAGATACCTTTAACCAAAAGTCCATAGGCTGTCTGGGGTCCAAGCTTTGAGATTTAAGTCTTGAGGGAATCCCCCCCCCCCCTCACTTTTATTTTATTGACTGTGCTGCATGGCTTGTGGGATCTTAGTTCCCCAGCCAGGGATTGAACCTGCACCCTCAGCAGTGAAAGCACAGAGTCCTAACCACTGGACCGCCAGGGAATTCCCAGGGAATCCTTTTTTTTTGAAGTGCTTTCCTTAGTGATGAGGTAGAAGGGCAGCAGGATTGGAAGTCATCCTGCCCTGGATCATTGGATCACTTGAGGCTTCTTGGTATATATAATTATAACAGTTTATAGTGCTTTTTCTCAAGCCCTAGCATTGAAGATAAACTCACTACTATTTTGTTTAATCTATTAATTTGTTGCATTGCAACATATAATTTTTAATTATACAAATATGTTGCTTTACTTACATTAAAGATTCATGCTCTGATCTGGAAATGTATCCAGACAGTGTTTCAATGGGAAATGTGTTTAGAGTTCTAATGAATGGGCCAATTTATAAGCAGAATTTATAATTTGGACATTTACTGTATTCAAAAGTAAATTGAACTAGTATGTAAAATTTCACTTAAATTTTAAATGACAAGGTCTTTATAAAGTCCCTGGTAATTTTTTTACTTTGAAATTTGTGTAACTTGATTGTTGGTATCTAATGGAATTTAGAAGCAAATTTAATATAGCTTTTAGGGATAACTTAAAAGTAATTAGGTCCATCATGATATTGTGCATAACTCAATCTTATAGCATTCTAAAAACTAATAGTGTTCCCTGAACACCTTGTCTCAGGTAATCCCCATCTCTATATGTTCCCATTGGGAAAAGAGTCCATTGATAAATCTAGTGGGTCCAAATCTGCTACTTTTCTTTAAGTAAATTTGAATAAATTGTTTAGGAATTATATCCAGAGCATGATGACATGGACTTAGAATGTGATTTAATTTTACTTCACAAACTCTTGAAATGAACCTCTCATTACTGCCACGATCTCCTTTAGGAATCTGGTCATACACTATCCTGGATTGTCATTTGAAAAGCTTACTTACTTAAAGTTTTAACAATGATCTGTTTTTTAAACAACTATTTCTAAAAGATAGGGGAGTAGGGAGAATTGAAATAAGACATTTCTGCTCTGTGCTTATAGAGAGAGCTTTGTTAAACTGTCTAATACAATGATTTTCAGACTTTTTAAAAACATAAATAAACTACACCCTCCCCTACAAATTTTGGATGGAATACTGATATAAAAATAGTTAAAATTATGTTTCTTAATTTAAGTCTTCATTGTTTGGCAGGAAATGTTTCATTATTTGTGAGATCCTTGAACCACCTTCAGAAAACACAGTTTGTAAACCTTTGTTGAACAGTTGAGTTTTTTTTTTTGGCCACGCAGCATGTGAGATCCTTGTTCCCCAACTAGGGATTGAACCCACACCCCCTGCAGTGGAAGCGTGGAGTCTTAACCAGTGGACAGCCAGGGAATCCCGAGCAGTTGAATTTTTTTCTAAAGATATATATTCTTTTTTACAGTTAACATGAATGAATTCTAATTCTTTGAATTGCACCTAATTTTACTCATATTTTTCATTTTTTGTCATATTGCAAATTCAAACAATGGTATAATAGATCTAAAATGTAATGAGGTTTAAAAATTACATTTGCAGATTGTTTTCTGCCTAAAGCCTACATTATTACAGTTCAGAAGTACATATGTGCACATTGTTAAATATGCTTTTTCTAAAATATGAATGATTATATTACATTAGTTGGGATGAAAATCAAAAACTTGTACTCCAGGCCATTAGCACAAGACTGGCTACTTTTTGTGGAGCTGACTCAGTGTGGCCTGCTGACTTGCATAGCAGGGCAGCTAGCGCAGTTCCCTTGTGCTTGCTTTCTCTCTTTCCTATTTTTTCTTCTCTTCCTGAGGGTAGATCCTTACAATAGGAGTAGTTGAATCTCATGTTAGGGAGGTGAGTACAAATGGATCGTAGCTTGAAATCTCTTGTGACTCTTGGTTCCAGTTCTGTTAACCTGTCCCATCCAGTTTTTTATGGTTGAGTCAGAACCTGACTTGCTCTCTTCAGCTCTGAGCACTATCTTTGACACTCAAGGTACTGTGGGTAGGAAGAAGTGTGAGAACAAAATCTATTATTGCCAAGCTAGAGGTAAACTTCAACCCTCACCTGAGAGGCTGGAAGTGAGACAAGCTGGAATTATGGGTAGGAAAATACCATGCCTTTTAGGGTTTAGGAGACATAGAAAGGAAAATAAACTAGAAAAGGAGGAGGCATATGCTTTATTTTGTTGACTCTAAGAAGCCAACGTTTCTAAGTTGCACTGTTTTAAAATTATGCCATTAAGAAATAAATGCTGCCTATTTAACCTTTTCCACGCGTAAACTCACATAGAAACTAGTAAGATTGTGTAGTCTAGGGATCAAAAAGAGAATGTTTCAGTAGCTAGCCTCAGAAAATATATTGAAAAGGTAACATTTGAGGCCAAAAGAACTAAATATTAATACTTGAAGAGGCCTAAAGCCTGCCTATCCAGCTGTGAGAGTAAATCTCTGGTTTTACTGTGGATCACTGATTCAAAGACACAGTTTCACCTTTTAACATGTTTGAAATGGGAATACATCTAAAAGTCGATGGTGTGGTATAGTTTAATTGGCAGTCTTCTTTCATAATGGTACATTTTATATAATCAGTGGCATCTCAGATCAATGTGTGGCAAAAAACAATGGGAGTTTAGTGTTATGGACAGTTTTGCAGGACTTCTTATTTATTGGTACTTAAGTTTTAACGACTTGATTATTCTCTAACAGAAAGATTGACAAGGGATAATTTACAAATTATCTCTCGTCAGTTTGAATAATCTGCATTTTGGACATTGATTCAAGTTTATTTCAGCTGAATAAATTTTGGTAAGCTAAGGAAGTTTTGACAGCTGTTTAAATATTGGGAAGAGGTATTCAACATTTTTTGTAAATCCTGAGAGCTTTGTTAAATTTAGTTATTTGAGGCCTATTTTGGGTTCTATTTTCTGGTTTGTCATGTTACTGTAATAATAAAATGTATTTTTGAAATTATGGATGTCTTGAAGTTTATAGTAAATCAACCATCATGTTATATTTTCTTCTCTACTTCCTCACAAATAAACTTCTTGTAAGTAGAAATTTTAGTTTGATGGGTCTCTCTACTTCCTGAGAAAACTGAGAGAAATAGGCCAAAGTATTAGCATGTTGGGGTTTTTTAAATGTTTGTTTGAATATCTTAGGTTTGTTATTTTGTTTCACATATCACCTGTCCCATCTAACAAAGGCAATTAATTTGGGCACTTGATGCCAAAGAGAATTCTCAAAGGTCTGGATTTTTTTCTTTTGATTCCGCGAAGTAGTTTCCGAGAGATCTTCTTTAAGCCAAAGCAGCATCGCGGCTCACAGAGCAATTTTTGTTTAATGGTCTGTGTTAGAGCCTTATTGCATGATGGCTTCCAACTGTCAGTGATACCATTCTGAGAAGGGTTTACTGTTACATTCTTCTTAGAGTGAGTTCTCCATTTCTAATTAAGGCACACATCTGGAGGTTCTCAAGAAAAATCAGTGCAGTTGGCCTTGAAAATGTTATGTGTGACTTACTCGCTTCAGACCATCTTTTGTATAACCAGACACATGGTATTACATTTGTTTGACTTCTCTTACCTTTCTCTCCCACAGAGTATCTCTCATATTCATGTTGCACTTTGTGGAAGGCCTACCGCATAATGACTTGCAGCACTACTCATTTCATTCTGAAGGCTGTCTTTATCAAATAACTTCTGTAATTCAGTACCAAGCAAATAATCATTTTATAACATGGATTTTAGCTGCTGATGGTAAGTGTTTAAACGTTTTTCTTTTATGATAATAGGCATGGAGACTAAACTGTAGTTTGTTCTTTTAAGACAGACTTTGCCTTGGCTCTTTTTTCTCTCTTCTTGTCCTTGCCTGTTACTATTCTGCCCCTCTCCTCTATTCCGTCACTATGCTTTAGAATCACTCCTAACTTTTAACTTTGCTTATTTATATTAGCATATTTATGGGTATACACATGCATATGCATATTTCTTTTTTAGACAGATTGAGGTGATATACTACTTGTTGGTTTACAGTTTGCTATTTTTCACTTAATGCCTTTGCTTTCATTTTTTTTTATTATATGAGTAATACATGTTCAGTATAAAAAATGGTGGCAATTTTGAGTTTTTAGATCTATAACCTTGTATTTCTTTTAAAAAGAAAGTACATTGTTCTGGAGGTTTTTTAGTTGAGAACAAAAATAAAATAAGTTTTGCTGAGTTTGCAATTGTTAGTAATATAAATAAAAGTAAACATCTATTTCTAAGACTCTTAGACATTACAGACTTTGTAACCTTCTCTCACTGTGAAGTAGAATATCTGAAATCCATAGTTTGCTAATAGCTACAGTCAAGGTAAAGCCTTTATTTAAATAATTAAACTTTTCAATACAAGGTTAACTACTACAGCTCATGAATTTTGCTTTTTCCCTTCTGTATACTTAATGTGGTTTATTATTGAGTTTGTTTCCCCTCACGATGTTCACTTTGTCTTAGACAAGATAACCCAGTCTCCTTAAAGTGTTAAATCAGTTCATTGATAAGGGGTCACTTTGATTTTGTTCTATTTTTCCATTTACTATTGTTAGGAAATTTTTCATATTTGATATTTTCTTCCTGGGGATAGTTTGGTTAGATGACACAATAACGTGTTTATAAAAGCGCTTTGCAAATTGAAACTCATGTTATAAATATAGTTATTACCTTAAAGTTTTACCCTACTTCAGAATTTGGGGGGGGGGGGAAGTGGTTCTCAATAACATAAAAACACTTTGAAAAAATTTATTTTACTTTTTTATTGCATTCTAGAGAAAGAAAAGTCTGCTTCAGGTAGAAGAGGTTAGATGGTTTCCAACTTTGACAGCATATAAAAATTGTATGGTTAGCTTATAAAAAATATCCTGGCTCTCTCCTAGACCAGTGAATCAGTCTCTGAGAATTCAGCCCAAATATTAATCAGATGATTCTAATGTGTATGTGTGGTGGAGAACCACTGACCTAGGCAAAGAAAATATTCTCAAAGTTTTAATGGGTATAGGATAAAAAGTGGTGGGTTCAGATAGTTTATAAGGGTGTATCCACATAAACTTAACAGATGGTTTTGTTTGGGATATTTTGGTGTGTAGAGAGGCATTAACCTCTTTCCCTTCATCCATCATCTCATTGCTACTTGACAAATGACAAAACAGGAGCTCAGAAATAAAATAAGAGCAGACACCTAAAAACCTAAGCTGCTTTTTCTAACCCCAAAAAGAAATAAAATAAGAATTGAATTAAGTGTTGGTACTTGAGGTAACAAGCTTCATTTATCTTGAAAATTTATAATATTATGAAAAACTTAATCTATTTTCTAATATTGTTAGATATATTAGGTGATACTGTACTGTATTCTAAGTTCCAGAAGTTAAAGATACTTCTGTCTTGATTTTTGTGGGCATTTTAGAAAAGAGTAAACATTACCTCAGTTTTTCACATTTCTGGATGTTAGTGTATAACTTTTGTTATCCGAATACGGACTTTTAACATTTGGCAGAGAAAAATGGTGACATAAGGATAAGGCCATGTTTTCAAGCATTCTCCTTTGGTGGATATCCAGTGATACAGCGGTTAAAAAGGCCAGAAGAAAGTTAACCCAGGATGGTGGTTTTTTTGAATGTCTAACATCTTTCACTTTCATTCCCCATCCCCCAGGAAGTTGGCTGGAATGTGATGACTTAAAAGGCCCATGTTCTGAAAGGCATGAGAAATTTCAAGTTCCTGCTTCAGAGATACATATTGTTATCTGGGAAAGAAAAACATCCCAAATGACAGATAAAGCACCTGCCTGCTGCCCACTTAAAAAGACTTATGATCAACACGCTTTCGGAGATGAGAATCAAGTATCTCCAGCATTGTGTTCTGTAGGTGGTGCTGCCTCAGCTGAAATGTCCTCAGGAACTCACCCCACAAATGTGTCAGTTGCTCCTAATACTCTTTCACAGGATGAAGCCGTAACTTTTGAACATCATTTATTTCCAGGTCTGAAAGGTTTGGTCGACAAGAATATTTCACCTTTGACATTTGAAGAAATACAGGTTAACTCTGAAGGTTTTTTATTAGAAAATAAACCTGTGGCAGAAAATGCAGGGGTTGTCAAAACACATACTTTGCAATCGCAAGAGTCACTAATGGCTTCTTTAGTATCGGCTCCATGCAAGGACAAGCTTACCCAAGACCAGGTTGTGGATTTAAGTTTTTCATCTCAACTTGTAAATACAAATGTGCCATCAGTACAGCTGACTACAGAAGATACTGTAGTTACTCAGCCTGTGAATGATATTTGTGCTACTGACCTTACACAGAGAGTAAAGTCAGTAGAAACTGAGGGTACAGTTGCCCTAGAGAAGGATGCTCCATCAAAACAATTTCTTTTACCAAAAACTGAGAAATTAAAACCAGAACGACATGTTACATCTCAGGTGTCTGATTTGAAGGAAAAAGAAACTGCAGCATCTTCTCAAACCGTAACAGCTAAGCCGTCACAGAATCCATCTCTGAAAGAAAATCAGAAAAAACCATTTGTGGGAAGTTGGGTTAAAGGATTATTAAGCAAGGGTGTTTCTTTTATGCCGTTTGGTGTTTCAGCTCATAATAGAAACACTATGACTGATTTGCAGCCTTCAGTTAAGGGGGCAAGTAATTTTGGTGGCTTTAAAACTAAAGGTACAAAACAAAAGGGTAACTGGGCGTCCAGGGAAGCTCATAGGTGTGCAAGTAAGCCTCCTCCAGTTAGTAATCCTGCACCAAGCCATCCATCACCGGTTAGCACAGCTTCTCCTCTCCCTGCTAATGGTAATGGTGATTTGGAAGTTTTGAAGAAATGTGAAAACGCCTCATATGGAGCTCACCTCAACCACAATTCTCATGGAAATGAAAATGGTGTTTCTTCAGCAAACCATGGAGACTCAGTTGAGGGTCAGATTCATAAACTTCGTCTAAAACTTCTTAAAAAACTTAAGGCAAAAAAGAAGAAATTAGCTGCTCTTATGTCTTCCCCCCAAAATGGAACACTTCCAAGTGAAAATTTAGAACATATGTCCCATTGTGGATCTCCAAATGATTGTGAGTCAATAGAAGACTTGTTAAAAGAACTACAACATCAAATTGATATTGCCGATAGTAAATCTGGATGCGCCACAGTTCCTAGTGTTTCCTCATACAGTAGTCAAACTCATGAAGAAATTTTAGCGGAATTACTGTCCCCTACAACTGTTGTTTCAACAGAGCTCTCAGAAAATGAGGAGGCTGACTTTAGGTACTTAGAAATGGGAGATAATCATATCCCAGCACCAGTACCTAGTGAATTAAACAATATTCCCCAAGACATACATCTGAGACAGGACCATAATTACTGCAGCCCCACCAAGAAAAATCAATGCAAAGTTCAGCCAGACTCACTCACAAATAATGCCTACGTTACAACACTGAACTCGGAAAATCCCATGAAGACTGATATTTTTGATGAGTTTTTTTCTACTTCAGCGTTAAATTCTTTAGCAAGTGACACATTAGACTTCACTCATTTTGATGACTATCTGTTTGAGAATTGTTGAATGCTTGTTAACTCTTTTTAGTTTAATATTTATTATTAATCATGGAAAAATTTACTATGTTTTTAGGTAGTGTTTACACACTGGCCTTGTCATGAACAAAATGTAAGCTACTGAAGGTTTTACCTTTGGTTATGCCCACAAAGCATATGATCTGTTTCACAAATTAAATGATGAAGAATTTGTCTTCCTTGTTGGCTTCATTTTGTGTTTGTAGGAGAATGAGGATTTCAAAATGTTAAAAATGAAAAGTAGTTTATAGTTTCTGGTAGTTTGTACAGTTGGGTACGTTAAATTTCTACATTTTAAATTTTAGTTATGTTGGTTCAGGCAGAACACTAGTTGATACAAACTTAAGTCATTGTATATGATACATGAACACATGACAGTTTTGCTAATGGTTTTGTGGTGTTACATAAGAGCCTAAGCCTGTGTCTTCTACCAGTAGAGTGGTGTAGAATGTAAGCTCCCCTCATACAACTTGTTTCCTCTTTCTCTCTTTACAAAAGATGGCAGGAAACTTGTTACTAGAACTTTATATAATGTTAGGTGATCAAAAAAATGATCTGTAACAGGAAAAAGTAACCTATTTTTGTGTTGATGTGCTAAGAGTTTACATTATAAGTATCATCTTTCTCCCCCAAGACATTTATTTCTGTAACCAAAGTGGGACACCATCTAAGTTATATTTTGGGAGAAATAGCCAGTGCATGTAAGGCTTGCCTATGTTGGATTCTACTATAAATGAAAACATTAATTCATTTAAACCTCAACGTTCCTATGAGCAAGGTACTCATCACTTTTAACAGACAAGGAAACAGCACAGAACTAGTAAGTTGTAGAGCTGGGACTGAGTATAGAGTGGTTACTACAGTGCTTGAACTTAATATATGTTCTACCTCTAGCTTCATTTAAAGTTTGGGTGCCCAAACAGCACTACTGCTATAGTGGTTTTAGTTAGTAGCAGAGTTACTAAGGTTTGAAGGTGGCAGTCTTGGGGGAGAATACTTTGTTAGGGACTCAGTACTGCAAAAATGATTTGTCAAAATTACTCCCAAACCTCCCCCTCCCTTTTTTTCTGATTGCAAAAGTAAAAAGTCATGTTTATTGTAAGGAAAAACTGGGAAAATACAGGAAAACACCAAGAAGATTTCGGAGCATTCATCTTAACACTTAGTGGTAATAACTACTGCAAACATTTTCATATTTTTATACATTTAGACTTTAAGAAATAAATATGAGATTCTGTTGTACCTATTTGTTAATGATCTGTGTTAATGTTTAAAGAGCATTTTTCCATCTTAGTTTTTGACAACTTTTGGATAGCTATATAATGTTACATTGTGTGTATTACCATTGTTTCACCAATTTACATTTTGAGGTGATTTGTATTGTTTTGTTATTGTTAATTATCCTTATTGATAAAAATTTTCACAGATTCAGGTTTTATTTTCTGGGAGTGGAATTTCTGGGTCAAAGAATATGCACGTTTTTATAGTCTTTTAATGATTGTTTGCATGGCTTTGCTGAACCCTCACCAACACCAGGTAGTAGCATTGAAGGGGAAAAAACCTTGGCTGGTTTTGGTTACATTTCCATGATTATTAGTGAGGTTGAATATTTTCTGTAACTTTATTGGCCAGTTGAGTTTCTTTGAGGAATTGCTTATCCATCCTTGTTATTAATTATTCATTCGACTATTTCTAGATTACTGCTGAGTGCCAAGCACTGTTGTAAACCTCAGATATAAGGCAATAAAACTAAATAAATAAAAGGAAATTCTTGCCTTTTAGTAATTTGCCTTCTAAACAAGGAGGTAAATATATAATGTTGGGTGGTAATAGGGGATACATACGGTTGACTCCTGTTATTTGCGGTACTTCTGTTGTATCAAGTCACCACAAACACTGAATTAGCAAATGCTGGACCACTGCTCCTGGGGGAATACAGTTAGGTTCCTGTGAGCCTCTGGTCACAACATTTTTGTCACCTGATAAACAAATGTTGTTTTTTGTGGGTTTCTGTTTAAAGACACCTTATGTAATATATATTGTTGATTTATTAATATCGAACACAAGGTCACCAGCGCTGTAACTCCTGCCTGAATGGAACTCATCCCACGCATGTTTTTTTCCATGAGGCACGTCACACCTTTCTTGCACTTTGGAATACTAGACAGCACTTGAGCACCACACTTGGGGGCCATTTTAAACAAGTGAAATAACCAACAAAAAGGACAAAAAGTGTCCATAAGACATTTGGTCCATGCCAATGGTCCTTGAAATCTGGTCCTACCCAAAATGTCCATGAGCATATTTGGTCCACGCCAAATGATCCGTACCAAATAGCAAGAGCCTTGATATTTGGCATGGACCAAATGTACTGCAAGGGTTTCAGATTTTTCACTGCTGTGTACATGTCCATAAATGACCACAAGAGCACTGCAAGTATTGATTTTTAGGGTTACAAATAAATTTTTGCAAGTAGGCAAATTCACAAATAATAGACTCTTCAAATAATGACAATTGACTAATGTCAGGTGGCACTAAATGCTATGGAGAAAAGTGGGAGAATGATGGGAGGACCAGTTTAGACTGAGTGGACTTGGAAGGCTGCTTGGAGGGACGTGACATTTGAGCAGGTACTTCAGTGAAGTTAGGGACTTGGCCACGTGACTGGACGAAGGGCATTCCAGGAAGAGCAAAAGTCCTGAGGAGCGAGGGTGCTTGGCATGATTGAGAACAGGGAAGAGGCCAGCGTGCTTGAGTAGAGTGAGGCAAGGGAAGGAGAATTATAACAGGAGATCAGAGAGGGTGGCAGAAGCGAGATCACGTATGGCTTTGTGGAGCATAGTAAAGACCTTGTCTATGCTTGAGAAAAACGGGAAGCCACTGGGAGGTTTCAGGCAAGGGAATAACACGGTCTAGTTTTTAAAGGATCACCGAAGCGTGGAGAATGCAGTTGGTCAGAAATAGAAGTGCTAGTGTATAACAGTCTCAGTTAAGACAGGGTGACCCGCTGTGGAGGTGGTAAACAGCTGGATCACTCTTGCCTTTCCAAGGCAGAGCCAACAGGTCGTGTTGATGGTTGAAGGTGGGCTAGAAAGAGGAGGCAAAGATAAATCTCAGATTCTGTTGCCTGAACAAGTGGGTTGCGCTATTTACTGAGATGGGACAGACTTGGGAGGGAGAACATTTAAAGGAAAGAATTTATTAATTCAGTTTTGGATGCGTTAAGCATAAGATCTCTATTAGACTTCCAAGTGGAGATAATTTAATAGGAAAGTGGATCTGCAGTGTTGGGCCTCAGGAGAGGGCGCCGCTGGAGATACTCTTTTAGGAATTATGAATGCATGGATCCTATTTAATGCCATGATATAGGATGGGGCCATTTAGGGAGTTAAAACAGCTCTGGGGAACAAAAGGGGCAGTTAGGAGGAAAACCAGACGAGTGGTGTCCTGAAAATCAGGGGAAGATCTATCAGATCTGCTGCTGATTTGTCGGGTGCTGCTGGGAAGTAGAGAAATAGGACTGAGACTTGACATTGGCTTTGGTAACAGGGATGTACATCCTTGGTAACTTAGCCAGGACGGTTCAGTGGAGCTGTGAGAATACAGTTTATTAGAGTTTTGTTTCTTCCAGTTTTACTGAGATATAATTGACATACAGCACTATATAAGTTTAAGGTGTAAATTTAAGGTGTTTAAGGTAATGGTTTGAGTTACATATATTGTGAAATGATTACTGCGGTAAGTTTAGTTATCTTAGTGTTTTCCTGGGTACCGCAAATGCAAACAACACAAAATGGACTAGCTTTTCCAAACTCAGAATCTGGGGCCAAAGACAGTGATCCGTGTCCATATGTGTTATGGCAGGGGAGGAAGGGGAGGCAGGGGAGGCAGGGGAGGCAGGGGAGGAAGGGGAGGCAGGGGAGGCAGGGGAGGAAGGGGAGGCAGGGGAGGAAGGGGAGGCAGGGGAGGAAGGGGAGGCAGGGGAGGCAGGGGAGGAAGGGGAGGAAGGGGAGGAAGGGGAGGCAGGGGAGGAAGGGGAGGAAGGGGAGGCAGGGGAGGAAGGCGAGGAAGGGGAGGCAGGGGAGGAAGGGGAGGCAGGGGAGGCAGGGGAGGCAGGGGAGGAAGGGGAGGCAGGGGAGGCAGGGGAGGCAGGGGAGGCAGGGGAGGAAGGGGAGGAAGGGGAGGCAGGGGAGGCAGGGGAGGAAAGGGAGGCAGGGGAGGAAGGGGAGGAAGGGGAGGAAGGGGAGGCAGGGGAGGAAGGGGAGGCAGGGGAGGCAGGGGAGGCAGGGGAGGAAGGGGAGGCAGGGGAGGCAGGGGAGGAAGGGGAGGCAGGGGAGGAAGGGGAGGCAGGGGAGGCAGGGGAGGAAGGGGAGGCAGGGGAGGCAGGGGAGGAAGGGGAGGCAGGGGAGGCAGGGGAGGCAGGGGAGGAAGGGGAGGAAGGGGAGGCAGGGGAGGAAGGGGAGGAAGGGGAGGCAGGGGAGGCAGGGGAGGAAGGGGAGGCAGGGGAGGAAGGGGAGGAAGGGGAGGCAGGGGAGGCAGGGGAGGAAGGGGAGGCAGGGGAGGAAGGGGAGGAAGGGGAGGCAGGGGAGGCAGGGGAGGAAGGGGAGGAAGGGGAGGAAGGGGAGGCAGGGGAGGAAGGGGAGGCAGGGGAGGAAGGGGAGGAACGGCGGAATCGAGCTGGCAGGTTAGAGGGAGCATCCCAAAGGAGTGACCTTAAACTAATGACTTTTTCTGAGCCGTTTCCAGAGGCATCTCCTCCTGTGGGGGCTCCTGCCGTAGGTAAAGAGCCCCATACAGTTGGTGGTTCTGAAACAGGCCTGTTCAGTGAGCTTATCTGTGACTGTCTTTCTGGCCCTGCTTTGCTTTTCACCTCCAGGAGCTCCTCACCCCTTTCTCCCCACCCGTGTTCCCTCAGGAAGCCACAGAAGAGGCAAAGGTGGCTGACAGGCACTACAGGATGCTTCTGAGTAAAGCAGACCCACAAAAGGCGCTTATTAACTTCTGCAAGACAGCAAAGCGCCAAAGCGACGATAAATCTGGTACTGGAGAAGTTTAATCCGGAGATTAAATGTAACCACCGAAGCAAGAGGTCATCAGGAGAAAAGGAGCTCCTATGAAATACTTCAAATCTCAAAATGAAAATGCATTTTCTGTTTAGTTATTGCAGGCACTTAATAGCTTGATCAAGCACCCTTCTTGCCAGCTTTCTCATTATTATAACCTTCCCACTGAGTTTGGAGGCAGAGATGATATAAATATGCTGAGAAGTTCAAGTGTGTCTACAACTCACGTGATATTTAAAACTCCCCCAGCCCCAAGGCAACGTAAACAGGGCCTGTTCAGCAGGATGTCAAGATGTTTGAGTTGTAAACTGGAGTCCCACTGATATGGACCTTGTGGTTACTGTAAAGCATCCCTGTGCTTGGTAATTAATAGGGAAATTCTATATTTAAAACTTCAGTTCTATATTTAGTTCTTATGCATTGCAGATTTTCACCTCTGTAGTAGTATTATAGTGAATTCCAATTATCAAGCCAGCCTATGTTCTTATACAAGTGAATATATTGGATAATTAAGTATAAATAAACTATCATTATGCTCACACATGCATATAATAATCTAAGATCTACTTTGCAGTTTATTACTAAGGTAGTTGAAGATCTCCTTATTTTAAAGTGTATTTGATTTACTTGTTTAGGAATAACTAGTTTGAGTCATCTTTGACAGACAATAATTTTTGGTTTGTTTTTACTAAAAAAAAAAAAAAAAAAGGCTCAATTCCTATGAGGGGGTGACTAAAATATGATAGTTTGCTGGGTGTCATTAAAGTAACTCCCAAGGAAAGAAATACAAATTGGTATCTGGTGATGGTGTAAATCCCTATAGAAGGGACCCTGGAAAGATCACTATATTAAAGCCCTTCACAGCTAGTACCTCCAGTAGCTCCAGACTGTAACAATAAAGCATTAAATGTTAAAACCTCAAGGCAGTTTTTTTAGTCTCAAGTCCTTTATTACTAATTTTACATATGTAATTAATTGCTCAGCAAAAAAAAAAAAAAGAAAAGAAAAGAAATTGGCTACTGGCTTCTCTTTGCGACTTGTCAATACTATTAGACTCTTCTAGTTCTTTGTGTTACCTTAAAATCTTCAGTTTAGTAATTTTTCCGTACCTAAACACTTTGGATTTGACATGCTTTATGACCTTTATCAGTAGTTAGAATACAAATCCAATAAATAAAATACAAACCCGGGCCTTCAAAATCTGGGGGCCAAGAACTCTACACCAGAGGCTCTGTGACTCTCTTGGACACTGTAAATAAGATTTTCTCTGTGAATGTGTACATTCTGGGGAGAGGGTCCTTAGCTTCCCATTCAGATTTTCATAGGGCTCTGTGGACCCCTAAGTAGTCTCTTGGGAAGTTTATCTTAAATAAATGAAGTTTAACTTAAAATGAAGATTGTTTCTGAGACTAGGTTCTAGATGAACTCCATGGTGGAGAACAGGCCACAAGTTAGGAAAGCTAAGAGTATGGACAATTTATAATTTTTCTAATTTCAAGGTTTCTTTAAGACCCCTCCAAAGTCCCACATCAAGCAATGGTATCACCATTTTCTGGGTCTCCCAGGCTCTAAATGCGGGCTTCACCCTCAAACTTCCCTCCTGTTTCAGTCCCTAAATCTTGACCAGGCTTCCCTTGAATTAATCCATGCCTCCTTTCCTTTACCCACCTTAGCCCAGAGCGTCACTGCGTCTCCTTTGAAATATAATTGCATCTAAACTGTCTTCTGATCTCTTATTTCTTATTGACATTGTTGCCAACCCAACCACCTAAAATAGATTTCATTCTGTCCTGAAACAGAAACCTTTAATAGTGACTCTCTTACTCTACAGGGTAAAGTGCAGCCTCTTCTCTCTCCCTTTTTTTTTTTTTAACTTTTTATTTTATATTGGAGTATAGCCGATTAACAATGTTGTGATAGTCTCAGGTGCACAGCAAAGCGACTCAGCCATACATATACATGTATCCATTCTCCCCCAGACTCCCCTCCCATCCAGGCTGCCACATAACATTGAGCAGAGTTCCCTGTGCTATACAGTAGGTCCTTGTTGGTTATCCTTTTTAAATATAGCAGTGTGTACATGTCACTCCCAAACTCCATAACTATCCCTTCCCTCCACCCTTCCCCCTCTGGTAACCATAAGTTCATTCTCTAAGTCTGTGAGTTCATTTCTGTTTTGTAAATACATTCATTTGTATCATTTCTTTTAGATTCTGCATATAAGCAATATTATACGATATTTCTCTTCCTCTGACTTACTTCACTCAGTATGACAATCTCTAGGTCCATCCATGTTACTGCAAATGGCATTATTTCATTCTTCTTTATGACTAATATTCCATTGTATATATGTGCCACATCTTATTTACTCATTCCTCTGTCGATGGACACGTAGGTTGCTTCCATGTCTTGGCTGTTGCAAACAGTGCTGCAATGAACATTGGGGTGCATGTATCCTTTTGGACCATGTTTTTTTCTGGGTACATGCCCAGGAGTGGGATTGCAGGGTCATATGGTAGCTCTGTTTTTAGTTTTTTAAGGAACCTTCATACTGTTCTTGGACAGCCTCTTCTCTTGGTCTTCAGGGCCCTTCCACAAGCTAAGAACGTTTTCACTGCTCCCTATTTAAGTACACTTTGTCCATCACCCCCATCATGCCCTCATCTTGTCCTGAAATTTCCCCAGCCTTAGATACCCCTCCTCTGCCTCTGGCCTGTCCAGATCTTTCAGGGTCATTTCAAATCCTCCATGAAGACACCGTCCAGCCCATCTAAGTTGACTTCTTCCTTCAAGGCCTGGGAACATTTTTCTGTGTTTCTCATGCTGACCCTTCATCATATGCATTTTTATCTGACTGTCGGTCTCTGTTAACCACATACCCCGACAAGGCAGGGATTGCTCTGGTCCTGAGCGTGTGCCATGGGACAGGCCTGTGCTGGATGAACGGAGACATGGTTCCTACTCTGAAGAGGTCATATTCCTGTGCAGGGGACGAGTAACTCCCTGGTTTCAGGGTACTGTGATGCATGTGTGGAGGATGGACCTCTAAATCAGACGGAGGCAGTGTCAGGGGAGGCTTCCTGAGGGGGTAGCTCCTCAGCAGATGTTACCCAGGTAAGCAGAATGGGGGAGGGGGTAGGGGCACATCGGGGTGTAGGGACAGGTGTCTGGCCGGGAAGGGGGTGTAAGTCAGCCTGGGCCATTCAAGGAACTCCTGGTAAGTGCTTATAACCTCTAAAAGGTCTCATGCGGAAACTGGGCAGGAGACACAGCTGCGGATCATGAAAGCCCTTGTGCGCTAAGCTCAAGAATTTGAACCGTGTCCTGAAGGAAATCCTTTGGACCCTAAATTGATCATTAATAACAGAAAATGGTCTCTTCCCTCAAGGAGCTTATAACCTAGTGTAAATATAGTCAGCTTCAAGGTGGAAGGACATGCTAAGTCCCCATCACTTCAGTAATAGCAAATATTACACCTTCTTCATCTGGAAATGTGAGACTCAATTTCAACAGTGTATAAATGATCTTATGACATAATTCCACTGCCACCCCCTCCCCGTTTCTTATTTCCATTGTAAGCTATCTTTTTTTTTAATTGAAGTATAGTTGATTTACAATGTTGTCTTAATTACTGCTGTACAGCAGTGATTCAGTTATACATATATATATATACATTCTTTTTTTTATATGTTTTTAAAAATATTCTTTTCCATTATGGTTTATCATAGGATATTGAATATAGTTCTCTGTGTCACTGTAAGCTATCCTTAAGTGTAGGTGGCAAGTTTGGAATTTTGAGAAGCATCAGAAAGGCCCCTACCTAAGAACAATTTTTGGGGTGGCTATCTGTCATTCTGCCTGGAATTCCACCGTAAGTGCAATATTGTGTCTCCTTCCTGAGGGGTCCTAACGAGACAGTAGAGGATATTTTATTATCAACCATAATTTGATAAATAATTGTCAGCCAGCATTTGCCAAGGCATTCCCTAGGAGACACCCTAGTGAGACAGTCAACTATTCCTTCTTCTAGGTCTCAAAATTCTATCCCTGATAAGAACATCCCAGACAAAAAGCACCTACCACATGACCTCAATCTTGGCAGAAATGAATTACATCTTCATCTTATCATATTATTATGTGGTTCTCTATCTTTATAGAAACTCGTATGTATACAGTGATATACATGTCAATTATTTCTCAGTAAAATCAGAAAAAAAGCAAGTCATATGCAAATCATCTGCTTGAAAAATATTTGTGTCTTCTGTGAGACGAGTTGAAAATATGTCATTTGAGACCTTTTAACAGGAACCCATACAAACAATTTCTGCTTGAGTTTAATTTCAGAAAAAAATCTGCCAGCAATCTACAGAAAACGTTAAGGCCTGTGCCTAGATTCAAGTCATTGATCCAAAAGCTGTAACACAGCTTAATTCAGCAAATAGTTTCTTGGTATAACTGTGCCTCCACATACTTTGACTTTGAGATGTCTCCTCTTGCATTTTTGCATCTGCATTTGCTCCTCAAATCCTTTTGGCCGCAGATGTGGCAAAATTGAACAACTACATTTGCTTTTTGGTGGTATCAGATTTTCTGAGAGAAACCAATGGTATTTATTCATTCACCTGTCAATGGGCAATTGAGTGTTTTTTGTTTGTTTGTTTGTTTTTGCCATTACAATGTCTGCTGTTGATGAACAATGTTGGGCAGGTCTCCTGAAGCATATATGCACATTTCCCCCGGATATTCGGTAGGACTAGAATTAGCAAGCCACGGGCTCCCAGTTCAGCAGCAGTGTCGCTCTTGGACTCACTGCGTTGGGCACCGAATACTCTTAAGCGGACGTTGTCTTCCTCTGTCCTAGAAACGTGGCAGTGTCGTACTCCTATTTGATTAAAAATCTCGGAGTTGTAGTTTTAAAATGAATCCTCCTACAGGAAAACAAGCTCTCTCGTCCCTGGGTGGGCTCGAACCACCAACCTTTCGGTTAACAGCCGAACGCGCTAACCGATTGCGCCACAGAGACCCGGCTACCGAGGCGGCGCTGCGGTGTGTACAGATTTCCGCGGCCGCGGCGGCTCTCTCGCCGCCCTGGGCGTAGCCGCGCTGGCACCTCGGAGGAGCGCGCCGAGGAGGCGGCGGGAGGAGCCGGGCTGCGGGCGGAGGCTCGGGCGGAGCCGCGGGGCTTGTCGGGGCCGGAGCGCGTCGCGCGGGACCCGCCTACGACGTGAGAGCCGGCCCCGCCCCCGGCTCCGGGGGCCCGGGGACCGGGGGGCCCGTGGGGGACCCTCCCCGGGGGACTTTCTCCTGCCCCGTGCGCGCTGGAGCGGTTGTCCCGGGCGGCCTCGAGCAGTGACAGTGAGCGTGACGACGACCTGGCCGACTGGGTGCCCGGCCGCGGAAGCTGGAAGGGGTGAGGTCGCGCGTGCCCTCCTGCCGGACCACACGCGCTCGAGCTGTGCGAGAAGCCCAGAGGGCTGTGCGGGCCTGGAGGCTGGAGCCACATCCCGGAGCCCCCTAGCTTTAGGGCAGTGGTTCTCAGCCTTTGCGTGGTTGTGTTTTTGCCCCTCTCCCTCTCCTTTGGATATTTCCCCCCCTAATAACCAACCCCCCACCATAAAATTTTGATACCATAGATACACCGCGTATGTGTGAATTTGCCCTTTGCACTTCTGTGCTTGGTGCATAGAAAGAATAAGATTTTTTCACCTCTAAGAGACAATTTTTGCCCCCTTGGCGAGGATAGGGCCAGCGTTGAGAATGCCTGGTTTGGGACATCAGAAGAGCCTTATGGAGGGAGTGGCAGTTAAGATATGCCTTTAAGTTTGAAATGGCCTCTGCAGGCTCTCCCCGCTCCGCGTTCCCTGACTTCTGCACTGAGGCCTTTGAGATCTGGGATGACCCGTCTGCCCAAAGGTGGGGAGTGGGAGCCTTAGCTTTGTGCCACACCCTTAGAACTTCCTGGCTTTCATTTTACTTTTGCGAAGCCGCATCTCTTGAGCTCCTTTGGGATCGCTCCCCTTGTCTTCTCCGCCCACGGAATAGGAAATTCACCCCAGCTCTCCACGTGCTAAATCCAGTCCTGTGTGTTCCTCGTTACCGTTCAATTTACCTGTGAGGGACCCTCCTCCAACTCCTACTTCTTCTCCTCCTTCCCTCACCCCTTCCTCTCCCCTTCCTCCTAGTTCTTTTCTCATCATTTTAACTGGTTGTGTTTTTTTTTAAGCGCACAGCTCAGTGGCATTAAGTACATTCACACTGCTGTGCAACCGTCACCACCATCCATCTCCAAAACGTTTTCATCATCCCAAACTGAAACTCTGCACCCATTAAACGTTACTTCCTCCTTTCCACATCCACCCCATCTCCTCGACCTGGCAACCACCATTCTACTTTCTGTCTCTATGAACTTGACTACTCTTGGGACCTCATGTAGTGAATTTGTACAGTACTTGTCCTATCTTGTTTCACTTAGCATGTCTTCAGAGTTCGTCCACATTGTTGCATGTGTCAGAATTTCATCCCTTTTGAAGGCTGAATCATATTCCATTGTGTGTATGCACCACGTTTTCTTTACCCCTTTATCAGTTGATGGACACTTGGGTTGCTTCCACATTTTGGTAACTGTGAATAATGCTGCAGTGAATATGGATGTGTAAATATCTCTTTGAGACCTTACTCTCAATTCTTTTGGGTACATATCCAGAAATACAACTGATGAATCATATGGTAATTCTGTTTTTAATTTTTCATACCATTTTCCACAGCAGCTGTACCGTTTCACATTCCCACCAACAGTGCGCAAAGGTTTCTATTTCTCCACATCCTGCCAACACTTGCTATTTTCTTTCCCTCTTCCTTTCTTCCTTCTTTACTTCCTCCCTCCCTCCCTTCTCTTTCTCTCTTCTTTCCTTCCTTTCCTCTTCCTCCCCCCCTTCCTCCCTCCCTCCCTTCCCCTCCCTCCCTCCCCCTTCCTTCCTCCCTCCCTCCCTCCCTCCCTTCCTTCCTTCCTTCCTTCCTTCTTGTCTGTAATAGCCATCCTGATGCGTGTGAAGTGTTACCTCATTATGGTTTTGATTTGCATTTCCCTAGTGATTACTGATATTGAGCATATTTTTTGAATTTTCTTCTGGATCTGGGTTCTCCAACCCTTCTTCTACTTGCTTCCTCCTAGCAAGAGCCAGCTCTGCTTCACTGAGGAGAAAGCTGAGGGTGATGGAGGCCAGCTTCTGATAAAGCTCTTCTGAAAGAGCTAAGTGGAGCTGCAGAGTTGAGCCTGTGCCGTGCAAGGAGAGGGGATAAAGGAGGAATCTTCTGAGTAGGACTATCTAGAGATCCTGTTGTCAGGAGGTTCTTGCCCATCTGTGCTGGGCAACTTTTGGAGTCAGTTATGTTTAATCTGGTTCTGTGGAGTTATTTATGCATGTGGTGCTTATGAGTGGCCAACAGGTGAAGAAGGAATTGATGACCTCCACCTTGGAATTACTGGAACAGATAAGGTTTTCCAAACTGCACCTTTAAAAGTTAGCTTAAACTTATACTAATTTAATGGAATTTTTCATTTGCATTTTCAGTTTCTTCTTAAGGACTGTGGGAAATTCTTTTTTTTTTTTTTTGGCCACGTGGACTGCAGGATCTTAGTTCCCCAATCAAGGATCGAACCCGTGCCCCCTGCAGTGGAAGGGCAGAGTCCTAACCACTAGACTGCCAGGGAATTCCCAGCATTGTGGGAAATTCTAATTTAAGTGTTTAAATGATGACCTCTCTCTCTCTCTTTCTCTTTCTTCTTGTGATTCCTCTTAAAAACAAAGTGATATCTTTCAGATGTATAAGAAATAGAACCTTATCTTTCTATCACTCCATTCAACTTCTGTTTTGATTTCCTGTTCTGCTGCTGCCCCAAACGCAATCTCTGTCAATTCAGGATTCCCTCTGTCCCCTTCCCTGGAGTTGTTTCCAAGTGCTGAAGCTTTGGAGGGTGGCCACTCATCTGGTCCTTGAGTCACATGTGCACACAGTTTGCTGAAGAGGTAGTTTTGCTCCTATTGCAGGTCCCATTCCTCTCCCCACTGAGGGAAAGGAATCTCTTGTGAAATTGGCTGTTGCATCCATCATTCCATAAAGTCATTCCTGGCGCAGTCTCCTCTACTTATGGGACCTGTTATGGACTGAATGTTCGTATCCCGTCAAAATTCACATGTTGAAATCTGTTCGCCAATGTGGTGGTGTTTGGAGGTGGGGCCTTTGGGAGGTATTTGGGTAGGGATGTCAAGGGCATGGGATTAGTGCCCTTTTAAGAAGAGGCTGGAGAGCTAGCTCCATCTCTTTCCTCCATATTAGGACAGAACATGAGGTCAGCAGTCTGCAACGCGAAAGAGGCGCTCACCGAAGCCTGACCCTGCTGGCACCCTGATGTTGGACTTCCAGCCTCCAGAACTGTGAGAAATAAATTTCTGTTATCTATGAGTCACCCAGTTTATGGTACTTTGGTATAGTAGCCTGAGGTAAGACCCCAAACTTCCCTCTTCTCATCAACCCCACCTGGATGCCCCCATTTCTCCAGCCCCAGATCGTGAGGTATACAAGTGGTTGCAAAAAAGATTTTTTTTTTTATAAACTTATTTATTTATTATTTATTTATTTTTGGCTGCGTTGGGTCTTCGTTGCTGCTCGTGGGCTTTCTCTAGTTGCAGCGAGCGGGGGCTACTCTTCATTGCGGTGCGTGGGCTTCTCATTGTGGTGGCTTCTCTTGTTGCGGAGCACGGGCTCTAGGCGGGCAGGCTTCAGTAGTTGTGGCACGCGGGCTCAGTTGCTCTGTGGCATGTGGGATCTTCCCGGACCAGGGCTCGAACCTCTGTCCCCTGCATTGGCAGGCAGATTCTTAATCACTGTGCCATCAGGAAAGTCCGGCTGTAAAATTTTAAGAGGCACCTGTGTGGAAGGGAGAAAAGGAAATAACCACTGAGTGTGCTTGAGTCCCAGCTGAAAGTCTAAGGGTGTCTTTTTCGTCATACTTGTTTGAAAATATTATCAGATTTTCTCTGTTAGGCTGAGCTCTGGGGTCTCTCTTGCTCCATATTCATGTGGGTACAATGCTTTTCTGAAAGGAAGATGGCATTAATGGGCCAATTGTGTTTAAGTAATTATAGGTCCTTCTCAATTATAGGTCATTCCAGGAACTAGATGATTGTGTCCACTGAAATGACACCCTCAACTAGAAGCTCCGACTAAAATGTAGGCCCTCCAGGGACAGAGATTTTAGTCAGCTTTGCTCCCTGCTGAATCCGCAGCACCTACCACGGTGCTCAGCACATAGCAGGCACTCCGTAACCCCATGCTGAAGAGATGAGTAAAGTAAAACAGAAACCATAAAGGAGACTGGGAAAAAATAAAATGTGATGGAAAAATTAAATTCCTAATATATAAAGTGCATGTATCAATTAATATGGAAAAATACCTCTTTACAACTCAACTAAAAAAAAAATCAGACAAACAAAACTGGGGACATGAACAGAAGATTCCCAAAAGAAGAAATACCCACGACCACTATAATCATAAAAGTTTAACCTCACGAGTTATCAAAATCAAAATGAAAGGAAGTAAAAAGTTTCCTCTTCTCAAATAGCAAAGAAGAAAAAGAGATACTACTAAAATTCTATCAATGGCATAGTTACGGGCCACTGTCACACAGGGCTGCTGAGGGTAAACTTGGCCTGTTATTTCTGGATAGCAGTTTGGTAACATGAACATTGAATGATGTTCATTCTAGAAATTCGACGTTAGAAATCTATTCTAAGAAAGGGACCAGGGATGTGGCCCAAGTTTTAAGTATATCATCACAGTATTATTTATAATACTGATAAATAGGAAACAACTTAAATATCCAGCAACAGGGGAAAATGATAAATTGTGGTATATTTAGAAAATAGAGTATTAAAATATAGACATCAAGAATAATATTTTAAAACATATGGTCAGGGTAAAAGTGTGAAGTAAAAAAAGGTAGGCTACAGAACACTATAACTCTAAAAATAGTATTTTCAAAAAATATTTGACAACAGGGTTATGATGAAATGTTAAGTTAACAGGTCAGATGGGGAACTGTGTCATCATGATAACTCCTAGCTGCATCTTCTTTCTGTGTGTCCCATGTTATTACGCACTTTATACATAACGTCTCATTTAAGCCCATAACAAGCCTGTGGGGCAGATACTATCAATATTCCTCTTATTCTAATTTTGCAGGTGGGGGAATGGGAGCAGAGAGCGAGCATCTGTTCAGGTTACAGAGCTTGTGAGTGTAGGGCCGGGCTCCACACCTAGAGTCAGGCTCCAGCAGCTACGCTTGTAACCTTGACCCACACAGCCTCTCACATTGCATACATGGTATGAGCACAAATTGTGTGTGTGTGTGTGTGTGTGTGTGTGTGTGTACACATGAGTAGTGCTTATGGTTATCTCTGAGTGGTGATTATAATTTTCTTCCTTCCCCCTTTCCACTAGTTTCTCAAGCATCTGCAGCAAGCTGTCTTTTAAGGGGCCAGCAATGAAGGGCAGCAGAAGCAGTTTCCCTGAATTGCAGATAGAGGGTGGTAGGTGGTTAGTCTCCGCAGATCTTCTCTGTCTGGGGGCAGAGGAGTGCCAGTTTGTGAGGTGGTAACTCACGGCAGTCCCGTGTCTGCGCACATGGGTCTCTGTCAAGCATGGTATACCCGTCACGCTGGTCTCCCTTCTCCAACTCTTTTACCCGCCTGAGAAAAGGTGTCTGAGGGACACGGAGACCACTCCTGAGGAGAATTTTACAATGTGCGACTCTTCAGTAATAAATGTGCTTTCATTTAAGAACTGGTATCTGGGCTTCCCTGGTGGCGCAGTGGTTGGGAGTCCGCCTGCCATTGCAAGGGAGACGGGTTCGAGCCCTGGTCCGGGAAGATCCCACGTGCCGTGGAGCAACTAAGCCCGTGCGCCACAACTACTGAGCCTGCGCTCTAGAGCCGGCGAGCCACAGCTGCTGGGCCCTTGAGCCACAACTGCTGAAGCCCATGCGCCTGGAGCCTGTGCTCCACAGCAAGAGAGGCCACCGCAGTGAGAGGCCCACGCACCACAATGAAGAGTGGCCCCTGCTCGCCTCAACTTGAGAAAGCCTCCGCACAGCAGCGAGGACCCAACACAGCCAAAAATAAATAAATAAAATAAATAAATTAAAAAAAAAAAAAAAAGAACTGGTATCTGAGATTTTAGGTGACTTTTATTTTTTAAAAATTTGTTTATTTATTTATTTAATTTTTGGTTGCGTTGGGTCTTTGTTGCTGCACACGGGTTTTCTCTAGTTGTGGCGAGCGGGGGCTACTCTTCGTTGCGGTGCGCGGACTCCTCGTTGCGGTGGCTTCTCTTGTTGCGGAGCAGGGGCTCTAGGCGCACAGGCTTCGGTAGTTGCAGCACACGGGCTCAGTAGCTGTAGCTCGCGGGCTCTAGAGCACAGGTTCAGTAGTTGTGGTGCACAGGCTTAGTTGCTCTGCGGCACGTGGGATCTTCCCGGACCAGGGCTCGAACCTGTGTCCCCTGCATTGGCAGGTGGATTCTTAACCACTGCGCCACCAGGGAAACCCTATGATTGCGTTTTTGAAGAAAGAAGTTCTACAACTCTCCTTACATAATAGATGCTCAATAAAATTTTTGATGCTGTAGGCTGTTCTAGGTGCTCTGTTCTATTGCTGTAGCCCTCAATAACAAGGCTTACTTTCTGCTTTCTAATCTAAATATTGCTATATTTAAAAATCCTGTTTCTCAACTGAATCTTTTGTGAAGAATAATAGTTATTCTCGCTGGTGTGTTACAAAAGGCATGCTTCACCTTGGCCTCATTAGGACAAATGGTAGCACCCCCTTTTACATTTAAGTCCAATTTTGCAATAAAAAATTGCTTATATGAGCATGGGGCTTATACAAAATAAAAATTGGATTTGTGCAATTTTCTGGAGACCAACAAACTAGAAATAATTCATTTATTCAGCAAATATTTACTGAATCATTACTCTGTTCCCCAAAGAAGACAGAACAATGTCCTCGGGGTAAGAAATGATTTCATAAACACAACATAATAAGCGTAAACGTGAAATAAAGAGTTGATGTATTTGATTATATTTAAAATGTAGTAAAACTTTTGTTAAACGAATAAGCAAAAAATAAATTTAAAAGACAAAACCATTGACTGAGTGAAGAATTTGCAATGCACGTAGCCAGCAAAGCCTTAGTATCCAGAATTCATAAAGAATGCCTGCCAATTAGCAGAAGACAAACAACAAAACAGAAAAACAGGCAAAACATTAATGGAGAGGAAATCCATATTGTCAATAAACTCATGAGAAGACACTAAACTCTTCTAATAATCTGGGAAACATAGAATCATAATGAGATGTTATTTCACACCCAGCAGATTGGCAGAATTGAGGAAGCCTGACAAACTCAGTTGGTGTGGGTTGGAGCATTTGGCACTCACTTTCATCTGCTATGGATGGAAATCAGGACACATGCCCTGGAGAACGATTCGTCAGTATCCTGGTGACATTGGAGAGACTCATTCCCTCCAATGCACGGGTTTCACCTTGAGATATACATAGACAAGGATATGTACGAGATGATTTGATCCAGTATTGTTCACAGTAGTGAAATATTTTGTTTATTTTTATTTAAATATTTTTATAAGTCCTAGGTGTACAGCATTACAGTTCAACATCTATGTACACTTCAGAGTGATAACAGGACAAGTCTAGTTACCATCCATCACCATGCACTTGGTCCCCTTCAACCATTTTCCCACCCCATAACCCCTTTCCCCCCTGGTAACCCCAAATCTGTTCTCTATCTATGAGTTTATTTTATTTTATTTCATTTGTTCATTTTTTTTTTAGATTCTACATATGAGTGGAATCCACATATGAGAAATTATAAGGTATTTATCTTCTCTATCTGACTTATTTCACTTAGTATTATGCCATCAAGGTCCATCTGTATTATCACAAATGGCAGGATTTCTTTTTTTTGGCCGAGTAGTATTCCACTGTATTGTATATATGTGTGTGTGTGTGTGTGTGTGTGTGTGTGTGTGTGTGTGTGTATACACACATATATATGTATATATATATATCTCAAATCTTCTTTATCCATTCGTCCATCAATGGACACTTAGGTTGTTTCCATAACTTGGCTATTGTGAATAATGCAGTAATGAACATAGGGGTGCATGTATCTTTTCAAATCAGTGTTTTTGTGTTCTTTGAATAAATACTCAGAAGTGGAATATCTGGATCACATGGTAGTTCTATTTTTATTTTTTTGAGAAATCTCCTTAGTGTTTTCCACAGTGGCTGCACCAATTTACATTCCCACCAACAGTGCACGAGGATTCCCTTTTCTCCACATCCTCTCCAGCATTTGTTATTCCTTGTCTTTTTGATAACAGTTATTCTAACAGGTGTGAGGTGATATCTCACTGTGGTTTTGATTTACACTTCCCTGATAATTAGCGATGTTGAACATCTTTTCATGTGCTTGTTGGCCATCTGTATGCCTGCTTTGGAAAAATGTCTATTCAGACCCTCTGTCCATTTTTCAATTGGGTTGTTTGTTTTTTGTTGTTGTTGAGTTGTCATAATAGTGAAGCATTTGAAATGACTCAACTTCATCAAAAGGATGGTGGATAAATAAACATGGTATCTTTAAACATTGCAATACTATATAGCAGTTCTAATAATGAATTGGGTCTTTATTTACCAGTGTGTATAAATTTTCAAATGTGATGTTGCACGAAGGATAGGTACAGTACGTTACCATTTCTATAAAAGTAGTCAATAGACAAAGCAATGCTATGTATTATTTATGGATACGTGGACATGCGGTCATAATATGAAACATGCATAGGAATGATAAAAACCAAATGCAGGGAAGCAGATACCTCTGAAGAGGGAAGCAGGAGAGTAGGGTCATGGAGACAGAAGGCTCTCCCATTGTCTGCCACCCTTTGTTCCTGGAAAAAAAACTGAAGGAGGTGTAGTGAAATCTTAGGATTTGATAGTGTTCCAGGGTGGATACACAGATTTTTGTTATTTTTTTTACTGTGGAAAAAAACACATAAAAAATTTACCATCTGAACCATTTCTAAGTATACAGTTCAGTAGTGTTAAGTATATTCGCATTGTTGTGTGAAGAGCTCCAGAACTTTTTCATCTCGCAAAACAGAAACTCTATAGACATTAAACAACAAGTCTTTATCCCCCGTCCTCCCAGCCCCTGGCAACCACCACTCTGCTTTCTGTTTATATGAGTTTGCTTCCGATTCTTCATATGAGTGGAATCATAACAGTATTTGTCCTTCTGTGACTGGCTTATTTCACTTAGCATAATGTCCTCAAGATTCATCCATGTTGTAGCATATGTCAGAATTTCCTTCTTTTTTAAGGCTGCGTTATATGTATATAATATGTATGTATGTATGTACATGTGAATATATATCTGTCTAGACCACATTTTCTTTATCCATTCATCTGTCAATGGATATTTGGGTCGCTTCCACCTCTTGGTCGTTGTGAATAATGCTGCAATGAATAATTTGCAATGCGTGTGTAAATATCTCTTTGAGATCCTGCTTTGAATTCTTTTGGATATATACCCAGGAGTGGGATTGCTGGGTATACAGTAATTTTATTTTTAATTTTTTGTGGAAGCTCCGTACTGTTTTCCATAATGGCTGTGCCATTTTACATTCCCACCAACAACGGACAGGGGTTCCAATTTCTTTACATCTCGGCAAATACTTGTTATCTTTTGTTCTTTTGATAGTGACCATCCTAATGAGTGTGAGGTAATACCTCACTGGGATTTTTATTTGCATTTCTCTGATAAGTAAAGATGTTGAGCATCTTTTCAGATGCATTTTGGCCATTTGTATATCTCCTTGGGAGAACTGTCTCTTCAAGTCCTTTGCCCCCTTTTTAAATGTGTTACTTTTTTGGTTGTTGTTGTTGTACGAGTTCCTTATAAATTCTGGATGTTAACCCTTTATCAGATATATGATTTGCAAATGTTTTCTCCCGTTCTGTAGGTTGTTATTATTTTAACTGATTTTTGTGTTTGAAATATTTCATAACAATACTTTAAAAGGCAGGCGAGAATTCCTTATCAAAACCACCGAAGACGCAGTTGTTGCAGATATAATGCCTTATTCTAATTCTTTCTTTCTTGGGAGTTTCATGTTTGACTTGATCATACAAGTTGAGAGTTTGTATGAGTTTGTATGTAAATGGGAAGATTTAAAATGCTATAAGATGTGAATTTTCTTACAATTAATCCATACATCATTCAGTGCTCTTCCAGGAGGATTTAGGGGACATCTCTATGTGTAGTATAATATATACACACGTACGTATTTGTGTATTTGTACAAGAAGATCTTGAAAGAGACACACTAAACCATTCAGTAGCTACATTTGGGGAGTGGGGATGCATCAAGGTTTCGACCGTCGCCAAGAGTCCAGGAAGGGCCATGATTTGTGCTGAACATTGCTCTCTGGTCATGGAAGAGAGTTCCTCGGGCGAGTGGCTGAAACTGGCCTGATGCTGGATGCTGCCGTCTCACTGGGGCCTGTTGCTCTAGCCCGGGTTTGCATTCTTTGGGAAACAATCTGCTACAAGGCTCTCTCATTTGGGGGAAGTGCAAGTTCCCAGACGTTTGCCTCTCTTGGTTGGGGCCTCTCGAGTTAAATGATAAAATTGAGGTGATGGTTTAAGTGATACCTACAAGGAACGTGGCAGAAAATGCTGAGGGTGGAGAGCTTACTTTGGGTGGGGAGGAGGGAGGAGTGACGAGGAGGAGTTCTGGGGACGAGAAGGAGATTGAGTGGGAGATACAACAGCGTGAGTGGGGAGGACTTGTGTGCTCAAGTGGGCTGGGGCTTTATGTGGGGCTTACAAGGGATCCAGCGAAGAGTCCCAAGCCTGACAGTGAGCTAAAGAAAATAGCATTTTAACATCTTTCATTTTGCAGTGAATGGTTTACAGTTTCCAAGGCCTTTTAACATACATTTCTTATAACAGCTATGCAATGAGGCAAAAAAAAAGTCAGTGCCCATTATGTGAATTTAACTGTAATGATAGAATGTAGGGCTCGCCTGCCAGTATTGTAATGGCCCAGTATTTTTTCAGACAGTATTTGGGGCACTAGCTTACAGGCAACAAAGCACAGTGGTTAAGGTTGTATCCTTGCTAGCAGGCTATTCAAATTCTATCACTGCTTACTACCCTGGGCACCAGGACATGTTTCTTTACTTCTCTGCCTTAGTTTTCTCATCTGTAAAATGGGGATGATGATAAAAAAACACCTAGACCTTAGAATTGTTATGAGAATTAAAAGAAATAGGCAAGTAAAACTCTCAGCAGAGTCCTGGCATCCAGTAAGCGTCAATAAGTGTTTGCTCTTATTGTTACAATTACTTGAAGTGGTCCCATCTTATAGCATCTTCTGGACACTTTCTGACCAGGTAGCTCCTGTCTCCTAGTAACTGACAAACACTGCTGAGTCTTAATAAGCAGGTGTTTGATGCCTACGTTGTGACTGAATTTCCAAACCTCATTACTCGAGACACAATTCTCCTATTTGATTTTTTCCATTTATTTTTTTAACATCTTTATTGGAGTATAATTGCTTTACAATGTTGTGTTAGTTTCTGCTGTATAACAAAGTGAATCAGCTATACATATACATATATCCCCATATCCCCTCCCTCTTGCGTCTCCCTCCCACCCTCCCTATCCCACCCCTCTCAGTGGTCACATCCATTTATTTTTGTTACAGTAGTGCATGTGCGTGGCGACAGAGCAAATAATACAGAGCAGATTATAGTGGAAAGTCATGGTCTCCCACCTTTCCTTCCCCACCATGAATTCACAACTCAGAGACAATGTTCTTTCCCCCTTTCTCCCTCCCTCCCTTTCTTTCTTTTTTTTTAAAAAAACAGTTTCTTTATTCACCTCTGCTTCTGGTTACCCTGATAACTCAAGACTGTATATGTGTTATCACCTGTATTGACCTATTTAGAAGGCTTTGACATTAACTTTTAACATTTCAATATGAAGATTTACTTTGCAACGCCCCAGTCCATCATCCCCTTCCCAGTATTAATGTTCATATTTGTGGCAGGCAGACTTTTAAAATTTATAAGCACTCTTTTGTGGTTCTCTGAATGTTCCATTTTTATAGCAACCTGTTATTGTTGCATGGGTACAGGCAGGCTGGGAGGTCTCATGGGGCAGCCTGCAGGACTTTTCACTTAATGCCCGGCTCTCAGTATGGTATCACCAGCTGCAGCTGTGCCTGGCCCCGAAGTGGAGCCCCTCATTTGCCTGGAGAGCCCCAGTGGTCTGCCTACATATGACAGGAAAAGTGAGTGCCTGATGTGAGCTTCCTCGGCTGTTGTCTATTTTCAGGCAAAGTGTCTCCACCAATTAGGACTTCAGACTCAGAGCTCTGGGTAAGGTGGGCAAAGAGAGGGATTTCAGGCTGCAGGGGCCTCCAAATAAGGGCCCAAAGCGGCTGAATTTTGGGGTTCCAACCTATTAACCAGAGTCTGAGCGCTCCTTGAATATTTTGTTCAGTATCTTTGGGTTTTGTTCTGTTCCGTCTGCCAGTAAATGCTGGCTCTCTGGGCGGCGGTGGGGAAGACGGTGTCTAAAGGCTAGTTGTCCATATGAGGCATTCACATAATCTCTCTCTTTCCAGCCCACGTCCTGCTTCTGCCCTCTAACCCAGCTGCTGACTCCAAGCCCAGAAACATGCCAGGGTTCTGTTAGATAGATCAGCTGCCAGCATCTCTGCAACAACTACAGAAAATTCTAGACTGTGTTTTCTCTTCAGGCTTTGTCGGTTAACTTGCTTCATTGGTCTTGCATCTTCCAAAAGTGTATAGATAATCTCTCTTATGTTGGAGTGGCAGAAACTACTAGTTGACCACCTAATATTCATATTATTGTGCTTCCTTACTAACAGAACCCCTGTATTGTTGAGAGTGGCAGCTTATAATACATCCCATGTCAATGGAAGTCGTGGGAGAGACTGCCAAGAAAATTCTTAGAAGAGACAGACTCAGCTAGCTGTTCTTTCTGTTTATCTTTGCCCCTTCTTTCTCCTTCCTGTGTGGAATAGGGCTGTGATGCCTGGAGCTACAGCAGTCATCTTGGCACAATGTGGGAAAGGACAAGAAACTCTCAGAAACCTTAGCCCTGGCATTTCTGTATACTTCCAAATATTTGCTCCCTTATAGGAGTGTTACATATTTTTGCCTGTTGCTTTGAGACTGTAGGAGGAGTATGCTTCCCTACCTCATTGTCAGGTTTGGCCATGTGACTTGCTTTGGCCTATAAAATGTGAGTGGGAGAAACTTGAATGTTTCTACCAGCATTTTTGCTCCCTTCCCTTTGCTATTAGGAAGGCATGTCCAGGATAGAGGTTGTTCTTTCAGCCTGGATTCTGTGATGAGAAGACATCTAGAAGAGACCAGTAACATACTAAGTGAGTTAGAAATAAACCTTTGTTGCTGTAAGCTACAGAGATTTTAGGTTACCACAGTACTGTCTAGTGAAAGTTGACTTATACAATATGTAATAGGATAAATAAATATGTGGAACAGGATGTTAAGTGTTGGTGTTTCAAAGCTGAGGGAAAAGGGTAAAATGTGCTCACACACTCTAAAGAGAGATGCTGGCTCAACCTGCAGCATTTACTATGATTTAGGGAAACTAGTTCTGAAATTCTCCATTACTGCTACAGTTTGGATCCTCTGGGGAACAGACATTGAGTTATGAGTACAAGAGGTTTATTGTGGGGCGATGGCTATAAAAGATGATGGAGGTTGCAGGAGTGGACGGAGAACCTCAGACTGTGATGGAGATCTGACAGAGCACTGGCCAGCCCAGTGGGGAGCCCTGGACCAAAGGTGGCCCATTAGAGGAGCAGCACATGGGGCAGAAATGGCTAGGCCCTGTCCCCCTGATGTGGTTCTGAAGTGACCCCTCTGCTGGGGAGTTTGTGTGTCTGTCCCTTCGAGTGGGTGATTCCTCTCCAGACGACCTCCTACAACTCCAGTCGGTCCTGTTTCTGGCAGCAGGACAGCTCCTGCCTCTTTCTGCTTGGGTTTCTCGACTTCAGGCAGTCCTCTGGGCAGGGACCCTTTCAGGCTCACAGCAGCTGCCTTCCACTGCGCCTATTTGGGAAAACGCATCTCTTTCGTATTTGTTAAGTTGTGGTTAGAACACACACACACCAAAAACCAAAAAGAACCCCCAAAACCCACATACCGTAAACTTCACCATCTTAACCTTTTTAAAAAAAAAAAAAAAATTTATTTATTTATTTTTGGCTGTGTTGGGTCTTTGTTGCTTCACGCGGACTTTCTCTAGTTGTGGCGAGCGGGGGCTACTCTTCGTTGTGGTGCGCGGGCTTCTCATTGTGGTGGCTTCTCTTGTTGCAGAGCACGGGCTCTAGGTGCGCAGGCTCCGTAGTTGTGGCTCACGGGCTTAGTTGCTCCACGGCATGTGGGACCTTCCCAGCCCAGGGCTCCATCCCAGGTCCCCTGCACTGGCAGGCAGACTCTCAACCACTGCGCCACCAGGGAAGCCCTTAACCATTTTTAAATGTACAGATTAGTAGAATTGTATGACACGCACACCCGACATGTACATACATAGAAGAAATCCTGGAAGGCTGCGTGCTGAGGTGATAACAGAGGTAATCAAGGGGTGATGATAGGTGTTTGTCCATTTGTTTATTTATTGATTACATCTACTTTCCAATTTTACTATAATAAACATGTACAATTTCATTATCAGAAAGATAAACTGCAAACATTAGTTTTGATTGAAAAAACTGAGCCCAAGTCTTGCTTCCCAAGACCACACCCTTCGGGCTGTCCCTGGCTGCTTTCCCTGGAACCATCCCACCGTGCGGGGGGCGTAGTCCACAGCCCGGATGCCGACCTCGGCCTGTGGGGCCTCCCTGGGCAGCCCCTGGCTCTCTGCTCTTGGGTTTCGGGGCACACGTCACTTCCAGGAGGAAAGGACGGCCGCCTTGCCTTGGACGTGGGTGAAGACTCACAGAGCGTGGCTGCTTCCACCCTGGAGGGTTCCGTGAAAACCCTGGTACGGGACGTCCCTGGCGCTCCAGTGGTTAAGACTCTGCGCTTCCACTGCAGGGGGCGCGGGTTCGATCCCTGGTCGGGGAACTAAGATCCTGCATGCCTCGGGGCCAAAAATTAAAAAAAAAAAAAAGACCCTGGTAGGAGGAATGTAAATGAGATCAGGACTTATCTGACATTGGAGAGGATGCTGAGAGGACAGACGGTCAAGGTCTAGCTCAGGGAGGACCCTACTTTGCAACAGAATGAGGGCTGGCTCTTGGCAACGCAGTTGAGCCCAGACACAGGAGCAGACAGAAGCGCGCGGCACAGGGAGGTGGCAGGAGAGAGGGAGCTTAGAGAGAGGGCAGCAGGAGAAGGGCTGGAATGACAGTCATTCCAGAGTATAGAGCAGAGGAGCCGCGTCAGGACGCCCCCGTGCCAGGTTCAACTTTCACACCGCAGATTAAAGGCCACGAGGATCTTCATACTTCCTGTTAGATGTCACCGGGTGGTGACCCAAAGTCTTGAACCGGATGGCAGCACCCTCCAGTGCTGTCTAAGCACACTCTTTTCCTGTAGTCATTCCCACGGAGCATTTTATCACCTTTCTTGATTTGCCTTAATATAATACACGTATGAGAATATCTTCCCTTTTGAAATATTTGCGTTCCTTTAATTGCTCTGGAGGCTGTGCGTTTTGTCGTGTGGTGATTTACTCTGCCAGTAAACCTGTAGTCCTACCGTGAGCATGTTTTATTTGTGTAATAAACCAAAATAAAAAATAAAGATTGCGCTGACTACGAATTAGATGTATTGATAGGTACCAGGATGACAGAGGTGAATGAGATGTGGTCCCTGTTCTTGAGCAGCTTGCAGTGTGGTTGGGAGACTGGGCATGCACGTTAAAAGGATTAAAGTAATAAAAGTGTTTATTAAGTGCTGGGTGAGGGCCACAGAACACAAATGCCGAAGGAGTTTCATGCAGGGAGAGAGCGAGACTAACACAGGTGATAAGCGTAGATAAAGCTATCGCATGCATTTAGAATCCGCCCTTGCGTGGTGGGGTATGACTTTGGGCGTGGGGCACTGGCAGCGGCTTCTCAGGCTGGTTCCCAGGGAGACTGAGGAGGATGAGGTCGTGGGCAGCGAAGGGGGAAATGGTCACCTTCGGCTGCTTCCTCTCCTTTACAAGCCCTTACGACGGGTCTGTTCAGTCAGCGTCCTTTTAGGAGCCACTCCAGGAGAAAGAAGGCAGGAAGGAAGCTTCCAGCAAAAAGATCCAAAGGGAAATGTGCTTTATATGCATAGCATTGTTTTGCTGTCTTTCCAGATGGAGTGTCTCCTAAAAAAGCCCATTTCTTTGACAACGGCTCTAAAAGGAGGAACCGTCCTTCGCAACAGACGCGTGCATCTCTCATTCCCCATCCACTGAGTGTCAGACCCTGTTCTAGGTGCCACTTGGCTTCTGTCTCTCAGCAAGCATGGCTAACTCTTCCCTGAAGTCTCAACCATGATTTTTTTTGTAAAAAAGGAGGCAATTGCCTCAACCTGGGTCTGCTGGCCTTTCAGAGATTCTAAATTCCCTTTTGCAAGTCAGGCTGGGGTGAACGGCTCTTTCTTGCCGCCAGTGCTGAGCAGACGCTTTGAAAGGCTCACTTCCTGTCTCCTGCGTGTGCGAGTGGCCACTGGAGGCCACGGGAGGGAGGAGGGAAACCTCAGAAGAGCCGGCCCCACAGTAGCAGCCGCGTGGACCGTCCTGTCTGGCTGCTTCCCCAGTAAAACCCAGGCAGGGGGAGAAAAGCCAACGTTTTGAGACAGAATGAGCAAAGGAGGGGAAACATTGAAAAGTGCATGAGCAGGGCCCCCGGGGAGGGAAGGGAGAGGAGCGGGGAGGAGGACAAGCAGGTGGGGAGAAGTGGCTCCAGAAATTGGGGAAGAGCCCATCTTACTGGAAGACCAGGATGTACTGAAGGAGAGCGAGAAGGAAACAGAAATCAGCCTGTCGGGTGGCAGCTGGCATGGACCACCTTTCTCATTTTACAGATGAGGAAACTGAGGCCCGGAGGGGGGAAGTGGTTTGCACAAGGGCGGGTCCGGGAAGGAATCATCTGCTTTCTCGCTCTCTCTGCACTTGCTCACCTCCCCTTCTGTGGTGAGGCGGTACTGGCAGACAGGCTGCTTGAAAGCCCTACACGGACAGGCGTGGGGCAGCCGTAAAGCACAGGAGGGTCCTGGGTGAGGTTTGAGTCTTGATTCCAGGTCAGGAGAGGGAGATCTTTGAGATCTCTGCCCTCCTGCCGGCAACGTCCCTCAGAACTGGAGGTGGGGAGTCTGGCGTGGCTGCCGCACCTCTGGACAAAGGTCCCGGAGGATGTAAAGCTGGCTGTGAGCTGGGGTTGTGTGCAGAGCTGGGGGCCCCCGCGGTTGCGCAAGCAGGTGCTGAAACTCTCCATCAGCGCCCTTTGAAGATACGCGCATCTGTCCTCCATCTTTTCTATTTCAGTAAGATCTTATGGAAAAACCCGTACGAAATGTTTGACCAACCTGATATTTAGCACCCTCACAAAGAGACCTCGGAGATAAGAGGTGCAGGCCCCTGCCTTCTGCTCTGTTTCCACCTCCTCCAGGGACACTCCTCCTGTCTGCCGAGTTCACCTTGGCTCCCCATCGTGCCTGCACACTGGTATTTTTAACTCTACCTTTCTAGTATTTTTATAGTACCTTTCTGGTACCTTAGCCGGCTCAGCCTGGATTTCAGTTATGTGGACCTCTGTCTGCTTCCTTCTCTGGATTGGACATTCTCCAAGGCCAGGAGGTCCCCGTCTCGTTCATACCTGTACATCGCCCACCTCTGGCAGTGCACAAATATGGGATGCTTTGGAGTTTGAAACCAGCTGTCAAAGCTGGAACGTTTGCCATGAGCTCTCCAAGAGTTCCGAAGGGTGGAAAGAAGAGGGATTTGGGTGCCGGAAATGGAAGGTTATTCTAAGAACGGGTGTGGCAGGAAAGACAAATATAGCTGGTGGAGTGGAGAGTGAGTGGGAGGAAAGAAAGTGGAAGTGGAAGAGGAGGGGCGGAGAGTGAGAGTGTGAACAGAGAAGGAGGAAGGAAGCGGGGACACAGCCCACAGGGCAGTGCAGGCTCCAGACTCACCCCTGCCCGCCGGAGCCTGCGAGCTGTGGACGCCCAAAACCTCAGCCTCAGGCCTTCCTGCCCTTTGTCTGTCATTCCAATGCTGGGTCATTGAAAAAGATCTTTTGCTTAATTTCCACCAATACTCCGATTTGGGAAATTTGGCAATAAGAGGTCATGGCCATGGCATGCCGTCCTACTAAGAGGAAAATAAATACCTCAATTTAAACAATTTGTATTTCTTGAAAGTTTTTTGTAGTATTAAAAACTCCCATGATTGTTCTGGCTCTAACGTTGTTCTTGGCTCTCAGGGGTAAGGTTTGTAATCTGATGCAAAATCACCACGATGCATGAGACTGTGTGTGTCTCGTTACCTAGCCAGGCATGTGGGTAATGAGTTTTTTTGTTTTTTTTATCATTACATCTTTTCCTGCCCTGTGTTTCTGCCTTCACATCCTTTAAATTTGCTGCTGATTGACAACCACAGCCTGGATCTGGTTTCCCAGGAGTTTTTTGGTAGGAATGAACTGCCTGTTGGCTCTTGGCTCTGTGATAGGGCCCTGGGCTGGCTTACTGGGAAACCATTGCTGTAACCTCTGGGCCAGAGGTGCCTGGGGCGTGAGCTGCCACCACTTGCTCTTCCCTCGGCTTGAGCCCCATCAAGAAACCTAAAGATTTTCTTTGACATTTTATAAAGTCACTGATCCTCATTTGTCAAAATGTGTCCCAAGGAAGTTTTCTTGAAAGTGAAACCAGTCCATAAGCTCATCTTCTCAGGAACCCACAGAAAGTGTGTGGCCACCCTCAGTGGCCCAGGTAGCTGCTCTCTCCTTCCCCGTCGGATGTGCAGGTGAGTTGAGTTCTCCTAAAGATGACCCAGGTGCCTAGACACACAGTTCTCTGCGACCCCCTGGATGCTGGCGGGAAGCCTCACAGCCACGCCACCCCCATTTCCATCCCATTCCCCAGGCCCCCCCCTCCCCCCGAGGTTGTCTGGCCGGCCATTCCTGTTCTCCAGCACCCTGTTTCAGAGGAGGGCTTCTCTCTTGTGCTGGGCTCCTCCTCCCCGTGGACAGTCAGTGGCTTCTGCATGTCCGGAAGGGTGCAGCTCGTGACCGGGACCCAGTCTGGGTCCCACCTCCTGGTAACAGGGAGGACATCACTTTCCTGTGCAAAGGCTTCCCGCTGGGCCCTGAGTTCTCAAGATGTTGCAACTCTCCCTCCCAATCATTGTCGTGAAGACTGGACGGGGGCTCAGTGGCAAGCTCTCTCCCCGGTCCCCTGCCTCGGGCTGCCCCAGTGACCCTGGGGGGGAATCTCTGCTCTCACAGCCCATTGCCACGCTGCAGTGTGGCCTGGACATTAGTTCTGAGGATGGTGTTGACTGTTCCAGGAACTGAAGTTGACTTTTTCCATGAAGGTGATTTCTGCAAGGAGGGGAACAGAGGACCAAGTTCCCTGAAATAAGTCTTTATGCTCAATTATTGGAAGGGAGCACGTTAAAGAAGAAATGTGGGCATGGAGGTTTTATTGAATTGTTGTGTGCTATAATATGTGAGCCAGTAGACAGAGGTGAACGGGCCACGTTGCTAAAAGTTAGTTTCCCTTCCATTCACCTTGTGGCTATGGAAATCCCCTTGTTCTTATGTCTGCTGGAAGGAGAGCATGATACTATCATCATTTGCAAAGAGGAGGGTATTGTGGAGCATTTCTGTGGGCAGAGGGTGAAGAAGTCAGCTCTGGGGATAATTTACATAGGCTTTTCAAACTAGTAAACATTGGTCTTATCTTTTTATGGGAAACAGGACATCGTCACTAAACAACTGGGACGTCAACAGAGGGACAATGAAAGGAAAGGGAGAAAGAGTCACCAAAGTGTCCACTCTTCTCCACATCCCTCTGTCTGTCGGCTGCAGAGTCTGAAACGAGCGTTTCCTCTGTACACAGCCTCCTGCCCCTCCTCCCTGTAGCTCCCTCCACCTGACTGATAAGGCTGTTGTGAGGATCCATCCCATAATATGTGAGGTGCTTAGAACAGTGCCTGGCACGTGATAAGTGCTCAGAAAATGTTAACTCTTCTTATTACTAATAATCTGACATATATTTCTTGAGCAGGGTAGTGGGTCCGTGGTGTTCATTTTATTAAGCTTTAAACTGTACATATATCTCATAAATCCTTTTTATGTGTATCATATACTTCACATACATTAAAATACATGCCTTAAAAATAAATGAAGGTGGGGGACCCTGATGCCCAAGGAGACGGGAGGAACCCCCAAATGAACCGGTAGGACGTGGGTTGACTGAGGGGGGAGGAGTAGTGGAGGCCAGACAGGATCAGGGACCCTGAGGCCAGGGAGATCAGGAAAGGCAGGCAGGAGGGACCCTCCGGGAGGAGCGGAGGGCGATTGCCTAGCCCACTCGGGCTGGGAAGTCTGCTGAGCTCCCAGGCCAGTATTCCCCCCTCCAAAGCCCCCTCCAGGCCGCATGGGTCCTGGGGGCATAGGAGGGAGGCCGGGGAGATCAGGAGAGGCAGGAGGGATGGGCCCTCCCGGAGGAGAGCGCATGGGTTAGCCCCACCCACGTGAGCCCAGGAAGCCTGCTGGACTCCCAGCTGAGGTCCCCTGCCCTCTGAGACCAGGGGTGGGGGGCACGCCTGGGCCCCTTATGTTCCTTGAGCCTAAGCCCCACCCCCCACGGCCCCCAGGGCCTTTTCCAGCCCTGTGGGTCCTGAGCATTGGCCCCGCCCCCCACCCAAACCTCACCCGTGCTTAGACCCCGCCCTCCACAGCCAATGCCTTTCCCCCTTTTTTTTCTTTCTTTTCCCTCTTTTTTACTATTGTGGTACTGATGTACCTTCCAGTTGTTGATTCGTCTATATTTTTATTTTTATATTCTTTCTAACATATCTGTTAGTTTCCTAGTCTGATTTTATTTTTTACTTTATTATTGTTCTCTTTTTTTTTCTGCCACCACATGCGGAATGTGGGCTCTTGGTTCCCGAGTCGGGGATGGGGCCGAAGCTCCTGCAGTGGAGCTCCAAGTCCAAACCACTGGACTAACAGGAAACCTCAGATCCCAGGGAATATTCATCGGAGTGAGGTCTCACGGAGATCCTCATCTCAGCACCAAGACCCAGCTCTACCCAATAGCCTACAAACTCCAGTGTTGGAAGCCTCAGGCCAAACAACCAGTAAGACAGGAACACAATCCCACTCATTAAAAAAACAAACAAACAAAAAAAACTGAGACAGCAAAAAAATATGTCACAGATGAAGGAGCAAGGTAAAGACTTACAAGACCAAATAAATGAAGAGGAAATAGGCAATCTTCCTGAAAAAGAATTCAGAGTAATGATAGTAAAGATGATCTAGAATCTTGGAAATAGAATGGAGGCACGGATTGAGAAAATACAAGAAATGTTTAACAAAGATCTAGAAGAACTAAAGAACAAACAAATAGAGATGAACAACACACTAACTGAAATGAAAAAATACACTAGAAGGAATCAATAACAGAATAACTGAGGTGGAAGAACGAATCAATGAGCTGGAAGACAAAATGGTGGAAATAACTGCCGAGGGGCAGAATAAAGAAAAAGAATGAAAAGAATTGAAGGCAATCTCAGAGACCCCTGGGACAACACTAAACGCACCAACATTCGAATTATAGGGGTCCCAGAAGAAGAAGAGAAAAAGAAAGGGTCTGAGAAAATATTTGAAGAGGTTATAGTCGAAAACTTCCCTAACATGGGAAAGGAAATAGTCACCCAAGTCCAGGAAGCACAGAGAGTCCCATACAAGATAAACCCTAGGAAAATACACCAAGGTACATATTAATCAAACTAACAAAAATTAACTTCTAAGAAAAAATATTAAAAGCAGCAAGGGAGAAACAAAAAATAGCATACAAAGGAATCCCCATAAGGTTATCAGCTGATTTTTCAGCAGAAACTCTGCAGGCCAGAAGGGAGTGGCAGGATATACTTAGAGTGATGAAAGAGAAAAACCTGCAACCAAGATTACTCTACCCAGTAAGGATCTCATTCAGATTCGACGGAGAAATCAAAAGCTTTTCAGACAAGCAAAAGCTAAGAGAATTCAGCACCACCAAACCAGATTTACAACAAATGCTAAAGAAACTTCTCTAGGAGGGAAACACATGAGAAGAAAAAGACCCACAAAAACAAATCCAAAACAATTAAGAAAATGGTAATAGGAACATACATATCAATAATAACCTTGAATGTAAATGGATTAAATGCCCCAACCAAAAGACACAGACTGGCTGAATGGATGCAAAAACAAGACCCATATATACGCTGTCTACAAGAGACCCACTTCAGACCTAGGGACACATACAGGCTGAAAGTGAGGGGATGGAAAAAGATACTCCATGCAAATGGAAATCAAAAGAAAGCTGGAGTAGCAATACTCGTATCAGATAAAATAGATTTTAAAATAAAGACTGTTACAAAAGATAAGGAGGGGCACTACATAATGATCAAAGGATTAATCCAAGAAGAAGATATAACAATTATAAATGTCTATGCCCCCAACATAGGAGCACCTCAATGCATAAGGCAAATGCTAACAACCATAAAGGAGAAATCAACAGTAACACAATAATAATAGGGGACTTTAATACCCCACTTTCACCAATGGACAGATCATCCAAACAGAAAATAAATAAGGAAACACAAGCTTTAAATGACACAATAGACCAAATAGATCTAATTGATATTTATAGAACATTCCACCCAAAAGAGGCAGAATACACTTTCTTCTCAAGTGCACACAGAGCATTCTCCAGGATAGATCACATCTTGGGTCACAAATCAAGCCTTGGAAACTTTAAGAAAATTGAAATCGTATCAAGCATCTTTTCTGACCATAACGCTATAAGATTGGAAATTGCTTACAGGAAAAAAACTGCAAAAAACACAAATACATGGAGGCTAAACAGTGCGCTACTAAATAACCAAGAGATCACTGAAGAAATCAAAGAAGAAATAAAAAAATACATAGAAACAAATGACAATGAAAACATGATGACCCAACACCTATGGGAAGCAGCAAAAGCCTTTCTAAGAGAGAAGTTTATAGAAATTCAGTGTCACCACAAGAAACAAGAAACATCTCAAATAAACAATCTAACCCTACACTTAAAACAACTCGAGAAAGAAGAACAAAGAAAACCCAAAGTCAGTAGAAGGAAAGAAATCATAAAGATCAGAGCAGAAATAAATGAAATAGAAATGAAGAAAACAATAGCAAAAATCAATAAAACTAAAAGCTGGTTCTTTGAGAAGATAAACAAAATTGATAAACCTTTAGCCAGGCTCATCAAGAAAAAAAGGGAGAGGATGCAAATCAATAAAATTAGAAATGAAAAAGGAGAAATCACAACTGACACTGCAGAAATACAAAGGATTATAAGAGACTACTACAAACAACTACATGCCAATAAAATGGACAACCACGAAGAAATGGACAAATTCTTGGAAAGGTACAATTTTCCAAGACTGAACCAGGAAGAATTAGAAAATATAAACAGACCTATCACAAGTAATGAAATTGAAACCGTAATTAAAAATCTTCCAAGAAACAAAAGTCCAGGACCAGATGGCTTCACAGGCGAATTCTATTGAACATTTAGAGAAGAGCTAACACCGATCCTTCTCAAACTCTTGCAAAAAATTGCAGAGGGAGAAACACTCCCAAATTCATTCTACAAAGCCACCATCACCCTGATACCAAAACCAGAAAAAGATATCACAAAAAAAGAAAATTATAGACCAATATCACTGATGAACATAGATGCAAAAATCCTTAACAAAATACTAGCAAACAGAATCCAGCAACACATTAAAAGGATCATACACCATGATCAAGTGGGATTTATCCCAGGGATGCAAGGATTCTTCAATATACGCAAATCAATCAATGTGATACACCATATCAACAAATTAAAGAATAAAAACCATATGATCATCTCAATAGATGCAGAAAAAGCTTTTGACAAAATTCAACACCCATTTATGATAAAAACTCTCCAGAAAATGGGCATAGAGGGGACCTACCTCAACATAATAAAGGCCATATATGACAAACCCACAGCAAGCATCATACTCAATTGTGAAAAACTGAAAGCATTTCCACTAAGATCAGGAATGAGACAAGGATGTTCACATTCACCACTCTTATTCTACATAGTGTTGGAAGTCCTAGCCACGGCAATCGGAGAAGAAAAAGAAATAAAAGGAATACAAATTGGAAAAGAAGAAGTAAAACTGTCACTATTTGCTGATGACATGGTACTATACATAGAATGTCCTAAAGATGCCACCAGAAAACTGCTAGAACTAATCAATGAATTTGGTAAGGTTGCAGGATACAAAATTAATGCACAGAAATCTCTGGCATTCCTATAACCAACACTGAAAAATCAAGAAGAGAAATTAAGGAAACACTCCCATTTACCATTCCAACAAAAAGAATAAAATACCTAGGAATAAATCTGCCTAAGGAGGCAAAAGACTTGTACTCAGTAAACTATAAAACACTGATGAAAGAAATCAAAGATGACATAAACAGATGGAGAAATATACCATGTTATTGGATTGGAAGAATCAATATTGTGAAAATGACTATACTACCCAAAGCAATCTACAGATTCAATGCAATCCCTATCAAACTACCAGTGGCATTCTTCACAGAATTAGAACAAAAAATTTTACAATTTGTATGGGAACACAAAAGACCCCGAATAGTCAAAGCAATCTTGAGAAAGAAAAACAGAGTTGGAGGAATCAGGCGCCTCGACTTCAAACTATACTACAAAGCTACAGTAATCAAGACAGTATGGTACTGGCACAAAAACAAATATAGATCAATGGTACAGGATAGAATGCCCAGTGATTGATAAACCCACGCACGTATGGGGAACTAATTTATGACAAAGGAGGCAAGAACATACAATGGAGAAAAGACAGCCTCTTCAATAAGTGGTGCTGGGAAAACTGGACAGCTACATGTAAAGAATGAAATTAGAACACTCCCTAACACCATACACAAAAATAAAGTCACAGTGGATTAAAGACTTAAATTTAAGACCAGGCAGTATAAAACTCTTAGAGGAAAACATAGGAAAAACACTCTTTGACATAAACCACTGCAAGATCTTTTTTGACCCACCTCCTAGAGTAACAGAAATAAAAACAAAAATAAACAAATGGGTCTTAATTAAACTTAAAAGCTTTTGCACAGCAAAGGAAACCATAAACAAGACGAAAAGACAACCCTCAGAATGGGAGAAAACATTTGCAAATGAAGCAACAGACAAAGGATTAATCTCCAAAATATACATACCTCATGGGGCTCAATATCAAAAAAACAAACAAACCAGTTAAAAAATGGGCGGAAGACCTAAATAGACATTTCACCAAGGAAGACATACAGATGGCCAAGAGGCACATGAAAAGATGCTCAACATCACTAATTATTAGAGAAATGCAAATCAAAACTACAATGAGGTATCACCTCACGCTGGTCAGAATGGCCATTATCAAAAAATCTAGAAACAATAAGCACTGGAAAGGGTGTGGTCAAAAGGGAACCCACCTGCACTGTTGGTGGGAATGTAAATTGATACAACCACTATGGAAAACAGTATGGAGGTTCCTTAAAAAACTAAAGATAGAACCACCATATGACCCAGCAATCCCACTACTGGGCGTATACCCTGAGAAAACCATAATTCAAAAAGAGACATGTACCACAATGTTCATTGCAGCACTATTTACAATAGCCAGGACATGGAAGCAACCTAAGTGTCCATCAATAGATGAATGGATAAAGAAGATGTGGCACATATATACAATGGAATATTACTCAGCCATAAAAAGAAACGAAACTGAGTTATTTGTAGTGAGGTGGATGGACCTAGAGCCTGTCATACAGAGTGAAGTAAGTCAGAAAGAGGAAAACAAATACCATATGCTAACACATATATATATGGAATCTAAAAAAAAAAAAATTGGTACTGATGAACCTAGTTGCAGGGCAGGAATAAAGATGTAGGCATAGAGAATGGACTTGAGGACGTGGGGTGGGAGGGGAAAGCTGGGGCGAAGTGAGAATAGCATGGACATATATACACTACCGAATGTAAAATAGATAGCTAGTGGGAAGCAGCAGCATAGCATAGGGAGATCAGCTCGGTGCTTTGTGACCACCTAGAGGGGTGGGATAGGGAGGGTGGGAGGGAGACGCAAGAGGGAGGAGATATGGGGACATATGTATGCATATGGCTGATTCACTTTGTTGTACAACGGAAACTAACAAACACAGTACTGTGAAGCAATTATACTCCAATAAAGATCTATTTTAAAAAATGAGCTTTCATGAAGTTTGCTTTAGCAGTCGTAGGTCCCAGTGTTCCAGGACAGCAGTGAAGGAAAATATTCCACCTGATTACTAGACCCACGTGCCAAACAATGGGACTAGCCAGGTGTTCTTATTCATGGATCAAAAAAATACGGTAATGATAAGAATAGTCCTGATTCCCTGGGAATTAATATCTGAGCATGATTTCATTTTTTCCCTTGTTTTTGGAAGATTAGCAGGTGCTGGATTCCTTGGAGTCCCTAGTGTTGAATCACTGGTGTACCTGTCCTCTCCAGGCCGGCCACCGTGGTCCAGAGAGGGGACAGCCAGCACTGAGCAGTCCAGGGTGGGGACTGGCCCATTTCCTTTCTGAGGGAAGCACACTGCCGAGACTTTTTACCTAGAGAATTTCAATGCATCCCTGTTCCTGTTTCCTTTCTTGGCTCTCAATTCCCTGCATAGAAAGAGGGAGAGATTGGCAAGGATGTTTTGTTCTGGGGATCAGGGGACGGTGTCCAGATCTTGCTGGACAAAAAAGACACAGCTTTTTAATCTCTGGTGTAGTTTGTGGTGGTTCCTGTGCTCTCAGCAGCTCCTATAGCAGAAGCGAGGGTCCTGCCCCTCACGCGCTTGCAGAGGACCATCTCCTGAATCACTCTCAGAACTTGCTGCTGCCGCTGTGCTGCCAGCTGCGTTATAGTCATCTTTGTGCTCATTTGTTTCCTCCACTGGATTACAAAGGTCTTAAAAGGAGAAACTCTCTTGTTCATCTTTGAATCCCCACAGTAGGTGCGTGAACGAGTGAATGAATGAATGCATGAATAGGAACCATCACAAGAAAGCTGAGAAGAAAGTGGAAGGATTGGGCCATAAAATCTTTATAAAATCTTATTTTAAAATACTTTCAGTAATACTCTAATGCACTGAGTTTACAGAATAGAGATTTTTAAATGTGGTGCCATTTGTCCAGTCATTTGTGAGAAGTTATCAATGTTTCGCTAGGCTGAAAACTCCGTGGAAGCAAGAACCATGTCTGTCCCCAACAGCTGGCACATAGTAGACCCGTAGTATGATGTTAAATGAAATAGTCTCTTCCCAGTCTGGCAGGAAGAAAGACACATTCAATTCAATTTAATTTCTGTTTTATAAATATTTATTTTTTATTTTTGGCTGCATTGGGTCTTTGTTGCTGCGAGCGGTCTTTCTCTAGTTGCGGCAAGAGGGGGCTACTCTTCGTTGCGGTGCACGGGCTTCTCATTGCGGTGGCTTCTCTTGTTGCGGAGCACAGGCTCTAGGCGCGCAGGCTTCAGTAGTTGTGGCATGCGGGCTCAATAGTTGTGGCGCATGGGCTTAGTTGCTCCGCAGCATGTGGGATCTCCCCGGACCAGGGCTCGAACCCGTGTTCCCTGCACTGGCAGGCAGATTCTTAACCACTGCGCCACCAGGGAAGTCCTCAATTTAATAAATTTTTTATAGAGCATCTTCTTCAAGTATTTTGCCAAGGACTGGGTGAAAATGCGAATGTCAGGGATTTTCTCCTTAGGAGTTTTCAGTCTTTTGGAGGTAGATACATTTGCACCCAGCTATAATACAAGGCAGAGTGTGATAAGTACTGCAACGGAAGTAAAAGTGCTAAGTGAACCAGGAGTTTATTAAAGCTTATGGGATCTGGGTTGCCTTCATGGCAGAGTGAGCTCTGGCCGAACTGGGAAGATTTGGGCAGCTAGGAGTGGGAGGAGGGTCATTTTGAGTGGCTACCATGCAGGGTGCCCAGGATGGGAGGGTGAGGGTCACGATGGAAAATCATGGCAGCCAGCCTCCAAGGTGGTGCCCGGTGGTCCTCGCCTTGGGGCATTCATGCTCTTTCATAGTCCTCCCAACGCTGTATGAAGGTTGGTCTGTGTGACCAACTAAATATAGTGGAAGTGATGGTGTGTGGCTTCTAAGGCTAGGTCATAGAAAATGTTTCCACTTCCCTTACTGGATTTTGGATTGCCTGCTCTGGGGAAGCCAGCCATCCTGTCATGAGACACACACGTGGCGTCGGGAGAGACCCACGTCGGGGAGGAACTCAGGTCTCCTGCCAACAGCCAGCACCCACTTCCTGTCCCCGTGAGCGAGCCACCTTGGAAGCGGATCTTGCAGCCCGAGGTCCAGCTTTCAGACGGCTTCAGCCCCTGCTGACAACTTGACTGAAAGCTCCTGAGAGACCCAAGCCAGCACTGCCCAGCTAGGACGTGCCTGAATTTCTGACTCACAGAGAGGGAGAGATAATAAATGTTTTCTTTGTTGCTTTAAGCCACTCATTTGGGGGGTAATTTTTTTTGCAGCAAAAGATACAGAAATGAAGGAGGCTAGGGGAATCGTTTGGGAAGAGCCTTGAGTTTCAAGGCTTTGCCATGGTGTTGTGTGCAATGGGAGCAATGTTTTTTGTTTGTTTGTTTTGCTTTGTTTAAAAAAAACACACACAAAGGGGACTTCCCTGGTGGTCCAGTGGTTAAGACTCTGCGCTTCCAATGCAGGGGGCCCAGGTTTGATCCCTGGTTGGGGAGCTGAGACCCCACATACCGCAACTAAGCCCATGCATTGCAGCTACTGGGCCCGCGGACTCTAAAGCTGGCGCCCCACAGCGAAGACCCAGCGCAGCCAAAATAATAAATGAAAAAAAAAATTTTTTTTTAAATAATAAAAAGAAAACAAGCACAAAGAATGATAATTCTGATGATGTGCATAGTATCGGTTGTCAAAAGGTGTGACCGGAGGTGGGAAGGTAATTTCGGAGGCCACTGCAGTAGTCCAGACAAGTCGTAATGAGAGTCTGAACGCAGACACTGTTGGGGGGATGGAAAGAGACACCTCGGGGGCAGGTCCATGAGACCCTCGACGTGGGGAGGAGTGTGAAGGAGCAGAGGAGGGTGACTCCTTGGTTGGGAGCCTGGGGATGCGGGAGGGCCAGGATCTCATTTACCCCAAGAGGAAACAGGAGTGAGCGCTGGTGCGGAGGCCTGGCGGGTAGGAGAGAAGCCGTGTAGACGTCCAGCAGCGGGGACTGGGCACCGGGCTCGTTCACAGACCAGACTGGCTGAGAAACCTCTCCCTGAAGGGTGGGGCTTTCCACGTCAGAGCGTCTCTTCCTCGATGCCAGGTGTTCCCCGGTGACAGCGTCTGCCATGGAGATTTTTAGCGTGTGACCTTTCCCAGCCTGAAGAGCAGAATCCCCTTCCAGGAACTTGTTCCCCAGCAGACAGTCAGTGAGCCTCAGGGGAGGGAGCTGCCGGGGCCTGACCGGCCAGAGTCTGTGGCAGCGCCGGTGTGTGTGGGAAAGAGGAGGTCAGACCCCGGGTTTTACAGAAAGCCTCCATCTCCCTCCCTTCTAGGGTACCAAGTTCCATGCGAATCAGAGGCTGAAAAATAAAAAGCCCTGTCCATAAATCCCAAGTGGAAGGGAGCTTCTCATGGAATTGCCTTACATGACAGTGACATCAAGCCTGGAGGTAATACTTGGCAAGATAATGTTAGGAAACCACCAGGACATAAACATTGCTTTTAAAGATCCTAGAACAGGCCCGAGCAAAAGCACTCTGGGATTCGTTACATGCTTTCTTGCAACAAATAGAGTCTGATTTGGAGCAAAGCAAGAAAGCACTGAGGGAAACTTGAGAAAGAGTGAGGAGTGTCTCAGACGGGGTCTGCAGCCCCCGGCCACAGCGGGGCGGTGGGAGGATACACCTGGCTGTGGTCCCAGAGTTGTGAGTCCTCTGCAAGGGATCGTGTGTTAAGACCGTGTGTTTTCATGTTTATGGTCATCTGAACAGATGGAGATAAGCCTATTCTGTGCTCTCCAATGACCCCCTCAGTTCGGAGTACTACTTTGCCACCTCAGGACCCGTATCCATAAATGGGTTTATAATCATTTTGATGCCAAGTGGCATTTTTAAAAGTGGTTGCAGATTAATGGAAAAGACAAGAGATGGATTTCATACGAAACAAAGTATTTGCGTCAAGTGAAGGACAAGAGACATCTCAGTGCCTGGCATGAGTGAAGACGTAGCAGCAGGTCACACCAAGAAGCCAAGGAAGTTGCCTGACAGGCAGGGCCACCTCTGTGGTTTGACGGAATTAGGGTTCAGCAAAACAATAACATCTGTCGCTCTGAACTAACGTGGTTCCCTGGAATTTTAGGGCTTGGAAGCTTTTTGCATTTAATTTGCAGCTAGTCAGGTGGAAGAAAATGCAGGTGAAGTTTGCTCGGAGGACAGTCCCCTCAGGGCACTGAGCTCCACATGCCCAGTTCTTCTCCCTGGCTTTCTGGGAGAATCCCCTAGAAATACCACGATCACTGTTCCTGCTGAGCTGGAGTCTGATAAGCACAATTTCTTTTACTTTCTAAAGCAAAGTTTTTCTAGGAGATGTGTGACTCCACCCAAAGAAGAAAGAGCCACTATTGTGGGGATATAATCCGCAAAATCACCACCAGCACCAGCACCATCATCATTGTCAAAGCACTTATCAATACTTGGCATGTGCCCTAGGAACTGCAGTAGGTATTAGTGATGGCATGTGTTGTTGTTTTTCAATGGGAACCACATGGATGCTGTGGGATCAGAACACAAGGTCTTATTGCTGATGCTGTGAAAGCCCCACAGAAGTCTACCCCAGAGGGTGAGGGGCAGATGCACAACTGTGGGATTCTCTTCCTGGAGCCCCAGCTGGGCTGGGCTGGGCTGGGGGTAAAGGGGCCAGAGGACAAGACTATATGTGTTGGGTGGTAATAAATGGGCAAGGGAAGTGGCCTTCCATAAGAAGGTCCTATACTGCTGTGAAAACGGCTTCGAGGTGAAACCATACCCCTGCAGCATGTAACGGCTGGAAACCAGGATGGGGACAGAAACACAACGAGACCTCAAATGGGGTCAAGGCACCAGGTATAACCCCTCCTCTCCCCTTAGCAGACCCAACTCATACGTTAGTTTGGGCCTCTTAGAGCTTCAGAGATTTAGGTACGTTTGTTCACATACCCAGTTTCCTGGCTGTGAGTTTCTAAAGCTCGTCCCATGATGCCTGGAATACCCGAAAGCCTACCTCCCCTTGTCCCTTGAGTGTCCCCTCAGGAAGAAGCACATGTGATCTATTTCCACCCTGTACACAAAGCTCCATCTTTTCAGTAGTCTTCCCGCCCACCTGCACAAGAAAATCCAGTTAAACTATGGGATCAATGCAATTAATTTGACTGTGCTTGTGAAGGTTTAAGGACTTGCGAAAGGAGGTCACACTGTATGCCACACTGCCTTCTGTCCGCTCTTCATTTCACCTTTATTATCTTTCTTTTTGCTCTGGTTCTTCCTTCCTGAATCAACGACGGATTACATTTGGTAGCATTAATAAAAACCTGACCACAGCGCTTAACCAAATAGGGTAATTTGTTTTTTGGAGGTGTTGTTTACATGATGTAAATTCCACACAGTTTAAGTGCACAGTTCAATGAGTTTTCACAAGTGTAAGGTAGCTATCTAAAACCACCCACTCAAAATAGAAAACATTGGTATCACCCTAGAAAATGACCTCATGTCCCTTCCTTGTCAATCTGGGTCCCCTGTCCCCAGGCAAAAACAGTTTGGATTTTTCTCACCATAGCTAAGTTTTGCCTGTTTCTAGCACCTCATATGAATAGAGTAATACAGAATGTATTCTTTTGTGCTGACTTCTTTTGTTCAAAATAATATTGCTCTGTTGGCAACCAGAGTGGTCCCAGAATCTCCATCCAACTCCACCTACTTCCAAACCAAGTTTCTTCTAAAGTTTTGTTCCATAAATCTGAACATGGGGCCACCCTCCTAGCAAACTGAGAGTTTGAGGGATTCTTATCTGCCTTGCATTAAATAACTGTGATCTCCCTGAGTGGTACCTCTGCGCCCTGGCTCTTTATAGATGGACGCTGAATAAGCATTAGGGTAAGTGATGGATTTACTAACCTTAGAACAAAAGACCTGAGCTGAGTGTTCAGATTGACGGAGAGCTTAGAACGTCGCTCCGCCCCTTTGGAGGGAGAAGCCGGGCGATCCTTTCTGCTCTCCTGAGGAAGACACTCGGAGGCAGTCACTGTATTCCCTCCTCATGAGTGGCCTCTCCAGGACCAAGGGCGAAGGGGGTGGAGCAAGTGGGGGGGAGACTCGAGGAGTAAGTGTGGGTGTCACCGTGTATGGACACTGGTGGGATCGCTCAGCGTGAGTGGTCCATTTTCCGAGGCCTCATTCATTCTTTCCTGCCCTCCCCGCCTTCCCAGTCTCCTCCTGAGAGAGGCAGGGGGCTGGCAAGGGGCCTGGCGGGAGGACTGCCAGCTGCCCTGGGTCGGAGGAGCTCCCGGGACCCAGCACCTAGTGGGCAGCCTGCGGACGGCTCTCACAATGCTTTGGGCGGGACGATGGTCGACTTGGGGAGCATTGGTAGGAGGTTCTGTTGGGGGCTTCTGTGGCCTCTGAGAAGCCAGCTTGCCACTGGGCCCTGGGCACTGGGCAGAATGTCTCCACTTAGCTTACAGGCTGTGGCTCCTGTTGGGAAATTCATCTTACTCTGGGAGCAGTGCCACTCCCAGCATCATCATTACTCACCGTGGTACTGTGCTGGGTTCCCCTTTTGGAACTTGCATCAGGGTTGTGAGAGACTGTCCCTTGGCTGGGGAGAGGGCACCTTGTGGTCAGATCACTTCTCGATTGGCTATGGCTCCCAGGCTGTAGCAGGGCTGCCCTCTTCCCTGGCTTCGCCACCTTGCTCCTTCCCCAGGTTGATGTGCGCCATAGATGGGTTGCCTGAGCCTCCAGGGCCTCCAGAAGAAGTAACTAAGTTTCACTGGCTTCGGAGTCGACGAGACTGGCTTTGAGTACCATGTTTTTATTTGCTTTGTGACTTTAGTCAAGTGACTGGGGTTCTCTGAGCTTCAATTTCCTCATTTGTAAAAAGGGCGATAACAATAGGGTTTTGTCCATGTTAAATGAGGCATTGGATGAAAAAGCTCTTGGTACAGTGTCTGGTGCATTTGCTGTATTTGCTATATGTTAGCTTTTATTCTAAGAAACATTCTAAGACCACATAGTTGTGCCACAGTGCACTGGCCAGAGTGAAGGTGGTAAGGGTCTTCTTGAGCACTGGGGGCAGAGAATATCTCCATGCCCAGTTTTACTTGCTCCTGAGCCTGGAGGCCTCCCTGTCAGTACATGCAGAGGAAAAGGCGGCAGTAACCTCCAAGGCCTGTAGGTGGACCAGGGAGGCTGGGACGTGACTTACGGGGTGGGAAGTGGTCCAGGCGCCCTGCTGCCCTGCCCCGGTGGCTCCTCCTGGCTTGAGCCCCCGTGGAAGCCGTCCTCATGGTGGGAAGGGCCCATCCATCAGGATGTGTTTCGAGGCCAGAACAGTTTGAAAAGCTCCCCGTCGAGTTTCCTTCTGTAACACAGCATCCCTTTCCTCTCTTGGGCTTCTTTTCAGGAACTAATGTTCAGGCAAGTGGCCCCTTGACTTCTAGGATGATCCCTTCCTGGCTACCAAATCCAACATTCAAAGTGATAAGAAAAATATATGGTCATAGTCAAATAGGAATGTCAGCATTTAAGGGCCTGATGATCACCGTGATGCTGAGTTGGGGGCAACATCTGCCAACTCGTGACATCGAGGCTATGCCCCCCGTCAGAGCTGAGCTGCCTGCAGGGGTCCGAGTCACTGGGCCTGTGATGTTGGAGTGATGAGAGCTACCAGCCCAGAGGAAGCGATCCCCAGGGGCCAGGGGAACCCCACTGGGAGACATGCTCCTTTGTCAGTTTCACAGGGTCTGGGCTAGTTTTTACATGTTTTCCAACCATAAGCAGACCTGTGGGGCTACATCAGCGGCTTGAGGTCACATCAGGAGGTGGGATCAGGGTGGCCCTGGCTTCCCAATGCAGCTTTTGAAACGCCCGTAAAATCCCTGAGCTTTGAGGTCATGACAGCCCCCTCCCCCTCTATTCCTAGCTGCCCTCTGACCTCCCTACTCTCCCTCCCCCAAGTTCACTGAACATGTGGCCACAGGCCTCACAGTCTTCCCCTCCCCCAAACTCCTGCCCTCATCCTGAGTGACAGCTGCATCTTTTGGACGCCTCAGCCTGGGCAGCTTTATTTTTGTGCTCTGGTTGCTTCTTAATTTTTTTCTTTTTTCCTCTCTTGCCATCAAGTTGCCCCTTCTTACTGTTGCCATGGTACCTGTTTCCTGCTGTCCCTTCCCCTATCAGTGCAGGGCAGACTGTGGTGAAACCCCATGGGCTTGGAGTCACACTATCCCGGGTCTGAGGCCCGTCTCTGCTCTCGGTGGGTTGTGCGATGGTGGGAAAGGGACCGAAAATTTCCTCAGTTCACTCATCTGTGACATGGTCACAATAGAGAAGGGTGACAAAGTCTTTTTGTAAGAATTAGGGGTTATAGTGGATATAAAGTGCTCAGGACAGTATCTGGCACACATAGAAAACAACCAATAAATGTTAGTATTTATTGTTATTATTATGATTCTCTAGAGTCAAACAAGCCTAGGCTAGGATTTCAGCTTCACCACATGCTCGTGTGACCTCTCTCAGCCTCAGTGTCCCCAGCTGTAAAATGGGACAACAATGCCTCTTCAGAGGGTTGTTATCGAGATTAAATAATGTGCTGCGGTTGCTTGCACTTAGTTGCATTCAACAAATGTTCCCCAAGCCTCACCCTCATTCCTCCTTATCTCTTCCTGTAGGTGTACAATTTAGAGAACAAGTCTTGTTACAATCCTGCATACAATGACCAGGCTCGTTAGGGCATTTCAAAGAATCAAATGGTGTTTAGTGAATATTCTCTGTTAAACTTGCTTGGATTGCCTAGGGCTGTCTTTGCCGTGTCATAGTTCATGGTGCCGTTAATGGACAAGCTCCAGGTCGAGTGAGGAGTGACTGTTTGGGATGTTTTGTTGATAAGCCTGTGTCAGTTCTAACTTGTGACTGTGATTCAGACACAGTCAGAGAACAATAGGGCTGCAGTTCAAATGCTTTGTTTTTCTTCTTTTTAAGGATACTTTTTTTTAAAAGGGATTTAAATATATATATATATATTTATTTGTTTATTTATGGCTGCGTTGGGTCTTCGTTGCTGCACATGGACTTTCTCTAGTTGCGGCGAGCGGGGGCTACTCTTCCTTGCGGTGCACGGGATTCTCATTGCGGTGGCTTCTGTTGTTGTGGAGCACGGGCTCTAGTCACGCGGGCTTCAGTAGTTGCAGCGCGTGGGCTCAGTAGTTGCGTCACGTGGCTTAGTTGCTCCGCGGCACGTGGGATATTCCTGGATCAGGGATTGAACCCATGTCCCCTGCATTGGCAGGCGGATTTTTAACCGTTGTGCCACCAGGGAAGTCCCATAGATGCTTTAAAAATATGTGTTCGCATTTGGAAAATGTGATTGGCATTTTTTTCTAACTTTATAATATCAGACTTTTTTTCTAACTTTATAATATGACAGAGAAAATCAGATGCTATGGATTACTGAAAACTTAGCCACCTAAGAAGATCTCTAAGTGGCTCTCAGCACCCTTCGTATACAGTGTAAATTGTAATATCTCTCAGGATATGTGAGAACATCTGTTTTTCTTCTAATGCAGTAAACATATAAGGGTCTCTTGGGATATCTTTTAAATAGACTTAATACAACATTCAGGAATGATAAGCAAAATATAATCACAGTCGTGGGGAATGTGAGCATTTCATATTAATAACATTGGAACCTTATGTTTAATGCAGTGTTAAAAGTTGACGATTAAGCATGTTAAGAGTCAGGAAATTCAATTAAAATTATCACAGTAATAGGAATTTAGCCACATCCTATATTAGTTATGAAATCCATTTAACGCCACAAACAGTAATGTTTTCAGCTAGTTTATTCAAAAGGAAACCAGGAACAAAAACACTTCAATGCTGTATATACTCTGTTAATGTGGTCAGGCTAATTTTGCCAGAGGAAGACTCTTAACTTTTGAATCTTTGAATGCCCAGTCATTTGATCGGAGTTCTATGTACTTGCTTGTTGCATAATTTCTGTCAATAAAGACAGAACGACAAACAAAGGAGTTCTTCTCTCTTCTGCCTGCTGCTCCCTAAGAGAATGGGGTGTCTGCACCCTGAGGCCATCCTCCAGCGAACACAGCCGCCGTTCTAATTTCTCTCCCCACCTCTCTGTGGGCACAGGTGCTCTTCGGTTGTAGGAGTTGAACTTCATTGTGGATGCTGCACCTCTAATCTCCAGCTGGGAACCCCCTGTGGCCGTGTATTTGGGGGGAAACGAAGCTTGGAATTCAGTTCTCCAGTCATCACACAGGGTTCATGGACTCTTTGTTGAGTCTACCCCATACGCCTTCCTTCTGATAGCCGGGCACACCTCCCTCTACTCCTGTCAGGAGACCATAGGAAATGGGCATTCATTTTTAATACACGTACCTCTGCATCAAGTCTAAATTTGCTATATCTCAATAGTACGGTCAAGTGGATCATTTGGGAGCTATGACGCTTATCAGAATTCATTCGAGAAGAGCCAAAGTCAACCGAGCACTGGGGACTTCAGCTACGTGCCCAAATGACCCCTGATGAGGTACCATAAGAATGATGATAGCGAAAGGATCTCGAGAGGAACTTCTCAGGGAATTGCGCCAACACTCATCCAGATCCAGAACGTTGTCAGAAATCTGAGAATCACACTTGTCTTCTCTTCCTTATCCCCCATCCCTCACTAAACCTCATAGTTACTATTTAATAGCCCTCATATCCACCATCTTGTGCCCAAAGCCATTTTTCTCCATAGATCTCTGGAACGGACCCCCAACTGCTCTCCCGTCTCCCTGCTGGCTCCTCCAATTTGCTCTCCATACTGTAGCCAGCGTGATCTTCCAAAATGCAAATACAGTTGTGAGACAATCCTCTTAAAATCCTCGAGTGGCTTCTCTTTGCCTCTGGGATCATTTCAAAACTTCTTATTTTATTTTATTTTTATTTTTGGCCACCCCGTGCAGCTTGTGGAGTTTTAGTTCCCTGACGAGGGATTGAACCCAGGCCCTTGGCAGCAAGAGCGTGGAGTCCTAACCACTGGACCACCAGAGAATTCCCTTGAAACTTCTTGATGGCACTGGTAGGGCCCTTTGTGATGGGGTTCCCCAGGTCCCTCTCATACCACCTCTTCAATCTGGTTTCCAGCTAAATGAAAAAGATTTCAGCTCTTCAACTGCATCATGATCTTCCTTTTGCATACAAATTCAAATTCAGCCTGCTGTGAAAGCTGCTCTGTCACTGAGCCTAAAGACTCTGCTGATACAATGCGATTCAGTGGTGGTTGAAGTTCTATTGGTAGGTCGCTGGTAGAGGTAGGTAGGAAGATGCGGTTTGGAGCCTTTGGCAGGCCTCTACAGGTGAATCCTAGCAAAGCTCCTTAGGATGTTGGAGCAAAGCTATGTTATCCTCTGAAGATAACTATTCTCCTTTTAAGAAACACTTGGCTTGCTCTTGGTAGTAAATGCTGACTCTTCACCATGGGCCATCATGGTAGCTTGTGAACTGAGTTGTCCATAGTGACTGTCATCTGACCCAAGCTAGAAAGTTGGGCTCACAAAGCCACATTCCATCATCAAATGGAAGGGGTATATGTATACGAGACTGGGCTCAAGCAGTGCCTGAAGCCACAAGTAAATTGCATGAGCAAGTAGGTTTCAGAGGCAACGTGGCCCTGCCAACAACTTGATTTTGGACTTCTGCTCTCCACGACTGTGAGACAATAAACTTCTGTTGTTTTAAGGCACCCAGTTGTGGTACTTTGTTACATCTGCCCTAGAGGCAAATACATACATGCACATAGGCTATTTAATCACACAATTGTGTTAGGTCATATCCCTATAATACATCCATATATATATATATATATATATATATATATATAGTCTTCTAGTGGTTCTGCTTCTCTGGTTGAACCCCTGCTGATATAGGACATATGTTTTTACTTCTTTTGGAAAAACACCTAAGAATTGCTAGGTTAATAGTAAGTGTGTATCTAGCTTTTTAAGAAACTGCCAAGCTTTTTCCAATGTGTTTTTATTTATATTTTGCCATTTTTACATTTAGCATTTTACACTCTCACCAGTTACAGATTAGAATTTCACTTGTTCCACATCCTTGCTAACCATTCTAAGAGCTTTATAGTAGGATCTCATTGTGGTTTTAATTTGCATTTCCCTGATGGCTAATGATATTGAGCATCTCTTCGGGCGCTTCTGGGCTGTTTGTCTATCTTCTTTTTTTGAAATATCTGTTCAAGTCATTTACCCATTTTTAAAATGAGTTGTTTATATTCTTGTCATTGACTGAAAATAAGTTCCTTATGTATTCTGGTTATAAGTCCTTCATCAGATTTATGTAGTACACGTATTTTCTCCGGGTCTGTGGCTTGCATTTTTATCTTCTTAATGGTCTTCTGAAGTGCAGAAGTTTTCAATTTTGATGAAGTCGAATTTATTGATTTTTTTCCCTTACATAGCTCACACTTTTTGTGTCTTATCTAAAAAATCTTTGCCTTCCTCATAGTCACAAAGACTTTCTCCTATATTTTCTTCTAGAAGCTTTATAATTTTAATTTTTATGTTTAGGTTAAAGACTCATTTCTAGTTATATTTTGTGTGATTTTGGGGCGGGGTCAAGATTCATTTCCCCCCCCCCCCATATGAATATCCAGTTGTTCTAGTGCCCTTTATTGAAAAGACTTTCCTTTCCTCATTGAATCACTTTGTCAAAAATCAGCTGGGCATATATGAGCATCGCAATTTTTAATACTATTAGAACTGAACTTTCCCAAGTCAGGTCATACCATTTCTGATCTCCTTTCCTTGGTGAGTCTATAAGGCAGACTAAGCTGATACTTGGGTGAAGGAATCTATGTCTAACCTCTGTTTTTGTACATAGAACACAACATGATGTCTTCTGCACTTGTGGGTTACTTGCTTAATTTTCCTATTAAACTCATAACAGTACACTGTGTTGTATGTTTGTGACAAGAGAGAAAGAAGCTTTCCGGATATATTATCTTCGTTTCTTGCAGCCTACGGATTTCTGCTTCTATTTGTTTCCTTGCACTGATATTATCAGCCTGTAACTTGAGCTTCTAGAGAACTGAGGTCATATCTGTACATGTCATTTTGATTTGTGAGGCATCTAGCTCAGTGCCCTGAGCATGCGTGGACTTTTATCGGTAGCATTGAGGTTGTAGCATACTCACTACCCCTCAATTTCCTCATCTGGCATGAGGGCTCATCTCTATCTAACTCAGTTCGGTTCGGAACTGCGGGCTGTTCATATAAAGAAAGGCCATCTGACTGTGGTCGGGGAAGAAGACATGACACTTTAACCAGGCTGGTTGGTTCTCTTGGAGACTACCTATGTATGACATCTGGAACAAATTGTGGTCTGATCTTTGGTCCTATCACTTCTCATTCAGATCAATACTGGTCTGAATATTCTTTTTTTTTTTTTGGCCACGCCGTGCAGTTTGCGGAATCTTAGCTCCCCAACCAGGGATCGAACCCCTGCCCGCTGCAGTGGAAGAGCAGAATCCTAACCACTGGACCGCCGGGGAAGTCCCAGGTCTGAATATTCTTTAGATTAAGTGAAATTAAAAGGAACTGCTTTGTAGCCACCTCCAGTGTGTGCCTACAGACCTGGGCTATATCTGCATGCCCCTCTAGAGTTGACCCGCAGCCTGGGGGCACTCTGCGCCCTCTCCCTCACTCCCAACGTTTATGTGCGGGGAAATCCTCTTCCTAATGAACGCTGAGGGCAACCTTGGCCAGAAAGTGAAGGCAAGAGACGTCATGAAACGGCAACACTCCACCCACCCGTGGTGCGGTGAAGGATGCATGAATGTTGTTGCCTGAAGTGGGCCCGTGTTGCCATGGTGATGGAGGCGCGCTGCCGCTAAGTGGATGAGCCGCAGCTCCCATGGATTTTAATGGCAGCTGGTCAGTGCCACCGCCTTCCGTGAATTGCTGCCCCCGAGTCGCTGCTTGGCCCCGGCTGTCCTGATCTCTGTTGACAAATGGTTGTCTTCACAGTCAAACTACTAACTGTACTCTAATTAATGAACGTGCTAATTATTCTTCCCTACTCCCAGCACATTTGTCTAACTAACCTGTCACACACGGATAAGTGCAGTGTCTGCATCAGCACCGAGGGCGCTGGGAGGGGGGGGGTCCGGGAGGAGAGGGTGTTGGGCCTACAGCCGGGATCTGTGGGCTCTTTCTTGTTAAACTACCTTTACTAACGGTCAGGTGTCCGGAAATATGTTAATTTCCCCTTTCTCTTCTTAAAAAAAAAATCTCCTTAGGGGCTGAGCGGCCATTGGTCACTTCACTAGCCCCTGAGGGGATTGCCAAATTCGGATGCAGAAGGACCAGGAGCCCCAAGCTCTGAAAACTATTCCAGAAGCAGCATTCGCGGTGGTTAAAAACCCAGACTTTGAAGCTAGACAGGCCTGGTTTTGAATCCTAGGTCTGCTCCCTGCTTCCTGTGGTTTCACCGCTCTGCACCTCAGTCTCGTCTTTTGGGCAATGGGAGGGATAATCTGTCCCCAGAGGGGTGTGTTGGAGAGCAAACGCACAAGCTAGGTCCCCAGGACACAGCTGCTCAGGGCCTTGGGTCCAGGGCTGGGTCTGGTCTGGTGTAGGCCGGACCAGGGCCGGCTCCAGGCCTGGAGACCGTTCTGCTAGGAATTCGGAATCCAGCGCGGGCCGCTGCGCCCCTCGCGCCCCCTGCGCGCTCCTGCCCCGTGCCCCTGGCCTGCCTCTCTTTTTGTTCTGTCTCAGCAGCTCTCTGTTGAGATGAATGGCATTTCCAGAGGCTTCACCTCTGCTAAGTGTTCCTCTGTAGCCGCAGCCAGAATCTTAATGTGCTCGCTGTAATTTAATGGCCATCTCGGCCGACTGCTAAAACGCTCTCTTCCTGGGTGAAGTGGACTCGCTCCACCGGTACGCGCGCCCCGCCCGGGCGGGGAGGCTCCGGGAGGTCAGACGTGGAGGTCCCCCCACGGGAAGGGTGAACCTCTTCCCAGGCGCCTTCTCAGCTTTCTAAAGTGGGGCTGGCTGGGTATTCCGCTCCAACCCCCGCGCCCCCATCCTGTTTGCGGGGCTCCTGAGGGTCGGGGAACGAGCCGGAGAGGCTGCTCCTTCCTGCGTTCCTGCGTTCCTGCGTTCCTGGCACCTGGCGAGATTGCCACAGACGCCCTGGGCTGACCACGTAGGATTCTGTTGATGCTGTTTTCTGTGTGCCTGCAGATCCTGGCGCAAACTCAGACGCCACAGACAGAAACACGGGAGCAGGAAGGAGATGAGGACGAGCCTTAAAGACGTCAGGCTGTAACATACAGAGAATTCTTTAAAGCTGGGCATTTAAAATCTGGGATTATAAGCGGTGAACAGTCACAGCGTGGCAGCAGACGCATAGGGCACTCCTCACCCCACCCCTGCCCTGCCCCAGTCTTTATGGAGCAGTGGCCCTCAACCACGTGACAGCTGTGGAAAGCACCAGGTCCTTTCATTGTCCTGCCGTCTGGGGGTCCTAGGAGTAGATATCTGACCAGCCTGGGCCAGTGGGATTGTCCTAATAGTTCACTGAGAAGAGTCAGTCCTTTACAGGTGACAGAGCTGTAAGACATAAAACTCCAGAGTTGGAGGTGGAGGTATTTTCCACTGTGTGGAGAAAACTGGTCTGCAGAGAGAATATGGCTGCTGAGTTGTGAGAAAGTGGAGAGAAAAGGAGAGAGACTGAGACAGAGAACTCCGTTTGAGAGGCCCAACCTCATCTCTGCTCTTTTCAGTGTTTGGTTGTTCAGTTCCTTGGATTCTTTGAGTCAATAAATTTCCCTTTTTTGCCCAAGCTAGCTTGAGCTAAGTTTCTATTGTTTGCAACTAGAGTACTTTTCAAGGGGCCTGGCCTTCACTTCTGATGCACTGTCACTAAGACAGCAGGGGTCTTAGAAGGGCCAACACTTCATGGGGACCAGACCCCTTGTCTACTGGGACCTAAGCGTTCCCTGACACTTGCAAATGAGATCTCGTTGAGGTGAATACACAAAGCTTGCTAGTGCCCAGCCCCTAACCAATCTTGTAAAGACTCCACACGTTGTGAAGTGCCCCAGGCACTCAGAGAGAGTTCTCAAGAGCATCATGACCAGCCAGGGCTGCCCTTGCTACTGGCCTCTGTGCATCCAAACTCCAAACGCTTGGGTCCTCCATGGACCCCCATGGACCTCTTTCACCCCAACTGGCCTCAGCTGCTTTAGGTATGAGGACTGTGTGATCTCTTCCCCGTGCTGGCCTCTCCCACAGCAAGATGCAAATCCTGCTGCCACTAAGTAGAGTGGCCAATGTCCTTTTTATTTTTACTTTCTTTCTTTTTGTTGTTGTTGTTGTTTTTTCTGGCTGTGTGGCACGCGGGGATCTTAGTTCCCCGACCAGGGATCGAACCCGTGCCCCCTGCATTGGGATCGCGGAATCTTAACCACTGGACTGCCAGGGAAGTCCCCCAATGTTCTCTTTCAAAGTGAGGTTTTGATAAGAGCTCTTCTTCATCACTGCCAAATAGTTGTTGAGCCTGGGATGAAGTTTGCAGAATCTTGCATTATCTGTGTAACTGCGGAGGGAAGAAAACTGTCCTATAAGATGCCAGGCCACCACCTCCCTCACTCAGCAGGTTCCCTCTTACACCTTCTCTCTACTCTTATTATTATGCTGAGACGATTCCAGGGAAGTAGCTCAGTAATTACCTCAGAGAAGCCAGTTGCGGTGGTTAAGGTCCTTCCCGTGTGGAAGCTTTCCTAGGTGACCCCCTTTCTGCTCCTTATCTAAGTTCTTTGGTTTAGTTTTCATTCTCTTGTTGCTTGTTTCCCGTGGAAACAGAGGCATCAGCCGTCCACCTCATCATCATTCATTCATTCATCCAGAGCTTATTACTCGGCTGCTACTCTGGACCCTGACATGCGTCAAGTAGTTACTTTTTCCCTAGGAATTCAAGGAAAGAGAGAAAGACAGTACTCTGGACACAAACCTTTTTGGTGCTCAATAAATAAAAAACATGCTTCACTTTTTCTTCCCTTCCTGCCTCTCTCCCGAGCCCTGCTTCTTCTGGCAGGACACGCTGAGCCAGGGTACTTTGGTGGCTAGTTTAAAAAAAAAAAAAAGAAGAAGAAGAAGCCCTGTAATTGTGCTGGGACCTTTGGAAATTCTAATGATGAAAGGCAGAGTCCAGCCCTCACTTCCCCTTCCTGCACAGTGCGGGCCTGGGGTACCACGGAGCTGATAAGTCCTTGCTGGGAGCCGGAAACAAACATGGATCACGAAACCCTGGGCAATATTGTCCTGCTGGCCATCGTCACCCTCATCAGCGTGGTCCAGAACGGTAAGGGAATCCCCTCCCTCAGGGTAGATTTTGTTTCTAGTTGTTTGAAAGTCAGGCTTACACAGTTGTGTGTGTGTGTGTGTGTGTGTGTGTGTGTGTACACTTTTGTCTTTATCTATATTTGTATCTTTATTTGAATGTATAGGGGTTTGTGCCTTTCTGCATGAATTTAGGTTTTTCCTTCTCCCAATCGTTCTTTCACTTTAATGGGGATGATTAATCATGTCTGTAGAGCCAGGACAGCAAGCTGGAGGTTGTACAAAAACCGTCACTGGAGTGTCTGCAATCAGCATTTTAACTATGAATTACTGTGGCCAGAGACCAGCTGGAGGGCAGGAAGGCTGGAAAGGGACAATCAGATATATGTTCACCCAGACACTGGGTTATACTAAGTGCAGCTGGGCGCTCTTCACCTGTCACCTGTAGGCTAAAAAAAAGGAAATTTATGCGGTGTGAGGGGGATTTCACCTTAACATTATTTTACCTCTGTATTGCTTTCTTTTTTTTTCTTTTGAAGAAACATCTTCTTTGCAATACTTTCTTTTTCTCTAGCAATGCATAATTTTTGAAGCATTTTTTGGTAGGCATTATGTACTTATATAAAGGGAGAGAGAGAGCGGGGAGGATTTTCTTGTTTGGGGTTTGCATTTCCATGAACTCTGCGATCACTTAAACCAAGCAAGGGACCTAGAAGTGAAAAAGGCAGGACTGGGTAGAACTTTCTCTTTAAAGTTCTGAGCTAGGACTGCCTCAGGCTCTCTCTATCAGTACGGCCAGTGTCTTTGGGATTTGCAGTTTACAAAGGTAGAGGAAAAAGGAGAGGAATTACTAAGGGCAGCTCTGTAACTTAATGGTAATTACTGAATGCTCACACCCTGGCACACTTTGGAAACTTGGGTGTTCAATCAACTGGGGATATTCGGATATTTTCCCCCATCTCGAGTGTGGACAGAGGCTGGTGATGCGCCTTCTGGGCACTGAGTAAGGCTTCCCATGGCCTCCCCGCACCAGAGAGTGGCCACTTTCCATACTCCGAGTATGTTTCCTCCATGGAACAACACGTTTTCTTTTTTCTTTTTTGAATTTTTGAATTTTATTTTATTTATTTTTTATACAGAAGCTTCTTGTTAGTTATCTATTTTATACATATCAGTGTATACATGTCAATCCCAATCTCCCAATTCATCCCACCACCACCAACCCTCCCACCACTTTCCCCACCTTGGTGTCCAGAACAGCACTTGGCAGCTTTCTGACCCAAACATTTTCATTCTAAACCTCACACAACAGAGTTGCAGCTCAGAGAGGGGACGAAGGGCCGGTTGAGGCTGCCACAGTCTCAGGCCATTGCTGTTTCATGTTGGGGCTCCCTTAGTCTTGTCAGTCGCCAAGGGATTCATTCATTCGACCTGCATACACCCACAGGGACCCTGCTCTGTCCAGGAAGGGTCCCGCATCCATGAGGATGTAGCAGTGAACAAGAAAGCTAGGTTCCTGCCTCCCAGGAAAGGAGAGGCTGGCGGGAAAAGATGGGCAGGCAGGAAGCAGGAAGCCTGCAATGATGCTTGCGGCCCCCGTGGAGGCAGTCGCATGGGTGTCGGAGGGCGCTGCTTGTTCAGCTCTCCCCCTCCGGCCCTCCCCCGGATCCCCGTCAATCTCGGTGACAGTGGACGGGGGCCAGGGTCCCCTCAGCCGCCTGTGCAGATGGGGCTGAGCAGAGGTTCGAGTGCACCCTGAGCTGCTCCCTGTTGGTCCAGGCCGAGTCGGGGGAAGCTGGAGGGTCTCCTCCTGTGAGAACAGACTCTTTTCATCTCTCCTGAGATGCTCCAGGATCTGGCCCTGGTCTGTCCAGGGGATCCTGGGCTTTTCCGTAGAAGCACAGCAAACCCGGAGCAGACTTGAGGTGGATGATGAGATTTCTAATTATTTTTTGGCAGATGAGATTAAGTCTTCTTCTTTGGTGCAAGGGGGGAGGAGAGATTACAGACGGCCACATGTCTGAGTTTGAACCGCAATCTTTCGGCCGATCATTTCAGATAGATAACGACAGGACACAGCGGTCTCCCTGACACGGTCCCATGAACTGAGGAGGCTTCCTGGTGGGGGAGAGACAAATGTGGACCAGCTCCTGCTTTGGGCTGGAGACTTTTCATCCTGGGCACACAGATGATTGGGGTGCATGTGTAGCGGTGTGGACGGCACGGCCCCAGCATCACAGCCTCTGTCCGTCCCCATCCAGTCCCCCCACTTCCCTTTCACAGCGTTGTCCCACCCATGCTCGGGGGAAAAGACATGCTGCTGCCCTTCTGAAGCCACAAAAGGAGCCCTTGCCTCCCCCTCAGAGGCTTAGGATCAGCCCTGCTCCCCTCTGAGGCAGAGACCAGGGCTCCCGTGTGATGCTGAGATCACCCTGTGAGGACTTCTTCTTTCTAACTGTTAAATGTGCCCGTGCAGGGGAACAAGAAAAATTCAAATGACTTGGAAGATAACACCTCTACCCGTTTTAACCGTTGAGTTTTTAGGCAAACACAAAGGTCCAAATGTAGGTCCAGAACTTCTCTTTGCAATTCTAATTAACCTCGATGTTGCAGCCATAGGTCTACCTTATTGAGTGCGGAAAACATGCAAAAGCTCTGCCTCCACCCCCAATTACATTTGATACCCTTTCTGTTAGCTTTAGGAACTATTTACATGTTGTTGCCAGGCACGGCACACTTTGTCTTTGTCCCAAGACAAGGAGGTCAGTCCCCGTGTCTGTGACAGTGTTGGAGGGCTCTGTGCTCTCGGCACATGGTGTGCGCCCGATTCCCCGGGGGAAGGGCCAGAGCCCACCCGCCTGGTGGAACCTTCTCCTCTGCCTCCCAGATGCTCATTAGTCATCAAGATCTTTGAACTCGTGGCCCTCTTCCAGCTTGATCCAGCAGAACGCACGTTTGGAAATGCAGACCAAGTTTAAAGTATCTCGTTCCGAGAGACCTGGACCAGAACTACCAAAGCCTGGTTTCCCAGGGAGTGGAGAGAGATGCATTTCCCATGCGTAGCATCCAGAGGGCCTCCAGCTTCTTGGCCAAGGTGCCAGCAGCTTTGCCATGAAGCAAACCTGGGAAACACAGATTTAGAGAAAGTGATTTCCGTAGGAAGCCAAACTAATTAGACTGGGAGGAGAGGGTGAGCTGAGGGGAGGGACCCGGGCCTCGTGCGTGGAGGCCTGAATGGTGACAGCAGAAATCTTCTTTACAGCATCCTCAAGAGCCCCTGCTGAACACTCCCCTGACGGAGGGCTCACAACGCACTGGCCTTGCCCTTCCCACTGTTAAGTGTATTGAGAATTTGCTTTGTGTCAAGTATGGTGCTGGGCATAATATTATCTCATTTAATCCTTGCACCCTATGAAATATATAGTATTATATTTCTTTGTTTTTTATTTTTAAAAAGTTTTTTAACATCTTTACTGGAGTATAATTGCTTAACAATGGTGTGTTAGTTTCTGCTGTATAACAAAGTGAATCAGCTATACATATACATACATCCCCATATCTCCTCCCTCTTGCGTCTCCCTCCCACCCTCCCTATCCCACCCCTCTAGGTGGTCACAAAGCACTGAGCTGATCTCCCTGTGCTATGCTGCTGCTTCCCACTAGCTATCTATTTTACATTTGATAGTGTATATATGTCCATGCCACTCTCTCACTTCGTCCCAGCTTACCCTTCCCACTCCCCGTGTCCTCAAGTCCATTCTCTACGTCTGCATCTTTATTCCTGTCCTGCCCCTAGGTTCCTCAGAACCATTTTTTTTTTTTAGATTCCATATATATGTGTTAACATACGGTGTTTGTTTTTCTCTTTCTGACTTAACTTCACTTTGTATGACAGACTCTAGGTCCATCCACCTCACTACAAGTAACTCAATTTTGTTTCTTTTATGGCTGAGTAATATTCATTGTATATATGTGCCACATCTTCTTTATCCATTCACCTGTCAATGGACACTTAGGTTGCTTCCATGTCCTGGCTTAATTCACAGGTAAGCAAAGTGGAGCTTGGAGAGGTTAGAACATTGGTTGGAGGTTCCAGAGCCAGTAATGGTGAAACTGGGATTCAAACCTACTCCAAAGGGTAGACCTTTACACAGTGTATTTTTTCTTGAATTCATTCATTCAAACGCTTACTACTCAGGAAGTTCTCTCTTATATGGAACTGAAATCTGCTGCCTTATAATTTCTATCCACTAGTGTGTTTGTTCTTTGGAAAGGCTTCGACTGTGCCTGCTGCTTCTGTGTTTACAAAGTCACCTGCAACATCCCTTCTTCAATGTATCATTCCTCATATGACTTGGTTTCCAGAGTCCCTTGTCATTGGGTTCACCCTCCTACCCCACTCCCCACCAACTTGCCATGTTCTTTCTAAGAGGCAGGTGGGTGTTTTCCATGCAGGGAAACTGTTCCCGAGGTTCAGACACCAGTTCTGTTAAAATAATGGATGTGTGAATTATTCTTTTGTATCACGCTGCTGGCTCATACTAACTTAATGAAAATCTCAAGAGCTTTTTATGTGATCCTGAGAAAGTTATTTACCTTCTCTGACCACCAGTTTCCTCAACAGAGAGATGGAGTTACTAATATCTTCTATGTGTGATGGTTGAAGGTATTGCCTGAGATAATTAACATAGGTAGAGTAGCCAGCAGAGCCCAGCATGCAGTAAGTTCTTGGTCAGCGTTTGTAGCCTTCTCTCTCCGTGTCTCTCTCTGTCTCTCTGGTTTGGCCTGATGTTAGCAGCCAGCCAAGAGAGGTGTGTGAGTGGTCTTTGCATGCATAGTTTCTGTAACATGGTCAAGGATAATAGGAGTTGGAGTGTCAGTGTTTGGAGGAGTGGACAAAGGTGGCCCAACTGTTTCAAGTTTAGCTTAGAAGGAGGGAGAGGTAGACCCTAGTGGGATACAGGACTAAGGCAGGCTTGTTTTTGTTTTGTTTTGAGGGTAGGAAAGATCTGAGTGTGTTTCAAAGGTAAAGATTAGGAGGAAAACAGAGACTGAAGGTTCAGGAAATGGGGCAAACACTGATGAACAAAGACCGGAAGAGGGTGGCAGAAGCAGCGTCAAGGTTGCAGGTGGAGGGCTAAGGCTTGGAAAAGAGGAAGGGGTTTGTTATCAGGCAAGGAGAGGAAGAAGAGAGGCAGACTCGGAGAAGGACGGCCACGCTGTGCAGTTGGTTGCAGAAATAACCTCAGACTTTCTTAATACTGTCTCTGTTTACATGTTCAGGGGCAAGGGGTGTCACCTTGGGTTCTGGAAAGACAATGATCAGAATTTTCTACTGTATTCTATGGTAAGAAGGGACGTCCAGAGTGGACAGTTGGATACTTAAACCCTGTGTAGTTGATGGAATCCCTGAAGTGAGCTTCTATGTGACAGTAGGAGGATAAACACACCCTCGAATGCCCAGCTGGAGTTGAATGCCAGCCTCCCTGCTCCCCGGTGGAGTGACTCTGAGAAAGTCATTTAACCTCCCTGAGCCGTAGGGCCCTTGTCTACAAAGTGGGGACAGTACCACCCACTTGACAGAGCTGGTGCCAGGCCCAATAAAGGAGCATATGTCCAGTGCCTAACAGAGGGCCTTCAGACAAGCCAGCCCTGCAGCTCTGCTCAAAACGGGCACAGTTCTAGGAGAGGAATGTACTTTTGACACAAAGGAAAACATGAAGACTTTTATTCATGTACACAATGGATAAGGCATCCTTTTCATGTCTTTTTGAGGAATCTAATAGAAAGTTGATGGAAAGAAGTCCTGTGAGTGGATCCCTGACAATCACGCTTTTCCCTTTTTCACTCTTGAAATAGGAGGAAAGGAATAAAATAGGAGAGGTGAGGGAGAGAGAGAGAGAGAGAGAGAGAGAGGGAGAGAGGGACAGACCTTTATCCCGCCATCCCCACCATCCAGCCTGCAGATTCTGTCCCCTCGGCATCTCCTAATCCCACAAGCATCACCCTAACCAGCTCCCTTCTGTCTTTCCCCTGTCCTGGGTCTCACCCCTTTAAACACTCACCATGCTAAAGACAGAGTGGCTTTCTGGCGATGCCACTCCTCAACTTACATCTGTCAGTAACTCCTTGTTGCTCTCAAGACGGAAATAAATTCACAAGTTCTTAACGTGGCTCTCATCAAGGTCACGGTCATGCTGCTAAGTCCGGCAGGCACTTCTCAGCCACCGTCTTCTTCAGCCTTGGTTCACTTACAGCTTTCTCCCTGGGGCTCCCTCCGGCCACCCTGTCTGCACCCCCAGCGGCCCCTGTCGTGCTGTGCCTTCTCTTTCGTCCACAGCTTGGCACACTGTGTCGTTTTAATTTTTGCGTTTTGTTTACGGTGTGTGGTCTGTCTTCTCTTCTTGCATCCTCGCCAGAACAAAAGCTCCTCAGGCCAAGGCTCTTTGTGTGTTTTGTTCTCAGACGTAAGCTGAGTGTCTGGCACGTGGCAAGTGATAATAGAGAAATGTCATTGAAAGAACAATTCACCACCTACCTCTTCGGTCTCATTTGTAATTGTACCAGGTTCCACTTCCCATTCCCCACCACCAATAAGCTGGATGTACTGAACCCCAGAGGTTCTTGCCTCTGAACCTTTGCACGTTCCGTTACACGAGAGTGGAGTGGTCTCCTCTGCTTGCCACACTTGTTCTTCAGATTTTATCTTAAATATCACCTCCTCTAGGAATCCTTCTCTGTCCCAAACACTGAATTAAGTTGCCCCCTTTGACCCTCGATGGCTCTGTATTCTCACTCAATCTGATCTTAGCACGAGTCACTCTGTAGTGTAATTTCTTTACTTGGTTGTCTATTTCTTCCGACTGTCGGATCCTTGAAAGTGAGGGTCGTGTGTTGCTCACCATTGAGTCACCAACACCAAACGCAGTGATTAGTGGAGGGTAGCTGCTGAGTAAATTTCTGCTCAGTGACATTTGATGGAGGACATTTAGGGCATCTTAGAGGTCAAGTTAAGGAACCATCTAACATTCTAGTAAAATAATGGGATACCAGGCTCGTGAACGTTCCCCATTATAAACCAAATCCAAACTTTTCCCTCTGGCAGGGTTCTTTGCCCACAAGGTGGAGCACGAAAGCAAGACCCATAATGGGTGGAGCTTCCAGAGGACGGGGACACTTGCCTTGGAACGGGTCTACACTGCCAAGTGAGTCCAAACCCTGACACTGCTAACTGACAGATGGGGGGGCCTGGGCACAGGGCTGCATGTCTGTCTGGGCCAACCTTCCAAAGGCCGGGGAGGCGGGGTTTCCAGGGAAGCTTGAACTTCACCTGGGAGACTTTGGGGGCACTTTTCATCATCTTAACAAGTGCTGGTGTGTAAAGAGGGGAAGCGGGGCTGTGGGATGGGGGGATGGAGCTCCGCCTGTTCAGGAACCTCTCAGCCAGTCATTCAGTCGTGGAGTTGACCGATTTTCTGGGGCGTTAGTCCAGAGGGGCTGCCGGGAAAACCAGCCATCACTCACCAGCCGGCTTCGGAAGCAACAGGCAGGACCAGCTGGCAGCTGCCTGCAGCCCCTCAGGTCCCCTCGGTGGGGTCTGGAGGGGACTCTAGTGCGTTTCCTAAGCCAGGTCTCCTGGAGCAACCAGAACGGAAAGAATGGGGGAATTATGCAATGGCTTCTCCACCTCTCCTGCTTTTACTTCTGAATGAAAAGGCTGTTTGAAAACACCTGAAGAACTCAGTGAAGGAGGCGGGTGCTATTTGGGATGCAAATCCAACATTCATTTTCCTCTCTGCTGAATGCATTCAGACAGAGGGTTCAGCCAGCGGCCTGTCACCTGCTTCTCTGAGCCTGTGATTGGCCTGTGAGAAAGGGAGGCTGCAGCTCTGGGCTGGCCAAGGAGCTGGCCTTCAGTCTTGGCTCGGAGGTGACTTGGATGTCTCCAGAGAACCTTCCAAAGTGGGAGTCGTGGCCACACAAGCAACGTTCTCCTAGAACTGCAGGAATAACACAAGCAAATGCAGCCACTCGAGGGCCCTCTGCCTCCCGTCGGCCCCAGCCCCTCAGACCCAGCACTCCTGCGCAGTCTGATTCCGAGGAAATCCCTTCCTGAACTACTTGCAGGGAGATTTCCATCTTAAGATTTGGACCTTCGGTGTGTTAATTCTCAGAATCCACTGAAGAAGTGGAAGGATGTGATTTAAGCCATATTAGATGTTCACATTTACAGGAGGTGGAGGAGAGAGTGTGCGGTGCTGTCAGCCCCTCTGTGCTGTTTGCAGGGGAGACGGGAGAGGTCCCCGCAGACACACCCATGTGCAAGAGTGCAAGAGGGGCAAGGACAGTGTCCTCCATCGGGGTAACGCCAGAACCTCCCCCCACGCGGAACCCAGAAGAACGTGAATACCATGCTACCTGTTCGGAAAGGGAAGCTTCTTCCCGCCCAGATCACTGCATTCTCACCAGCTGCTGGGTTCTTAGGAGCACGGCCGGGCCCGTCTGGAGAAGTGGGGCAGGGCTGCACGCAGCAGAATTCCTCTGTACCGGCTGAGAAGCTAAGTTTCCATCCTGCCGAAAATGAAGAAGAACCGGGGCAGGCCAGGCCGCCTGGTGTCTGCCGTTTCCCCCAGGAGTGACCTAGCTCTGCTTCTAAGAAGCCGCCTCGCTGACACCTGGTCCCCCGCTGCCAGCCTCCAGACTGTGGAAGTGCCCTCTGGGGATGGTTGCGCTGTCGTTTGGAAGGTGGTTTGGAAGTTCTGCAATGGCTCGGGGCCCCTGCCGTCAGAAGGCGCTAGAGGAGAGTGGTGGGTGATTGGTGCCGCCTGGGGGTCCCCATCGCATGGGTGCTGCCGCCCAGCTCCCAAACCCACGTGACTTTCCCACTTACCCCCCGAGAGAGGGCAAGGAGAGGGAGGGGAGGAGAGAGAGCTGTGGAGAGGTAGGAGCTTTTGGGGGGAAGGGCGAGTGGAGGAGAATTTTCTGTAATTAAAAGGTTGCCCAGACACTGCTGTGGTTCTGTTGCAAAGACTACTTCCTCCCTGACCTAGCTGGCAGCGCCCTGTGTGTGCCTGAGGTGGGTTGTGGAAGGTGCTGAAGATCAACACAGAGGCTGCCGCCTGCTGGCGACGCCAGGAGCCCCCAGTCTGCATGCCTCAGCCAGGAAGCTACCAGGAAGGGCCTTACGTGTTAGCCCGGTAGCAAGTCATCCCCAGTGATAGCTTCTCCAGGGGCCTCCAAAGCACCAAAGAGGGGTACAAGAAGAGCCGTAGGGGTGTGAGAAGAAAAGAACAAGTATTTAATGTTGCTATCTAAAAAATAGGAAATTGAACTTTACTTAGTTTTAATATACAGATTGAGAGTAGGATGTGTATATAATTTGTACATAAATATACCCGTCATAGGGTTGCATGATCAAAACTCTTGGTTGATGGGGTGTGGGATCATAAATGTTTAGAGACTGTATAAAGGGAAAATAGCATAAAGAATAAATGATGCTGGTGGATTGAAATGGCTGATGCATGCTTTTCAGCATAAAGTATGACTGTTGACTGATACAGATAATTCAAGATTTGGGGGCTGTTGGTAAACAGACATCCCAGCCAGGTGAGGGCTTCAGCTCAGACTCAGCCTCGGTTAATGGGCTGCTCTACCACCCATCTCCCTCGAGGGCAGAGCTGAGTCAGGGTTCGAGAGTTCAAAGGATCTCGACCTTGACTCTCTCTTCATGTGTCTAAAATATAGGTCAAAGCCCTGTTCCCAGTTGATGAGCGCAGCCAGAGCCGTCAAAGTTTGATTTTTGGAGAAAAGCCTCAGTTAACTGACCTAAGATTCTTCTCCATGAGTGCGGGTGAGCACAGGTTGTGGAGAGAAGATGGGTCTCTGCAGATGTGTCATTTTCCAAAATGTGACCCATAGATTACAAGTTCATGGGCTGTTAACAGGTGTTAAAGAGAAGAACAAGTTCTGTACAGCAAGACTTTTGAGAACCTTTAAAGTACTAAGACACTGTGATTCTTGGTTCTACAAGAAGGGGAGGTCTTATTTAACTACAGACACCCCTCCTTTTTTTTTTCTAGAGCATATCAAAGGTTTAGTGTTTCATAAGATGCATTTTGGTAAATGATACCCTAAGGTCCCTTCTCCCCCCACACTTCTCAGAATCCACTCTGGACTCACTTCCAAGTAGCAGGGACTTGTGAATGATTTGAAGGTGATACATCTACATTGGTTCTATTGATTAGTATTGATACTATTACTGTTATTACCAATATTTACTTATTTATGTATTTATTTATTTAAAGTTCTATTGCAATGTAGTTGATTTACAATGTTGTGTTAGTTTCAGGTGTAGAGCAAAGTGATTCAGTTTTATATATATATGTATATATATACACACACACATATTCTTATTTAGATTCCTTTCCATTATAGGTTATTGCAAGATATTGAGTATAGTTTCCTGTGCTATACAGTAGGTCCTTGTTGGTTATCTATTTTATATATAGTAGTGTGTATATTTTAATCCCAAACTCCTAATTTATCCCTCCCATATTTACTTATTTTAAATAAACCCAAATTAACTAGCAAAACATTAAGTGCTTCTATATCTCATTCCTAAAGATGGAGAAAAATGAAAGGGAAAATTGCAATGAATCCTTTTCTCCATAAAAACACAGGCAGTGCAGTGCGTCCAGTTGAACAAAGCACAGTGAATTGTTGAGAGATCTGCTGAGTAGCTCGTAGTTAGACCTCAAGAAATGACAGACAAAGTGGGTTTGTCAGTTTTGTCCTGCAGAAAAACTGGCACAAAAGAATATTTGGAATAACAATAATTTGTCAGTAGGAAAGACATTTCCATTGGGGGTTATAAGAAGGAAGAGGTTGGAGGAATAATAGCCACCATTTATTGAATGCTTACTACGAGCCTGGCGCTGCTTTCCCTCGTTTTATTCTCACAACAGCCAGGGAGGTATCAATAAATACTCATGTCTCCATTCACCTTCAATTGATGAGGAGATTGAGACTCAGTGAGGCTAGGAAATGCACCCACAATCGCACAGTCAAAAAGTGGCAGCCGGGAGACCTTCCAGATGGCGAAAGCGTAAGACGTGGAGATCACCTTCCTCCCCGCAAATACATCAGAAATACATCTACATGTGGAACAACTCCTACAGAGCACCTACTGAACACTGGCAGAAGACCTCAGACCTCCCAAAAGGCAAGAAACTCCCCATGTACCTGGGTAGGACAAAAGAAAATAGAAAAAACAGACAAAAGAATAAGGATGGGACCTGCACCAGTGGGAGGGAGCTGTGAAGGAGGAAAGGTTTCCACACACTAGGAAGCCCCTTCGTGGGTGGAGACTGCGGGTGGTGGAGGGGGGAAGCTTCGGAGCCGCGGAGGAGAGCGCAGCCACAGGGGTGCGGAGGGCAAAGCGGAGAGATTCCCGCATGGAGGATCGGTGCCGACCAGCACTCACCAGCCCGAGAGGCTTGTCTGCTCACCCGCCCGGGCGGGCGGGGGCTGGGAGCTGAGGCTCGGGCTTCGGAGGTCAGATCCCAGGGAGAGGACTGCGGTTTGCTGCATGAACACAGCCTGAAAGGGGCTAGTGCGCCACAGCTAGCCGGGAGGGAGTCCGGGAAAAAGTCTGGAGCTGCCGAAGAGGCAAGAGGCCACTGTTTTGCAGTGCGCGAGGAGATGGGATGCAGAGCACCGCCTAAATGAGCTCCAGAGACGGGCACAAGCCGTGGCTGTCAGCGTGGACCCCAGAGACGGGCATGAGATGCTAAGGCTGCTGCTGCCGCCACCAAGAAACCTGTGTGCGAGCACAGGTCACTCTCCACACCGCCCCTCCCGGGAGCCTGTGCAGCCCGCCACTGCCAGGGTCCCGTGATCCAGGGACAACTTCCCCGGGAGAACGCACGGCGCGCCTCAGGCTGGTGCAACGTCACGCTGGCCTCTGCCGCCGCAGGCTCGCCCCGCATTCCATGCACCTCCCTCCCCGCGGCGTGAGTGAGCCAGAGCCCCCGAATCAAATGCTCCTTTAACCCCGTCCTGTCTGAGCAGGGAACAGATGCACTCAGGCGACCTACACGCAGAGGCGGGGCCAAATCCAAAACTGAACCCCAGGAGCTGTGCGAACAAAGAAGAGAAAGGGAAATCTCTCCCAGCAGCCTTAGGAGCAGCGGATTAAATCTCCACAATCAACTTGATGTACCCTACATCTGTGGAATACCTGAATAGACAATGAATCATCCCAAAATTGAGGTGGTGGACTTTGGGAGCAATGATATATATATATTTTTCTTTTTTCTCTTTTTGTGAATGTGTATGTGCATGCTTCTTTGTGTGGTTTTGTCTGTATAGCTTTGCTTTTACCATTTGTCCTAGGGTTCTGTCTGTCCTTTTTTTTTTTTTTTTGTATAGTTGTTAGCACTTGTTATCATTGGTGGATTTGTTTTTTGGTTTGATTGCTCTCTTCTTTCTTTTTTTTCATCTTTTTATTACTTTTCAATTTTTTAAAATTTTTAATAATTATTTCTTATTTTGTATTTTAATAACTTTATTTTATTTTATTTCTTTCTTTTTTTCTTCCTTTTCTTCTGAGCTGTGTGGCTGACAGGGTCTTGGTGCTCCGGCCAGGTGTCAGGCCTGTGCCTCTGAGGTGGTAGAGCCGAGTTCAGGACATTTGTCCAACAGACACCTCCCGGCTCCACGTAATATCAAACCGTGAAAGCTCTCCCAGAGATCTCCATCTCAATGCTAAGACCCAGCTCCACTTAATGACCAGCAAGCTACAGTGCTGGACACCCTATGCCAAACAACTAGCAAGACAGAAACACAACCCCACCCATTAGCAGAGAGGCTGTCTAAAATCATAATAAGGTCACAGGCACCCCAAAACACACCACCGGATGTGGTCCTGCCCACCAGAAAGACAAGATCCAGCCTCATCCACCAGAACACAGGCACCAGTCCCCTCCACCAGGAAGCCTACACAACCCACTGAACCACCCTTAGCCACTGGGGGCAGAAACCAAAAACAACAGGAACTACAAACCTGCAGCCTGTGAAAAGGAGACCCCAAACACAGTAAGATAAGCAAAATGAGAAGACAGAGAAACACACAGCAGATGAAGGAGCAAGGTAAAAACCCACCAGACCAAACAAATGAAGAGAAAATAGGCAGTTTACCTGAAAAAGAATTCAGAGTAATGATAGTAAAGAGGATCCAAAATCTTGGAAATAGAATGGAGAGAATAAAAGAAACGTTTAACAAGGACCTAGAAGAACTAAAGAGCAAACAAACAATGATGAACAACACAATAAATGAAATTAAAAATTCTCTAGAAGGTATCAATAGCAGGATAACTGAGGCAGAAGAACAGATAAGTGACCTGGAAGATAAAATAGTGGAAATAACTACCACAGACAAGAATAAAGAAAAAAGAATGAAAAGAATTGAGGACAGTCTCAGAGAACTCTGGGACAACATTAAACGCACCAACATTCAAATTATAGGGGTCCCAGAAGAAGAAGAGAGAAAGGGACTGAGAAAATATTTGAAGAGATTATAGCTGAAAATTTCCCTAATATGGGAAAGGAAATAGCCAAGTCCAGGAAGTGCAGAGAGTCCCATACAGGATAAATCCAAGGAGAAACACACTGAGACACATATTAATCAACCTATCAAAAATTAAATACAAAGAAAAAATATTAAAAGCAGCAAGGGAAAAACAACAAATAACATACAAGGGAATCCCTATAAAGTTAACAGCTGATCTTTCAGCAGAAACTCTGCAAGCCAGAAGGGAGTGGCAGGACATATTTAAAGTGATGAAAGGGAAAAACCTACAACCAAGATTACTCTACCCAGCAAGGATCTCATTCAGATTCGACAGAGAAATTAAAACTTTACAGGCAAGCAAAAGCTAAGAGAATTCAGCACCACCAAACCAGATTTACAACAAATGCTAAAGGAACTTCTCTAGGCAGGAAACACAAGAGAAGGAAAAGATGTACAATAACAAACCCAAAACAATTAAGAAAATGGTAATAGGAACATACATATCAATAATTACCTTAAATGTAAATGGATTAAATGCTCCAACCAAAAGACATAGACTGGCTGAATGGATACAAAAACAAGACCTGTACATATGCTGTCTACAAGAGACCCACTTCAGACTTAGGGACACATACAGACTGAAAGTGAGGGGATGGAAAAAGATATTCTATGCAAATGGACATCAAAAGAAAGCTGGAGTAGCAATTCTCATATCAGACAAAATAGACTTTAAAATAAAGACTATTACAAGAGAAAAAGAAGGACACTATATAATGATCAAGGGATCAATCCAAGAAGAAGATATAACAATTCTAAATATTTATGCACCCGACATAGGAGCACCTCAACACATAAGGCAAATGCTAACAGCCATAAAAACACAGGGGAAATCGACAGTAACACAGTCATAGTAGGGGACTTTAACACCCCACTTTCACTAGTGGACAGATCATCCAAAATGAAAATAAATAAGGAAACACAAGCTTTAAATGACACATTAAACAAGATGGACTTAATTGATATTTGTAGGACATTCCATCCAAAAACAACAGAATACACTTTCTTCTCAAGTGCTCAAGGAACATTCTCCAGGATAGATCATATCTTGGGTCACAAATCAAGCCTTGGTAAATTTAAGAAAATTGAAATTGTATCAAGTATCTTTTCCGACCACACGCTATGAGACTAGATATCAATTACAGGAAAAAATCTGTAAAAAATACAAACACATGGAGGCTAAACAACACACTACTAAATAACCAAGAGATCACTGAAGAAATCAAAGAGGAAATCAAAAAATACCTAGAAACAAATGACAAAACTCAACGACCCAAAACCTATGGGATGCAGCAAAAGCAGTTCTAAGAGGGAAGTTTATAGCAATCCTACCTCAAGGAACAAGAAACATCTCAAATAAACAACCTAACCTTACACCTAAAGCAATTAGAGAAAGAAGAACAAAAAACTCCCAAAGTTAGCAGAAGGAAAGAAATCATAAAGATCAGATCAGAAATAAATGAAAAAGAAAAGAAGGAAACAGTAGCAAAGATCAATAAAACGAAAAGCTGGTTCTTTGAGAAGATAAACAAAATTGATAAACCATTAGCCAGACTCATCAAGAAAAAAAGGGAGAAGACTCAAATCAATAGAATTAGAAATGAAAAAGCAGAAGTAACAACTGACACTGCAGAAATACAAAGGATCATGAGAGATTACTACAAGCAACTATATGCCAATAAAATGGACAACCTGGAAGAAATGGACAGATTCTTAGAAAAGCACAACCTTCTGAGACTGAACCAGGAAGAAGTAGAAAATATAAACAGACCAATCACAAGCACTGAAATTGAGACTGTGATTAAAAATCTTCCAACAAACAAAAGCCCAGGACCGGATGGCTTCACAGGTGAATTCTATCAAACATTTAGAGAAGGGCTAACATCTATCCTTCTCAAACTCTTCCAAAATCTAGCAGAGGGAGGAACACTCCCAAACTCATTCTACGAGGCCACCATCACCCCCTGATACCAAAACCAGACAAAGATGTCACAAAGAAAGAAAACTACAGGCCAGTATCACTGATGAACATAGATGCAAAAATCCTCAACAAAATATGAGCAAACAGAATCCAACAGCACATTAGAAGGATCATACACCATGATCAAGTGGGGTTTATCCCAGGAATGCAAGGATTCTTCAATATACGCAAATCAATCAATGTGATACACCATATTAACAAATTGAAGGAGAAAAACCATATGATCATCTCAGTAGATGCAGAAAAAGCTTTTGACAAAATTCAACACCTGTTTATGATAAAAACCCTCCAGAAAGTAGGCGTAGAGGGAACTTACCTCAACATAATAAAGGCCATATATGACAAACCCACAGCCAACATCGTTCTCAGTGGTGAAAAACTGAAACCATTTCCACTAAGATCAGGAACAAGACAAGGTTGCCCACTCTCAGCACTATTATTCAACATAGTTTTGGAAGTTTTAGCCACAGCAATGAGAGAAGAAAAAGAAATAAAAGGTATCCAAATCGGCAAAGAAGAAGTAGACTGTCACTGTTTGCAGATGACTTGATACTATACGTAGAGAATCCTAAAGACGCTACCAGAAAACTACTAGAGCTAATCAATTAATTTGGTGAAGTAGCAGGATACAAAATTAATGCACAGAAATCTCTTGCATTCCTATACACTAATGATGAAAAATCTGAACAAGAAATTAAGGAAATGCTCCCATTTACCATTACAACAAAAAGAATAAAATACCTAGGAATAAACCTATCTAAGGAGACAAAACACCTGTATGCAGAAAACTATAAGATACTGATGAAAGAAATTAAAAACGATACAAACAGATGGAGAGATATACCATATTCTTGGATTGGAAGAATCAACATTGTGAAAATGACTATACTACCCAAAGCAATCTACAGATTCATTGCAATCCCTATCAAACTACCAATGGCATTTTTCACAGAATTAGAACAAAAAATTCCACCATTTGTATGGAAACACAAAAGACCGTAAATAGCCAAAGCAATCTTGAGAAAGAAAAATGGAGCTGGAAGAATCAGGCTCCTGGACTTCAGACTATACTACAAAGCTACAGTAATCAAGACAGTATGGTACTGGCACAAAACCAGAAATATAGATCAATGGAACAGGATAGAAAGCCCAGAGATAAACCCATGCACCTATGGTCACCTTATCTTTGATAAAGGAGGCAAGAATATACAATGGAGAAAAGACAGCCTCTTCAATAAGTGGTGCTGGGAAAACTAGACAACTACATGTAAAAGAATGAAATTAGAACACTCCCTAACATCATACACAAAAATAAACTCAAAATGGATTAAAGACCTAAATGTAAGGCCAGACACTATAAAACTCTTAGAGGAAAACATAGGCAGAACACTCTATGATATAAATCACAGCAAGATCCTTTTTGACCCACCTCCTAGAGAAATGGACATAAAAACAAAAATAAACAAATGGGACCTAATGAAACTTAAAAGCTTTTGCACAGCAAAGGAAACCATAAACAAGATGAAAAGACAACCCTCAGAATGGGAGAAAATATTTGCATATATTTTGAAGCAGCTGACAAAGGATTAATCTCCAAAATTTACAAGCAGCTCATGCAGCTCAATATAAAAAAAACCAAACAACCCAATCCAAAAATGGGCAGAAGACCTAAATAGACATTTCTCCAAAGAAGATATACAGATGGCCAACAAACACATGAAAGAATGCTCAGCATCACTAATCTTTAGAGAAATGCAAATCAAAACTACAATGAGGTATCACCTCACACCGGTCAGAATGGCCATCATCAAAAAATCTACAAACAACAAATGCTGGAGCGGGTGTGGAGAAAAGGGAACCCTCTTGCACTGTTGGTGGGAATGTAAATTGATACAGCTACTATGGAGAACATTATGGCGGTTCCCTAAAATACTAAAAATAGAACTACCATATGACCCAGCAATCCCACTACTGGGCATATACCCTGAGAAAACCATAATTCAAAAAGGGTCATGTACCACAATGTTCATTGCAGCTCTATTTACAATAGCCAGGACATGGAAGCAACCTAAGTGTCCATCGACAGATGAATGGATAAAGAAGATGTGGCACATATATACAATGGAATATTACTCAGCCATAAAACAAAACGAAATTGAGTTATTTGTAGTGAGGTGGATGGACCTAGAGTCCATCATACAGAGTGAAGTAAGTCAGAAAGAGAAAAACAAATACTGTATGTTAACACATATATATGGAATCTAAAAAAAAAAAAAGGTTATGAAGAACTTAGGGGCAGGACAGGAATAAAGATGCAGACATAGAGAATGGACTTGAGGACATGGGGAGGGGGAAGGGTAAGCTTGGACGAAATAAGAGAGTGGCATGGACTAATATACACTACCAAATGTAAAACAGATAGCTAGTGGGAAGCAGCCGCATAGCACAGGGAGATCAGCTCAGTGCTTTGTGACCACCTAGAGGGGTGGGATAGGGAGGGTGGGAGGGAGACGCAAGAGGGAGGAGTTATGGGGATATATGTATATGTATAGCTGATTCACTTTGTTATAAAGCGGAAACTAACACACCATTGTAAAGCAATTATACTCTAATAAAGATGTTAAAAAAACGAAGTTTAAAGGTGGTAAAGAGAATATAAAATTAAACATTTTAATACTGAAAAAAAAAAAAGTGGCAGCCCCGAGTGGGACCCAGGCTTTGTGACTTTAGGGACCACACGAGTGACCTCTAAGGTCCCTAAAGGCAGCCGCATCACTGACCAAAGGACAAAAGCTGTTTGAGTTCAGCCCAGCAGTGGCCCTCTGGCGAGGAGAGGCATGTGTGCATGAAGCCGTGGATGGAAGATGTGTCAGAGATCCTGGATGGGGAGAGGGACCGGCTTGAGCCAGAATGGGGGTTAGGACTCTGGGCGTATTCTGGAAATCCAGAGAAGAGCCCGTTTTCTTAGAGTTGGGAGAGTTTCGTTCAATTTCAGGCCGACTGTGTTGTACCAGGGCCCATGGTGACTTGATATAAGAGGCAGGAATGATTGAATGGCTGATCTAATGTCACATCACTAGACACTTCTCTCTATGAGCACATTCCTTGGACAATAAAGAATTTTTTATAATTTTGCATCACCCAGACAAAATCACAACTTCAAAACAAACAAAACAGAAGCACGAGAATGAGAGGAAGCAGGGAGAGCTTTGATATTAATAGATTTTCAAACTGTTTTGAGTGTCAGGTATTAGATCCCATCAGACATGGAACATTATTCAACTAAATAAAAGGGAATTTTCTCTCTAGTTTTCTGGAACTGGGAGATGGATCTTCTCTGAGTCTTGAGGCTGCAGTTTTGTGTCTCTAATGAGGCGTAAGAATAGATGTGATGCATTTGCTTACCGGCTGCTACAGTTATCACTTTGGGGCTTGTTTACTCACTAAGTGCTTCACCCCAAATGGCAGATTTGTAAGGGACTCCCGCCCTTTGGAGTTCTTACTGTGTCCATAGATCAATGGAAATCCTGGGTATCCATTGCCCCCAGCAAGGTCAGCAGGGCTCTTCTGGCTCTCCTGTGTCTATCCAGGACAGGGTACATTGGTTTCTTACCTTTTCCATTTGTTGACTTCTCCGGTAAGGGATTTTTTGACCATCAGAAAGATCTGAAGGCCCCCGTGACCCAACCTCTCTGGGTTCTCTGCAGGGGACAGACCAAGGGCTGGTCATTCCAGGGTTCTCAGCGGTACCAACTGAATCTTGAGATCCTATCAGTTTGAACGAGGCTTCAAGACTGATTTTTAGGAGAAACTTTATGAGAACCAGATCAAGAAGGATCCAGATGAAGAATCCAAGGAAGGAATTTGGATAAAAGGCCAAATGTAATTTGAAAATTGCATCTTTGCTTTTACCTATACAGTTCGAATTACCTCAGACCAGTGGTTCTCAGACTTGAGTATGTATCAGAATCACCTGGAGGGCTGTTAAAACTCTTGCTGGGCCCACCCTCAGAGTTTTTAATTCCTTAGGTCCAAGGAAGGCATTAACATTTGCATTTTCAACAAGTTCCGTGGTGATTCTGATGTGGCTGATCCAGGGACCACACCTTGAGAACCAGTACATTAGACCATCGACTCCTAGAGCTTAAGTGGATCTCAGAGTTATTCTTTATTAGTCTCTTAGTTTTACTGGTAAGGAAACTAAGTCCAGAGAGTTTGCTTTGCCAGTGACAAACAGCAGGTTAATGTCAGGTGGGGGACGAAATCCTAGTCACCAAATCCTTCCCACTCTATTGCATTGCCCCTCCTCTTTTGAGTCTTGTTGTGTTGTGTTTCCATGGATGTGCGTATCGATTGTCCTGATCTAGGCTGTAAACTGAAGAAAACACTTGCTGTTTGCTTTAGTGCAGGCATACCTCTTTTTATTGTGCCTCACAGACACTGTGGTTTTTTTTGTTTTTGTTTTTTTTACAAATTGAAGGTTTGTGGCAGCCCTGCATTGTCAGATGATGGTTAGCATATTTTAGCAATAACGTATTTTTTAATTAAGGTATGTACCTTGTTTTTTAGACATAATGCTATTGCACATATATTGGACTACAGTATAGCATAAACATCACTTTTATGTGCACTGGGAAACAAAAACATTCCTGTGACTTTCTTTATTGCGGTATTTGCTTCATCGTGGTGGTGTGGAATTGAACCCACGCTATTTCTGAGGTGTGCCTGTGGAGTCGAAGAGGTAACACACCTGGTTTTAGAGTCGTACTGACCAGCCTGTGAATCCTGGCTTTGCTACTCTGTAGCTGGGTGACCCTGGGCAAGTTATTCAACTTCTCCAAGATTCAGTTTCTCATCTGAAACATGAGACTAATTGTGGTAGGCCGAATAATGACTCCCCAAAGGTGTTCACATCCTAATCTCAGGAACATGTGAATGGGTTATGTTACGTGGCAAGGAGGAATCAAGTTTGCTAACCAGCTGAATTTAAGTTCAATTTAAGAGATTATCCTGGATTATCTGGGTGGGACCCAGTGTAATCACAAGGGTCCTTCAAATGTGGAAGAAGGAGGCAGAAGAGTTGGTGTCGCGAAGAAGACATGATCAGACATTGCTGGCTTTGAGGTTGGAAGAGGCCACAAGCCAAGGAATGCAGGCGATCTCTAGAAGCTGGGAAAAGCAAGGAAACAGAAGCGATGCATCTCCAGAAGGATTGCAGCCATGCGGACACCCTCATTTTGGCCCAAGGAGACCGATTTCAGACTTCTGACCTCCAGATAATCAATTTGTCTGGTTTTAAGCCACTGAGCTTGTGGCTAGTTGTCCCAGCAGCCATAGGAAACGCATGCAGTCACCATGTGTGCTCGCAGGATTGCCTGAGTTTAAAGGAGACCAAGGGTGTAAGACACCAGCACAGGGGTGAGGACTGAGCCCTGCACAAAGCCATTGCTCCAGCAGCAAGATAACGCCGTGAGCACCGGCTTTGCTGAATCGACCCCTGGTCCCTCTAATGCTTGAGGCTCGCCTTGCCTTCCTCAGCCTGGCCCTCGTGTCTGGGCTGACTTGTGTGTCTGACCTGAAGGTTTCTTAGTCGGGTCCCTCTTCCCTGCTGCCCCGACCCTGACCGCCGCCCAGCCCTGCTGTCCACGGCGCTCACTTTTCAATTCCAAGAAGCGCTTTGGTGTAACCGCGAGCAGGAATCCTGCCAAGGCGAATCCATCAAGAAAGCGGGTCTCCGATCGGCTTCACCGAGGAAGGGAGTGGATGGATTCCGAACACGTGTCCGCTTTACACACACCACCGTCTGTTTCTGACGTCTTATCAGGTAGAGGTCAGTGGAATTATGAATGGGGTTTGTGCTGTGCGCGACAGTGATTATTAATTCGGGGTTTCAGGTAATTTTCAGACTGCGCTGCAGTAACGTGTCTTCTGATGTTCCCCCTTGTGTGTTTATTCTACAGCCAGAACTGTGTCGATGCGTACCCCACCTTCCTCGTCATGCTCTGGAGCGCCGGGCTCCTCTGCAGCCAAGGTAACCCAGGCTTCTCCTTGGGTGTTCTCTTTCTGAAACGTGATGCGTCACCAGGAGGTTCGAGTGCAGGCTTTTTGTTGAAAAGGCTTTGCCTGCCCTCCAGCTCCAATCCATGAAGCCCTGGAGAGGCGAGACCCTCCGGAGGCCGTGTTTCAGCGGGCGGGGTGCCCGCGTGGAGCCCTGCGGTAATGCATCGCTCACGCTGGCTCCCTGGTGGCTGGTGGAGAGTGGCTGCGCTGGCAAGGGTGGTTTAAGGCTAAATGTGACTCAGAATCCTTAAGCAGTGTTAGCTCAGATACAAGGGCGTTCTAAATGAGAGCGCCCGAGGGGTCTATTCTGGGCCAGCTGTCACTTGGCTGTCCTGCTAATCGGCTTCTGCGTGGTGGTCCTTCTTCGGGCCTGGGTCCAGGTCTCCAGCCTCCCCGGTTCTTAGCAGCCTGCGGTCTTGACTTCAGCAAGTTGACATCCAGAGTTGATTTAAAATTAAACAGAAACCCGAGTGGCGGTTTGTTGGTTTTTTTTTTCTGGCTGTGCCGTGCGGCATGTGGGATCCTAGTTCCCAGACCAGGGATCGAACCCGCGCCCCCTTCATTGGAAGCGCAGAGTCTTAAGCACTGGACCGCCAGGGAAGTCCCTGTGTGGTATTTTTGGTCCCCTTTGAAGACTGGCACTGTGTCTGGTGAAGGCTTGGCATGACTTGGCCGGCTTCCATGCTGTGGCCCAGTGGTGCATGAGAAAAGGCCACTAGTGTCCTCTGATAAATGATTTCATCCTTATTGCCTTCACTCATTCTATAAAGTAAGTAAAGTGGATATTATTTTGCCCTGTCACCTTTGAGGACCCTTTGGTCCAGGGACATAAAGTGACTTTTTCAAGGTTGCTCAGCTGGTGAATAACAGAGCCAGGATGGGAGCCCAGGTCTTTCAGACTAAATCCTGGATTTTTCACAAGTATCCTCGTACTTTATTTCCATAAAAATATACATTGAACACCTACTATGTGCCAAGCCCTGTCCCTGGATATGCAGCTATAAATAAAACAGAGATGGTGGTAAAGCACACAGCAGTTGGCGAGGTGGACCGTAGAAAATAAATGAATGGATAAACTTTTGCCAAGAGTGAGACATGCCATGAAGGAAAAGAATAAGGTGCAGTGAGAGAGAAGAGAGGTGAGGGATGGTAGCAGAAACCACTTCAGGAATATCATGTGCGCCGTAAGGCTGTCAGTAAGTGCACTCTTTATTTCCCACTTTCTGTCCTCAGTTAAATAAGAAACATGTCTGGCATCACTTGAAAAATCAAGTCAAACTACACTTAGAGTAGGAGTGATGATTCCTTTTATGTCTTAGACGATACATGATACAGGTGAATCTGGAGTTTTTCTGGTTAGTTAAATACAAAGGGAGTTGGAAGGGGTTTCAGGGTCCTGGAAATATGCATTTTCTGCCAAAACAAGTGTTGGCATTTCTGGGAGACAGAAGTGTCAGTCACCCCTGTTCAATAATCATCACTTCCTATGAATATGGTAGATTGTAGAATTTTTTAGGTGAAAGGAACCCCAGCCCAAACCCATCACTTTACAGAGCAGGAACCCAAACCCCAGGGGAACTTGCTCAAACCTGAGAATTTTAGACCCTGGATTTGAATCCACGACACCTCTCCTGGTGTTCCAAGCAGCCCAGGTCCACACCAGAGGTGGGCGCCATTCGCTGCATATGGGCAATGAATTCAGCCACTTTGCACCCTGATTTCTTTTAAGTCATGTTCAACTTAGCTCCCAGTGAAAGAGAGATGGGCCGATAAGTTAGAGCAGAGCCACCAGGAAGGGACCAACCAGGAAAGACTTTGTCCAAGGCAAATTGTGAATTGTGACAATTTTGTGACCTTCAGAGAAGAGAAGATCGGACACCAGAGTACCCGGTATGCCTCGGGCAGTACCTGACACATAAAAAGTGCTCGGTTAATGCACTTAATTTGGTATTTGAATAACGCTGGGGGGGTCTTCACAGAGCTTTTATACCCATACTTCTGTTTCACCCGCATATTAATTCCTGGTAGGTAGGAAAGCTGTAATCAGCCCTTTGTCCAGAGGTAGAATGAGTTAAGCATTAGCTCCAGATCATAATAGTCCTGGTGGGGCTGGGTTTCCTAACTCTCAGCTCCAAGTGTTCAGGACTCCATGGGGTTATTTGGCTGGAATGCAAAGGGCATTTCTTTCCCCGGAGATCTTTCCTGAACTGTAGCAATTGTTCAGAAAAGGTTGCGCATCGCAATTCCTGGAGGCCCACAGGTGAAGGGTGTACTTTGAAGAGAACCAGCTTCAGAGCAGGGCTCTGGGTTCAAGTCCAGCTCTCCTCCCAAACACACACACACACACACACACACACACACACACACACACACACACACACACACACTTACAAGCTGACAGTCTTACACAAGCCCCTTGGGCAATGGAACCCATGTTTTCACATCTGGAAATAGAAAAGATGATATCAGTCATCTGAAAAGGATTCAAATTAGATGAAGGGTTTGAAAAGACTTTGTAAACTACACCATGATGCCAATACAGGGTAACATGACTATTATTATTATTTTTTTTATGTGAACATAATTTTTTATTTCTCTGAGATAAATGCCCAAGTGTACAGTTGCTGCACCATATGGTAATTCCATGTTTAGTTTTGTAGGAAATTCTTGAAGTCTTTACCAGACTGTAACATTTCACATTCCCACCAGCAATATGTATCCTCATTGGTGTTTGGTGTTATCGTTATTTTTTGTTAGCCATTCTGATAGGTGTGTAGTGATGTCTCATTATAGTTTTAATTTGTGCTTCCTTATAATGTCTAATGAGAGTAATCTTCATGTGTTTTTTTTTTTTTTTTTTGGCCATTTGTACATCCCCTTTGCTGAAATATCTTTCCTGTCTTTTGTTAAATTTCTAATTAGATTGTTTCGTTTTATTTTTTCTGTTGAATTTTTTTTTAACATCTTTATTGGAGTATAATTGCTTTACAATGGTGTGCTAGTTTCTGCTTTATAACAAAGTGAATCAGCTATACATATACTTATATCCCCATGTCCCCTCTCTCTTGCGTCTCCCTCCCACCCTCCCTATCCCACCCCTCTAGGTGGTCGCAAAGCACTGAGCTGATCTCCCTGTGCTAAGCGGCTGCTTCCCACTAGCTATTTTACATTTGGTAGTGTATATATGTCCATGCCACTCTCTCACTTCATCCCAGCTTACCCTTCCCCGTCCCTGTGTCCTCAAGTCCATTCTCTACGTCTGCATCTTTATTCCTGTCCTGCCCCAGGTTCTTCAGAACCACTTTTTTTTTTTTTGATTCCATATATATGTGTTAGCATGTGGTATTTGTTTTTCTGTTTCTGACTTACTTCACAACATGACTATTATTAGAGATCTCAGGTTTCTTCCAGCTGCAGGCTCTTTGCTGAACTTCACATCGGCCCCGACTGGCAGAAGCTGAGGCCTCTGCTCAATTCTGTGACCAGCGTTGATTGCATAATGACTGTATTAATATTGGGTTAACTTAGCATGCTTTGGTGTCAGCGACACTAACACGAGGTGTTTTCCTTTCTCCACTTAGTTCCTGCCGCTTTTGCTGGACTGATGTACCTGGTTGTGAGGCAAAAGTACTTTGTTGGCTACCTGGGGGAGAGAACGCAGAGGTAGGCCCCTGGGACTGTTTAAGAACCGTGCGGGGAGTCGTACTTTTCCAGCTGGAAGAGTGATCATTCACAACAGTGTTCTGTCTACCATTTAAGGCCCTGTGGGACCACTCAGGGTGCGAGGGCAGAGGCCGACTTGGATCCCTCGTCCTTTTCTCCTTGAGCTTGGCTGGTTCTGAAATACAGCTGGGGCCCTTGACTAGTTTTCCCGTTTAAAAATTCCTCCACACGGTGCTGGGCTCACAAAGGATGCTTTAACGCATTCTTTGCAACCCCACACCCTCTACTCCCACCCTGCAGAGTCTGGGGCTTGAATGACGGTCTCTGTCTGGCTTCCCAAGGCCTCCAGCGAGTGAAACATTTCATTGTTTGCCTAGAGAGACGAGAACTAAAGCTTGCACCTTGTGATGAGTTCTCTTGAGTAACAGATCATCCGGGGACCGGCAGAAAGAATGCTGAGAAAGTAAGATGCACGAGCAGACATCAGACGGAGGCAGTGGGTAGAGTCACCACTGCGCTGCTTACAGATGTCGCCCAGAGCGGCAGTTGTGCTTTCCCTAGACCTGGGTTGGGAAGGCTGGATTTTAGTAAAATAAATGATAATACTTGAAGAAGAAATGTTTGAGTTACAGTTTCCACAAGTTCCTGAGCGATCAGAATTCCTGATGGGCTCTGAAGGCCGGGAAGATGCTCTGGGAGCTCCGCCCACACGCTGACCCCAGCCTCCCGCTCCATCTCTCTCCCTTGTCTGGCTTCACTTCTCTCTGTCTCTCACAATCGCGCCCCCTCTAGTGGATAAGGGACTCTCCGTTCAGAGAGCCTCCTTCAGCGGTGACAAAGGCAGTGCCATCCCAGAAGGTCACCAGGTGAAAGCACTGCGTCTGGGGAACCCGGGGGCCTGCGAAGCTGAGTGATTTCGGGTGGTTGGATGGTGAGCTGCAGCCGGAGAGGAATGGTGGTGCCCCCAGCAAGTCTCCTCCAGGCTCACCTCCCCCTCATTCCTCTCTAGCGGCGTTTTTAGTTATCCTCTAAAACCGCAACTCCATTACCTCTCTCATCCTTATCAACGCTGTCCTCAGTGATATTCTTTATTCTCCTTTACCCTGGAAAACCTCTATTCTGCCTTTCCCCAGAGGATTACCTGTTGTCCAGAGTCGAAGGGGGCAGAGTAACTACCAATGAAATGAGGGGCTCTGCTCTCCCGGCTGGCTCTCCCGAAGCCCCGTCTTCCTCCCGCAAAGTCCCAGGAATTCAGACCAGTCACTTGTCTCCTCTTTATCCGTCACCACTTGCCTGAGATCTTAAAGTTGCTTTATTTTTAAAATTTTTTTGGCCACGCTGCGCGGCTTGCGGGATCGTAGTTCCCCGACCAGGGATTGAACCCGGGGCCACGGCAGTGAAAGCATGGAGCCCTAACCACTGGACCACCAGGGAATTCCCTTAAAGTTGCTTTAATTCCAGGACACTCTGTGGGACATGACAAAATATGTCCATCACTACCAGGGAATGAATAAGAATAAACAACAGGATATAGACTCAAAAACGGACACATCTCTGGACCTCGTTGCAATGAGGCCTATGCCCTTAAATCCCTCCCTGGTCTCCCCCATTAGGTGGCAGGAAGAAGAGCCCATCGCCCCTTAGCCCACTGTCTGTGCCCGTTCTGGGCCCTTCTCACCACTCCTGCGTGCATTACTAATCATCGTGGTGCTCCTTCCTGCCGAGACAAAGCGTGGCCTCACAGTACTTTCTCAACACAGTGTTCTGGGCAGGTGTCATCAGCAGAAATGATATACACTAGATGAAGTGTCTGATCCTAATTTAGACCAAAATATAGCCTGAGGTAGCTGTGAGCCTGAGGGCCTCTGGGGTCATGTCAAGGGGATTTTTTTTTTTTTTTTTTTTTGCTGTGCCGTGGGGCATGCGGGATCTTAGTTTCCTGACCAGCAATCGAACCCATGTCCCCTGCATTGGCAGCGCAGAGTCTTAACCACTGGGCCACCAGGGAAGTCCCCAGGTCAAGGGGATTTTTAATTCTGCCTTCTAGAAACGACTTGCTAATCCCTCTTCTGTTGTAGACTCCTCTCCTTCCCCCCCTCCCCCTTCTGTCCCTGGGCTGTGTCACCCTTGGACTCTGCAGATGCCTTAATGCCCTCCGGACCTGCTTTAGTTCTTGGCCTCACCAACAGATGGAGGTTACTGCTCAGTGAGATCCTTCCCCAGAACTTTCTCCCTTGGGCTCTAGATCATCTTTTGGCTCTGCTCCCTGCAGAAGTTCTAGCGTCATTTTTGGTCCAGTGGGTAGGTAAGTCACTCCTTGAGGTATCTCCCTCGCCAAAGCTTCGCCTTCCGGCTTCAAGCTGCCCTGCAAGGATTTTACATCTCCCTCCTTTATTCCTCCTGGAAGTTATGGCTCTCATTCTCAGTCCTTCTCCTTACACGGTGACCCCTTTCTCCCTGTCCTGATGAGGTCATCAGCAGCATCCTTAACGACACTGCAGTGTAGGATGAATTTGAGTTTCTTCCCCTTTCATTCTGAGCTACTATCTGGGCCCAAACTCAATGGCAGTTAGCATGATTTTACAAGACTATCTGCCTTTTATCACCTCCCTTGCATCTAGGCTGCCCTGTCTGCTTGTCCCTCAGAGCCCTGTTCCCTGTTGGAGCTCCCACTAAATTCCTCTTTGCAATTTGAAGTTCTCAGCTCAGAGCTGGATGGGCAAAGATTGGCTGCGACTCGAGCCCTGTGAATTCGGGTTACCCAAGCCCACCTTCTCCTCATTGCCCACACCCGCCTCGTTCACTCAGCATCGTTCAGGACCTTTACTGACCACCTGCCCTGAGCAGGTGCTGTGTCAGTTGTGAGGTGATAATAGTAAGCATGGCAGAGACCTGGGAATCTCCCAGAGTCAGGGGCACCATGCAAGACCCCAAATATTGAGCTTACAGAAATGATAATGGACACAGTTTTCAAAAGCCCATCTCTAAGCTTGAGACTTAAAAAGGCAGTGAATGAAGGGCCGGAGCTGGGGACCCCGCTGTTCACACTTAGCCCTGCACATGACAGCGTGCTGAGTTCTTGTCTGGGAAGAGTTAAAGCACCACAGACCCATCTCCTTAGGGGAGATATGCCTCGAATCCTTAGAAACATCCTACCCAAATCAAGAACACCACTGTTTCATCAGGAGGTACTCCCGTTTCATCCTTCACCACAGATTTATCTTGAGCAGGTTCTGAAATAGCTTCACAAATCACTTTTCCTTGTTTCTGTAATGAGCATATGGTGGCCTCATTCATGTGATAAATCTGAGTCACTACAATATTTGACTTTTAACAATTTAATTTCTCTGAAGCCTCTATTCTCTGGCTGAAAAATAGACTCCTTTACTTTCTTTTCCATTCCTTGTCAGCATTAGCAGGTAATTCTCTGTATCTGTCTTTGAGGACCGCCATAACGAAGTGCCACAGACCCGGGGGCTTAAACAACAGAAATGCATTTTCTCACAGTTCTGGAGGCTGGAAGTCCAAGACGAAGATGTCAGGAGCGTTGGTTTCCTCTGAGGCCTCTCTCCTGGGCTTCTCCCTTTGTCCTCAGTGGTCTTCCCTCTGTGCATGTCTGTGTCCTCACCTCTTTCTATAAGAACACCAGTTATGGTGAGTTAGGGCCCACCCCAGTGACCTCATTTGACCTTAATTACCTCTTTAAAGACCCTCTTTCTAAATAGTCATTCTGCGGTACTGGGGTTTAGGAGCTTCAACACGTGAATGCGGGGGATACAATTCAGCTCACGACGCTCTCTTTTGGGACCAAACTTTTTTTTCCCCAACAAAGAGCTAGAATGTGTCACTTCATAGCAGGACCGTGAACAGGAAACCAAGGAGAGAGGAACACAGCCGGCTAAGGAGCCGGGTGCTGGCAGCTGGCAGCGCCTCTCACACTTTACTGGGCCCGGGGGTCACGGAGGGGGCTCGTCAGGGGCACAGATTCTGACCCAGTGGGTCTGGGGAGGGACCTGGGATTCTGCATTTCCAACAAGTTTCTGTGCTGCTGGTCCCCGGGACACCGTGAGGAACGAGGACATTCATACTCAACTGTGGAATGATTTTCAAATTCTCGACACAGGAATATTAGGAGTTGCCTTATGCACCTTTGGGGTCTCTTTCAAAAAGATAAAATTTCTAACGTCGAACCCATGGATGCCACATTCTGGTCTCCGATTGTAGCAAACAAGGGCCAAGCAGCATTAAGGCATCCGTTTAGCTGAGCTGGCTGATCTCGGGGAGCACTCCTGATTGCCAAAGGGGCCCCTCGCCGGGGTCTTTACTAACAGCCTTAGAGACTCACTTGGCTGGACTTTCCAAACACGCCGGTGCTGCACAGATGGACCAGCCACAGCCGTCACAGGAGGATGCCGCAGGGGAGAGAGGAAGCCGGGGCAGCCCCTGTGCACAGCTAGGTGGTCACAGGTCACTGGGGAGGTGCCTCCTGACCCCAGCTGATGCTCTGTCTAAGCGGCTTAGGATTTCGAGCCTCTGGGAGAAGGCGAGGAAAAGTCTCCCTCCCCTGATTCACTTAAATTGTAAGGGCCTGCGTTCCAGCGCTGGGGCTCGGCTCTCATTAATGCGAACATGAGTTATTCCCAGGCGGCCTCAGGAGACCAGATCGAGCCCTCAGATGCCAAAGCACCTCTTAGATTCCACCAGCCTTCTTCGCTCATTTAAACCATCCTTCTCACATAGAGGCACTGAAAGTCCTGCATTCTACACATTGGCCAGCACAGCTCCTACAGGAGCTCCTGGAGAGGGTCTTAGTCAGTGCATGGGTTCCTAGTGCCCGGTCAGAACCCCGATGACCAGCGGAAGCCCCCACCTTCATGCCATCCAGGAGCTGGAGTTCCGATGGCACAGAGAAGCCGGAGAGCAGAGCCCTAATGGTGATGGGTTTGAGGCTCTTTTAGCTTGGTTTTGAAATAGATTCAATGACTAATAGTAGCTAAGACACTTCCATCCTTCATATGAAATAAACGGAGCATTCCTGAGTAAAAGGAGCTGTAATTTAAACCCCGTGTATCTCAAAGTGATAACATTTTTTGTTAAATTGGTATCATTTGTGCTGCTCCTACAGTTTTCTCTTTCCTTTTTTTCCAGCACACCTGGCTACATATTTGGGAAACGCATCATCTTGTTCCTGTTCCTCATGTCCCTGGCTGGGATAGTCAACTATTTCCTCATCCTCCTTTTCGGAAGTGACTTTGAAAACTACATCAAGACAGTGACCACCACCATCTCCCCCCTCCTTCTCATCCCCTAACTGAATTCCGGGTGGGTGTGCTCAGCTAGTCAATACCTAGAAGCCATCATAACTCAACCCTTTAAACGATGCTGTAAATCTGATGACACTCTGGGCTTTGCAGCTTGAGTGAACCTCACTTTTCCTGGAAGAGAATATCTTCATGTCAGCTCCGCCCCCCGAGCATGATGGTGGCACCAGATTTGCTCTTCAGATCCCGTCTGTGTGTTTCTTACTTATCCTGCTTTCTGAAGATGTTTTGTGACCCGATTTATGTTTTCCTAAAATAAAATGCAGACACATATGTGAGGCTGGTAGTTGAGTTTTACGTGGGTAAATTGCTACAGTTGAATAACTGCTTTGTTTTCCTTGACCTTGATGATGATGATAAAAAATACGCTGTCTTCACACACACACACACACACCTGGAAGGTCACCAATGGTCAAGTGTGATTATCTCTGGGTGAAGAGATTTGGAGTAAGCGTTAATCTCTTATTTATATTTTCATGTATTATTTGAAAATTTTTAAGTGGCAAAAAAATACCACTAAACAAAGAAAGAGACAGGACACAACTGAAGATTCCTTTTTCCAGGTTGGTCTCGTGTTGCCCCTGACCCCCAGCATAGCACCCTATGCACGTCTCAACCGCGGCAAATCCATATCACAATGTCAAGGTGTTTATTAGTATGTGCCACCCATCCCCACTAAATCATCAGCTCTTGAATGTCCCTATTTATTTTGCTTTTCCTGTGCCAAGCTTAGAGGCTGGCACATAGGAGGCACCCAATGGCTCAGACTATTTGGGAACTCAAAAAAACGTCCTGTACAGTGATGTATTGTAGGGGACAGTAGGTGTGAGTCGTATGAGATTAAGATTTTTTTCTAACAGTTTTAATGAGATAAATAAATTGGGGATAAATGCAAAAACAAACAAACAATCCTTCCTATGGACAAACAGACTTCCTTAAGAATCTTTTGTTTCCTTAAGAATCTTTTGTTGAATGTGTGCCCCCTACCCACACCCCATGAGAACTAGGTTGGTATCTTTATGTGCTAGCATCGTGCCCAGCACTCTTCATATCATTCAGTTTAAAATGTGCTGTAACTCAGTGTCAGAGTCTAAGATGATGCCAGACCCATCGTAGGGGTCCCCAAATATTAGTAGGACAAATGAATAAGTAAGTGCATGAGTTCATGAGTCACTGGCTGGTAATACTTAATAAAGTACGTGTGTTGAGCCATTTCCCGTATCAGGTACAGATTCGTGGTGGTCCAACCACTGTCACACCTGCTGTCCCTTGACAAAAAGAGCACAATTTGGAAGACAGCAGGGTGTGCTCAAGAGTCTAGGACACCCAACGGAGAGAAGCCAGCTCATTGGGACTGAGCTCCCAGTTGAGGTGACCAGCAGTAGATGAGTTCCCTTTACCCCCAGCCGAGTTGCATCACGGTCACCATCACAGGAAGGATGAGGCTGGACGGGGGCCAACTCTCCCCCCGGCTTTCTCCTGTTGGGAGCAGAGCGGATGGAGATGTGGAGTCTGGCCTCAGTGATGTCTGCATCAATGTGTTGCATGTGTGATGTTCAAGGCAAGCAGGTCTCTCGATTCACGGGAACAGTCCTCACGGGGTCATGGTTTCCTAGGCCTGTCTGAGGGTCTAGGCTGAAGACCCCATCCAGCAGGAGCCAATTGCCCCAGAGGAGTTGCTTCTGCTCTCAGCTTTCGGGGCGGGTGCAGGACTCAGTATCCTAGCCGGGCCTTTCTTTCCTTCTTGGTGACAGGAAAGGTCACGGCAAGCTGCAGGATGCAAGTGGCCCCTGGGCCTACCTCAGCCTGGGTTGGTTCAGAGGATGGTAGGGTGAGAAATCATCCCAGTTTGCCTGGGGCCAAGGGCTTTCCTGGAAAAGGTGGAGCTTTTGTTTTTAAAACTGGGACAGTCCTGGGAAACCAAGAAGAGTCGGTCACCCTAAGGGTGGGCTAGGCCAGAATATGCCCAGTGGAGCGTGGGGACACCTTAGCTCCCAGAGGCCAAACTGGCCATGGGGCCTCCAGAGGGCAGGAGAGGAAGCAAGGTGGTGGCCCGTCAGAGGAGGCTCTGCAGGCCATGACCTGGGCAGGCCGGGCAGGGCTGAGGCACCAGGCGGATAAGACGCGGGTAGAGCAGCCCTCCTCCACATTGTGAAGAAGGGGCTCTCAGGCGCAGAGCTCCTGCATGAGGGACCCCGCCCCTGATAGGAGGCAGCGTTGCGCAGTGACCAAACTCTCTGCAGAGTTCCGGCCTCGGCTGGACCCCTGCGCTGTCACGTCCTCAGTTCTGTGCCGTCTTCCTAAGCCTCAGCTTTTGCATGTGCTAAAGTGGGCTAATAACAGTGCCAGCTTTACGGGGTGTTGTGAGGAATAATGAGATAAAGCAATTGAATATGTTTAGCATATAATAAGTGCTGAAGATTATTATTGCTATATTTATTATATTCATTGTTGTTATCTTACTGCATTCGTTTTCTGTTGCTGCAGAACGAAATCCCACACACTTCGTTGTTTAAAGTCAAGTGCGTTGACTATCACAGGCCTCGCGCTGCCGGCTCAAAGGCAGTGCTCTCCTCCCAGACTGCTCCGGGGCTCCCTCCATCCTTTCATTCAGTGTCTGTGGTCATCTCTTCCCAGAGCCCCCAAGACCACCGCACTGCGCCTGCATAGAAGCCCATCCTTCCTCCGCCCCACCCCCTGTCCTCCTGCCTTCCCGCTTTTCTTGTCCGTACTCATCACCACCAGAAATCAGACCACTTATTTACCCCTTCCCTGGTTTATTGTTTGTCTCCTCCACTGGAATGTAAGCTTCCAAAGGGCAGGGACACTGCTTCTATTGTTTATTGCTCTACCCCAGAGCAATAAATACCCCAGAGCAATAAATACCCCAGAGCAATAAATACCCCAGAGCAATACCCCTATTGTTTGTTGCCGAGAACAGTGCTGGAGCATGGTCAGTGCTCAAGAGACACTTGTGAGCCAATAGCAGAATAGACTGGGTTGTGAGGTTGTACCTCCTGGTTTATATGACGTGTGGTGGTGAGACAGGCCTGGGACCTGGACCCTTTGCTGCAGTGCTGCAGTGCTTACACCTGGACACACCTCTCCTCGAGCTACAAAATAGAAGGAAACTGTACGGGACTAAAAATAACTGTGCGCATGCGCAGTTGGGGCAAATTCTGGACCCAAAAGATACAGAGAGACCAAAAAAAAAAAACTCAACTGCCACTTTTGAAGAGCCTGGAGCAAAAGCAAGGTATTGAGCCTGCCCCCTGCACACAACACCACCTGAGGGGTGGGCAAACCCCCTAAGCCACCCCTCCAGCCCGACCCCTGGACACACCTCACTCTCACCCCGTGTAAGAAACAAGCCTGCCCCGCCTCGGGAACGAACAAGCAGGGGAACCTGTTGTTTGTTCTCCCTCCCCCGCTGCTGCAGCAGGGGCCCCGGTAAAGCCTTGCCTGCATTTCTTGCCTGGCCTCTAGTCAATTTCTATTGACTGGGGAAGGTCAGGAACCCTGGTCGGTAACAGTGAGGGTTGTGGTGGTGATATCTGAAGGACTATGAGCCAATTTGGGACAGGGAGCCTCACCGATGTTCTCGAGTTTTAGTAAGCAAAGCTCCAGCTACGGAGCTGTTAAAAGATGCAAATCCCTCAGTGCCACCCCCAGAGATATGATTTGGTAGGTCATGAACAGGGCCCAGGAATTCACCTTCTTATTAAGATTCTCAGGTTGTTCCTGATGTGAGTGGTTGCAGACTACCTATTCAGGAGCTCTTTGCTCTAGAGCTGCACCACCCAATACGATAGCCACACGTGGCTATGGAGCCCTTGAACTTGGCTTGTCGGAATGGAGATGGGCTGTAAATGGAAAACGCACACCAGATTTTGAAGACGTAATATAAAAAATGTAAAATATCCCATTAAGAATGTTTTTATATTGATTACACATCCAAATGATAATCTTGTGGATATGTTGTGTTAAACAAAATGCATTCATTAATTAATTAGAATTAATTGCGCCTGTTTCTTTCTACTTTCCTTAATGTGATGACTCGAAAATTTTAAATTCCATATGCAGCTTGCGTTGTATCGATATTTCTATTGGACAGCACTGGTCCAGAAGTTCTGTGGGAGCCAGCAAGGTCTCCTAGCTGAAAAAAATGCTGGACCAGGCCAAACACGTGTCTTTGGGTAACGATTCCTTGCAGACGATATTGAAAAATTACCACAAGAAGCAAAGAGGTCCTGTCTAAATCTGGAAAAGAGTTCTTTGAAGCTTGTTACCCATATGATCATGAGAGTGTTTCATTAAGTATTTCTGATCACAGATGTGGCACATTATTAAAATATCATTTTTCTGGTCACCCTAGAGGCGAGGGTTATCTAATGTGGAGAGAGAAACAGCTTGTGGAGCTGTTGTATAAATGAAATTACTAGAAAGCACTGCACTCGATTGCACATTGGCTCAGGGGCTTATTCTTATTAAAATGTTGAGATAGCAGTTTCTGTTCATTTCTGCAGAATTGCTCTCCAAATTAAAAATTCGGCTTGGCACACAAATAGACCAGAGTCCCAGGAGAAGTTTATCCTCCTTTCTTCTTGTTACTCTGGCCTATGCACTTAGATGCTGTGCTGATAGGTAGTACAGATTGTAACCAGCAGATGTATTAAAATTTCCTGCAGCTCTGCAAACTGGCACACTCCTGCTTGCCTAAAAGATGTCAGCTTCAAGGAAATCAGAAATTCTATCTATAGAAAAGCAACAACTCTGTCTCTCTTTGGATAATTTTTGAAAACAATTTTTAATGGAAATTGGCCTTAATGGTTGAGGAAGTTTGCTGCAAAAATGGACATGCTATTAATAGACTGGAAACCACTGCATAAACATAATGAAACATAAGCCTTCTCAGAATTCCAACGAATAAATATCTGCTCAGCCAGTCAACAAGAGAGCAAAAGAATGAACATTTGGTGCGTGATTACTTGCTTCTGTGCGTATGTGTTCGGTTCTCATCGTCAGTGCTATGGCGACCTGACCGTGGCCACAGCATTGTCTGGAAAGGTCGATTCTCACCTGGAGCCAGGAGGCCACGCCCACTGGGCACACTGCCTCCCTCCCTCACCCCAATTATACTTACACTTATGGATGCGCCGGCCAGTGACAGATGAAAAGAGTGCTGGCTGGCGTGACTGACGCCATGCGGCTGGATGAGGCTTGTTATTTCCAGCCTCTGAAAAAGGCTGGGGGAGGGGCTGGAGGGAAAGGGGTGTGTGTGTGTGTGTGTGTGTATAGTTCGTGCCCACTGAGTGGAAGAAAACCTCAATAGCATTCTGTGATTCAGCTGACACATCCTTCCATTGCCCTTTCAATCACCTGGGTTAATGGGGACCACAGAAAGCAGAGCTAATGACTGAACCTCATTTCAATTTAACCTTCTGTTTCAAAGCCTTTCCTTCCATGAGTTCCCTGACTTCATTCTTCCGTTCGGTGGGGCTGTTATTGAGACATGAAATGGGAGAGGCCGGGCAGAGAAAGGAAGTGGGTCTCCAGGAAGCTGAGAGTTGCTTGTGTACTTTTCTGAAATGTTCCACTTTACTACAGTGAGGGATTCTCAACTGGTGTGTTATCATGAAACAAGTCAAATAAATCTCTGAGCACAGGGCCTGTCTTTGATAAAATGCCAAAAACAAACAAACAAACAAATAAATAAGCCATTCTTTGTTACTCTTATCACTCTTTATATTGTTCTGTTGGAAGCATTTTAAAGCATAGCATCAGAAAAACTCCTACCATTGAGGGATAACTCAGTGTTTGGTTCACTCAGACCCGAAATAGGAGAGAAGGAGAAAGAAATGCCATTGAAGGGATGGGAAAGAAAGAGGAGAAAAGACAAGAAAGAAAGAAATCAATGTAAAATGGAAACGTTAAAGAGACACTTTAAAGCAGTTGAGGAATACAGAAGATGTGGCTGAGGGCTGTTTTTGCTCAGAGCTCCGTGCCACACCCAGGGGAAAAACACTGGTGTAACAGAGGGTCTTTGTCTCCGAGAGCCTACCTTTTATCTGGGGGAACAGAATTCTTTATGAAAAGATGGTCCACAGTTCAAGCTACAGTGAGTAGGATCTCAGAGGAGGCGGTGACTGCTGCCCGAAATAGTCAGGGTAGGGAGGAGGGAAGCCAGGAGAACAGACTGTGGGCTTGTGATGGTGGGGAAAATGGTGTTTTGTGGTAAGCTAGAGGATTCACAAACCATTGGCTTACCTGGACACATCTGCTCGGACCCTGGAGATTGGACTCATCCAATCTTACAGAGTGGTTATAATCTAAGATGTTTATGTATTAATACAAACACGGATGGATATATTATGTGCTAGGAATGCAAAATTCATATGAGTTTTTTATATAAAACACGGGACTTGAAAGCAACATCTCCCTCTATGTACTTGAGCCACCCTCCTCTGTAGTTTAGGGAGCCTTTGGTGGAGATGTTTGAGAGACACTGGTCTGTGAACACAGGGGTCAGCAGAGATAATGAGTAAACCGCTGTGACTGGAGTGAAGGATTTCCTGAAAGGACGGTCCATGGATTAGGTCGTGGAGACTCCAGTTGCCAGCCAGCCAGCCTGTGGGATTTGGATGCTCTCAGTAGAGAGTTGTTGAAAGTGGGTTTTTTTTGTTTTTTTTGTTTTTTGTTTTTTGAGAGAATGATGATTTGTGCAGAGTTCTAATAGAATAATCTGGCTGCTTTGTAGAAGACAGTTTGAAGAAAGAACTAGCCAGACACGGGAGGGGAAACAAGCTGGATATAATCAGTAGGTGAAGATGTCAATGGTCTAAATGCAAGATGGTGCCTGGACTACGATGGCGGCTGAGAGGCTGGAAGGTGTAACACTATGAATAAACAACAAACGGGAAGCATGTTGGTGGAATGAGAGCAGGGAAAGGAGAGGGAGAATAAAGAACTCCTGGTTTTGAGCTTGGATAAGAGAAGATGCACAGTTCAGTTAGGTCCCTATCATTCCCCTGCCACATTCCAGGCCTGGGTCCAGGTGCCGGGCATCATCAGTGACTAAGAGACAAGATCGCTGCCCACAAGGAATGTTCATCCCAATGGGGACCTTAAAGACTCCAAGAGGTAAAAGAAGCACCTGAGCAAAGTCGGTCACAAGAGCCCAAGACTGGGCACTTTCGACTTACAGCTCTGCGTAAAATTGTCGTGAAAAATAAACATCTAAAGACGTTGGAAAGCCACTTAGAATTAGGAGAAATGAGAATCCCTAAACACTTGATCATAACCACGATGATGCCTTTATTACTCTCTCGCTGTGTGCCAGGTACTGTGCACGTGCTCTGTATGCCTTATCTTATTTAATCCTTTAATGACCCACAGGTAAGGACATCTGGGTCAAAGGGCTAGGAAGTAGCACATCTGGGAGTCAAATTCAGGTCTATCTTATCTTAAAGCTATTGTGGGGACTTCCCTGGTGATCCAGTGGTTAGGACTCCGCGCTTTCACTGCTGGGGGCCCAGGTTCCATCCCTGGTCAGGGAACTAAGATCCTGCAGGCTGTGCGGTGGGGTCACAGGGAAAAAAAAAAAAAAAAAAAGCTACTGTGAACTGACTTAATCCAATAGGGCTGAGCACCACTCTTGGGTAATTTGGGTTTATGACGTCACTGAGACATTGAAGGTGGGTGAGAGTTAGCTGTGCCCTCAGACCTCATTATCATGTTATTAGGAAAGCAATTCTCAGACCAAATTTGGACACAAATACAGAACTTTTATTAAACAAGGATTCCTTTAGAAAGCAGGCCCGGGACAATTCGTACAACTGTGAGCTTGATGGATTCTATCTCTTGACTAAAAATTTCCCCTGAGGCACAAGCAACAACATTCCAGAGGTAGGGCCCTAGAACTGTCATTAGGCAACCAGAAATTTTAACCAATGGCAGCTCACAGGACTGTCTTTGGCCTCAGTGCCATCTCTATGCACATGACCCCAGCTGCACTGGGTCCTACAGCATGCATTGGGGAGCATTTTTACAGTATTTTACCCAGTCTTCCAAACTTGAATACCTTTAATTCTACCACTGAGAGTCTATTTCTGATATTCATCATGTAGACTAACAAGTCTCTCATTTTGCCAATAAAAACTCATTTCTGACATGCATTATCTTAATATGCAAAGCCTCAGGTGGTGCTTGAAATTTGAAGAGCCGACATCTTTCTGATATCTTGCCAGCTGACCACTCTCGGAGGCTGAATTTTCTATTACAGCAACTCAATGCCCCAAGAGTTAAGGCTTCAAATAATACAAACTCATGTTTCCATTCTCGATGTCAAGCTATTTTCAAGTAAACTATGGACATTAAAGTAAACTAATGCTCTTAACTGTTACTCCATAAAACCTGCCATATAGATTTTTAAAAATTGATACAGGGACTTCCCTGGTGGCCCAGTACTTAAGAATCCATTTGCCAATGTAGGGGACACGGGTTTGATCTCTGGTCCGGGAAGATCCCACATGCCGTGGAACAACAAAGCCCATGAGCCACAACTACTGAAGCCCACGCGTGCCTAGAGCTGGTGCCTCGCAACAAGAGAAGCCACCGCAATGAGAAGCCCATGCACTGCAACGAAGAGTAGCCCCCGCTCGCCGCAACTAGAGAAAGCCCGCGCGCAGCAACGAAGACCCAAAGCAGCCAAAAATAAATAAATAATAAATAAATAAATAAATAAATAAATAAATAAATAAATAATTGATACAGATAAACTACAAAGTACCTATATTATTCTTTTTGACCAGGGAATCTTAAACTCATGGCCCAGGCATGAAAATAACAGCTAACGATGACCAGCTTTCATTATGGGCAAGGCATTGTGCTGAGAGCTTCAGATACAGCTGCTCATTTAATCTTTAAAGTCGACTGATGATCAAGGTATTGTTATCACATGCCCACTTATGAAGGAGGAGAGTGAGCCTTAGAGAGAGCAAGTAAGTAACCTGGATCACAGAGCTCAGATGTGGTTTTGGGGTCTGGACCTCTGGGGTGGCGATGCTTGAAAACCTTGAAATTATCCTCAAAACGTACATGTGTGGGTCTCCATGTTGTTCATGTTGTTTCTGAGGATGGGGGGTGGGAAGGGACTTGCTAAGGGTCTTCGAAGGCTTTCAGCCTGGGGGTCTAAATCAGCTCAGCCAGAATGCAGACGCCTTGTCTGACAGCAGCCCATTGTAAGTCATCTTCTTAATGGAGGCACAAAGCAAATGCTTCATGTACTCTTCCGCGGACAGACATATTGAACTGGGTCTTTTAATCTAAAAACCTAGCATCATTGTCCTAATTTATGGAAAATATGTCAGGTAAGAAAAATCACATTCATAAGCAATCAATTGACCCTTTGTATTTCCCAATTTAGGACCGGGCTCAAAGAACAAGATGTCTCCATACCGGTGAAAAAGAAAAATCCAGGTCTTTTGCTTACTGTTTGTTAAAGAAATGTGACTTGAGGGAATTTTCCTGATAATGGCCTTGCAAGCCTTCCAGACTTTACAGGTGATTTCTAACTCTATGGTCCTTGGCTGTTTGAAAAAATAATCTACTCGCATATTTATTTATACCAAAACAAAATGATCATGTTTACCTTGGCTTTGGTGAGGTGTTGACAGAACGGATAATTGAAATATCTTACTGTCGGTAAAGCAAACTGACTTGAAAAAGAAGATGAGGAGAGATTGAGGAAGTAGACATTTTTTTGGAAATACTTTGTCCTTCCATCTTCCTTCTGAGGTATCTTGAGTCTTCATGGAAGAGTACTTCAGGAATTAGTACAAAAAAGAAAATAGATGGTGTCTTTGATCCCTTCTCAAGCCATACACATTTATCTTAAGAATTGCCTGAGATTTTTATAGAAAGAGGTGTATAAATTTTGCAAAAACTTGAACCATGTTCTACTTACACATGCCCAGCAATCCATCACTTTACTGCCTTTCTTACACTCTAGAAATGAGGCTAAAACAAGTAAATGCCTGATTGTCCTTTGAGGCTCATCTGCCCCTTATACAAAGAGTTCCTGTGAGCACTGAAGCCTTGCTCCTTATAATACGAGGATTTGGTTATATTAATGCAGAAATTCATGAATTTCCCATTATAATGCTGGGGTATGCAGAATTGAGAACCTATTTCGAGTTAGTATATCAGACCTGAGAGAGAAATTGGTGTGGAAATTGATTTTTCCAAAGCCTCCACATTTCAAATGCAAAACCTCTTTTATCTGGTTACTTCTGGGGAAATCACAGCTGGGAGCTAATGAATGGGAAGAGACACCAAGATATCTTAGCTTCGTGTTGGCCCTAATTCCCTTTCCACCACCAATCCTAGGGGATGTTAGCTCTGAGCCTGAGCTCCTAGGAAAAGTCTCCTCCTACTGTCAGTCTATGGCCCGTGGGCATTGAGGTCATTTTTCAGAGGTTGTCATGGTCATGCTGATTTACTCACATCCTGTCACCTGATCCCCAACTTCCTTGGGACTCCCAGTCCCAATACATATGTGAACCACAGCAGAAGGGAGACATTTCCGGCTGGAGGACGGTAAGAAGACCTTTCAATAATGAATAGCTTCCTCCTTCTTCAAACACCTAGAGCATCTCCACTCTCCACTCTATGTCTCCTCTAAATCTCCACGACTGGATTGTAAATTCCATGAGACGAAAACCTTTGTCTTGCCTTTCTCTTGTGTATTTTCAACCACAAGCAGAGGGCTGTGAATATAGCAGACACCTGGTGAATACTGCTAGATTAATTCCTTCTTTGATGCGGCAGAAGCTTTCGTTGATGTTGTATTTTCTTTAGTAGATGGAAAACTTCATGAGGACAGGGAGTATGTATTAAACACTTTTGCATCTTGTGCAACATCCAGTTTAATTACTAATCAGAGTAAACGGAGAGACTGAAATAGATAAGGCAGCGATGAGTAGACAGGTTTTGTGATGCTTCACCGGAACAATTTATAACGTTGGAAAATGGGGAGGAGGTGGTATTTAGTTTTTCTTCCTGGCATGGGAACACTTCCCTGGCATGGCTGGTCGCTCTCATCTCTTGGAACACTTTCTTCATTTGGCTTTCTTCTCACCTCATCCTACTTCTCCACATCCTCTGCAGGGTTAGAGGTTAGAGCTCTCAGGGAGGAGAGCTCAGCTTGTGGGAAAGGATCTCCTGGATGTACTCTTGCACCTACACTGAATTCTTCAGTGCTCTTCTCTACATTTGCCAATTTCTAAAATTTTTTTCCTACAAAAAAAGACCTCTTTTTAAAAATTTATTTATTTATTTATTTATTTGGCTGTGTTGGGTCTTCGTTACTGTGCAAGGGCTTTCTCTAGTTGTGGCAAGCGGGGGCCACTCTTCATCGCGGTGCGCGGGCCTCACTATCGCGGCCTCTCTTGTCGCGGAGCACAGGCTCCAGACGCGCAGGCTCAGTAATTGTGGCTCACGGGCCTAGTTGCTCCGCGGCATGTGGGATCTTCCCAGACCAGGGCTCGAACCCGTGTGCCCTGCATTAGCAGGCAGATTCCCAACAACTGCGCCACCAGGGAAGCCCCTAGACCTCTTTTTTTTTAAACCTCCAGATTAAATCTCCAACTTCCCTCATCTCCACTTAATATGTCCACAACAAAACCCCAGATGTGCCCAACCGCCAAATCACTTTCTCCCACCTTCCCCATGGTCCTCATCTCAGTAAACGGCAACTCTGTACTCACTGCTCAGGATGAAGCCTTGGGGTCAACTTCGGCTCCTCTTTCATTCTACCCAATCCTTAGAAAATCCTGTTGGTTTTACCTTCAAAAGATACAAAAACCCGGCCATTTTCACCCCTCTGCCACCTCCACCCTGTTCTAAGCTTCCGCTGTCATTGCATTGTAAACTCATGAAGGCACAGACCTGGTCTGTGTTGTTCGTCGCTGTATCTCCAGTTCCTGGAACATTGCCCGGCGCACAGTAGGTGCTCAGTTGCTATTTAATGAGTATATCTCTTGCCTAGATGATGGCAGTAATCCGCTAACTCCGGATTTCTCGACCCTGGCACGACTGACCTCTGGGGCTGGATAATTGTCCCTCGTGGGGATTTGTGTGCAGTGCAGGGTGCTTGGCAACATACCCGCTGATACTCACCGATGCCAGTAGCACACTCCCTGACTCCCCAAGTTGTGACAACCCAACGTGTGTCCAGGCACTGTCGGATGTCCGCTAGGGGGCAGAACCACGGCCATGGCCTCCCCTTTCACGCGCATGCCACTCAGTGTCTGAGCAGCCAGAGTGACTCTCCAAACCTGTAAGTCAAACCATGGCTTCCTGTTGACTCAGAGCAAAATCCTAATACATTACAGCACCCATAAGTCCTCTCCCTTCCCTGACCCCGTCCCTGCCCACTGCTCCCCCGTCTCAGGCCCACTCCTGCTGGTCCTCTGGACACACCAGGCACGTTCTGCCTCGGGCCCTCGCCGCTCGCTGTCCCACTGCCTGGAGTATCCTGCTCCGCAGTCTCTGACGTGGAACCTATGAAGCGGCGTCCTCTGTTGTCCTCAGCATCCCACCCCCGACCCTGCTCTGTGCCTCTGTGGTACTTACCACCTCTTGATAGGCAGATGTGCCCAGAGTGGCACGGCGCCTGGCGGTGATTGGGCGTTGGGTGAACGGCCAGTGGATGGGTGGGTAGACACGGGCAACAGTGGTTCTATTGTGGGTCCTCCTTCACCCTCTGTCTTTGGCTCCCTCCTAAGTCTTGCCAAATCACACGTTGGTTCTGCTTCCTCCTAACACTGAAATATGACCAGAACTCAACAAACGGTATAAAAGAAACCAACGTATTCAACCAAAAGCCTCACAGGGAATACCTTCCAGAAACACGGCCCCTTTATGTCCCAGGATTTGGGCTTTATTTGGGGCTAGCAGCACAGCTTAGTGATTGTGCTTGGAGTTGGGGTTCGATTGCCTGGGTCCATCCAGGCATCCTCTGACCCATGTGGTCCCAGGCGAGGACGTTTCCTACCTGCGCCCCAGGCCCTTACCGGTGACATGGGATAATAACATGACGGAATTCCCAGGGCTGTTGTGAGGATTAAGAGAGTTAATTATACATGTGAAGTGCTTAGGCAGGTAGCGAGCCCTGGATAAATATTTGCTAGTGTCATTAGTCTGTGTGTGTTTTGTCTTCATGAGGATTTGGTGCCTGGTGAAAAGATGAGCCTTTGAAAGTTTCTACAAGTCATTCATTCAGTTGGTCCACAGGTATTGATGGCCTACTCTGTGCTGTGCTGTTCTAGGGGCTGGGAATACAGGTTGAAGAGGATAAACAGGGTCCCTGTCTTTCTGGAGTTTACATTCTACTTGGAGGATACAGCCAATAAGCAAATAAACAAAAAATGATCAGATAGTAGTAAGTGCTATGATAAAAATCAGACAGCGTGATGAGATGGGGGGAAAGGGGTGGCTTTAGGTTTCACGATCTGGACAATTTGCCTGGAAAGGCAGCTTTTAGGCTGTTACCTGAGTGACAACAAGACAGCAGCCAGGCAAACACCCGGGGAAAGGATTTTTCAAGCACAGTTACCAGCTCATAGGGAGCCCTAAGCGGGCGTTGGACTAGGTGTGCCTGAGGAGCAGAAAGAAGGCTGATGCAGGGGTGGAGGGGTGGACTGAGTGTGACGGGGAGGGTGGGAGAGAACGCGGTCAGAGGATTGAGTCATGGGGCACTGGAGACCACAGTAAAGGGTTTGGCTATTTTGTTCAAGGCTGGGGACTCATCAGAAGGTTTAAAGCAGGGGAATGGCGTTTTCCAAAGCCCTCTATGGCTGCTGGGTGGGGAACAGACTGCAGAGGGGCACGCATGAAAATCGGGACTCCTGCGGGAGACAATGACAAGTAAAGCACGTGACCAGTGGGATGACGATGGTGGAGGTTCTGTCACGACGTGACGCTCAGGTGCAGCTGTCCATCCTGTTGTTGACGAGAGGCACCAGCACCCAGCGAGCATGTGGTCCAGGTACACGACCCATCCTCCCGACCCCGGAAGGAGGTTGGCTTAGCCCTTCAGGCCTCTTGCCTTTTTTCTCTCCACGGAGATTTTCATGTAAAATTGTAATGTGATCAGTATGGGGGAAAAGGGTGAGGCTAGACTCCCTTTACTTCTAGAACTTTCTCCCATGGCTCCCAGGAATATTAAGAAAATAAACTAAAATAGTGAATCTAAAGGGACAAAAACAGCATCTTTGCAAACGCTGACCAAGAATTCTGCGCTGACAATGGATTTATTTATTAAACAGCAAGTTTTTAACAGGCGCAATAACTACATGTGGAAAATGTTTGTTTTAAGAATTTGGAAAAAAACACACAGAGAGACTTCTTCCAAAGGTTCAAAGCAGAAAGGCCCCTTGTTCTCCCCATTCTATAAATTGTGTTCTGAATGAGGCCGTATGTTTCACATTTAATAAACTGTCACTGGGTTGGAAGAATTTCTTCTCTGGATCTAGTAGACTGAAGGCCAAAGGGTTTTTTGGTTTGGTTTGGTTTGGTTTTGGTTTTTTTGAGTTTTTTTTTTTTTTCTCTTCTAATTTACACCACTATTCACAAACCTGCCATTTTCTGTACTTAGAATACTTTCCAAAATGCAGAGAAGAGGCCCAGTGAAGTTGTTAGAGGTCTTCTACCTCCTGGCTATTCAGAAGAAGCAAACAACTTCTGATCCCTGAAACAGTGGTCTTTGATCAGCCTATGTCAGATGTTTCCCCCGTTTGTCCTTACAAGATCACTTATTGGGCAGCCTAGATTAGGGTTGCCAGATCAAGTACAGAACACCCATTTCAATTTGAATTTCAGATTTTAAAAAGTGAATAGTATTTTAGTATAAGTATGTCCCAAGCATCACAAGGACAAATAAGAGTTGTTTATTTGAAATTCACATTTAAGTGGGCACCCTGTCTGTGTTTTTATTTGATTAAGTGGCATCCCGAGCCCTGGCTGGGGCTGGCTGGGAAGCATTTCCGGCAGCAGGAGCTGCTCGCTCACGCCACACATCTGCTGCCTCCTTGGGCCTGTCCATCTCTGGTCACCTGCTCTTCTTTACCCAGCTGGACTTGCCAACATACCCTAAGAGGGTGCTGTCACTGGAGTGACCAGCTCTCTCTCTTTACCTTCTTTCTCGTGCCTCAGTTAGACTCCCATGTCTATATTTAAGAGAGTCCCTCCTTCCCCTGCCCTGCAGTAGAAGCCATTATCCATCCATCCATCCATCCATCCATCCATCCATCCATCCATCCACCCATCCATCTATCCATCCATTCAATAAATATTTATAGAACACCTTTTAAGTACCAGATACCATGCAGCAAAGCCATAATCTCTCTGGCAACACGTTATGTGAACAATTATTGCTCTGTCTTGGAGCCAACTTCTTGGAAATCCTTCAGAGCACAGGAAGAAGCTATCGTGATGAACATACCAGCATCTCTGGACCTTTCCAGCTGAGCCTACATACCTCAGATGCCACCAGTTGTCCTGGAACTAGTCCTGTGAAATGGAGTACAAGGAAGCCGAAAGCTTCCCGTCCCACTGTTCAGTTAGGGAAAGCTACTTGTTGTAACAAACAGACCCCGTGTGTAGTCACACGAGAAGTTTATTTCTTGTCCAGGCAATACTCCTGCGCAGGGGCGGAAATTGGTGGGCAGCCCGATTGAGCACAGTTATTCAGGGGCTTGGCTTGGCAGAGGCTCTGTCCTCTTCACCAGGTCACTGGTCACTTCCAAGTTTGCCCAGAGTCATCGTCCTTCCAGCCGGCCAGGAGAGTGTGGAGGCACGCATGGGAGACTTAGAAGGCCACGCCTGGAAGAGGCCCAAGACGGTAAGAACATGGACTCGGTTAACTTCTCTGAGCCTCAGCTTCTTCAACTGTGAAATACTCCACAGATGCTTCTCAAAGTCACTTGGTAAAACCTCTGCTGGGATCCACCATCGGCAGGCCAGACAACATTCCCTGGTGCCCCTTTCCCAGCATCAGACCTCCCCACACACCCCAAAAGCCACCCTGTGGGTAAAGGAGAACTGATCCCTCTTCGATTTCCCCATCCTGCCTGCTTCTTGGTTCTCGCCCTTTTCAACTCGCTGCCAAGTGTGAAGACACTTCATCTGACAGGATGTGCTCCGGCAGTGCATTTACTGGCTCGTCTCTTTGGAACCTTGAGTGCCTTTTTCCATAAAAGCAGCTGTAGGTGGGGTGGTCCGAGCCCCACCGAAGCCCAGCCCCCATCTTCTGGCCTAAGGCATGGGCTGGAGGGAGGCGCTGGTACCTGGGAAGTTCCCATGGCAGCATGTGAGGAAGATCAGCAGCAGGGAGTGGGGGGCGGAGTTCAGGGCTCCCTGGAGGCTTTGTGAGTGGCTGGTTCCCATGGCAACCGTGGGGTGGCCTCCACGACAGCCAGGAACCAGCGGCCCTGGCTCGAAGCTGACGGTAAGTTCTGTGCTTGTAAGTAAGCCTGGAGCCACCTGTGGATGCAACGTGGAGCAGACCGCCTTTCAAGCTGGGCTGTTTCCATCACCAGCAGGCCCCGAAAAGCTCTGTTTCTATCTCACTGGAAGAAACATTTACTGAGCATCTGTATGCCAAACACTGTAGTGGATGCTGGGAACCCCAGAAGAAGATGGTCTCTGGCTCTTGCCTGGCAGGGCTCCCAGCCTGGAGGGGGAGTGAAACAAACATCCACACAGAGGGCCAGTGCCCATGTGACCCAGGCAGGAAGGAGGTGGCGGGAAGGCTCTGGGAGGAGGAGAGGCCGGAGGATGAGTAGGGTTTCAGGAGGAAGGGGGAAGGTTTGGTCTAAACAGCACCTGCAGAAGCTCAAAGAGAAGCTGCAGAGGCTTTGACAAGGTCAAGTGCAGGGTGAGTGTGTGTGTGTGTGTGGGGGGGGGGGGTGGCACAGGGACTGCTGGTGGCCTTCTGGCAGGAGCTCCTAAGGACTCTCGATCAAGCTCCGGGTGGTTGTGGACCCTGAAGCCTGCTCAGAGATGAGCACTTGAGGACGATGAGTCCAATGGATACATGAATACTTTCAAAAATTTTACTTAGATTTAGATTTCTTGGATTCGTTAAAAAAAAGAGAAAAACCCCAGGATGTTTCTCTGATGTTTGGCAAACCTTGCCCACTGACAAGTCCTGTGTGCACCCTCCAAATGATCATGATTATTATATTCTGGCCTGGAGACCAGCTGGAACTTTTCTCAAAAGTTGGAAAACTTTACACGGTGGTCCCTGCCCTGCAGGGGGCGTCTTGTGGGCCATGATCTTTCCCCTTGCTCCACGCAGCCCGGCATCTACACTTGAGGCCACGGTAATGTCCAGGTATCCACATTCCCACGTGGGGTGACCAACTGTCCCGGTTTCAGCACCCAGAGTCCCTCATCCCAGGAAACCCCTCAGTCCTGGGGCAAACCTCCAGGACAGAAAGGAAAGACTCAGCCCAGACCTCAGGCTTCTAAGACACTGCCGGGCAGGCGGGGTCATAGGGAGAAGGTTGGCTTCGAAGCCAGGCCTGCCCAGCTGATGCTTGATCTCTCTGCTTAGCTGCGTGATCTTAGAGAAGTTACTTCACCTTTTGGATCCTTTGTTTTCTCATCTGTTATAGGGAAAAAAGAATACCTATCTTATGGGTTTGGAAGTAATGCATGTTAAACACTGACACGTAGGATGTGCTCAGTAAATGACAGTTCATATTTTCCAGGCGAAGGCATAGCAACAGTCACCATGTAATGTGGTACAAGCTGTGTCGAGCTTTTCTATAGAATGTTGAGGATGTAGAGGAGGTGCATATAACTTGCAGTTGCTCCCAGGTGCTGACCAGACTCGCAGGTGGGGCTCTCCTGCCTTGCACACAGCCACTGCGGACAGTGGTTAGAAGTTAGAGGAGGGCTTCCCTGGTGGCGCAGTGGTTGAGAGTCCGCCTGCCAATGCAGGGGACGCGGGTTCGAGCCCTGGTCTGGGAAGATCCCACATGCTGCGGAGCAACTGGTCCCGTGAGCCACAACGACTGAGCCCGTGCGTCTGGAGCCTGTGCTCCGCAACAAGAGAGGCCGCGATAATGAGAGGCCCGCGCACCGCGACGAAGAGTGGCCCCCGCTCGCTGCAACTAGAGAAAGCCCTCGCACAGAAACGAAGACCCAACGCAGCCAAAAATAAATAAATAAATAAATAAATTAATTAATTAATTAAAAAAAAAAAGAAGTTAGAGGAAAAGCAAGTGCAGTGCAGGGAGGATGTAGCGAGTAGCAAGAAAATTTGAGCACAGAAGGTAACACTCACAAAACACATCCAGTCTCTGAACTTGAGTTTCGTTCATGTCGGGGAAGGACATGCAGGGGGAGATTCTGAAGCCTGCAAGTGCCTGGAGCAGAGAGCTGGGTTGCCTAGCTGGAGGGTATAGGCATTCCAGAATTCCCATGGAGTTCTGGAACATTCTAGTATATTCTGGCATGCCCTCCCTGTGGGCGAAGCCAGGGGGCAGGGAGAAATTCACACTCTGTTTGTGAGAAGTTGCTGCTTTTGAGGAAGTGGTTGAGTCTGCTGACTTGTCTGCTTGAGGATGTCTCCAGGAGGACCACAGCAGCCGGGTGGCCGCATCTGGAGACGGCTGCCGCTCTGGAGAGGTCAAGACTCTGGACAGTGAAGCAAACTTCCTCCAAGAGAGTGGCCAGGTCGAAACTGTACTGTGATTTCTTTCCCAGAAAGTCAGAAGAATATTAACTGTGAATATTAATATTTCCTCCCACGCCCTCTACAGCTGGATGTCTCCTCTTGAAGGTCATCTTTTGTGCTGAAGCTGCAGAGAAAGCACTTTTCTTTCTTGTTCAGGAGCCGGAGCTCCTTTAAGAACGGCATCTACAGTGACAGGAGGCAAGGCTAGTGATGAGAAGGTGTCCAGCCTCCCAAGGCTGCTCCTTGTCTCAGGACCAGTGGCTCCAATAATGGTGATGGGGAAGATGAGGCTGGAAGGAACAGCTGGGCCTGGTGGCTTTGCTCACCTGCCACGTAAAACGGCGGAGAATTCATCACCGGCCACATTTCCCTCCCGGAGCTGTGTGAGGAGGCAGCTTACTCACAAGGCCAGGTCTGGGTCTACTGTCCTGTGAGGACCAGAGCAGTGTCCTGCCTCGCCTTCTCCCCTGAGCCGTCTTTCCACCCCTTGCCTGTGCACCTCTGATGGCTAAATGTCATCCCCAGGGCCACGTGCATCCCCTTCACCTGTTGACGCCCTACCTGGGGGGCCACTGATTAGAGACAAGGACCACGGGCGTTTCAAATCTGAGCTCCTTCGGGTGGAAACGTCCTCGATGGTAGCATTTCACCAGAGTGGCCCTGGCAGCAGGTGGAGGGTCGTTTTGTGTGCTTTGCCTTTTTCTCTGCATACTTTGGGTTCTTAATAAATATAGTAAATTCCTAAGCAGGGCCCCCCAAATTCAGTCTCATAAAATGTGGGCTTGTGTTATAATGGGGTAGGTGAAATGACCACGTGAGCTTGGTGCAGAGGGCAGGAAATCAATGACCCCTCACTTTATAGCCACCCGATCTTACATTATTGTAGGTGAGCTATCTTGGGACTTCATTCTGTATGGAATGAAGACATCATTTCCACCAGGTGCAAAAGGAGCAAATTTTACCTGCATTTTGCAGACACAGTTAGTGTGATGATGAGAGATTCAGACGATTAGGTCATGGTTTGAGCTGGGGAGGCGGTCCTGGGGAAAGCTCTGGCCTCGGTACTACACTCGTCCTATCGCCTGAGAGATAGGACGTCCATGTGTGCGAGCGGCTGACCCTGGTGCACACCTGCAGAGCCCTGGGGTCAGGCAGTGGGGTTGCTGAGCCCCCAGGCCGGGCAGGGAGCCCCTCAGAACAGCGCCTGCACACCCTTCCCCCAAGCGCCCGCTGGAAAGCTGAGCACGGCTGCTGGATCTCATTAGGCCACAGCTGCCCCGCAGCCCGGATACCGTGAGCAGAGCGCGGGCCTGATTTCCATCACCTGAGTGCTGATTCATCCTGTAATCATCATCAGAGAGCACATTCCAGGTCCGTGGTTTAAGAGGAAAACAAACTTTTGTCTACAATCAAGGAGCCATTCCTCTCTGAGCGTTTAATGCTTCGCCGAGGCTCAGCACCACTCCTCCTCCTGTCTGGATCTGACCATCTAGCTTTGATTTCAAAGGCAGACCAGGGGGATGCTTGGAAGGGCATGGGGGCCCCCAGTCTGGATCTGCCTAAGATCTTAAAAGTGCAGATGTGGCCAGATGAATGTGCGCCGTGTGGATTCCCCAGGGAACGTTGGGCCCTGCACCTTTATTGGAAACACCCAATAAACCACGGGCCTCAAGGCTCTGTCGTTTTAGTGCAGGGCTTAAATGCAGCCTCCTTCAGGCTGCCAAGGCACCTGCGAGCCCACTGCTGCACGCGGTCCCCAGCAAACACGACGCCCTGAGGCCCCAGGCCGCTCCAGCGAGCCAGCTGGGAGCAGAGGAGACTCCAGTTTGCCCTTCACGTGCGGGGCGCGTTCTCACTGCAGGAACCCACTCTGCTCTGTGCACCAGATGACACGAGGGCCACCTGTCATCAGGGATGGGGAGGCGGAAGAGCTGTGCCCACCCAGGCACCCGCTCACCCACGGGAGATTTTGAAAGCCAGCTGGCTGGGGCTCAGGGTGCGCCCTGGGGTGAAGGGACAGAGTCCGTCTGAGTGCGGCCAACCCACCTTCAACATTTCTCGAGGTTACAACCAGCCCAGCCAGCTATCCAATAATCAAGCTCAGACAGAATTACTATTGGCCGGAGAGCCAGGAAATTAAGGCCTGTGTGTTGCCTAGCTTCGCGTAAGAGGAAGTATGTGTCTTAGTTACAGGGAGGTTCTGTTGTCGCTGAGGCCTGGAGAAGGCTGGCCTCCCGGCCTGGCTCATGCTCGGAGGGTGCACTTCCAGGCTGAGCTCAGTGGAACGCCACCAATGGACACGTGCACAGCGGGCCGGCCAGACACAAGTCGGGGCAGGCTCCTGGCGCTCAGGAATCTGGGGTCAATTAGGGGTCAGTGGTGCCAGAGGACTGAAAACAACTGCGAAGAGCAGGGCAGGCACTGGTGGTAACAGCAGGGGAATGCAGAATGCACAGACACAACTGTGCTGTCCCTAAAGTCAGTCAACAGTTTACCCCGTGCCAGGCCTTTTTCTCAACCAGTGGGATTGTCCGTGGTCAAGGTCGAACCACTGGTCAGCGCAAAGACCAATGACTTGATTGATCACTTACCCTTTGCCATGGGTGCCAAATTCACAGTCATTTAGGGGAGGTGTCTGCAAACTTCTGAAGTACCACTGTTGCTTTCCTCCTCTGATTTCACCCACACCTGACATTTTTTTTTTTTTAAATAAATTTATTTATTTTATTTTATTTATTTTTATTTTTGGCTGCTTTGGGTCTTCGTTGCTGCGCACGGGCTCTCTCTAGTTGTGGCGAGCGGGGGCCACCCCTTGTTGAGGTGCGCGGGCTTCTCACTGTGGTGGCCTCTCTTGTTGCGGAGCACGGGCTCTAGGCGCGTGGGCTTCAGTAGTTGTGGCATGCAGGCTCAGTAGTTGTGGCACACGGGCTTATCTGCTCCGCGGCATGTGGGATCTTCCCGGACCAGGGATCGAACCGTGTCCCCTGCATTGGCAGGCGGACTCCCAACCACTGCGCCACCAGGGAAGTCCCCACACCTGACATTTTTAAGCTACAGGTTTCCGTGATTCTTTGACTAACCAGAATGCTAGGTCTTTATTTGTCTCTGTCATTTTTTCTCATGGCTGTGCCCGCTGTTACCTCCACGGCAGGGGTTGGGGGTGGGTTGAGTTTCTAACACAGAGGGAGGGACACTGACTCAGGGGAGTGGAGGGTAAGTGGCGGCTCTTGGCAGAAATCAGAGGCAGCCGGACAGGACCCGGACACCCCGGTGATGACGTCTAGGAGATGACAGAGCCTTCCCAGGCCTCCTTTCCCCACAAGCTGCTGTGTATACACTGAAGTTTGCGTCCTGGATCAGAATGACTCCTTCCTGCTCTGGCTGCCTGTTCCCCCCCCCACCTTTGATGGAACTGCCTTTGGTCCCCAAATGGGAGCTGTCATCCCTCCCTCTCTAGGTCTCTGCCTCCCCTGGAGGGGAGGACGTCTGAGCCAGCCCATCCCTGAGATGCATCCGGATGACAGCTGGTGGGGAAGAGGTGCTCCTTTCTGGGAGAAGAGCCTGGGGGCCGCTGGTGGTCACGGTCCCCACCTCCTGGAGAAAAGCGTCCACCACCTTCTGGTGACAATGAAACCAAAACGTGGAGAGCAGCATATGGCGAGAGCGGCCTGCAGGTTCTGTCTGAGTTTGAACCCCTGCCCCCGTGGTCCCCGCGGTGCTCCTGCTGTCTCTTGGGTCTAAGAACCGATGCGCCTCCTTCTGTCCAAGTTCAAGTTGCATTTCTTGCTATTATACTTGTTAACAGATTCTTAGTGTTCTGCGTCATATTGTCACTATTATTTCTGGTGCACAAGTTGGGGCACATTTTCGCAGCTGAGCACCCATTCATTTCAGCAGCTCCCGACACGTGGGGTGGGCTTGGGCAGCGATCATCCCAAGCGAAGGCTCAGAAGACAGGCAGGACTTTGCTTCATTCCCATCAGAATCTGGCATTGAACGAATACGTTCAAGCTCCTGTTTTATAACTGGGTCAAGACTCAGTTACACTCAGTTATAAATAGCCAATACTCAGTATAAAAAGTGTTATTTCATTTTGCACTTAGTGAAACATTTAGTATTTACGAGGAAAGATGAAAGGCAACAACAAGAAAAGATAAGCTGGAGGTGACTCTATAACCTCTTGTGAATCCTAGGGTTTGCGGTCCTTATGCAGGCTGGCAACCGTTAGCTTCCTCTCCAATGAGGAGTGAGCACGTGGGATGTAGATCAGATGTCAGATTTCCCCGTTCTTTCAATCCATCCTGCAAATCTTAATTCAGTCCAACAAATAACAATGGAGCAGGCACCAGAAAGGTAAGTCCCTGTCTTACAGACAGACCCATAAGAATCCCTAACACATTGATCTCATTGATCTCATCCTGTTACTCAAAAACCCTTCAGCAGGCCTTCCCAAACGCCCTCAGCATAAAGTCTTAGCTGGACATAGCTTTCAGGCCCTATGGGACCTCCTGCACTCAGCCTGTCATCCTCACGTCCCCAGAGGCTGGGGGGGTCTCTGTGCTGGGCTGCTCCCCACACTGGCCCAGCCGCCAGCCTCCGGGAGGACCAGCCTCCACACTGAGAAGGTTCCTCCTTCACCCCCAGCCCCCAGCCATCTACTCCCTATCCCCCCGGAAGTTCTGACTCCCATCCTTGCCTCTCGAACCCTTCCCCACGTCCAGTGCTTATACATCTTTCTGGTGGAATTTCCCCACCGTTTACTTTTAAACTCTCTCAGACAGGGACTCCTATGGTTGATTTAAACTGTGCCCTCAGCGTGCATCTGGCTGTCCCTTTGTAGACGATATATTCCTCGAGGGCTGCCAGCAGCTTAGTCATATGTGCAGCGACCCAAAGCAGCAGAAAGTGCAGGGGACGGAAGGTCTAGGTCTCAGCTGTGGGATCTTGGGCAGCCGCCCAGCCCCCCTGGGGGGGGTCCCTGGCTCCCCCCTGCCTGAAGCTCCCTCCCCTGGGCCGCCTGGTGGTCTCTGCCGTCTGCCGTTTTTAGCTCAAGGCTCTCCTCATGAGAGGGACCTCCCAGTTAGCCCCACTCTCCTTCCTCTGGGTCCCTTCCGATCTTGGGGTTACTGCTAACTGGCCTGGTCACCCGTGCTGGCTGTCCCTGCTGAGGTGTCTGCCTCGTCTCCTGCCAGGAGCTCCCAGGATTCCTCTAGGGTCCCTGGCGTTACTGCAGGACCCGGTGTCTAGTAAGGACTTAATACGGGTTCATCTCATGAGTATAAGGTGGATCTGCTGACCTCACAGGATAAGATCTCCCAAACAAACAACAACAAAATAATAATTCTCTGGTAACACTGAGTCACTAAATGGCCTTGTCTTTGTCATGTGTCTCACCTAACAGCATAGCCTATGCGGTAAGTAAGGACTATTGTTATCTGCATTGTAAAGATGTGTGTATTAAATTACCTGTCATAAATTACCACACACCCAGTGGCTTGAAACAACACAAATTCATTACCTCATAGTTCTGGACGTCAGAAGTCTACAGTCAAGGTGTCGGCAGGGCTGCAGTTCTTCTGGGTGCTCTCGGGAGAATCCTTGCCGTGTCCTTTTCAGCTTCTGGAGGCTGCCTGCATTCCTTGGCTCACGGCTACATCACTCCAACCATCTGCTTCTCTCACCTCATCTCCTAGGACGGACTCTGACCCCTTGACTTCATCCTGTAAGGACCTTGGTGATGACACTGGGTTCATCCGGATAAACCAGGATAAACTCAATCTCAAAATCCTCAAACCCATCTGCAAAGTCCCTTTTACCACGGGAGGTCACCTATTCACAGTTTCCAGGGATTAAGACGTGGGCATCTTGGGGGCGCTATTCTGCCAGCCACAGTGAGGAAACTCAGAAACACAGAAGCAATTCTGTGAAAGTGTGCTGAGAAGTATAAAGCGCTTTGTAAGCAGGCGATCTTAATAATTTTCCTCATAGCGTCAAGCACTTGGGAGATATTCAACAGACGTTTTGGAGTTGAAGTGATTCTTTAAAAGGGAAACGAATTGTCCCAGTATCTATTAAAATACCTGCTTGAAGATTTTAAACTTTGGTTTTCCAGGGTTTTTTTTTAAATTATCTTTGAATTCTAGAGGTCTTCTTATTCTCGTTTTCCTATGATCTTGTGACCGTTAGGTTATTATTTAGTTCCTGGTTGTTCCTTAGGAGATATCTATGAGACAGTGTAAGCTTATTTACTACCTGAGGAAACAAAGTCATAGCGACTATCTTTGAGTGAGAAAGTACTGCATTAAGTTTGCAACAAAAGCAATGATCAGACCCTTCCTGTCACAGAATATGGATTGGAAATGCGTAGTTTCTCTTTCCAGGCCACTATGCCTTCATTCCTCCGCCATTCGGCATCTATAGGGCGCCTTCCATGCACCAAGCCCTGGACGACATACGCGCGGAGCATAGATGAACACAAGACGATCCACCCTCTGAAGAGCGTGCAGTTCATAGAGGGGGGCACACGTATAAACATGCGATTATGACGCCACGCAAAAGGAGTATAAACCAGCAGGGAACAAGCAGGCTGTACTCCTCGGCGGGGGTGACCAGGGAGCTCAGGCACCAAGCTGTGTAAGGAGGAAGTGTGGACGTAGACGTGGCTGTGGGTGACGCAGGGAACAGAGGCTGGAAGGGTCTGCAGTGGCTGGTGAACCCTGAGGTCTGTGTGAGGAGAGGAGGGAGGAGGGAGCGGGCACAGGGGCCGGGGTGAGGGGAGGGGGAGGGTGAAGCGGGCTCTACGTCTCTTACGGTTTGGCTTCCTTGGTCCTGTTCACTGCCCAGTCCCTTAATCCTGCATTGTTCTATTTACTTTTGTCTCTGTCTTTCCATTCCCTTGAGTCTTAATAAATATATACGTTGAGATAAGACAGAATATATTTGCCCAGTGGGCATCCAGGAGGCATCAGAGGTTTAGCATTGACCTGGGAGAGACCTGGAGGCGTCCCGACCAGCACGAGGCTTCTCTCTAAGTCTCTGAAGGTAAGTTACTGACGAGGCTGCAGGGTTAAAAAGAGCAGCACGGATTCCCTCTCTCCATCAGCAGAGCTCCCAACTCTGGCCTCATCCTCTAGCCCCCTCGTTCTCTGAGCAGACAGGTTAACCTCTCTGAGCCTTCATTTCTTGGTGACAATAATAAGAGCCCCTTCTCTGGCTGTTGCAAGGATTAAAAGATTCAATGCAGACGGTCCCCAACTTACGATGTTTCGGCTTATGAGTTTTCGTCTTTACGATAGTGCAAAAGCAGTCTGCATTCAGTAGAAGCCTTCAAGCACTTCAAATTTTGCATTTGGATCTTTTCCTGGGCTAGTGGTCTGTGGCCCGAGCCTCTCTGGTGATGCAGGGCGGCGGCAGCGAAGACAGCTCCCTGCCGGCCACGTGCTCGAGACGTAACCAGCTGATACACCTGCAACCATTCTGGACCCAGACTCTGTTTTTCAGTCTCAGCATAGAATTCAATACATGACATGAGACATTCAACACTTTATTGTGAAGTAGGCTTTGTGTTAGGTGATTTTGCCCAGCTGTAGGCTAATGTAAGTGTTCCGAGCACGTTGAAGGTAGGCTGGGCTAAGCTCTGAGGTTCTGTGGGTTAGGTGTATTTACCGCATTTTCGACTTAAGATATTTTCAGTTTACGATGGGTTTACCAGGACGTAGCCCCACTGTAAGTCAAGGAAGATCTGTATATGTAACGTTCTCAGCTTAGAGCCTGGAGCTTAACGGGCACACAAGAAATGTGTTAATTCCCATCACTGGGAAATTTTGCCCAAGGGAAGCTTTAATTACAGTTCCTTTCTCTGTCTCTCCCAATTCAAGGATTTGTTTCCAAGACGATTAACAGGCCACAGAATTCTGCCACCCATCAGCCGCTGGTAGCCAAGAGACTCCTGGTATTGGCATCACACCGTCTCTCTCGAAGCCGGGACGCTGAGGCAGGTGACAGCGTGTTGCTCCACGGCTCCCTCTGCATCCAGATTGGTGACCGTTACCCAAGACATGTGCTTAAATATTTACTATACGCAGAGTCACCCCAGCATGGCAGGGCTCAGGAGAATATCCAAGAAGCAAGACGGCTTTGGTATCATCCGCTCCCTAGCCTGGTGGAGCATATGCCTTGATGGGAGCTATCGTCAACAGCCTGGGCAACTGTTGCTTTAAAAAACTAACAATAATTATCTCCCCTCAGGGACTTCCCTGGCGGTCCAGTGGTTAAGACTCCGCACTTCCACTGCAGGAGGCAGGGGTTCGATCCCTGGTCGGGGAACGAAGATCCCACGTGCCGCGCGGCGTGGCCAGACCACCTCCCACAAAACAATAATTATCTCCCCTCAAACTCAGGAATAAATATCAGGTGTGACAGATTGGATGTCAATCGTAGGCAGTTAGAATGACTCCCTGGTACCATTTCCCTGAGTGGCCCAGTGCCTGAGTTCCCAGCTCGGATGCCTGGTGAGAATGCTATAGGCGGGGGGGGGGGGGGGGGGGAACAGACATGTTTCACATCATCTCAAAGCTGCAGGGACATTATCTTTATTGTTATTATTATGATTATTTCTCTTTTACAGGTAAGAAAATCTCTGGCTCAGAGAAGGTGAGTAATGTACCTAAGACCACGCGGAATGAGAGGCAGGGCCAGGGTTTGGCTCCCAGCTCCTTGCTTCTACAGGCATGGCACAGAGGAAAGGCTCACACAGGAAGAATGTCCCAGCATCCTTTCGAAAGTCTCTTTGAGGAGATGGGTCTCAAGGGCTACCCCGGTGGCCAAGAGGCCCTGGCTTCATTTGGCAGTCAGAGGTAGGGAATTCCTTCCACTAAAGGCGGCCCTGATCCTCAGGTCTCTCTGTAAATTTCCTCCAGAGAAGGTTCATGGCAGTGTCTCTGGGGATGCGAACACGATAGGGCCAGATCCAATGCCAAACAGGCGGCCAGGGGGACCAAGGCCATCGCCAGGGTAACCAAAATCCATGCTATCGAGGGATTTCTGGAGGGATTCGAATTCTCTCTTGGATCCTACCCAGGGGCATGGAGATGAGAACAACACCGGCGCACACAAGAAGATTTCAGAGTCCGGAGGGGAGGCAGGCACAGCCTGCTGGCCGCTGCATTGGGAGGGCACGCCTCAGAGGGCCCCTGCAGCCTCCAGGCAGCGTTGCCTCAGACTATCATGGGAGCCCAGGAGGGCAGCCTGTTTCGGGGACCCAGAGGCTGGTGCAGAAACCCTTTAGGTCTCTGCCCTGTATCGAAGCCCCGTCACCCCCCAATCCCTGGGAAGATTCTGATTCTGGAGGTGGCGGGGCTGGTGGTGACGGTGAGGGAGAGTCTGCATTTTCCTGGTGACTTTGATGCGGAGGCCTGTGGGCCGTATTTTGAACGCTGATGCTTTTCCTGCCAACACAGCTTCCACTGCCTCCAGTCTGGCCACGGCAACACTTAGACAGCCGCCTGGAGTCTCAGGGCATTCTCTAGAAGACGAATCCACACTGGAGTCAAGGGGAGTCTTCCCTGGGCTCATCATAGAGCTGTAGGGGGCCCGGGGGCAGGGCTGCTCCTGTGACTCTGCCCGGGGAGCAGTGTCCCCACCAGGAATGGTGTCCCTCTCCTGCCCCAGAGCCCGGAGAGGGCAGTCTGGGCTCCCAGAGACGGGCCGGCGTGAGCTCGGAGGAGGACGGCTCCCGGCAGCCCGCTGGCCCCGAGAGGGTTAAGGGTCTGCCTGGAAGCCTGGATTGCAAGGAGTAATTTGAGCACCGGGAAAACAGGCCCCTTTCTGTATGGCGCTCCGGGCACCCCAGCTTTGGTGCCTGCCCCTGGGGGGGGTCAAGACCCCGAGCCTCCCCGCCACGGTGGGAAGAGCTTAGCCAGCAGCCCCAGGACAAAGAACGCGCCGCACGGGGGGAGGATGGGGCCCCATCTACACAACACTTCTGAACGTTCTCGAAAGGAAAATAAAATAAACAAGTGCGTGAGGTAGTGACTGAGATATTCAAACTATTTCCCTCTGAAGCGGGAGAAGTCTGTCCCCTGTCTCTCACTTCACTTTAGGCCCTTCTGGCTTTCTTGATCTTTCAGGGTTATAGCTGCTATCTCAGTGACTAGTAGAAAACTCCATTAGGCTCCTTCTGGAGGAAGGGAATTAATGACTGAAAATTTAGTGCTTTGTAAACACAGTAGGGAAAGCATTTCCCCCAGGCTCGCTGATTCCTTGGCAGGGAGGGAGGCTGGACGGGAAAGTGAATGTTTCCAGGCCGTGGAGAGGCCTCCACACCAAACACTGCCTGCTTCTCGTAAAGTCCAGCCCTACGGCACTGGGGTGCTCAAAAATCCTGAAAAAGGAATCCCAGAGAAAGCCAAAGAGCCAGGAGCCAGGGAGGAGGAGACCCGTCTGCTGAGCTGAAAAAATACCAATGGGTGAAATTTTCTAACCTAAATGCACATTTTCAGTAAAAATGTATGTCCTTGGCAAGTCCAGCTTTTGACCTGAATTAGAGAAATCAGTTGTTTACACAGCCCAAACCCGCAGACTAATTACCCTCTTTGTTCTCTTAAACGTTTAGGCCTGGCCAATGACATAAAACCCTTGGAAACAGAAAACCTCTCAGGACAAGCATTGAGGAGTAGGCATGGGAATCGGGATGGTGGTGTTACCATTGCTGGCATCCATACAGCAAGTTACTAACACTCGAGGGAGGGGAGGTCGGGGGAGAAGGCAGGGAGCGGGCACATTTGATAAAATAGCAATGTTCCAGGCCCTTTCCCAGCGAAGTTTCCTGGGCCACCAGATCTTTCTCCTTCAAAGCTGCCTTTCCCAGAGACTGGCCTTTTCCTGCCTAGTTACTTCCTCCTTGAGAAAACCACAGTAACATCATTTTAGCGAATCTTCATAACTCTGAAAGTTGGCCAGTCCCACTTGGAGACCTGGGGGATGGAACTGCCAAGGCCTGACCCAGGAGATTCATTCATTCTTCCCCAGCTTCTTGGTTTGGTTGTGTGAACTCATTTATTCTTTGAACAATAGTACTGAGTGCTTACTGTGTTCAGATTTTGGGGGACGAATCTTTGAGATTCAGGAATTGAGGCCTTCAAAGACTGTCTCATTATCTGTCATAGCAACAGCAGCCAAAAAAGTGTATTACTTTGGGGATATCTGAGTTTTCGAGTCAACCCGCCATGACTTTCTCTCTGTTTCTTCCTATGTTTCCACGGCACCAGCCAGACTCGTGAAATGATATTGCTGTGGGTCTTCTAGGCCTCGGAGCTCAGAATGACCCTTCCTATTATTTCAACATCATTATGAATTTAATTTAATTTGCAAAAAAGTTCAGCAATCATTTATAATAGGATTGTAAACCAATCTAAAATTTTTAAAAATGAATCTGCTACCTAAGTCCTCTGAGAAGTTAGAATATACTTTCCGAGTTTAGAAAATCAGAAAAAGTAGGCTTTGTGTATCACATACAAAAGAGAAAAGTCTAGAAGACACAACTTGGAGGTGTCCAAATCAAAGATTAAGCAAAATTAAAGATGCTGGTAAGTAAAATAAATAGCATTGGAAAATGTCACCACTCAGGTAGGCTGGCAGAGAATTTTAAAATTCTCTTTTCTTGCAAAGGAGTACAGGCAACAAATACTCAGCAGCCCTTTGACCTAACGCTGTGCCACAGAAAGAATGCATCTGATGTCCATTTTATTTTATTTGCATTTTGCTCTGTTCCACAAAGGAAGGATTTAAGGGAGTTTACAGAGGAGACACAAAATATAAGTTTAATATACACTGAAAATAGGAGCAAGTGAAAAAGGAAAGATAAGGGTGGTTGACATACAGTGGAGCCAGGAGTGAAGTGAGGAAAAAATAGAAAGTATACTGTTCAGGTTCATAGACTTCCCTCCAATGGGCCACAAGTTTGGCACTAGGAGTTAATGAAGAAAGGGAAACAGATGAGTGTTTAACATAAAAGGGATCATTTACTTCTGAGATCACTATTTTTGGAATCAAGGAAAGGCAGGCATTTCTCCTGAGGGCCTTTCCTCGCGCATCTGTGTAATGTACTAAGCCACAACCTTAATAGCACCCTGTATCTGACCTCGCCTCAAATTTAGAACTGTGAAACTTGCTTAGGACTTCATTGTTTTCTTGGTGCATAGTCTGCTCCCACATACTACATACCTGGGCACATACTTATTCAGTTTGGATCTGTGTACTTTGGTCCAGACAATGGCATCTTCCAGAATCTGCCCTACAGATCAAGTAGGCAGAAAATATCACCAATGACTGTAGTTTTCAATCCCCACATTGTAAGGAACGTCCCGACAACGTGAGTGTCCAAGTGGGACAAATAAGAAAATTGAGTATGATGCAAAGATCACCTGATTGGTGTGGAGTATTGGACAAGTCCCCAACCTTCAGCCTGTCGGGGGAGGGGGCGGGGCTCCGTGAGATCCAGGCACTCTTGAGACCCTTCCCAGGTCCAATCTACAGGCCACGGAGACCAGAATGGGCGGTTTGATATTTTTAAACGGTGACAAGTCTGTATTCCATCCCTTAGATGCTTTCCCCCTATGGTCACATTAAATGTGTTTAATTGATGCTTCTTCATGTTAGAGTATAAATAAGCTGTTCCCTTTGATAGAAGCCTGGAGCTTCCCCTAGGAGGAGGGCACATCGGGATCAGCCTTCTCATTAAATGGCAATTAAACGACCAGTTTCCTCACCTAGTGCCCGGGCTCCCGCGCTCCCGGAGTAGGGAAGGGCGGACACGCCATCTAGTGGTCGCTCTCAGAACGTCCCCCAAGGGCGGGCTCCTGAGGCTCCCGGCGCTCTGGGATGAGAGGCCCCGGCATTCCAGAGGTTAACCTAGAGCTTGTTGGGTCTCGCGTTCTCCTTCCAGCCTGGCTAAGCCTTTCCGTGAGGGTGGTCGCAAAGGGGCCTGGGCTGATGGTAGGCAAGAAACCCGGTTAAGAAAGATGCGGCGTACCCTCCCTGCAGGGCAGCGTGCCTTTGCCGCAGGGACTTCTCCCTGACTCAGATCCCTGGTCCTTCTGCATCCCTGTGCTACGTCTCTCTGCTGCCTTCGCCGCAGAAGCCCTGGGACGCCCCTGGCTCCGCACCGCAGCTGCTTCTACCCCCTAATGCTGGCACACTTCTCCTTGTCCTCTACTGTGCAGGGCTCCCTGGGCAACTCAGGGGAGCTCGCCCTTGCCGTCTTCCGGGTCTTGGAGCTCAGGATGACCGATGACCCTTCTTACTATTTCAACATCATTATGAATTTAATAGGTTTTTGCAAAAAAAAAGCCCCGGGAAACATTTGTAATAGAATTTCCATGAGAAAATGTATTCCATATTCCAAACAACCAGCGTGTATACAATCCAATCATAAGATAAGGGCTTCCCTTGTCTATAACTTCTCCTACCTGGCATCTCATCCCCCTAGTTCTCTTCCCCAGGTCAAGATCAGGGCCCAGGACTCTGGGACCCGGTATTCACTAAGTCAGGGGTGAGGGGCCCAGCTTGGCTTAGGCCGGGCCACTTGTAGGATTCAGATCAGATCTGCCTGGGCAAGTCAGATGGAGTGTGGGGTGGACCGGCCAGGAGCTGTGTGCAGTGCCGCCCAGAGCACGTAGCAGGCACAGAGATGCACGGCCCAGATGCCCTTCCAGAAAGGGCCTGAGGCCCAGTTACAAGGAGCGCGGCTGGCTGACAGCATCCAGGTGTCTGCTCCTCCAGGACATGCCTCGGCTTTCAAACCTGGTTCTACTCTTCTTCGGGCGGCCCAGGCCAACCTCAGAGCAAGGCTGTGGTCCAAAGGCCCAGTGTTTCTGCCCAACACAGGACTCCTTTCCTGGGCAGGCTGTGCTCCAGAATCCCTGTTGAGATGCCCCTCTTGCCTGATGGGTCCCCTCCCACAGGAGTTTCTCGGCTGCATGCTTAACTCCATCTCTGGGTCTTTCCTGGAGAACGAACCTAACAGATTGACTTACCCTATGGAAGTCAGCATCCTTGGCATTTTGGAGATCATGTTCCCCTTTTGAGAGCATGACAATAACTCTGGGGGTCTTCCCAGGAAGTGTACACACACACACTCAGTTTCACGGAGTGCAGACCTCCCAGGCCACCCCAGGGGGCTCTGAGTCAGGTTGAGAACCCCTGGTTTGAGGGAGGGTGTGGGCGCAGGAGGGGAGGGGAATGGTGAGATGGGGGTGCGGGTTGATAAGAGAGCTTCAGGCGTTTGCAGAGAAGGCTTAATTCTAATTTCTGCCTCAGATGTGACCCTCAGCCCAGCTTCCTATGAGCTCATGGACTCTGTGAGGACAGATCGGAAGCCAATTCCCTTAAGTGCTCTGCAAGGCCCTTCAGGCAAGCTGCCCAGCTTGGTCCCCTATGGCTCTGGCACAATGAAGGCTCAGAGAACAGAGCTGGTTCAGCCTTGGAGTGCCAGGGCCCGGTCGCCCATCTGGCAGGGATGGGGGTGGGCACCACGTTGTCTGGAGAGACCACCGTGTCTACCAGGCCCTGGAGAAAAGGTTCTAGGCACCTTGGAAGGCAGCATCCTTGAAGGTGGACATCACCGAACAATGTCCAGCCGGAGAGAAAGAGATGCAGCTCGGAACTTGCATCTAACAGGACCTCCTCCAGAAAGTCCCCCTGCCTGAAATAACTGGCATGGGTTTGCAGGGGGTAGGTGTCCTCCATGAGCAGGTGGGAAAAGGAGCCAGAAAAACAGGATTCTGCAAGCTGGGCAGTGGTGCTGTAGGACTTACAAAGGCAGACGCAGAGCACTTATTATTTACCAGGCACCATTTAAGCACTGACATATAGCACCTGATTTCGTTCTCATATTAAACCTGTGTGATAGGTCCTATCATGAGTTCCATTCTGCACTCAAAGCCACTGATGCACACAGAGGTTTAGCAACCTGCTAAAGTCACACAGCTGAAAATCAGCGGAGCTCGGATTTGATCCCACACAGCGGGGGGTCTGTGTTTTTGATCTCTATCTGTGCTGGCTCTGTGCTCCACAGTGGTCAAGAAGTTGGACCTTGATGTCAAATGGCTTAGAGTACATTCCCAGCTCCCCCTCTTACAAGTTGTATGATGTCAGTAGGTTTCAGACCTCTCCATGACTCAATTTCCTCAACTGAGTGTAAAATGACATTAATCCCACCTCACAGAGATCTGTGGGGTTTAAATGAGTTAGTCCTGTAAAGGGCTTTCGCTGGCACTCAGAAAAATGCTCAAAGTGACATTGCATGTATACGAAGTCTTGGACGTATGCCATTCACAGAACTCAAAGTGGCTTCTTCAAAGAAACTTGTGTTCCAAACCTCCCAGGCTGGCCCAGGCCAGCCCAGCCACAGAGGGCCTTGAGGTCAGGAGGCCTGGGGCAGGCACGGAGTTAAGGAAGCCAGGCGCATCTTTCCCCGCGGGTTCCTTGCTGGGCCCGGGGCCCCACAAGCGCTCCTGGTTGCCTGGAGCTCTCTATCTTCAAAGGGTTTACATCCTGGGAGCCTGCCCAGGCCCTGCTCATTCCTACCAGTGCCTGAATCAATAATGCTGTTGTTTCCCTGAGAGACGAGGGGCGTGTGGGAGAAGGCTGAGGGGACCCTGTCACCCACCCAGCTGTCTGAAGGCTGGCCTGAGCCGGGAGAGGGAGCGCCCACGTGGGTCCCGGGTCCCGCCTGCCTTCCATCAGGCCAGCCCGTGGCCTTGCACAAAGGAGCAGTTACAGGGAGCACGGCTTGCTTTGTAAAAGGACACCCTTCTAGGGAGTTTAAAAGCCTCTGATGAATACAAATTTAATCAACGTGAAACTTTTCTACTACACGTACTTCGTACTTCGTGTAAAGCAATACGCACTCACATTCAGGAATGCTGAACCCCAGTTCTACAGAAAAGTTCCTACAGGCAGAAAGAAGAGAGAATCCCGGTTCTAAGACAGGGGAGGTTGCGGAGAGGCGGTGGATGAGGGCGGGGCTGTGTAGGTGTAGAGCGTGGGGTGCAGGGCTGGGAAGAAAGGAGGAGTTTTTAGAATGGATTTTCACCGATTAATACATTATGTGGGTGTTTGTTTAAAATCGGATATGAAATAATTAAAAACACAACGCAATTTCACTTTATAATTTGCATTCCATCAATCAGGATCCACAAATACTCAAAGGCCTTCAATGGAGGCTTTTCTTGAATGAACCTAAATTTTAATCTTTTACTTCTCATTTCAGAATTCATTACTCTTGTCTCCTTAGAGGCTTTTTTTTCCCCCTGGCATGGCATTAAGAGCTGGAGAGTGTAGTCTCATCATATAAAGGAACTTTACAAGCCACAAGTTCCTCCATTCTCACTTTAGCTGGAAGCATGAGCTACTTGCAAGGACTGCAAATAGTCATTTCACCCCTGACTTTCTTTCCCTGTATGCAGCATCAGAACTTAGGTCACTTTGGGACTTCCCTGGCAGTCCAGTGGTTAGGAATCTGTGCTTCCACTGCAGGGGGCACGGATTTGATCCCTGGGCGGGGAACTAAGATCCCAAAAGCCATGAAGTGCAGCCAAAACAAACAAACAAAGAAACAAACAGAAACCAAACAAACAAAAAAAACCTTAGGTCACTTAGCATCTTTTACAGATATAGCAATAAGAGGTGGTTTTTTTTTTCACACAAATTTGTATAAAGATATTTTTCCTAACAAATGATGCTTGATTAAATCAGTTAATTTAATTATAAGAGCACCAGAAAAGTTTATTTTTAAAAACTGCCCTAGTGACTTCCTTGGCGGTCCAGTGGTTAAGACTCCACGCTGCTCCCAATGCAGGGACCACAGGTTCGATCCCTGGTTGGGCAACTAAGATCCTGCATGCCACATGGCATGGCCAAAAAATAAAAATTAAAAAAAAATAAAAGAATCAGCCCAACATGCTTCAAATAATTCATCGATGTGGCTCTACTCCCTGTAGATTGGATTATATAAGAGATTGCCTATTACTTCCTGCTTAAAAAGAAAAATAAAACTGCCCTATAGTTATTAGTTTTCACTTTTATTCTTTTTTGTTGGCTTTACTCAACAAATTGTAAGTGCTTATTATAGACCAAGCATTAGTCTAGCCATGGGGATATAACATTGAACAAAATAGACAAAGGTTCTGCTTTTCTGGAGCTTTGATTTTAGAATAAGCATATTTTTCAAGCGAGTGAACTAGTTTCTGAGTGTTATGGCAGTGGTGTGCGGGAGGGATGAACTGGCCAGTCCTTCAAGGCGGGAGTGTCTGGGTTGAGAGGTGGATGCCACGGTAGAGCCAGCCACGTAAATGTGGGGCAGTAGGCTGTCTAGGGAGCAGGACAGCAAGTGCAAAGGCACTGAGGTAGGGATCCACTCAGAGAGTCCAAGAACAGAAGGGCCTCCTGGCTGGAGCGGAGTGAGAAGATGCCATCCGAGTGGTCAAGCAGTGCTCCGAGTGCCCCAGTGAGGTTAGGGCTTCACTGTCAATACCTTGAGAAGCTATGGTAGGTTTTTAAACTAGGAAGTGACTAGATCTGATTTGCTTATAAAGATCCTCTGCTGTCAAGGATTTGCTGCAAAATAGTGTGGGGAGAGGGGAGAAGTGGGTCGGGGTCTAGTTAAAACAAGACTGGCCATGGGGTGCTAAGTATTGAAGCTGGGTGGTGGGGTTTTGGGGGGGTATTACATTCACTTTTGTTTTGTGTGTGCTTGAAAATTGCTATAATGAAAGTTTACAGAAGAACTCTTTAGACTGCAGAAGAAACAAAAGTGGGAAAAAAGAACCCTTTAAACTTCAAACGGACAAAACCAAGCAATAGCAAAATACCTTCTCTGGCCACTCTGGTGAACAGATTATGTTGGGATGGAGGGCAGGGGACATCCAAGTAAAGGGTTTCTGCAGTGGTTCAGGCAAGCACCGTGGGGCAGGGGGAACGGAAGACATGAAGTAGGTCTGGGGCATTTTGGAGCTGGAGCCCACTGGAATTGCTCGTGGGCTGGGGGTGTGGGGAAGGGTGGGAGGCATCAGCACAATGGACTGTAGGGCAAGTCATTATCCCCAAATGTGCCTCTTGCCGCTAGACGGGACTGTCATCTATTGAACTGCATTAATTAGCTTATTAGTTGGAGGATGTGTATTTATCACATCTTTGAGTTTCTGTATTTTCTGGTGCTTTGACCTGTGGGCCTTCCTGTTCCTGGAGGGACTGCCCCTCCCAGGGTTACCAGTTCCTAGAAAGAAGCAGCAACTGGCCTGTGAGAACACTTTTCAAATACAAACCAACCAATCCAGAGCCCACAACCCACATCCCAGCCACCTCCCTTATCTATCGGGCTCTTACACCCGGGGCCACTAGTCCCCGGCCCTAATCACCCCAGGCCCAGGAACCAGACAACTCAGGATAGCCTGTATACCCTAGAGCCTGCTGAACTATTCCCAAAACCAATCCCAAGCCTGCTTCCCCTGCCTTGTCCATCCCCTGCAGTGGATAAACCATAGTGAAGACTCTTCCCCATCATCCCCGCCTCCGTCTCTGGCTCCTGATTGACCTGGTGCTTCCCCGTGTGGCCCTGCTCTTGGAAACTGTGAGTCTTACTTTACAATAGCAATTGTCTCCTGATCTGCTGGCCTCACCATACCTGAATAGTCATACAACTTACATTTCAAAACAGAGGGCATTGCCTGGTTCTATTCGACACCAGGAAGCCCTCCCCACCAAAATGGATGACCCTCATGATTGGCAGCCTGAAGTCCTTCCCTTTCTGTCTGCACGGATCTGTGTCTGCCACTGACCTCCTGCTTAGAGGCAAGTGTCTCAGAGTTGAGTTGTGTTGTGTTGTCGGTCCTGGCAGGAAACCCAGTAGGACTGCTCTCTTCCAAGCACCCAATATAAGCCATGTTGAAAAGGGGGAATTTGATGAGAGAAGAGAGAGAAAAGGACCATTTGCCAATGGAGCCCTCTTGGGGCTGATAGGCCTGGCAGGGTACTGAGGGATGCGGGCAGCCAGTGGGGCCACGTTAGGGCACCGCTACCTGCTAGAGCCTTCCAGAGAAAAGCCAAGAAGAGGGATACAATGAACAAGGGAAGTGGAAGGTACCTAAAAATTCTCTCGTGCTCTTAAACAGGGCTGCACGTTACACAGTTCCAGGGGCGTTGTAGCTGTGTGGACGGTGCCCTGGAGCTTGTAGGGCACTTGGCTCTTCCAAGAGGGTACGAGAAGTGGCAGGAGGTCAAGAAGTTACCAGAGCTTTCTTTCCTACAGGCTGTGACCTGCTGCCACGGCAGGGTCTCTCAGAGTCCCCTTGTGAGAGCTATTGCTGGACAAGGCTGCCCACCAAGGTTTCATCTCTCATGCCTCTGCCCAGTCCCTGTATCGCCATGGGGCCGTGTGACCACCCGGCTAATGGAACTGAGTGCAAGCTGTGTGCATCACTATTGGCCAAGAGGGTGAGGTGTCCAGGTGTCTTCCCATGATCTCTTGTCTATCAAGGTGACCTGGGAGGCCAGGTGTTGAAGATGGAAGTGCCACATGATAGAAGGAGCCTTGAGTCACTCCTTGGTGGAGGACATTCATGAGTGAGAAATGAACTTTTACGGCTTTCATCTGAGCTTCTGAGATTTAGGGGTTATTTGTTAAAGCAGTCGGCCTATTCTGACTACTGCCTGCTCTGAGTGGACAGAAATCTCATGGATAACTGGAGTCATAAATAATCCCCACATGATCGCTTAGCCAGTAATTAGAGCTCTGGTCTGACCAAGTCCTGTGTGGACTCAGTGAAAGAGAAGCAAATGTCTTTTTCTACCCACTCCATGATAAGGATTGTTAATGAGCATCAAAATGGCCAGGAGACTGAGAACAAAAGGCAGGAGGAATGAAAGGCCTTAAAAAAAGCACAGATCGAACAACCAAACCTGAGAACATCATTTAGCCTAATTGTAGAGGGAACTGTGAATAAGAAACAAAGTTTAACACAGTGACTGCCAAATCAGTCATCATTTATGCAGTAAACATTTAGTGACCACCTGCTACGTCCAGGCACTGTGCTGGGTGTGCCGTGGAAAATAAGTCAGACAGGGTGCCTGTCCTGAAGGAAATTATAATCTAGGTGTGGGAGATGGAGACAAAAATGAATATGTAAAAGAATAAGTGAAATAATTGTGAGTTGTATCAGGGGCTTTGAAGGACTCAAAAAAGGGATGAAACAGAACAACTGTGGGAAAGCGTAAGGGGGAGAGGGGAAAGCTCTCCCTCAGAGCCAAACAGAAGAGAAGGGTGGGTTACAGGCTGAGCAGGGTAAAGGTCAGGGCTTGGAAAGCGAGGAGGATGGAGAAGGGGAGCCAGAAGCATTCCAGGCAGGGGGGAGGGCAGCACGTGCAAAGGCCCTGAGGCTGCAGCTGTACATGCTTGAGCAGCTGAGTAAAGACCACTGTGAGACCAGGTCAGGGTGAGGGAAGGTGGCATGAAATGAGAGACAGAGAGGCTGGATTAAACAGGGCCTGGGCCGTGGTGAGAATTTTGACTTTTATTCTCATTTCAGTCTCTCACTGCTTCCTGGACTTTCTGTTTCAAAGGGCCCACCTCCTACAAACTATTAGGTAGAAAATAAACTACAAAGATCTATTGTACAACATGGAGACTACAGCCAGTATTTTATAATAACCATAAATGGAATATAACCTTTAAAAATTGTGAATCATTATATTGTACCCCTGTAACTTATATAATATTGTACATCAACCATACTTCAATAAAGAAATAAAGAGATTAAAAAATTAATAAATAAAAGGGCCCACCTCCACCTTCATCCAGACACTCTGGAAGTTTTACAGAGAACCTCTTTCCAGCCTCTTCTGAGGGGGTGGTCATCTGCTCCAGACTGAGCGCAGCCCAGCGGGGGCTTCATTTTCTCCACCTCCTCCAACTCCGGCACCAGACGCAGGGCATGGCTTCCGGCCACGTGAAAGGCAGGACCCGTGCTTGCAGGTACCTGGACCTGGTCATCGCGGCTGGAGGTTTCCGTCCTGTCTCCGAGGGGCCAAGTCAGCCTGTTGCTGCCAGGAAGCTTCACACCCTGTGCTTTTGGGATCAGGGGAAGCACACACACACAGAGGCCCATCCTCCCAGGGCCGCGGCCTGAAGCCAGCATCAGAGGGGAGTAAGCTACAGAGGAAACTGATCAGGGAGCGCCCTGGGGGCACCGAGGGGCGGGGCTGAAACTGCCTGCCCCGCGGCGGCGGGCGTGGGCGGTGGGCGTGGTGCCGGTGAGGGGGCCCTGCCAGGGGTGGTGAGGTCAACGCCAAGGCATGCCCGGGGCTTGCCTGACACGCCCTCTGACACCAGCCGCAGTGGCCAAGCTCTGCCTTGAGGAGTACTCGTACAGGGTCCAAACCAGCCCTTGTCACACAAGCCACACTACTTCTGACGGGCGCCGGCCGCGGGGCAGGTGTGGAGCCTCCAGCCTCAGGCTCCTTCCACCGTCCTCCTTCCCACCCAGTTAACTCGCCAGAGACCCGGCCTGAGGGCTGATTTGTCATGAGGACGGACAACACAAGGGTCTGCAGTGGAATCCCAGGCGCTCTTTCCTAGCGGGTCCTCTGCTCAGGTCGCCTGCCTTCAGCAGAAATCCACAGCGGAGGCCCAGAGCTGCACCAGCACCTGCACTGCAGAATTCAGAATCACAGGTAATGGCTCTCAATGGGCAGACTTTCATGAAAATCCTACCAGCCTTCAAGGGTTCAGCTGCCACGGGTCACGTAAAACGTACGTAGCTTTAGTATACAGTTGCATTTGCTTGACTAGCAGCCTGGGTGCAGACCATCAAAGAATGGCTTGGGCTGGACAATTCTGTATGAGAATCCAGCCAGAGCTGCCAAGCCATGTATGTGTTAATGTTGCAATTTCCACCCTGGACTTCAGGTCAAGATTAACTCAGTGAAAAATATTATTTCACAATGTAGTAGACACCTTCTGAGTTGGAGAGCAGGAGGGATCCAGGGGGATAGATGAGGCATGGGGTATGTTTTGCCAAATGGTGAAAGTGGGGAAGTCTTTGAGAGAGGGTTCCAGGGAGAGCAATATTTTTCTTTGCGTCAACTACTCAACTCTGCTGTCATAGCCCCAGAGCAGCCCCAGACGGTACATAAATGATGTCGCTGTGTTCTAGTAGAATTTTATTTGTGGACACTAACATTTGAGTTTCATATGATTTCACATGTTATGAAACAATCTTTTTGTCTTTTTCTACCATTTAAAAATCTAAGATAACTCTTAGTTCATGAGCAGTGCAAAACTAGTTGGTGGGCGAGATTTGGCCCCCAGACCTTAGTTTTCTGACCCTTGAGATGGTTAAGGATTCTCTCTACCCATCACTCAGTTTCAGCAAAAATCAGCTCATGGCCCATCTTGTTTCATCTCTTCCCCTATTCTTTCTCCCTCCCATTGGATTCTTGGAAGCAAACGCTAATCAACAAATTATTTCATTCATATTTATATTTCAGTATTGATCGCCAAAAGAGGCTCTAATTTTAAGTATAAAACTACAATACCATGATCACATCTAAAAATATTAACAATAATTTCTTAATATCATAAAATATCTAATTTGTATTCAGTCTTTCCAACTGTCTCATCAATGTTTATTATTGCATGTTCTGAGGGTTTTTTTCGCCCAGTTTGTTTGTTTGACTCGGGATCTAAAGAAGGTCCCTATATTGTAATTGCTTGATAGGTCGCCTAAGTTTCTTTAATCTATGAGTTCCCTTTCTATCTTTTTTGTTTCTCTTTACAAATTATTTGTTAAAGAACTTGTAATTTTGTTCTGTAGTGTTCGCAATTGTCTGTGTTTTGCTGGTTGCACCCCTGAGTTGTGGTTGGATGTACTGCTTTGTTCTGCATATTTTCTACAATGTGATGGTATTTTCTGCCGATTGGAAGCTAGAGCTAAAGGTTTGATGAGATTCAAGTTTTCTTTTGTTTTTGGTTTGTTTTGTGGTACCATTATTCTGCGGGTGGTATTCTGTTCTTCCATTAGGAGGCACGTAACCTGCGGTTGTTCCGCTGTTTGTACATTAGCAGCCGTTGATGGCTGTTGCCTAGATCAATTCCTTTTTAAAGAATAAATAGAGTTAATTTTTTTAGGAGCAGTTTTAGATTTACAAAGAAATTGAGCAGACATTACAGAGAGTTCCTACAGACCCTCACGCTGCCACCCACAATGCCCCCTATTAGTAACATCTTGCAGTAGTGTGTACCTTTGTTACAACTGATGAACCAATATTGATAAATTCTTATTTAATCCATAGTTTACATTAAGGCTCACTCGTTGTTTTGTACAATTCTATGGTTTTGACAAATGTGTAATGACGTGTATCCACCACACACGATCATGCAGAATAGTTTCACTGCCCTAAAAATACACTGCACTCCACCCCTGCATCTCTAAGTCCCTGGCAACCAATGATCCTTTTACGGCCTCCATAGTTTTGCCTTTTCCAGAATTTCAGGTAGTTGGACTCATACAGTCTGTAGCCTTTGCAGATCGGCTTCTTTTACTTAACAACATGCATTTAAGTTTCCTCTATATCTTTTTGTGGTTTGAGAGCTCAGTTCTTTTTATATTCTTTTCATTTCTTTTATTTACATGCTGAATAATATTCCACTGTATAGATGTACCATAGTTTGTTGATCCATTCATCTACGAAAGGTTCCAGTTTGGGGCAATTACAGATAAAACTGCTATAAACATTCATGTACAAATTTTTGTGTGGACATAAGTATTTAACTTGGGCAAATACCAAGGAGCACAGTCACTGTAACGTAAGGTAAGAATATGTTTAGCTTTTAAGAAACTGCCAAACTGTCTTCCAAAGTGGCTGCACCATTCTTACCTTCCTACCAGCAATGAATGAGAGTCCCTGTTTTTCCACATCCTTGCCAATTTTTGAGATGATCACTTTTTTGGATTTCGGTCATTCTAATAGGTGTGCGTTGGAATCTCGTTGTTTTAATTTGCAGCTCCCTAATGACATGATGTGGAGCATCTTTTCAGATCCTTGTTTGCCATCTGTGTATCTTCTTTGGTGAGGTGTTTTTGCCCATTTATAAATTGTTTTTTTTATTGTTGAGTTTTAAGAGTTCTTTAGACACAAGTTCGTTATCAGATTTGCGTTTTGCAAACATTTCCTCCAAGTCTATAGTTGTCTTAATAATGCCTTTCACAGAACAAAAGTTTTTAATTTAATAAAGCCCAGATTTGGATTATTTTCTTTCTTGAGCCATGTTTTCGGCGTTGTATCTAAAAACTCATTACCAAACTCAAGGTCATTTAGATTTTTTTCCTTTGCAATCTTTTAAAATGTTTTATGTTGATATTTGGCATTTTACATTTAGGTCTGTCGTCCATTTTGAGTCAGTTTTGTGAAGGGTATAAGGTCTGTGTCCAGATTCATTTTATGCCATGTGGATGTCCAGTTGTTCCAGCATCATTTGTTGAAAAGACTATATTTTCTCCCTTGTACTGCTTTGCTGCTTTGTCAAAGATCGATTGACTGTATTTGTGAGGGTCTATTTCTGAGCTCTCTATTCTATTCCATGGACCTGTTTGTCTGTTTTCTCACCAATACCACACTGTCTTGATTACTGTAGCTTTATAATAAGTCTTTTTTTTCTTTTGGCTGTGTTGGATCTTCGTTGCTGCGTGCAGGCTTTCTCTAGTTGGGGCGAGCAGGCGCTACTCTTCGTTGTGGTGCGCAGGCTTCTTATTGTGGTGGCTTCTCTTGTTGTGGAGCATGGGCTCTAGGAATGTGAGCTTCAGTAGATGCAGCACGTGGACTCAGTAGGTGTGGCACGCGGGCTCAGTAGTTGTGGCGCACGGGCTTAGTTGCTCTGCAGCATGTGGGATCTTCCCCAACCAGGGATAGAACCCGTGTCCCCTGCATTGGCAGGTGGATTCTTAACCACTGCACCACCAAGGAAGTCCCTATAATAAGTCTTGACATCAGGTAGTATCAATCCTCTAACTTTGTTCTCCTTCAGTACTTTGTTGGCTGTCCTGGGTCTTTTGCCTTTCCATAAAAACTTGAGAATCAGTTTTTTTGATATCCACAGAATAACTTGCTGGAATTTTGACTGAGATAGCACTGAATCTACAGATCAAGTTGGGAAGAACCGACTTAATAATATTGTCTTCTTATCCATGAACATGAAATCTCTCTCCATTTATTTATATTTTCTTTGATTTCTTTCATCAAAATTTTCTAGCTCTCTTCATATAGATCTTGTGCATATTATTTTAGATTTACTTGAGTATCACATTTTTGGAAGTGTAAAGTAAATGGTATTGTGCTTTTTTAATTTCAAATTCAAATTTTCATGCTAGTGCAGATCCACTCTTTTTTAGGAGGCACAGAATAGTGATATGCTATCATCCCTTCATTTATTAGCTGACAAACTTCTATATTAAAAAATTCCCCTCATTAACTCTTTGGTTATTCAGAAGAATGGATCCTTTAGGGAAAAAACTATCTTTATGTGATACTTTCTTTAGTTATCATTATGAAAAATATTTTTTGTATTTTAGTATCCTATTGTATTTAGTTTCCTTATTGGTGCTCAAACTGTCCCCTTAGCACTGGGGGACCTTTTCAATTGACATCTGACATGACCCTTGTCTTCTGATAGTTTCTTTCTTTCCTTATGTGACAAAGTGGTCCAGGCTCATCTTATACATGTCCTCTCTCTGACCTATAACCAGCCATTTATCCAAGGAGCCCAAGTCCCTTTCAGTAGGAAATGGTGTTTAGAAGCCACTGAAATACACATGTCTGTCTTTTCAGTGGTCAGAGCTGGGAATTGTACATTTCATTTGTTTAAGATACAGTATATCATGAGTTTATACTGATATACTCAATTTAGAACAGAGAGGTTTTCACTTAGTCCCATTGGTTTTGTAATGTTTTCCTTTCTTCCATCTTGGAATTGCTTTATTCCACAGTACACATACAATAGTCTCAGAATATAATACCACTGTTACCACCAACAATGTATTTATTGAAAACAGTTTAGGTTGTTTTTTTTCTTTCCTAGTCCTTAGGGTATATCCCATTAGAGATTTACAATAGAACATGGTGTTTTTAAATTTTCTGGTGTCGTTCCTGTTTCTGTGGTTACGCCACCACGAGGTTATAGAGTGAAGTTTGTTTCAATTTGGTTTTGCTTTTTAAAAATTTAGGCATTTAAAAATTGCTACGTGCGTTTGTCTTTTCATATTTCTTTTTATATTTTTGCCAGTTTATCTTTGGAATGAATTCTTAGAACTGGAATTGCTGCTTCAAAGGGCAAATACATATGTAATTTTGCTAGGTACTGCCAAATTCCCCTCAGCAGGGGTTGTACCATTTTACATTTTACTGGCAAAAAGAACCTGATTCCCCATCTTAAAGGTTCATCCCTTACATTTGTAAAGCGTGTTAGGGCGTGCTAAGTGTTTTCTTACAACATATTTTATTTTATCCTGGCAACAGCCCTAGGAGTTAGGTACCATTCTTACGCTAACTTTGTAGATGGCAAAACTGAGGTCCAAGAGAGCTGAAGTGTCCTGCACACAATAGGAAATGAGCCGAGCGTAGCCTGGGATCCACGCTCAGGATCCCTTGGCACACTTGGGCAAGACAGTGTCCTGTCTCTTGTGTCCGAGTGGCTCTGCCCGCCAGCCTCCAAGTTTTCTTTGAGCTTATGGAAATTTGCCAGGTGTGTTCCAGAGCAGATCAGAAGTATGGGCTCGTTAACGTGCCCTGGGGTGTCCTCCAGCCACAGAGAACGGGAGCCCCGCATCCTTCAGAGGCACGGTTCTGAGACCCATTATTCCTCAGGGCGCCTCCAGTGAGATGGAGCCCGTTGTCACAGCCGTAACCTGCTCAATAGCTCACCTTTCACTGGTTTTCCCTTCCTTCCTGACTCCCTCCCTCCTTCTTCCCGGGATCACCTTCCAAATAAACACACCAGACCCAAGTCCCCAGTGTGGGCTTTGTTTCGGGGAAACCTGAACTAGACAAACGGTAACAGCATCTGCCTGGCTCTGAGCTGAGCTGGGCTTCGGGCACCTTGAGGTCCCAGCTGGGTGGATTGTAGCCCCAGCTTCCCGGGGATAAAGCACCCCGACTCCTACGGGGCCACCTCATAGCCGACCCCTGGCCCTCTGCCCTATAACCACGGGCACAACACACTCTTGGAACAGATGCACTGGGAAGTATGGTTCTATCAAGGCGCTCCCTGCAGCGTTTGCTCCTCACCCTCGACAGCCCCAGACCATTGCTTTGTATGAGCTTTGTCTGAAGTTGGACCATCACTCGTGTAGAGAGGCGAGGGATACAGCTGTGGCCCTGGGCTGGCTTCAGCATTCTTTGCTTTAGAAGACATTTGCTCCTGACTCTCTGGTCTTTCCTTGGTGTCTGGAAGCAGGCGATTGGACACAGGGTCTTCTAGATACAAAACCTGGGAAAGGGAAGGAGATGCCAGTGCCTGCTGGCAATGGCAATGCAGTTGCCTAGGTGGCCGTGATGGTCTAGATGTTTCTGCAAAGGTCGTGTGACCCGTGAGGTGTGTACTTGGAGTTGCCCAGCAGAGCGGAGGTTTCTTGTTTCAGGGAGGGGCCCATTCTCCAAGGTTCAGTCCACACTCATCTTCCGTGGCCTGGCCTGGTGGTTCCTCTTGGGACTACATACCCTGGGCCCTTCACACTCATGGGACGACTCCTCACGTGGGCCTCACGGAGAATTTTTTCATCCTCCCACCCCCATCCCACGTAAACCGTTCATGCAAACCAAAGTGCCTCTCTGGACGGCTCCAAGCTCAGTCCCCTCCACCCTCTTGGTAAGAGAAGCAGAGGTAGATTAGATGAGGCTCAGGATTTGCAGTCAGGAAGCAGCTCTTGGTGTTTCCTTGTCTTGTTTTCGGCTGGATTCTCCTCTCCCACTCAGAGTCGGAGGGTGAGGGCATGGCCCCAGCAGGGTCCCTTGGCTATTTAATTCCTTCATTCATTTATTTAAGAAAAGGCACTAGGCAAGGGGCACATGCCAGGGAAGGTGAGAGCTCACTCAGGGCTCTCGGTCTGGAGAGGGTACATGTGTGTAAGTCTGCCTCTGCTATGGAGGAAACCTGGGGAATTGAAGAAACTGCAAAGATTTCCGAAGGACTGTAAATTGTAGTGTGTCTGGTTATAGAATTGCAGGTAGGTTCCTTAGAAGTCCCACAAGAGTGTCTGGCTTACCAGGTTTTGGAAATCCAAGTCTGTGACATGATCGTAAATATTTCAGGTCCCGCCACCTTCCTGTGCCTGCTGTCACCGCCCCAAAGCTTCTGACATTAGGCAGAAATGACTGTTTCTCAGGGGTCTTCTCATGTCTCCCCCACCCAGCCTGGTGGGAGCCACTGTGGACCAAACTCTGCTGGTGACTGGTGTACCAGGACATTCTGAGTGCTAGCCTACCAGCGAAAGGCAACATAAAAATATGCAGATTAGACAGCGATCGGATTATAGAAAACTGTATCTGGGAAGAGAGGGAAAGGAAGAAATGTTTTTCGAGTGTTTACAAGTCTGAATTTGCCTTTGTTTACTGGAACAAAAAGTTGGCTGGTGAGTTAAGGGACTGAGAATTACACCGAACCTTGATCAACATGTTCTTGGCGGGGGGGGCTGATAAATAAAAATAAAGATCTTTGCCCCAAGATCAAATATATCCTCGACCTGCTTGATAGAGGTTAACAAAAGTAGTGAGATTAATGAGCAGTGATCCTGGGGCAAACCTCCTTTATTTTGTATGGGCGAACCCCAAAAATAAACCTTCGGCGCCCACAGTAGACACTGAACCTGCCCCCGACTCTGCTGCATCAACCTGGTCTCTCCAAACCATCCAGGGCACATGTAGGTACATCTGACTGAAACGTTGTGATAAATGACTTTTTAAGCATTGGAAACCCTAAGGTTTCTCCTGTGTAGAGATAACAGTGATCCTTTAACCTAGCTGTTAATGGGTTCCCTAGAACAACGAATCAGTGTGGATATGAAATTTAGGAAGTTGGATGTGAAGTTATGTCACTCAGATCATTTCCGCATTTCAGAATCATTTTCCAGAAACCCGAGGTCTGTTCTTTTCTCTCTCGTCTCATTCATGCCCAAGACAGCCATGGCCATCTAGACAATGATAAACTAATTCCCAGTTTGTATCTCTAGCCCGCATGTCTTATCTGCATGTCTTCCAATGGCTGCTCGGATGTTTCACTGCCACCCCATCCTGCAAATCTGTCCAATTCTGGTGAGTGAGACCACATTCTTCAAGATACGTAAACCGAAAGTGTAGGAATCCTTACTGACACGCCCCTCCCCCTTGTTCCTGGGGATCTGTTTATTCCCAATGCCTGCGCATTTTATCTCCTGTATGACGCTTGCATCCATCTCCTTATTTCCATCTGTCCTCCACCCACTTTCCTAGTCTCAGTACCAATCACTCAAGGCTAACTAGCTTCCTAACTAGTCTCCCTGTTTTCCTCTGCTTTTGCATCTCTCCAATCCATTTTCTGCATTGCCACCTAAACATTATTTCTATGTGTGAATCTGATGGAGTCACCCCTTCTTAAAACCTTTGATAGGTTCCAGTTGCCTTTAGAATGAAGACCAGTTCTTCTTCTTTGTTTTTTTTTAAATATTTATTTACTTATTTGGCCACGCCGGGTCTTAGTTGCTGCACGCGAGGTCTTTAGTTGCGGCATGCGAACTCTTAGTTGCTGTATGTGGGATCTAGTTCCCTGACCAGGGATCGAATCCACGCCTGCTGTATTGGGAGCGAGGAGTCTTAGCCACTGGACCACAAGGGAAGTCCCGAAGACCAGGTTCTTGAAGGGGACTCCTGGCTCCATTGGGTCAGGTCCCGTCGGCACCTCTCCTGGCTCTTGTGCTCAGGCCACACCTGTGTCCTTCACTGCACATCACAGGCCACGTCCATACCCCACCCGCTTCTCAACGTGCTGATCCTGTGGCCTTCCTGACCCCGACCATCCCTCGCGTCTCGGCTCAGGTACGTCCCTTTCTCCGCCACACCTTCCCTGACCTTCAGCTTAGACCAGGTGTGTGGTCATCTGCTCTCAGAGAGCTGCTCCATCTGTGCTAACGTGCAGCCCAGCTTGGGATTATACACTGTACGTGCCATCACCCCATCTCCTGTGTCTCCCTCGCCAGCCCAGGGCTTCATCAGACCAAGAACTGTGTGTGTTTTTACCGTTGGACCCTCAGCTACTTGCACGGTACCTGGCACAATGTGCCTGCCCAATCCACACTCATGGGGGGTGAATAAAGCAACCGAATCGCTTCCAGGAAGGGCCTTTGAGGTCTGTGCCAACTCACCAGAATAATCTAAAATAAGCAGCTCTGGAAAAAAGTACTGTATGCATTTGATGCCGCAAAGTAGAATTCTAACAGAAAAGCGTGCTCTGAACCTTGTAAGGCACTTATACTAGGGAGATGGGGTCTAGAATGAATAGCTTGTCAGTTTAATAATGAGTTTGATGTTTTCTTTCCTGTAGGATTATGACTAATGTAACATGACTGTAGGTATAATTAGCCCTGGTGTTTGAACCTTACCTTTTGCACCTATCAGTTTTCGTGGAAGTAAATCTTGACTCCTAAGCTGTCATTGAAGTGGATGCTGGAACTGCAATGACATCATGGTGCTGATGATGTGGAGTATTTACGACTGAGCCCTTTGGTGTGCGCGCTTGTGATGTCTCTTCTGTTCAGTGTTACTATATCCCCATGGTAATTATTCGGCTGATTATTTGTTAAAACAACACAGACCCACATTCCAGAAGAGAATTCGGTGCCATCGCGTGATAACCTGCTCTAAGCAGAGAATGATGGAAACATTGAGATTTGCTCCCAGCGATTCAGAACTAATCCTGAACGAATAATAAACTAGGTCATATAGTTAAGTCTGCAGAGAATAAGTACATCCTCTGAGCGATTAAGACCTCGGAAACCAGTACGGCTTCCAAATGGGAGAAACTAGTTAATTTCCACATACTGTGATGACCTCAGGGGAACCTCAGTCAGATTTTAGAAATGTCACAAATACATTTAACGCTGGTATCCTGGATTAAGCAAGGGTCAAGAACACAGCAGGATGAGAAGGAGCATGTGTGTTACGTGTGTATGTGTGTTGGCCAGGAACTAATTTGCAGGTATATTTTAAGCCTTCAATTTGAGCGCATAACTCCCATTGACAGTGATAGGAATTGAACATCCAGACAAAGAGAACAAAATGCAAACCAATCCCCAGGGCAGAGTGTAAATTAGCTACGTAAAAGAAAATGGAACCAGGGATTCACTAGGTGAGTCTAAGAGGAGGAAGACATCTTAAAACATTAATAAGCATCGCCTATTAAAAACTGGTCCAAAACTGTCCTCTCAATCCTCTTAATGCTGATGGATGTGGCATTACTCTCCGAGCAGTGTGTGTGACCAAGGAAATATACTGTTCCTGATTTTTATGCTTGGACCATCTTATACACAAATGGACATTTTTCAGGAATAGGACGCACAAACTGACATAGCTAAATAAGGAAAGTCAGTGCATTAATCTTGTTTAGCTCCAATTCTCTGAAAGCTTCAGCTTCCTACTAGTCTAAATAAAAAGAAAATCTCTTATGTTCATTCATCAGGCTGTGCCTATGCCATAAAGGCAAAATTTAATTCATTTTGGCCAAATTTTGACCCATTTAGGAGGTCTGGGAAGTAGAAAGTGTTAGGTTGATTCCTTTCCCATGTGAATTCTCCAAGTCGCCTGTTAGAGGGATTTGTAGCCAGAAATCATACCTACTTCCTCAGTTATTATATGCCTACCCTTTCATCCTAATTGCAGAAAGGGGACGTCTTTGAAATAAATCTAAGAGTAGTTCCCAAACCAATCTGATTAACAGAGTCCCCTGGGGAGCTTTAAGAACATGCAGATTCCCGGATCCCATCGCAGATCCACTGAATCAGAGACTCTGTTGGTGGGGACAGGAACAGAGGTCCCCAGGAGATTCTGATGCAGTCAGCCTGGGCCAACAATTAGAAGAAGCCCCAGCCTTTATCCCAAGAGAAGAAGGAAGAAAATAATCGCAGGGTGGAGTTTTAGAGGAAGGAAAGTAGCCTTTGTGGCAGGAGCTGAGTTGTAGCTCTGAGCCCAACTCAGACCCTTCTAAGCCCTTAGAGCATTTCCAGGCTCTTTACTTGCGGGTGATTCTGGTCCAGTGTGTACCTGGGCATCTAAGGCCTCAGTTTTCCTTGGGTGGCTCTGGGTAGCTGCCTCCTGGAAGGAACATTCTACTCTGTCCACTCTGCACTGCTTTCCCAAATCCAGAGCCTCTTCAAGGCCCAGCCGGAGATCCACCTCTTCCATGAAAACGGCATTGAATACATTAGCTTCTTCTCCCCCTGGGCTAGTCAGAGGCATATAATTTAACACTTAATTGTTTTCTAATTGCTTCCGATCTGTTCTGTTCCCTCACCCTATTATAAGCAGCTCAAGGGTGGAGTCCGCAGCGGCTTTAACAAGGCTGGTCGCCTGTCTGCCTCACCACTGTGGCCCCAGAGCTCCGGACTGGCTTGGAGTTGGTGCCCCATGAATATCTGTTGAATTAATGACTTTGGTGATGGAATGCTCATTGGAGCATTTAGTCAGAAAACCACAGCCTGAAAGCAAATTACCCATAACATGCTCCGTTCTGTTCCAGTCAATCAGCATCCAGTAGATATGAACCAACCAACCACCTCCTGTGTGCCAGGCACTGTCCTAGGTGCTGGCGGTACAGCCGTGAATGTCTCTCATTGTCTACTAAGTGCTAGCTTTTAAAGGAGGGTAAATTTGAAGCTTTTGAAATTGCTCCTGCGGGTCCTGTAAAATATGAAAAACAGGACACAGATCGGTTCAGTAAGAACCATTATCTCTGAGAAGCAGAGGATGACAATCCAGTGCCTGTAATTGGATTTTGCAACGTTATTGTGCAAAGTGGCCCAGTGACAGCTGGGTTTCTTCCCTCTCAAAGCCCTCCTCATCACTTTTTCGGAGTGATAAAGGCCTCTACAAAAAAGGCATTGTTACCCATTTTCGGTTTGGTATATTTTACGTTAAAAGTTTCGCTCTTTGGCAGCATGTGCAGAACAGGGCTGAGTCTTGCCCATTGGCCATCGGTGTCCTCTGATGTCGTCTCTTTGTGTGTGAAGAATTCTAGAGCCGAGATGGCAAGACTTCACTCTGGGCAAGTTGATCTCAAACCATCCGAGACTTGGTGATTTTGGTCTAAATGGATAACGGTGTTAGTTTTGCAGAAACAAATTCTCTTTTTCTGTTCAAGGTGATTTTGGTTTTGAAAACGTGGTGGCTCTGTCTGCGCCTCCTGCTCCGCGTTTCCGCTGTAAGCGTCGTCTTTCTGTGCACACGCTGGCGTCAGCAGCCCCAGAATCTCAGCCTGACCCGCTGCCCCTCCTCAGCACGTGGCCCCGGCTGCTCAGGCTCGTGGTAATTACCGAGCGAACTGATTGGGCGAGAAGCAGCCCACGGAGATTTCTACTGCCAAGCAATTAGGGCCAGAGAAGTTCCATAGACCATTAGTGTCACTTTGGGGAACAGGATTTTACAGACATCGTGGCAGGCACCTGATCCGAAGTCCTGTGTCTTTTCAAGTAGGAATGAATGTCAGAAAAAGAGAGGAAGGGACGGAGACGTGAATGAGAAAACAGAGGGAGAGAAATTCATCCAAATAGGGATGAGGGGGAAAGGTAGAGAGAAAGAGAGAGAGGCTTAGGCTGGGGCAGTTTTCTATTTATCAAAGAAGACAGCCAGAGTATTCACTTAAAGGATCAAGGAGTTGTTTTGACCCTGTAGCTGTCTCTGAGCAAGTTGGTATCCAAATGACACCACCGATGTGTCTCCCATAGGCTTCCCTAGGTTGGGGGCCATTTGCTCTCAGGCTGCCCCTGAGTCCCTGGCAGGGGACTTCCTATAATGGGGCACCTGGTGCTTCACCTCATGCCCTTTGCCAGGAGTCCAAGTCATTCTTCCCAGCAAAGGTAGCTTGGTGATGTTTTGGTAGTTACTTTGAGGCATTAGTAAAATGGATTTGGTTTCAATAAATGGTCTATCTCATGAGGTAGGAGTGAGATTGGGCTCAGAGAGGCAGGGAAATGACTTGTTTTCTCCGATCATGCTCAAAATACATTTGAATATATCGGTTTTCTGGTTTCCTTGAATAGAGGTGCCACCACATTGTACCAAGGCAGGAGTCAGACCCATCCCTGCGTAGTGTCCAGCATGGATTTCTGATTTGATGTTATTCTGATTTCTGTACACCTGGATTTCCTGATTTGATGTCATTGAACATATTCAGTAAGAGCAATTATTATATGACAATATAAACAAGACCTTATTTATTTATTTATTTATTTATTTATGGCCGTGTCGGGTCTTCGTTGCTGCGTGAGGGCTTTCTCTAGTTGCAGCAAGCAGGGGCTACTCTTTGTTCTGGTGCGTGGGCTTCTCACTGCGGTGGCTTCTCTTGTTGCGGAGCACGGGCTCTAGGCACGGGGGCTTCAGTAGTTGTGGCTCGCAGGCTCTAGAGCACAGGCTCAGCAGTTGTGGCACACGGGCTTAGTTGCTCCGCGGCATGTGGGATCTTCCTGGACCAGGGCTCGAACCCGTGTCCCCTGCATTGGCAGGTGGATTCTTAACCACTGTGCCACCAGGAAGCCCAAGACTTCATTTTTAAACCTTTGTAAAACCTGATGATAAAACAAATCAGAAAAGTAAAATGATGGCAGTCTGTGCAGAAAATTTTTATTTTAAAAACTGGGTCACTCTAGGAGACCCCAGAAATCTTGGGCTACATACCCCCAACTTGGCTATCTATCTATCTATCTATCTATCATCTATCTCTGTCTAATCTATCAGTCACCTATCTATCATATACCTATATCTATATCTTATCTATCATCTACCTACCTATCTATCTATCTATCTATCTAGTATCTATCTGTCTATCTATTTTTCTAGCACTTGTTTCCTCACAGCAAGCTGTGTCCCTGAGTTCTGGGTGATTCTTCATACCGTCCTCATATCACATCTCAGAGTCTAGCATTTGTCTGGATTCTTAAGGTAATGCCTCCATACTGTGGGCTTGTTCCTTGTCATTAGGCTTCCCGAACACTCTGAAAGCTGAGGGCCCAGCCAATCAACACCTCAGTGGGGATTGTGCTAGAATTGCATCTGCGGGACGTGGTCACTCTAACTTGTCTCAGGAACAACCTGTTAGTTCCCCAGCTTGAAAACAATTCTGCTTGTGAAGTTCTCGCCGACAGGCTGTTCTCTAGCTTGGTGCCAACAGCAGCCAGCAAACGACATCCAGGGGCCAGGCCCTGCATAGGCTGATATGCACACTCTGTGTCCACCTGGGCAGCTCTGCCTGTGTCCAGAGCTCAGCTCTCCCATCACCTTTCCTATGAAGCCTCCTCCAGCCACTTCCTGATGCTTCCCTGCCTCTCCCCATGGTGCTCTGTATTTGTGTCTCCGGTTGTACTTGTGTGGCAACTCTGCATCCACATGCCAGGAGCCCCACCAGACAGACCGTGACCCCCCGGGATGGAAGCTGTGTTAATTCATCCTTGTTTTCTGAAGACAAGTACCATGCTCAGGTCTGGGCTGCAGGTGCTATGTGGCATGTGGGATCTTAGTTCCCCGACCAGGGATGAAACCTGCGCCCCCTGCATTGGAAGCGTAGAGTCTTAACCACTGTACCTCCAGGGAAGTCCCGGGTTTTGTTTGTTTTTAACTGCTCAGTCTAAATATTTATCACCGATTGGCGGGGCCTCTGCTCTGTGTTGCCCTCTTTCTGGGACCCAAGTGATGGAGAAGCTTCCATCTGGATTGTTATTGGTCGATGGGACACAGGTGAAAATACTGCAGTGAATCACTCACTGGCTCTTGAGATTTTCTTGCAGAAGTGACACCATTACTGTTCACATTTCATTGTTCAAATCAAGTCACACAGTCGCACATAATTTCAAGGGGGCTAGAAAATGCAATTCAGCTGTGTGACTAGGAGGAGGACCACAAATGTTTGGCAAAAGGTATTGATGACGACCACAGCCCAAAAGAGGATATGTGTATGTATGTGTGCATGTGTATGTGCATGTATGTGCATGTATACATGTGTGTATGTGCGTGTGTGCATGGATGTGCACAGATAGAGGGAGAGAATGAGATTTATGGCCACACCTCTGCTTTGCTGAACCCATTTTACTAAGCTGGGGGCTTCTTTTATCCAGGTATACTCCCCCCCTTTAATACCTCCTGTTACAAAAGGAACCCCAAAATGAAGGCGACACCTGGGCTTCTCCGTATATTCTGACCCAATATCCAACCCGACCCTGAGAACCGCCTTCCATGACGGCCTAATTCTATCAATTTCATTTATCACCGCCCCCCCGCCAGGTCCGGGGTGGTGATGGAGGTGGGGACCAGGAAGTGTCAACAGCCTTGTGGGAAGGCAAGCAGGGGGGTGCTGAGGCCCCACCAGGCCAGTTAGGACTTTAAGCCTCAGGCTCTCTCCACAAATGACCTGCTGCTCTGTCCCCTCCGTGAGCTGAAGCCTCAGCCTTCTCCCCTCTTTGCCTCTGTCTCCCTGACTGCATCTTCTCCGCGTGGGTCTCCTGTGTTCTGAATCTTATTGTGGCTACGGAGTGGGGAGGGGACCCTGTTCTCCTGGGTGTAGGGCAGGTCCTTCCCTAATGTCCCCCCGCAAAGCAGAAACCAGGTTGAAGCGGAGTCCACGGGGCTCGAGAAGGTCCAGGGATACATGGAAGGGAAGCATGGCACAGAGAATGTGATCCTTACAGACCCAGACCCCTGGCATCTCTTACTGGGCAGGCCTCCTGCTTTCTTCCAAACTTGGCTCCAAGGGCATCATAAACGTCCCTGAATCTCTGTGCCTCGGTGTCAGGGCCACCGCGGACGTCTGGCTGCAGGAAAGGACATTTCCTGCCTCCTTTGTGTCCCAGGTGGGCTGCTCCCAGCATGACAAGCTGTGGGAACGTTCATTCCTTTCTAGGGACAGTCCGCGTCCAGCCTTGGTCAGGTCAGGTCTTCCAAAGAGCAGACAAGGGCACAGGATGAGATGCGCTAGAGGCGTGTTGGGGGAAGTGCAGGTGAGGCACCAAGGGGAGGGGCTAGGAGGAGGTGCGGGGGGCGGGCTGCAGTCAGGGGGCGGGACTGTCGCCGCGGAAGGACACCGAGGAAGGGGGTGTGGGAAGAGCCTCCGTCTGCTTCAGTTAAGAGGGTCTCCGCCTGGCTTTGGGGTTGACCTCAAGCAAAGGGTTCCTGTAGCAGGAGGCCGGTGCGTAGCCATTGGCCGGACGCATCCCGGGGGCGGGGAGTGAGCTCAGCGGAGGCCCGGGGGGATCTGGAGGTGCTGGGGCTGCAGCAGGACCCTCACAGGGGAGCTGAACGCCACACTCCACGGCCGCCACCGTCCACGCTTGTGCCGGACCGATTTGCTCCTGCAAGCAGGTTTGGGGAATATGGTCCCTTGGGCCTTTCTTCCTAAGAGGAGACTTAGGAGAGGGACGGGGTGGGAAGAACACCTCCCCTGTCACCACAGTTGGTCTTGCGATGCCACAACTGGTACCCTTTGCCTTTTTTCTTGGCTCTGCCTTTTAAATCCCCCTCTCCCTCGGCTGTCACCTGGACAGGTCTTGGTGGTGTGGCCCGTACCCTGATTCCTGAGCTTCTGAGCTCCTGGTGATGTACCCTTCTCAGGCCAGGATGGCTGCTGCACGTGTTCGTTTACAGTTGTAATTGGGTCAGGAAGGACCAAGAGACACCTAGGGGGTCACCTGGATTCCAAACGTACTCCCACCTGAGCAGCACCATCTCCTCCTGCAGATCAGAATCAATGACCTCTGCCAAGGTGTGAATCCCCCTCTTGCCTACTGGTCAGTGGACACAAGCTGTAACCCACAAGCTGGGACCCTCCCTGTGGTGTCCCCCGGCAAGAGGGCATCCCCTTTGGGGACCGGGATCTCTAACCCCGCAGAGCCCAGACTTGTAGGAACTGGAGCACAAAGTTCCTGCTATGGTTTAAATGTTCAAAATTCATATGTTGAAGTCTGCTAGGGAAAAAAGCCATCCTGTGTGTTGCCTCTACTTTCAACACACTATGATGATAGTACTGCATTTCTGACACCAGATGTGTGGGTTTTCCACACGCCAAACAGTTCTTTTTTTTTTTTTTAATAAATTTATTATTTATTTATTTATTTATTTTTGGCTGCATTGGATCTCCGTTGCTGTGTGCGGGCTTTCTCTAGTTGGGGCGAGTGGGGGCTACTCTTCATTGCGGTGCGTGGGCTTCTCATTGTGGTGGCTTCTCTTGTTGCGGAGCACGGGCTCTAGGCGCGCGGGCTTCAGTAGTTGTGGTGCACAGGCTTAGTTGCTCTGTGGCACGTGGGATATTCCGTGGGACCAGGGCTTGAACCTGTGTCCCCTGTATTGGCAGGGGGATTCTTAACCACTCCGCCACCAGGGAAGTCCCCACCAAGCAGTTCTGTGACATCAGCTGGGTGTCCTACACTTTCACTCAATCCTGACACTTACCTGGAGATAGCATCAGGTCCCATAACTTATGGGCTCAGTCCCACAAGTCTGCCCCCTCCCCCTGCTTCAGAGGCCAGTTTCAAGTCCAGGTAGTTACCTGTGCTTTTGACCAACCAGCTATAAATTGGAGCTTCTGATTAATTTGGGTTTGATTAATTTGCTAGAGTGGCTTAGAGATCACAGAAAAACAGTTTACTTACTAGATTACTGGTTTATTACAAAGGATATTAAAGAATATACATGGGCATAGGGGAAGGTCCAGAAGGGTCCTGAGCACAGGAACTTCTGTCCCTGAGGAGTTTGGGGTGTGCTACCCTCCCAGCACTTGGATGCATTCTTTTTCATCAATCTGGAAGCTCTCTGAACCCCATTCTTCTGGCCTCCATGTAATGGAGGCCTCATTACATAGGCATAATTGATTAAATCATTGGCATTGGTGATTGAATTCAATCTCCAACCCCTCTCCCCTCCCTGGAGGTGGGGTGGAAGGAGGTGCCGAAAGTTTCAACCCTCTAATCACATAGTTGGTTCCCCTGGCAACCAGCCCCCTCCTTAGGGACTTTCCAAAAGTCACCTCATTAAAATAAACTCAGGTGTGGTTGAAAGGGGCTTGTTATGAACACCATAAATCACCCATTTCACCTTTATCACTCTAGAGCTATCTCAGGAGCTGGGAACAAAAGATGCCCCTATAGCTCTTATCACTTAGGAAATTACAAAGGTTTTAGAAGCAATGTTCTGGGAACCATGGAAGAAGACCAATTATATATTTCTTGTAAAATACTACAATATCATAAAATTCTAATACCCAAGGTGATGGTATTAGGAGGTGGGATCTTTGGGAAGTGATTAGGGCACGAGGGAGGCGCCCTCATGAATTAGATTAATATCTAGTAAAAGAGGCTCCAGAGAGGTCCTCGCCCCTTCTTCCACGAAGATACGACAAGTCTGTATCTGGAAGCGGCCTCCCCTGACCCTGCCAGCACCCTGATCTTGGACTTCCATCCTCCAGAACCATGAGAAATAAATCTCTGTTGTTTCTAAGCTACCTAGTCTCTGGTATTTTGTTAGAGCAGCCCAAACTAAGTCAGTCCCCAGCGGGGCGCTGGGAATAAGGGTAAGTGTGTTTTCTATTTGCTGTAACAAATCACCACAAACCTAGTGGCTGGAAACAACACAACTTTACTGTCTTACAGTTCTGTAAATCCTACCGTTCCCACCTGAGAAGGGAGAGAGGGATTGGCTAGGGGGACCTCGGATTACAGCACGGTTAGTTCTGAGAAAGTCTTGGCCGGGCCGGTTGGGTGACCCAAGCAAAGTGTGTCCATGCGAGGAGTGCCTTGCTAGGCAGCAATGGCCCCGCTGGACTGCCTTCCTGGAAAGGCTCTCTTGAAAGGGGAGCTGAACGGCGCCCTCCTGTGGCCACCACCCCCCCAAGAGCCCGATGGTCCTTCAAGAAAACACTTACACTGTCCTGTCACCTCCGTCCCTTCCCAGTTCTGGTCATTGAGTCTTTTTTTTTTTTTTTTTAATTAAACTTTATTTATTTATTTATTTTTGGCTGCGTTGGGTCTTCGTTGCTGTGTGCGGGCTTTCTCTAGTTGCGGCGAGTGGGGGCTACTCTTCGTTGCGGTGCGCGGGCTTCTCACTGCGGTGGCTTCTCTTGCTGCGGAGCACAGGCTCTAGGTGCGCGGGCTTCAGTAGTTGTGGCACATAGGCTCAGTAGTTGTGGCTCGCGGTTCTAGAGCGCAGGCTCAGTAGTTGTGGTGCACGGGCTTAGTTGCTCCGCGGCATGTGGGATCTTCCCAGACCAGGGCTCGAACCCATGTCCCCTGCATTGGCGGGCGGATTCTTAACCACTGCGACACGAGGGAAGCCCCTGGTCATTGAGTCTTAGTGGCTTCACTGTAGCCCTGGTCAGACTGAGCTCAGCAAGGTCACGGCAGTTCCTTCCAGCCTCTCCTCACCAAGTACTTGAAAATGCTTGGGACCCACTCTCCCTCAGAGATAACTTGTCTTCTAATAAGGAACTTAATTGGAAGGAGAGTGGGAATAAATTTGCATTCTTTAAAGCTATGAGGGACTTCAGGGAATTTTGTTTTATTCCTCCTCCTCCCCTTCCATCCATCAGGGTCCCTACAGGCAATAAAAGCCACACTCACATTAGGGCAATTTGTCAAGGGTTTGTTTACCGAGGTGTGGGCGGGATGTAGAAAAACCACAACAGGGAGTGCAGCGTCCTGGGTTAGTAAAAGCACAGCTCTTAGCATCCTGGGTGGATGGAGGGACACAGAGAGGGAGTGGTCTCCAGAATCTGGGAAGACAGTCATGGAGGGTGGACCCTCTGGAGAGAAGTGACCCCTGGGTACAGGACACGTAGAGTCTGCGGCAACACCCCAGGGCGTGGGCATGGGATTCAGGGCCTGACCGCATTCCCTGTCCTCCTGGGGTCTGCCAGGGCTGCCACTGACCACACCCAACCAGAGGCCAGGAGGTGGGCATACGGGTGGACACAGCCAGCATAGCACCTAATCGCATAAGTGAGGTGCAGCCCAAGGTCACACAAATGGCGGAATAAAGGAGATAAACAACAACGCGTCCTTCATTCATCGACTCAGCAGATCTTCTCTGGAGTCAGCACGGTGCTAGGTGCTGGAGATACGAAGATCCCCAGTGACTTGTTCCTTGTTGGGAATTCGGAAGGGTGACAGCCTGTGAATGGAATAAGGTTGGGGGGAGAGGCTGCTGCAGTTTTATTTGCCTTCGAGTCGTCATGGCCTCGTACGGCTGACACGCAGCTGAGTATAAGGCACAGCTGCTCCTCTGAGTGAGACCCGCCTGCGTGTAAAGGTCAAGAGATGCTGGGCAGGGTAGCCTCGCCCACTGAAGCCCGAATCCTATAATGCAAGTGCAGAATTGGGTCCCCAAGGATTTTTTTGCTTTTAAGTGTCCACTATGAAAATGCAAGCCTGCTCCCCGCTCCAGCCCTCCCCGCCACCCCGAAGAAGCCATTCCTTCAGTCTTTGCTTCGCCACCCGGCCGCGCTTGGCAGTCGCCAAGCGAGACACAGATCTGTAAGACACAGATGCCGGGGCCCAGCCCAGAGACTCTGTTTAATGGACCAGTGGGGCCCAGGCGGCTGCATGTCTGGTTGCTCGTGTGCAGCCAGGGTTTCCTGAGAGCCGTGAGCCTGAAACCTTCATCGGTTGAGTCTGTGTGCCCAGAGCCATCTATGAGCAAAGCTGGTGCCAGGTGCAGGCCGACGGTAGATTGCGGGGGAAACCGGGGGTGGGAGAGTGGCTAAAGACCTTCATAGTTTTGTCCAGTGCTGGCCATACTGGGGTAGAGAAGATTCGGGGACCTCCGGCAGGTCTTGTTGTGGTCCAGCTGGCCTGGGACGCGGGCTCAGGAGATGCCCATCTGCTGGGAGGAAGGCATTTGGGAAACTGTGCATCCGAGGTACACATTGTGCCACCAGGGAGCGAACCACTCTGGAGCAGGACGGTCCAGGGCGAGCTGAGGGAGGACTCGCCTTCAGGTCCCACAAATGCAGGCTGGATCTTGTCTCTCTTTCTTTGTTAAGATTTGGTTCATCATGGATGTTTTGCACTAATTTCGATTTTTTAAATATTGCATTCAAACGTTGTTTATTGTCATTGAGTTTTTGGTGCTCGGTTCCATTTTGCACCGGAAGCCAGTAAGACTCACCTCACTCTCCTCCTGGCCCTGCTCTGGGGAAGGGAAGTGGCATTTACTGCCACCCTCCTGGGTGCAGCTTACAGTTATGGGAACAGGCTTTGTGGTGGGACGCACTTGCGTTTGAATCTCAGCCTCAGCTGTGTGACCTTGGACAGGTCACTAACCTCTCTGAGCCTTAGTTTCATTCACTGTCACCTGGGGATACTAATCCAAGCCCTATTAGGAGGGTTTGCTGTGGGCGCAAAGTTAACCAATAGGGTGTAAACGCAGTGGGTAACTCAGCGCCTGGTACAGGGTGAGTTCAGTGAAGGACCGTGCGCCTGGAAGTACATTTGGGCATCAGATGGGAAGGGTGGAAGGCAGGGCTGCCCCACAGGGCCCCTGCACTGGGCCTTTTGTTCCCTGTGGGTTTGGGTGCCTTCTCTTTCTAGGTATGAATGATCCTCGGCAGCCTGAGGACCCCTCCACGTGTCCCCCGTCACCCACTGCACCCAGCGGCCAGGGTGGGGCCGCAGGCCTCCCCTGCTCCGGGCGCCACTTCTGGCTCCCCACGTGCCTGTCCCCGCCACGCACAGGAGGCCCCTTCGTCTGTGCCCACACCTGACTCGCACGGGGAGGTGTGGAGAGCGCTGCTGGGTGCGGCCAGGGCACCCTCACCAGTGACAGCAGTAGTCGTGCCTCTTCCAGAAACCGCCTCGTAAACCGTTTCGGGGTCTGGGTGGCCCTGGGTGGGCGTTTTTCATTTCCTTTCCATGTTGGTTTTTAAAGGCAGTCTGCTTTTTTGTGCCAAGCAGAGACTCTGGGTCAGTCTTGGGTCGGCTCCCTGCTGCTCCGGCTCCAGGGGGCCGGTCACCACGCCGGCCCCCGGCGAGCTGTCCAGTATGAACTGTCCCCCACCCCCGACACCACACCCAAAGGCTCCAACATGAGTGCAAACCTCTAGGTCCCCTGCCACTTAGGAGGGTCACCTTGAAGTCGCCTCCTTTGTTCCCAGAGCAGGTGCTGCCCCCATCACTGGCCCTGGCCCTTCTCCCCACATGCAAGGCTGCTCAGAACTACTGGTTTTCTGAACCATCCCTGGGCTTCCATCAGCGGGGAGACAGGAATCACGTTTGCATTTGGAACGGGGATGACAGTAAAACCTGCTCGCTCAGCATGTCGGGATGTGACAGCCCTGAACTAGATGGGCTCCTTCTCAAAAAGCCCTGGGACCCGTCACCGGGGGGCCCGGGCACTAGGGGGCTCCTGGCCTGGGGGTGAGGTGGGACCGGCAGTAAGATTTGAAGCCGGTTGTCAGTACAGCTGAAAACTGGAGTGTGCTGACTGAGGTGTTCTTTCTGGCTGTCCGAGGAGCTTTGTGTTTTTCTCTCCCCATCCCTACCACCCGGGCATATGGTAGGATGACATTTTCTTGTCTTGTTGAACTCGGGCATTTGTGTCCAAGTGGCCGGGTCGCTTCTGAGTGTAAGTTTTAAAAGCCTGTGCTTTGCTTTGCAGCCTCCTTTCCCTTTGCCATGGTAACTGGCGATGTCCTAGATAGTGATCTCCCCTCCCACTCCCCACCCCTCCCTCCAGCCTGGGTCCTGGAGGGGGGATGCGGGCTGCTTGCACTGGGGTTTGTGTGCCACCTCAGTGTGACCCAGCCCGTGGGGACTGCGGCACTGACCCGCCCCTCCCGGCTCCTTGCTGGCCACAGTGACAGGCAGGAGAAAACACGGTGCCCACCCCTCCCCTTGTGGACCTGCAGTTTCTCCTTGTGAGCCGCAGAGGGACGTCTCTGCAGGGGTCAGAGGGGCACGTGAAAGTGTGGCAGCCGCGGCTGTCTATGTGCCCACGTCTCCGTCGTCTTTGAAAACTTAGATGAAATGTTGTTTACTCCATGAAGTCTTCCAAAAACAGGGTAGACAGGTTTAGCACATAAAAACCCAGGACACACAGTTAAATTTGCACGTCAGACAAACAGTGCTAAACAATACATCATTTTGTTAGTATGGGAATGTCCCAAGCAATATTTGTGACATAATAACAAAATGTTCATTGTTTATCTGACATGCAAATTTAACTGGGCATCTAGTGTTTTTATCTGGCAACCCTATCTGTAAACCTGTCTTGCCTCTAAACTATATAGCATCGGAGGTCTGTTTATCATTTTCTATCTGGTGCTGTAATAATCGTGACCCCACTTCATCTGTCCCATAGCACTTCCGGCTTCTTGAGGGCACACCCATATCTGATGCAACTTGGTATCTCCCTCAGCACCAAGCCCCAACCTCCCTCACACAGCACAGGTATTCATTCAATGAAACAGTTGGTTTTGATGTGGCAAAAGGCTTTGAGAGGTACTTAAAGAAAATCAAAAGTGCAAGGTATTAGACATTTCTGTACTTTTTTGTTTTCCTGCTTCCTTCCAAATGTTAGGAGAATCTAGCATTTTACATCCTGCCGTGACCATGGTTCTAGCAGCTGGTATGAAAGCCTGGCATCTTTTTCAGGTTATGCTCAACTTTCCCAGCAGATCCTGTGCAGGAAACTGACCCGTTCCTCCAGGGACCTCCAGGGTCCCTACATCACCCCGGGAAGGTGCACAGCAAATGCAGTGTCCCAGGGGCAGGAAGCACACCTCTGGAAAGTGAGCATCTCATGGAGGGTCAAATGCCCGGGGGCCTTCCTGTGCGTCGGGCACCTAGGCTGACCCCCGAGGCACCTCTGCTGATGCAGGTTCTGCTAAAGACACTTGAGGATGAAACGAAAGGTGACCACATGGGAGGCTGCTGGGCTGAGGGTCCTGCCGGCCTCCACTCGGTCAGTGGCGCCTTTTCGGGGGGGACACACTACCCCACCTCGAGCCTTGCAGACCATCTCCGAGGTGCTGAGGTCCCTGCAGGCTGGACTTCCGCCAGCATCTGCGTTTTGGCCCTCAGAGAAGTGCCAGTGGGCAGCTGCCTCTCACCTCTCTTCCATACCGTGTCTGTTCATCCTCCTGTCACAGAAGCTTCACCCAGCACTGAGGCCCCGAGCGGCTGGCCATGTCCTCCCCAAGGCTCCTGGGACAGTGGCGGGGGAGAAGGAAACTAACCCAATTTGCAGAATCATGAAATTTTAGACTACGACTACTGCTGGTAGTAGCCAATCTGATGCCTCAAACCCAACTCAAAGGGGTAAACTTTCCTAGACGTTTATGCAGCCAGTGCATTTCTCTACATTGCAATATTTCCGCCACATTCATTCCAGTTCAGTTCTCCCCCGTCTCCATAACAACCTATATCCCAGAATAAGCGGAGAGAGAGAGAGCTGTGACCAACAGAACTGGAAGGGGGTGCTCTGGGTATTTCTTTATGGGGTTTTCTTATCTTCTTGTAGGCCCTTGATATGTGGCTCTTGTATTTCCCCCCACCTTAAACTGCTCACATGAAGCTGTGGCCAGGAGGGGCTCACGAGGCAGGGCTTCTGAGATCCTGGCCGTGTTCTCTGTCTTAACTTCGGTGCTGGTTACGTGGGTATTTGCTTTATAATTAGTTTTTAAACTGAACATATATGACCTCCTCTTCTATAGGGACATCTCACATACAAAAGAGAAGGAAAAGAAATTCCTGTTCATTTCTTACGTGCTGTGGTTCACTGTCTCTTGCTTATCTCCTTCTAACCAGGTCTGAGAGCCCCGTCTTCTATCCCAAGGCAGTTTGCCTAGTATTTTTCTAGTATTTTGCTCTGTGTAGGCAGTTCTCCCCCCAAGAGGAATGGCTTTAACAGAAGTTTCTTAGCAGGATGGGCACCACACAGTTTTGAAAACAGCTTGGCTCTAGTATGGCCGGAGAGTTGGGGATGAGGGGGAAGAGGCAAGAGACCAGGCTGGGATGGTGAGCTGGACCCAGCCGAGGCCCTACACACCAGGATCCGACATGTACCTTCCTTCTTGGAGCCAGAGGAGCCACGGACCTGAGCGCAGTCAGGCTGGGTCAGAGGTCACGATGGGGTGAGTTTAGCGCCTGGGAGGCCAAAGAGGAGGGGATGCAATGAGTTCAGGGACAAGTGGGCTTGAGCTGGGGCGATGGGAGTGGAGAGAAAGGGACACACAGCAGACGTGCTTTGCAGATGGGGAGCACAGGACTGGATGACAGATGAGGTGTGGCGTGAAAGGGGGAGGAGTCTGAGATACAGTCAAAATTCTAGCTCGAGCACCATGTGGATAGTCCTGCCACTGTGAGATGGAGAAGGTGGAGGGAAGCAGGCTTCCTGCCCTGGGTTGTGCCCCTGTGGTACCCACGGGCAGAATGCAGAGAAACGGAGGCAGGGCACTCCTTCAGAACCCCAAGGCGGATAACGATGAACACAGAGGGCTCGCTCTTTTCTTTCCTCACCCATCTAGGAGTCAACAGTTTCCCTTCTGGTTAGTTAAGATGGCAAGTAGGCAACCCCAGCCCTTGGTCGACACGGCCTGGGTGAGCAAGCTCCTTAGCTGTGAGTATCACCATCCTAGGCAGGGACAGTGGACAAAAGGCTGGGAAGGAAAGCGGAGGAAAGACACGGGGTGGGAGGGTAAAGGCAGAGGGAGGGGCAGGAATAGCAGCAGAGACGGGAGGGGAAGAGGGGGAGGATGGAGGTGGGGAAGAGGGGGAGGATGGAGGTGGGGATGGGGGAGGGTAGGCCATAGGCGGCAGTTGTTTCATCAGGGTGTTCATTCACTCATTCCAGCATGCATTCACTCAAGAAGTATTCCTTGAGTGCAGGCTCAGTGCAGGTTCCCTGATAAACCAGACACGGTCCCTACCCAGCTGGGGCTTACAGTCTGGTAGGTGAGGCAAACAACGAGCAAATAAATACAAATTAAATATATAATTACAAAGTGTGATAAGGGCGATGAAGGAAGTAAAGAAGGCTGTGAGAGAGTAACAAGGGGGACTGAATTTAGGGGTGTGTGTGTGTGCGTGCGTGTGTATGTATGTAAGCAAAGCCGAGGAAGACTTCTTCATGGCAGGTTGACGATCTCTCAGCCAGGCTGCACTGGGCAAAATAGGTGGTAACAACCAACCCCCAAATCTCTATGGTGTAGCCCATTAAAATGTGACTTTTCACTCACATTAGATCAGCTGAGGGTCTGGGCAGCTCTAGGACAGCTGCCTTCCACATGTGGCTCAAGGTCCAGGAGGCTTTGATCTGACGGCACCTCCCCATTAACTTGTCTCCCGAGAGCAGCGTGGCAGAGAGCGGAGCGTGGAGGAATGCACTCCCCCGCTTAATGCGTCTGCTGGGGGTGACGCATGTCACTTCCCCGACATCGCGCTGCACACAGCAAATAGCACAGCCAGGCCCAACTTCAAGGGGATGTGAGCCCAGGAGAGAGAACGAGAAATCTTGGTGAGTGCTAATAACGTCTACCCCCTCTGCTCTGGCCAAGAGTGGGGAGAAGGACATTCCAGGGGGGAAAAGAGCTCAGAAATGGGGGTGAGGATGGGGGTGGGGTGGAGGGAGGGAAGTGAGCAGAGGTAAAGTGGTGAGAGTTGATTAAAGTGGTGGTCAGGGCTCAGATCGTATACGGGAAGGGTTATGTATTCTGTCATATCCTATTCTGTGCTATGATATACAATTGAAGGTTTTAAAGCAAGGGGTGTATAATTTATTGCTTAAAAAGGTGGTTTGCATTATTGTATGGAGAAATGGATGAAGAGGCCATTGAAATAGTGCAGGCTAGAAATGATGGTGGCTTAGAGCAGGATAGTAGAGATGGAGAGAAACGGTATAATTGAGAGATATCTTGGGGGTAGAATTGATGAAGTTGGGTGATGGATTGGAATGGAGCGAGAAGAAGGGTCAAGGATGACAGCAAATTTTCTGACTTAAGCAACTTAATGGAGATGCCGTGTGTGAAGGCGGGGAGGCTGTGGGAGGAGTAGATTCTGTGTGTGTGTGTGTGTGTGTGTGTGTGTGTGTGTGTGTGTGTGTGTGTGTGTGTGTGTGTGTGTCTGTGTCGGGGAGAGCTCTATTGATGTACAGTGCAGGTAGAGATACTTATGGAACACCCAGCAGAGATGTCAGGGGGGCAGCTGGATACGATGCCTGGATCTCTGGGGTATCAATATTAGATGAGCCAAAGCCTCACTGTGGCTCTTATAGGAAGCCGGAGACTGACGGGACAGTGCTGGGTTCTCTCTCTTCTCACCCAAAGGCCTTTCCCCAAGTACAAGAGTTACTGCCGGTTTTAAAATGTAGTGTATGAATAGGAAACCTGAGGCACAGTAAGACCAACAGATCGGGAGCTGACTGCCATTGAAAGATGACTTGTTACTCACAGTTTCCAAGAGGAGGAAATGTGCCAGCCCCGGCAGGCAGGGCCACGTGGGCTGCTCCGCAGGCAGAGGGAGAAAGGGGAGCCTCAGGCCAGAGCCTTGCCTGTGGTTTCCTAGGGAAGGAAGGGCTGAGGCAGGGCCAGCAGGCTGAGGCTTGGCTAGCTTGGGTGATTTCAGGGGGCTCTGGGGCATAGGCTCTCCCTAGGTGTCTGGTCCTGGCCCCCGGGCTATCAGGGCAGGTAGAGGATGGCCCAGGGTCTGAGAGCCCATAACGGAGGTGGTGGAGATGTGGGCTCTGGATTAGTTGGTTTGCATTTGAAAAGCATGTTGCTCACTAGCTCTAGGGCTTGACTAACCCTGGGGGGGTTCAGTCCCTCCAGGGTCAGCAAAGCCCCTCTTGGCAAAGCCTCAGAATATAGAAAATAAAAGGCCTGGTCACAGAACTGCCACCCTGTGTAACGGATTCCCACACTGTGCCCCTCAAGGTGACCTAAAGTTCAACCAGGCTTAGAGGAGGACTGTTTAATGGCATTTTGAAAAGCATTTGTGAGCTATGTTTTTAAGAGATATCCCAACATGTTCCCCACCCAACACATTTGTTAGCTGTCTTGGCCCAGAGCCCCATATAACCACAGTATATATATATCCACCCCACTCCCGACCAAACAAATACCTTTCTTGGCCTCAGTGACTCTGTAAATGAAGTCAGCGTAGCCCAAACACATGGAGAAAGATGGAAAAGCCTTGGTTTTATATTTAATTCTAATTTGCTCTTCCGAGAAGTGGTATGTTTTTGTGAGAGAGATGGGTTGCCTGGGAGACACGGTTCTCAGGCCAGAATTTCAGTTGTCTGCAAAGTAGCATGGATGTCATTTAAGACGTTCTCAGACGATGGAAAGATGGAGAAGAGACACTTGGATAGATGGAGATGCAGAGGCTGCGGCCTGGTGTGACTACGCCACACACCCCTGCCGTGTACGCCAGACGGCAGGGCTCATCACGCAGATGCCTAAGTAGGTCGAGGTGCCCACAGCGACTGCCCTGGAACTGCTCACTCCCCAGGAGGGGGGGGCGGCTTGCCAGCTGCCGGCTACAAGGCTTTCTGCTCACTCAAAGAGCCCTGGACCCTGGGCTCCCGAGCTGCTGAGTGACAGTATGTGGTTGGTCATGCAGCTCCGTGGACTTGGGGCAGGGGAACCAGGGCAAATGTGTGGACACTCTGTGGAGTGAGATTGCTGTGAATAATAGTTTTTCATCTCGGATTCCGGCATCTCGTGTCCGGGAAACATCTTAGCTTGAAGGTGAGGTAAAATCACAGACCCTCCGCAGGTCTGGACATAAGAAAGCACTGTTGCATCAAGTATAACTGGGGGTGAGTTACAAAGCAGCCGTCAGTCCACTGAACAAGGAGACCTGGGCTGAGGTGAGAAGGACGCCTAAACACTGATGGCTGTTTTAACAAGGAGGCCAGCACCTGTTTCATTAGGATTCGAGGCTGTTGCGCATAAGATGACATGAACCTACAAGAAAGAATCAAGATGTAGTCAGAACACACCTCCTTCTGCATTCCTTATAATTACAGTGTTCCCGGCAAGTTAATGATGCTTTGTTTTAAAGATGTGTAGAGACGTGGATGGACCTAGAGACTGTCATACAGAGTGAAGTCAGTCAGAAAGAGAAAAACAAATATCGCATATTATAACGCTTATAGGTGGAATCTAGAAAAATGGTAGAGATGATCTTATTTGCAAAGCAGAAATAGAGACACAGACGTAGAGATCAAATGTATGGATACCAAGGGGGAAGGGGTGGAGGGATGAATTGGGAGATTGGGATTGACATATATACACTATTGATACTATGTATAAAATGCATAACTAATGAGAACCTACGTATAGCACAGGAAACTCTGCTCAGTGCTCTGTGGTGACCTAAATGGGAAGGAAATGCAAAAAAGAGGGGATATATGTATATGTATAGCTGATTCACTTTGCTGTACAGTAGAAACTAACATGACATTGTAAAGCAACTCTACTCCAATAAAAATTAATTAAAAAAAGAAAGATGAAAACTCCTAGGGCAAGAAGGGGTCACTGGGAAGGAAGAACGTAAGCTTAACAATGATCCGTGGGGTGATTTTCTGGAGAGGAAAGCACACTTTGTTCAGGTGGCGATCTTCCTGGGGATTTCCATGGAAGCCAGGGAAGACAGCCTCCCCAGTCAGTCCCCACCCAGGGGTCGTCTCCCACTCGTCCAGGCAGGTGGCTGGAGACAGCACTGGTAATGGGTGGACGGCACGCTAGCCCAGAGCTGCCCTGCAGCCCCGAGAGGCTGTCCCTCCATCACCGTGGTCCCTGGTCACTGCAGTGGGCAGAACGCACACAACCCCTCCCTTCCTCTCGTCTACTCCAAGCATGTCTCTGTTGCACCCGTGTTCAATTTTAGCCTCAACATCTGTCCTTCACCACAGGCTCCTCACATCTCTGTGGGAATTTAATGATCAAGAGATGAAGACAGGCCCCATGTGAAGGGATGATTCACACCCTTTCACTTGACAATCTCAGTCTCAAACCTGCCAGGGAGTGATTTGTGATGTAGCTATTTTTTCCCAAGTTCGGAGTGAGGGCAGCCAACGGAGGACCAGGTGGGTATCTTAGTCTGTTCTGGCTGCTATAACAAAAACCACAGACTGGGTGGCTTACAAACAACAGAAACTTATTTCTCACGGTTCTGGGGGCTGCAAGTCCAAGATCAGGGTGCCAGCATGTCAGGTGAGGGCCCTCTTCCAGGTTGCAGATTTCTGGTTGTGTCCTCACATGGTTACAACAGCCAGGGAGCTGGGAGCTCTCTGAGCATCTTTTATAAGGGCACTAATCCTATTTATGAGGGCTCCACCCTCATGACCTGAGCACCTCTCAAAGGTTTCATCTCCAAATACCATCATGTTTCAGGGTTAGGATTTCAACATATGAATTTTGGGGGGACACAAACATTTAGACCACAGCAGTAGGAGACTAAATGTCTCTTGCCTGGTGATGAAGACTTCTAACTGGTTTCCCCTCTTGTCCCTTTCAATTTCTTCTCTTCACACCAGCCAGAGTGAACCCGTTGAAATGTAAGTCAGACCAGGATCCTCCAATGTTCAGGAAACTCAATGGCATCCAACCTTATTACTCAAAATAAATAGCAAAGTCCTAGCATGTGTCCTAATGTGCACACGTGAGCCACCGAGGATCTTGTGAAGATGCAGATCCTGACTTGGGCCTGGGGTAGGGCCTGAGATTCTGCATTTCTATCAAACTCGGTAGTCGTTGGTGTACTATTAATCTCTCTCATGATGGGCGAGGAATTAGATATATTTTCACCAATCATAGCAGGTGCCCAAATGTTTTTGAATAAATTAAAAGTAAGAACTGAGCACTCTCTGTGCCAGGGACTGGACTAAGTGTTATACTTACCTTATTTTCATCCTTCTGTGATGGTTAGTTTGGTCAACGTAGCCAGGCTATAGTACTCAGTTCTTTAATCAAAGACTAATCTAGGCTTTGCTGCGAAGGCATTTTGTAGATGTGGCTAACATCTCCTATCAGCTGCTCTTAAGGAAAGGAGATGACCCTCCATAAGATGGGTGGGCCTCATCCAATCAGTTGAAAGGCCTTATGAGCCAAAACTGAGGTTTCCTAGAGAAGAAGAAATTCTTCAGAGTATCAACTCCTGCCTGAGTTTCCAGCCTGACTCATGGCTTCTGACTTGCCAGCCCCCATAATCCTGTAAGCCAATTCCTTAAAATAAATCTCTTAATATATATGAAGGATAAATCTATATATAGAGATGGAGATATTCTGTTTCTCTGGAGAACCCTGATACATCTTCTAACAATTCTATGATTAGCTCCGTTTTGCAGTTGAGTAATCTGAGGCTCAGAGATGTTGAGTTAGGGGATTTCCTCCAAGTCCCAGTTACCAAGAGGCAGAGCTGGGTCTGTCTGTTTCCAAAATCTGTGGTTTAAGTGCCCCAATCCATGGCCTCACCAGGGCAGCTGAAATAAAAGAAGTCCAGCCAGGGAGGGCTGGAGAAATGAGTGCTGAAGTGTATAGGTCAGCTCTGTAGTCATTCCTGAAGGGTTCCCAGGAGTTTGAGTTGAAGACGGACTCTTGATTCTTGGAGAACCGGCTTCTTCGCAACCTGGACGTTGCTGACAAACCAATGCTGGCTGCTGCTCCACTCTTTTGGCCGCAGCCCACCTTGTGGGCATCCCGGCCAGCCTGGTCCACCTGCCCCTCCGTCAGCACCCGGACCACACGCGTCCCCAGCACACCTGCTCCCCGCTGCAGGGTAACTGCTGACTGGTCCGTCTCCCCCACGTTTCTGTCTCAAGGGCAGGACCATGTGTTCATCTCTATCACCGGGGAATTCCAGACACGCGGCTCAGTGCTTGGCACGTACTTCTCCCCCGTAAGCGTGTGTTGAAGGAAGTCATGAATGGCTGCTGTGAATGTTTCCACTTTGCAGGGTGATTTGAACTTGTCTCCATCCTCCATTTCTGGGAAAGTGCTGAAAAAGGGCCAATAGCCCCATGACTTGCAGTCATTATGGAAGCAGATCTCAGATTTCAGCTGTTGGATGAGCTGCCAGTGACTGCACAGGCAACCTGCTGCTTATTATCAGCGAAGACCTTGCCCGGGGCCTCCAAGGGCCGGGAAGGCACAGCCAGAGACACCAACCTGCTCCTAGGTGGTCTTCACCCAGGAAATCCGCGCTCACCGCACCCCCATTGGAGTGCACTGTCAGAGTCAACAACCTAGGGATGGATTTGCAAAGGCCTGTCATCGAGTATGTAACAAGGGCAAACCTTTAGAAAATGAGCATTCCTTTAGACTCAGTAAACATCCGCAGGACAGGCAGAAACCAGCCCTTGGGATAGAGCGAGCTGGGCCAGACAGGGGTAGGGAGCGCTCGGTGTTTGTCATGTGACTGTCGGGCTGTCGCCCAGAGTCGGCTGGGGAATTCTCAGAGTCGAGTGATCTGGTATGACATGTAAAATCATGATATAGTAAAAAGAGCACTGGTTTGGGAGTTTGATGATCTGGGCAAATTCTTATATCCTCCAGGCCTTAATTTCATTATTAGGGTAATTGGTCATCAGGGGCTTCCCTGGATGTTAAGGCAGGATTGCCTCGAACCTCCACTCGGGCAGCGTGGATGTCCAAAGTCCTCGCTGAGTTTGTGCAAAGCCCTGGGGACCTCCCCCCTCAGTTCCCTCTCCCTCTCACCCAGCAGCAGCTTGGATCCCAAATTCAGCCACAGCAGTTGTTTCCCCATACACCCCGCTCTTGCTAAGATCTGTCCACCACAAGGTGGTGAGTATGTGGGGTCCACACCGGCATCACCTCCACCTCTACCCAGTGCTGCACCCGAGACCCCGGAACTTTGGACGAACCAAGGCTGCCCGGCCCTCTGCTCTAAGACGGGGCAGATCCTCGCTGGCACCAGGGGGCCCCACTTGTTTGCTCACGTCTTCCAGAGGGTTTGGCTAAACCACCACGCCCTGAGATGCTGGCCTGGGAGACCAAGCTGGTGTCCCTTGCCGGGCAACGTGCAGGAGCAGCTTTCCTCACTTCCCTCGGACCGCAGAGCCACATGGGGTCCCTCTGCTTCATCTTCTCCCAGTGTGGGTTCTTTAATGCCTCAGTGAACATGGTCACGGTTGTGGTCCTGTTCTCCCAACATGTGGGATGAATACTGGGGTGGATGCCGCTCAAGTTCAAGGGCCTCCACTGCAGAGGAACAGGCGAATGAACCAGGAAACCTGATTCCAGGGCAAGTTCCAGAATGGACCAGCTGTGTGGCTTTAGGCAAGTCTCCGACCTCTCAGAGCCTCAGTTTCCACTTAAGATGGCAAAAGAGCCACGTTTTCCATTCCTTCCACCGGTTGGGTGAGGCTCAAATGAGCTAACATATGTGAAAGAACACACTTTATTTCACACGCAATCTCAATATAAGGTGTTACAAAAACACAAAGCATACGGAGGGAGCTTATCTCTCAGTGTTCACATTTAGGATTCTCCTCCTAGCTCTGCCTGGAATGGAGGTGTGGAGGGGGGTGAGCTCAAATTTTGCCATTTTTTATCCAGAGAAACTTGGAATAAAATCTGACAGTTGCTCACATAAGGAGGAAGCTGAAAGCATCAGGATAGTTAATGCTTGGTCAGATGCTCATCTTAGAAAGGGTTTGAACGATGTGACTGGATTTTTTGAAATGTCCAAAGGATGCACACCTGGGCTTGAGCCTCTGTGGCTCTTGTCACAGTGGTGATGCCCTTCCTTCCCCGGCTCTGGCCATGCGCATACACTGGCCAGTGTCTGTGCCGGCAGGTGCACCACGAACCCCTCCAACCAATCCCGCTAATCAGGCAGGATCATCAGCAGGAAGTTTGGCTGAGTTTTCCCCTGAGTTGGGTGCCCACCTGCACCTATGGGATAATTATTGTTTTCTGACTTTCACACGTGAGCTGCTTCCTTCTGGGAGATTTCTCAGGCGGATGGGTCACCTGAACTCTCCATATCCTCAACTCTCTCTGCCCCACAGCACCTGTGTTTCTTTATTTTGGTATACTCTGTTCTCTCTCCTCTTAGGATAGGAAATTGAGATCTGGGTTAGCAGTGTTAATTCTGAGATGTCCTTTCCACATCCAAGTAGAGGAGGAAGTTAGATACGGTATCAGTGATCTAGTGCCGTGTAACAAATGACCCCTAAACTTAGAGCTTTAAAACAAATGGTATTTCACAGTTTCTGGGGCCAGCGTCTGGGTGAGGCCTCGCCGGGTCCTGTGATTCAGGGTCTCTCGGGCTGCAGTGCTGTCCTTCACAGCTTTGGGCTGAGGGCCTCAGGTCGCCACTGGCTGTTGGCCAGAGGCCACGCCCAGCTCCTCGCCATGTGGGCCTGTCCTTAGGGCAGCACGCAGCGGGCCGCTGCCTCCATGCAGCCAGCAAAGGGGAGGGCAGGAGGGCCAGCGACGGGAGCCAACTGCGGAAGCAGCCTCCCATCGCTTTGGCTGCATCCGATTTCTCAGAAGCAAGTCATGGATCCAGCCCACACTCAGGGGGAGTGAACCTCAAGGGGGGGAGACCACAGGGGTCATCCCAGAGGCTGCCCCAGGATGTCAGGCTGGGGTTCCAGGGAGGGGCGGGGAGCTGCCGGGCCGCTTGGAGACAAGCTACCAGGAGTGAACGTCTACACCGGAGAAGAACTTGGAGGCCTGAGCCTTGAGGAGTCAGAATCTGGGAAAGAACAAACAGGAGGGGACCAGGACCAGGAGGGCCAGTGAGGTTGGATAGGAAGAGTGGGCTGCGAGGGATCAGAGATGCACAGTGAGACGGGAAGGGAGTGGAAGGGGAGGGGCTCACAGAGGATGTGGACGCAGGGGGATGGAGTAAGAGGTGGGGAGCGGGGGGCGAGCCCCAGCCCCAGGGCCACTCCCGGCGTTCTGCTCTTAAAGAGGCTGCTCACTGAAAAGAGGAGCCCTTCTCCATCTGCAGAGCTCAGCAACCCCTCGTCCCCACCCCCAACCACTTCAATAATGGACGGTGAGCTGGTGGTCAGCCCTCTTAGCTCATGGCTGGCAGGGAGTCCTGGGGACGGGGCGGAGGGCAGGCGTACAATCCAGGAAGCATCTGCATAAGAGGGAGAGGGGGCTCGCTGCTTCCCCTGATCAGTGCATTTAGGCCTCAGCAGGCAGGACCGCTTGGGTCAGCACAGGAGCTGCGGGAGCCAAGCCGTTGACTTTGCCCCGAGTCCCCCCCAGAGCTGAATTCCCAGCCAGGCAGTCAGATGGGAAAAGGTGCAACTAAGCAACAGAAACAAAGAAGGACATAAGGGCAGGCAGGCAGGCAGGGAACTGGCGGCAGTGCGAGAACGACTGTTTCCTGTCTTCCAGGCACTCCCCTGACTTAGGATGCCGGCTGTCCATCCGTTCATTCATTCAGGAAATATTTCTGGAACAGCTTCTATGCCTCAAGTCCGGTGTAGATGCCAGGAATCAACAGTAAGCAGAAATCGACCATGGTCTTGTCCTCGAGGAGCTTACAGTCTGGAAGAGGAGGCAGACAGAATGATGTGGCCACACAGGTCCATAAGCGTTAGAATGCTGGTAACTGACAAAAACTCTCCTCGACCCTGTGGTAGCCGGGCTTCTCAACTAGACCTCACCCTTGGCCCCCGTCCTGTCCTTGCTGGGCTTGCATGGCGCGTCTTAGCAAGAAGCCTGCTAAGTTAGTGTAGTGAGACTCTCCCTACCCTTGATTTCTGATCACCTAAGATATGGGATCGAATTCCTCATCCCCCGCCCTTGACACCTGACCATGCTGGCCTGCCTTCAGATAGGCTTATTAAGTCGGGTTAGCAAAAAGCCCTGCCCTGGACGTCTCCTGTTAGTAATTTCCATCCACTGACCCCCCTCACTCTGCTCGTTGCCTATAACCCCACACTTTTCTTGGTGTTGGGAGCTGAGCCTGGTCTCTCTCCTACTGCAATAGTCTCAACACTATTGCTGATCCAGAATAAGTCTTCCTCACCATTTTAACAAGTGTCGGGATAAGATTTTCTCTCACCTCGCTGCTGCGAAGGGGAGATGCTCGATGCTGTGGAAGGAAATGAATAGGGGGATCTGAGCTTGTCAGGGAAGTCAAGGAAAGCTTGTCTGAGGAACAAGGCTTGAGCTGAGACCGAACGGCTTAAGGCAGGACGGAAGAGGGATGCTAAAATTGGTCCAGAACATGGAAATAAAGCAAGAGGGTGACTGCACGACCATTCAGGGTCAAATTGGAACATTGTTGAAAAGGCCCATGCTAGAACCATCTGGAGGAACAAACCTGGTTTGACCTACTCACTACTTGTGATTAGGGCCCAAGCTCTGCCACGTTAGAAGTAAGTTGACTTGTAGACAATCAGTCAGCTGCAGATGATTTGTTTGTCCAGTAGAGATGCACACATTTCCATCCAGGTGAAAAAATAACCTGAAAGGTTACAGTTGTCTTGCCCTGTAGGTCATTAACTTGCTTTGTATCTAACTTAGCAAAATTATTTCAACATGCCTTTCCTGAGAGAGCATATAAATGTCTGTTCCACAAATGCTCTTTGGGCCAGTTTTACCATCCTGCTGGTTTCCTCACTAGTGAGAAAAAGAACTTTTCAGCAGGTGCTCTGTATATATTTGTATGAGAGTCATGCTTTGGATGATTTAAAAATCATTAAAAAAAAAAAAAAACCACTTGGTCAGAGATGGGTGGAGGATGTCAGAAAAGTGTGGGTGGTACTTATTTACTGAGGACCCAGAACCTGGACTTAGAGAAAAGCTGGCGAAATCTAGGGACGTGGTAGCTGTGTTCGTTGAGTTCCTGGACTCATGAGCAAATGAGAACATCACTAGATTGTCTCCTCAGCGAGGTGTCGCACAGCGAGGGCCACACTGTCTCCTAGTCAGCCGTCGTCGTTGGGGGCTATCGGCGTCCATCACTTGACACTAGTTTATAGATCTAAACAAGCCCTCCACCCCCATCTCTTCCCTTTCCATCTTTGCTGGGGTTTTTTGTCAAGGAGGCATTTTCTCTCCATCTTCCAGGTTCAAAGCCCCGATGTCGCCCTTGGGTGGTCCTCCTCCCTCCCCTTCCTCAGCTAGTCAGTTACTAAGTTCCATCAGTGCTTCCTTCAGCCTCGACTCTGGGAACTGCACCTTCGCCTCTGTCGCCATGGTCACCACCCACTCCAGGTGCTTGAATCCTTGAGGACCTATCCTGGAATCCTCGTGATTCTTCCGGTTTTCAGGCTTTTCCGTCTCCAATCCATTCCCATATGTTTTTTTATAAATTTATTTTACTTTTTATTTATTTACTTTTGGCTGCATTGGGTCTTCCTTGTTGCACATGGACTTTCTCTAGTTGCGGCGAGCGGGGGCTGCTCTTCGTTGCGGTGCGCGGGCTTCTCATTGCGGTGGCTTCTCTTGTTGCGGAGCACGGGCTCTAGGCGCGCGGGCTTCACTAGTTGTGGCTGACGGGCTGTAGAGCACAGGCTCAGTAGTTGTGTCTCGCGGGCTCTAGAGTACAGGCTCAGTAGTTGTGGCGCACGGGCTTAGTTGCTCCGTGGCATGTGGGATCTTCCCGGACCAGGGCTCGAACCCGTGTCCCCTGCATTGGCAGGCGGATTCTTAACCACTGCGCCACCAGGGAAGTCCCCGTTCCCATGTGTTGTTGCCAGATTCGTCTTCCTTATAAAAATGCTGCTTTCACTTGTCACCACCCTGTTTAAAATCCTCGGGTGCATCTGCAGTTGTAACTCAGATTTATTTCTGGACTTTCAGAAACTTTGTACAGGAAAAGCCGAGTGAGGTGCTGGCTGGGTGTATTTTCTCCTTCTGGGAGTCCTCAGGGTGTCTCTCCCCACCCCTAGGGTGGCCCAGCTAGTGGGATCTGAGCGCAGCTTGCCAAGCCGTGAGCGCCTCTAGTAAATTGGTTAGCCCGTGCGTGGGTACTAGATTCCTAAGCAGCCAGCACAGGTGGCCTGGCATAAAGATGTGCCCGACAGGAACAGCTGTGCTGGATGGATGGAGGCCCCTGGACGAATCTGATCCTCTCCTGGGCGTCTAACTGCAGACGGGGCAGAGGAGGAGAGTGAGCAAGGGGCTGAGGATGAGTCACCCCATCCGCAGCACCGGAGTGCCAGCCACAGGGGCAGCAGGACGGCAGCGCTGCTAGAGCCACACCGGGTCCTGGATGAGCTCTTGGTGTGTTAACCATGCATGTCTTTACTTTTCTATATTCTGATTCTCTGGCATCTGGGGCTTTGCTGGCCCTGCAGGAACTGCCTCTCCTAGGGTTAGACGAGTCTTAGAGCTGGTGAACAACCCATGCAAGAACATGCTTTCCAAACACAAACCAACCAAGCCGGATCCCACGCCCCACCACCTCTTTATGGCTCTCACACTCGGGGCCACTAGTCCCCTGCCCTAATCACCCCAGGGTCAGGGACCCAAAAACTAAGGACAGCTCTATGCCCCAGGGACTGCTGAAATGACTCAAACCGGCCAATCCTAAACCCACTCCCTCTTCCTCACCCACTCCTTCTGCATACACCACAATACAGGCTCCTGCCCCAGCTCTCCCCTCCTCCCCCTGCCTCCGGACTGGCCCTGGTGCTGCCCCGTGAGGCCCTGTGTGGTGTGGTGTGCCCCCTCCTCTTGAGAACTGTGAGTATCAAACTATCCTTTCAGCGGAAATCATCTTCTGACCTGTTGGCCTTACTATACCTCAACTTTCCTATGAACACACGGGACCTTGAAGCACTCTGTTCCCACACTCCACTGTCCCTGTGGAGCTTGGCAGCGTGGTTGTCCCTGCTTTCCTCAGAGGCAGGGCTGTGCTCTTCCTTCCTTATCCCTCACGTCTTAGATTCAACCCCCTTCACTTAAGGTAAATTAAGTGGTTCTATTCCTTGCATTCCAAAAAAGCCAACTACAGAGATTCCAGATCGGACCTGTACCTACTCCTCCCGCCCTTTCTCCTACTGTGCTTCTCAGACCTTTCAGCTGCAACCACACAGGGTATCTTTTTATTCTCGAATGTTCCCAGTTTCCACATCTTGTTCATCCAAGATCTCTGTCAGGAATGCCCTCCTCCTTCCCTCTGTTGGCTAAGTCTACTCTTCCTTCAAGGCCCAACTCCAGCCTCACCTTTCCTTTGAGGTTTCCATGATTTCATCACCATAACAACCATATCCTTCTCTGGACACCTGCATCTCCTGCTGCCTGGGACGTTTATAGGACAGTCCTTGCCCCTCACATTGGCAGCACTCACCTCTCAATGTTCTGAAAGTATCTTAACCTAAGGTTTGTTTTTTTTTTTTTAAGATTTTTTTGATGTGGACCATTTTTTAAAGACTTTATTGAATTTGTTACTATATTGCTTCTGTTTTATGTTTTGGTTTTTTGGCTGTGAGGCATGTGGGATCTTAGTGCCCTGACCAGGGATCGAACCCGCACCCCGTGCATTGGAAGGCGAAGTCTTAACCACTGGACCGTCAGGGACATCCTTCTCCCTAAGATTTTACATTCTTTTGGTTCAGGGACCAAATGCTTGATTCTGTGCAATGATGGGATGCATTTGATACCAACTATGTCCTCCACATCTTCCTTCTCACTGAGCTGGGATATAAAATCCCCGGATGCGACAACAGTTGTTGCCATGTTGAGCCAGGGTCTGGCCGGGAGGGGAAGCCAGGGAACTATCTGTTCACCTGTCCATCCTGGCCTAACCCATCTGGGCGGTGGGGCTGCCTGACCCCAGCTTCCGTGAGAGGAGAGCCTGCCTTCTCCTGACACTTCCTGACACTCAGGAAGAGCTTGCTTCCTTTAGTTCCCTCTCTGGCCTGGGAGGGAAGGTGAAATGTAACTAAAAGAAATGAGAGAGGAACTAGAGGGGGTCCCAGGTCACAAGGGATGCGGGGACTCTTTCTTTGTGGAGGCTTGGAAATCAAACGGGTCCTTCACAGTTTGGTCTTGGGCTGACTTGTTTATAATAAAAACATTTGGTTTGACTTCCCGAGAATCCAACCTATGATGTAAATGCTCAAGCGTTCCAGCCCACATTCCTTTTAGTCCCCAGAGAAGTTCTGTTCAGAAAGCGTGAGGGGTGGAAACAAACAGTTCCTGGGACTGTCTCCAGTCTGCGACCTTGCATTTAGAGTCTGAGCTGTGGAAATAATTCAGATACTAAAATTCAAGCCCTACATATACCTTTTAAATGACATATGAATTATGTGTCCAAGGAGATGGACAGTGTCTCTTTAAATGTTCTTTCCATTCCTCGGGCATGTTGTAATCGGCAGATGGCCTGCCCTACCTTCCCCACGGCCCCCCTTTCAGCAGACCCTTCTAATAGCTAATATCCTGCAGTGACCAAAGCCATTAGAAGGATTAGGCCGTTCCTATCCTGTCCAGCAAACACACAATGCTCACGAGGACTGCCTTTTCCCCTTTGGTTGTTGCCTTCATGGATGAATCAGGACCCAATGACTGATTGAAAAATCAAAACGGGGAGGGCAGAGGGTTATGGTCATTCTTTTCGGGGACACCTCCCAAACAGCCTTGGGATTTGAGGTTCCTTTGTAAGAATGAGGGCAGATATCAGCTTTGCGGCTTAAGCAAGGTCTGAAAGTACACAGACAGCACGCGGACCTCTGCCCTCGTCACCGTAATATCTCATTCCTGATTTCTCAATTTCTCGAGCACCACGGCGAGCCTCTTTGCTCTGCCTATTCACGCCGCCGTGTTTGTGCCGCCCAAGACAAACCACCAGCCCAGCCCCGAGCCACGTAGCAGGCTGAGGAGTGCTCTGAAACACTGCCACCCAGTGGCGCCTCCGAGGCACAACAGTCCACAGCCAGGGAGCAGGGAACCTGGTGCTGGGAGCTGAAGGACCAAGGGCAGGGGTGGGGGGCTGGGTGTGAAAGCTGGTCCAGAACCGCGAGGCCGAGCTGCAGAAAAGCACGCTACTAGGCACCAAGGCAAGTAACTAGTTTGGAGCTGGCTAAATCGCGTGGGTGATGGAAACATGGAGAGAGGCGGCTGGGATATAAAGAGAATAAAGAAGGTAATGACGTGCTACGGCTGAGCCGTTTTTTCCTAAATGGAAGAAATACACACTTTCTCTAAGTGAGAGCTGGAGAAAGATGACAGGGAGGTGAATCAATGCAATGCACTCTTTGGAGGCGGCCTCAGTTTGCATGGCTCAGTCTCTCACATGTCTAGGTGTTTAAGGATCCTTGGGCTCTATTGACTCGGGGGGACGTCACTAGACCTCGGTTTCTTTACCCAAAGAAGCTGAACAAGGTCTCTAAATCTCCTTGCAGCCCTAACATTGTGAGATTTTATTATCCGAGCAAACAAGCAACGCAGAAATACAGGCAATGTAAGCCGTGGGCAATCCATAAATCCCTGGTGTCTGACTTCCAAATGCAATACGAGAGAACATAAAAGATGCCTCCGTTTTCACCTCTTGATGGCCCCGTGCTGGGACAAAGCTTGGAAGGTATCCCTGCAGGACGCTGGGTGATTCTCAGAAAGAACCTGCTGTCTCACCTTCCAGCATCAGTGGAGGAGGGCCAGCTCCCCGGGATCTGGAAACTTCCAACACTTTCTGTGTGTAGGGGGAGGGGGGAGAGGGCTCAGAAGGGAGGTTCTACTCCATTAAAATCGAAGCTAAACCAGAAACGAGTGGGTCAGTCATTTAATAGGTCACTCTTTTCAGTAATATTTTTATTTTTAAAAGGAAACTTCTGTTAGAAGGCAAGTTATTCCAAAGAAGTCAGATTCTGCTGGTTGAAATGTGAGGAATGCAGGCCGGAGGGAGGGGGAAGGCGTTTCGGTTCCTCTAATCTTATCTGATAGCTCCCATCCAGCCCCAGTCGGCAGTATTTCTTGAGAAACAGCATATGTGATCACAATTTTAAAGACTGTTGGAATCCCTTTCCAGCCAAAGTCTGAAAGAAGATTTGGGTTCAGGCTCTATTTGAAGAAACCCAGGTTGTACTTCTCCCAGCATTCAAGGCTCGGTGGTTTCTGCTTATCTGAAGTGCTCACATTGCAAATATGAGCAGCAGAGCCGGGGATTTAAATTCTGTCTTGATGGGAATTTGAACTGAAATATTCTGCCCACTGCCACTTTATAAGCCGGGAATCATCAAGCCGCTACAAATACCTCGAGGGGGCCTTGCAGTTGCTCAACATAAATCAGCAAAATGACAGGCAATTGACTTTGAAGACAGCTCTCACATGGCTGAGTGGCTGGAGCTGCCGGAAGCAGATGAGGGCATTTTCCCGTAAACACGTCTGTGATCAGCACCAGAGTAAACAGGAGAGTGAGCTCTATCTGTCAGACTCCAGGCTGCTCTGGAGTTTTCATTAGGTAGAAATCAACGTGTGACTCAGTGCAGCAAAGCTGGCAATTCTGAGAAAGAAGTTTGTATTCCAACACCTGGTGAATACTTCTTCTAATCTCCCCGGAAGGTAAGCAAGAAGATCACTTGATCTGGCCGTGTTTTTCTGGAGCAATAAAATAGGAGTGTGGGAACCAGACCGTTCAAGGTAAAAGCAATTCGGCCTGTAGTCCATGATCTGATGCTGCCTAACAAAGTTTGGCACAGCTCGGACTTTGGCGAAGTGGAAAGGTGCACCTTTGAAAGGCTGACCTTACTAATGCCATCTGAAGTCACCCACGCACAGGCCTGGAGAGGTCAGGAAGGTGACATCAGTAGCAAAGCTGCCTGGGGGGCCGAGGCCACCTGGAGTGTGCAGGGCGCATCCAGGGAGGCAGGCTGATCCTGCTCCAGCTGGGGTTTTGCCAAAGGGGAAGAGAGGCGGGGGTGGGCATACGAACTGATTTTTCAAAAGAAGCCAGAAATCAGGATTCTCATGAGACACTATGTCTGCCAAAGCAAATATGCCTACAGGCCAACAGCAACCTCTGGTACAAAGGGAACCCTCCTACACTGCTGGTGGGAATGTAAACTGCTGCAGCCACTATGGAAAACAGTATGAAGTATCAAAAGTATCAAAGTATCAAAAAAAAAGTATCAAAGTATCAAAAAAAAGTATCAAAGTATCAAAAAAAGGTATCAAGGTATCAAAAAACTAAATAGAGTTGCCATATGGTCCAGCAATCCCATTCCTGGGCGTATATCTGGACAAAACTATAATTCGAAAAGATGCATGCACCCCTATGTTCATAGCAGCACTGTTCACAATAGCCAAGACATGGAAGCAACCTAAATGTCCATTGACAGATGAATGGATAAAGAAGATGCAGTATATATATACAATGGAATACTACTCAGCCATAAAAAAGAATGAAATAATGCTGTTTGCAGCAACATGCATGGTTGGACCTAGAGATGATCATACTAAGTGAATTAAGTTAGACAAATACCATATAATATCATTTATATGTGGAATCTAAAATATGACACAAATGAACTTATCTATGAGACAGAAACAGACTCACAGACATAGAGAACAGACTTGTGGTTGCCAAGGGAGAGGAGGGGTGGGAGAGGAATGGATTTGGAGTTTGGGATTAGCAGATGTAAGCTATTATATATAGAATGGATAAACAACAAGGTCTTACTGTATAGCACAGGGAACCATATTCAATATCCTGCAATAAACTATAATGGAAAGGAATATGAAAAAGAATATGTATATGTATAACTGAATCACTTTGCTGTACAGCAGAAATTAACACAACATTGTAAATCAACCATACTTCAATAAAATAAATTTTTTTAAAAAGTAAGATTGGTTCAAGATAGTGGAGTAGAAGGATGTGCTCTCACTCCCTCTTGTGAGAGCACCGGAATCACAAATAACTGCTGAAAAATCATCGACAGGAAGACACTGGAACTCACCAAAAAAGAAACCCCACATCCAAAGACAAAAGAGAAGCCACAATGAGATGGTAGGAGGGGCACAATCACAATAAAATCAAATCCCATAACTGCTGGGTGGGTGACTCACAAACTGGAGAACACTTATACCACAGAAGTCCACCCACTGGAGTGAAGGTTCTGAGCCCCACGTCAGGCTTTCCAACCTGGGGGTCTGTCAATGGGAGGAGGAATTCCTAGAGAATCAGACTTTGAAGGCTAACAGGATTTGATTGCAGGACTTTAACAGGACTGGGGGAAACAGAGACTCCACTCTTGGAGGACACACATAAAGTAGTGTGTGCATCGGGACCCAGGGGAAGGAGCAGTGACCCCATAGGAGACTGAACCAGACCTACCTGCTAGTATTGGAGGGTCTCCTGCAGAGGCGGGAGGTGGCTGTGGCTCACCGAGGGGACAAGGACACGGGCAGCAGAAGTTCTAGGAAGTACTCCTTGGTGTGAGCCCTCCCAGAGTCCGCCATTAGCCCCACCAATGAGCTGGGTAGGCTCCAGTGCTGGGTCACCTCAGGCCAAACAACCAACTAGGAGGGAACCCAGCCCCACCCATCAGCAGACAGCAGAATAAAGTTTTACTGAGCTCTGCCCACCAGAGCAACACCCAGCTCTACTCACCACCAGTCCCTCCCCTCAGGAAGCTTGAACAAACCTCTTAGATAGCCTCATCCACCAGAGGGCAGACAGCAGAAGCAAGAAGAACTACAATTCTGCAGCCTGTGGAAAGAAAACCACATTCACAGAAAGATAGACAAAATGAAAAGGCAGAGGACTTTGTACCAAATGAAGGAACAAGATAAACCCTCAGAAAAACAACTAAATGAAGTGGAGACAGGCAACCTTCCAGAAAAAGAATTCAGAATAATGATAGTGAAGATGATCCAGGACCTCAGAAAAAGAATGGAGGCAAAGAACGAGAAGATGCAAAAAATGTTTAACAAAGACCTAGAAGAATTAAAGAACAAACAAACAGATTAACAAAACAATAACTGAAATGGAAAATACACTAGAAGGAAGCAACAGCAGAATAACTGAGGCAGAAGAATGGGTAAGTGACCTGGAAGTCAGAATGGTGGAATTCACTGCCGCAGAGCAGAATAAAGAAAAAAGAATGAAAAGAAATGAAGACAGCCTAAGAGACCTCTGGGACAACATTAAATGCAACAACATTTGCATTATAGGGGTCCCAGAAGGAGAAGAGAGAGAGAAAGGACCCAAGAAAATATTTGAAGAGATTATAGTCGAAGACTTCCCTAACATGGGAAAGGAAATAGCCACCCAAGTCCAGGAAGTGAAGAGAGTCCCAGGCAGGATAAACCCAAGGAGAAACACGCCGAGACACATAGTAATCAAATTGACAAAAATTAAAGACAAAGAAAAATTGTTGAAAACAACAAGGGAAAAACGACAAATAACATACAAGGGAACTCCCATAAGGTTAACAGCTGATTTCTCAGCAGAAACTCTACAAGCCAGAAGAGAGTGACATGATATATTTAAAGTGGTGAAAGGGAAGAAGCTACAACCAAGATTACTCTACCCGGCAAGGATCTCATTCAGATTCGACGAAGAGATAAAAAGCTTTACAGACAAGCAAAAGCTAAGAGAATTCAGCACCACCAAACCAGCTCTACAACAAATGCTAAAGGAAACTCTCTAAGTGGGAAACACAAGAGAAGAAAAGGACCTACAAAAACAAACCCATAACAATTAAGAAAATGCTAATAGGAACATACGTATCGATAATTACCTTAAATGTGAATGGATTAAATGCTCCAACCAAAAGGCACAGGCTCGCTGAATGAATACAAAAACAAGACCCATCTATATGCTGTTTACAAGAGACCCACTTCAGATCTAGGGACACATACAGACTGAAAGTGAGGGGATATTCCATGCAAATGGAAATCAAAAAAAAGCTAGAGTAGCAATACTCATATCAGATAAAATAGACTTTAAAAAAAAGAATGTTACAAGAGACAAGGAAGGACACTACATAATGATCAAGGGATCAATCCAAGAAGATATAACAATTATAGATATATATGCACCCAACATAGGAGCACCTCAATACATAAGGCAACTGCTAACAGCTATAAAAGAGGAAATCGACAGTGACAAATAATAGTGGGGGACTTTAACACCTCACTTACACCAATGGACAGATCATCCAGACAGAAAATTAATAAGGAAACACAAGCTTTAAATGACACAAGAGACCAGATAGATTTAATTGATATTTATAGGACGTTCCATCCAAAAACAGCAGATTACTTACACTTTCTTCTCAAGTGCACATGGAACATTCTTCAGGATAGATCACATCTTGGGTCACAAATCAAGCTTTGGTAAATTTAAGAAAATTGAAATCATATTAAGCATCTTTTCTGACCACCATGCTATGACATTAGAAATCAATTACAGGGAAAAAAATGTAAAAAACACAAACACATGGAGGCTAAACAATACATTACTAAATAACCAAGAGATCACTGAAGAAATCAAAGAGGAAATCAAAATATACCTAGAGACAAATTACAATGAAAACACGACGACCCAAAACCAATGGGACGCAGCAAAAGCAGTTCTAAGAGGGAAGTTTATAGCAATACAATCCTACCTCAAGAAACATCTCAAATAAACAACCTAACCTTACACCTAAAGCAATTAGAGAAAGAAGAACAAAAAAACCCAAAAGTTAGCAGAAGGAAAGAAATCATAAAGATCAGATCAGAAATAAATGAAAAAGAAATGAAGGAAACAATAGCAAACATCAATAAAACTAAAAGCTGGTTCTTTGAGAAGATAAACAAAATTGATAAACCATTAGCCAGACTCATCAAGAAAAAGAGGAAGGGGACTCAAATCAACAAAATTAGAAATGAAAAAGGAGAAGTTACAACAGACTCCGCAGAAATACAAATTATCCTAAGAGACTACTACAGGCAAATCTATACCAATAAAATGGACAACCTGGAAGAAATGGACAAATTCTTGGAAAGATATAACCTTCCAAGGCTGAACCAGGAAGAAATAGAAAATATAAGCAGACCAATCACAAGTAATGAAATTGAAACTGTGATTAAAAATCTTCCAACACACAAAAGCCCAGGACCAGATGGCTTCACAGGTGAATTCTATCAATCATTTAGAGAAGAGCTAACACCCATCCTTCTCAAACTCTTCCAAAAATTGCAGAAGAAGGAACACTCCCAAACTCATTCTATGAGACCACTATCACCCTGACACCAAAACCAGACAAAGATACTACAAAAAAAGAAAATTACAGACCAATATCACTGATGAATATAGATGCAAAAATCCTCAACGAAATACTAGCAAACAGAATCCAACAACACATTAAAAGGATCATACACCACCATCAGGTGGGATTTATCCCAGGGATGCAAGGATTCTTCAATATACATAAATGAATCAATGTGATAAACCATATTAACAAATTGAAGAAGAAAAACCATATGATCATCTCAATAGATGCAGAAAAAGCTTTTGACAAAATTCAACACCCATATATGATAAAAACTCTCCAGAAAGTGGGCATAGAGGGAACCTACCTCAACATAATAAAGGCTATATATGACAAACCCACAGCAAACATCATTCTCAATGGTGAAAAACTGAAAACACTCTAAGATCAGGAACAAGACAAGGATGTCCACTCTTGCCACTATTATTCAACATAGTTTTGGAAGCCCTAGCCACGGCAATCAGAGAAGAAAAGGAAATAAAAGGAATACAAATCGGAAAACAAGAAGTAAAGCTGTCAGTGTTTGCAGATGACATGATACTATACATAGAGAATCCTAAAAATGCTACCAGAAAAGTACTAGAGCTAATCAATGAATTTGGTAAAGTAGCAGGATACAAAATTAATGCACAGAAATCTCTTGCATTCCTATACACTAACAACGAAAGATCAGAAAGAGAAATTAAGGAAACAATCCTATTCACCATTGCAACAAAAAGAATAAAATACCTAGGAATAAACCTACCTAAGGAGGTAAAAGACCTGTACTCAGAAAACTATAAGACACTGATGAAAGAAATCAAAGATGACACAAACAGATGGAGGGATATACCATGTTCTTGGTCTGGAAGAATCAATATTGTGAAAATGACTATACTACCCAAAGCAACCTACAGATTCAATGCAATCCCTATCAAATTACCAGTGACATTTTTTACAGAACTAGAACAAAAAAATCTTAAAATTTGTATGGAATCACAAAAGACCCCGAATAGCCAAAGCAGTCTTGAGGGAAAAAAAAAAAACAGAGCTGGAGGAATCAGACTCCCTGACTTCATACTACAAAGCTACAGTAATCAAGACAATATGGTACTGGCACAAAAACAGAAATATAGATCAATGGCACAGGATAGAAAGCCCAGAGATAAACCCACACACCTATGGTCAACTCATCTATGACAAAGGAGGCAAGGATATACAATGGAGAAAAGATAGTCTCTTCAATAAGTGGTGCTGGGAAAACTGGACAGCTACATGTAAAAGAATGAAATTAGAACACTCCTTAACACCATACACAAAAATAAACTCAAAATGGATTAGAGACATAAATGTAAGACTGGACACTATAAAACTCTTAGAGGAAAACATAGGAAGAACACTCTTTGACATAAATCACAGCAAGATCTTTTGTGATCCACCTCCTAGAGTAATGGAAATAAAAACAAAAATAAACAAATGGGACCTAATGAAACTTAAAAGCTTTTGCAAAGCAAAGGAAACTACAAACAAGACGAAAAGAGAACCCTCAGAATGGGAGAAAATATTTACAAATGAATCAACGGACAAAGGATTAGTCTCCAAAATATATAAACAGCTCATGCAGCTCAATATTAAAAAAAACAAACAACCAAGTCCAAAAATGGGCAGAAGACCTTAATAGACATTTCTCCATAGAAGACATACAGATGGCCAAGAAGCACATGAAAAGCTGCTCAACATCACTAATCATTAGAGAAATGCAGATCAAAACTACAATGAAGTATCACCTCACAAGAGTTAGAATGGGCATCATCAGAAAATCTACAGACAGCAAATGCTGGACAGGGTGTGCAGAAAAGGGAACCCTCTTGCACTGTTGGTGGGAATGTAAATTGATATAGCCACTATGGAGAACAGTATGGAGGTTCCTCAAAAAACTAAAAATAGAATTACCATATGACCCAGCAATCCCACTACTGGGTATATACCCAGAGAAAACCATAATTCAAAAAGACACATGCACCCCAATGTTCATTGCAGCACTATTTACAATAGCCAGGTCATGGAAGCAACCTAAATGCCCATCGACAGACGAATGGATAAAGAAGATGTGGTACATATATACAATGGAATATTACTCAGCCATAAAAAGGAATGAAATTGGGTCATTTGTAGAGACGTGGATGGATCTAGAGACTGTCATACAGAGTGAAGTAAGTCAGGAAGAGAAAAACAAATATCGTATATTAACGCATATATGTGGAACCTAGAAAAATGGTACAGATGAACCAGTTTGCAGGGCAGAAATAGAGACACAGATGTAGAGAACAAACGTATGGACACCAAGGGGGGAAAGTGGCGGAGTGCGGGGGGTGCTGGTGGTGGTGTGCTGAATTGGGTGATTGGGATTGACATGTATACACTGATGTGTATAAAATGGATGACTAATAAGAACCTGCTGTATAAAAAATAAATAAAATAAATTCAGAAATTCAAAAAAAAGCAACCTCTCATGTTGAGTGGCAGGACTATTTTCATTTTGGTTCCTCCAAACTCATTCCAGCTATACCATGTCTCTGAGCCATTTAAAAGGATTTCCAGAAGGAGAGAGAGAGACCCCCTTGGCAAGAGAACAGAAAGTCTACCAGCTCTCCAGATCTAGAAGAGCTTTTTTTTTTTTTAATTTCAAATTTAGATCTTTCTTGCTGCAACTTCAACCCCTTCTTTTTATTCTCAGTCAGTGGAAATTCAGAGCTGCTTATCATCACCGGAATAATCATAACTCATATAAGAATTTTAAACTCAATTGGCAGTTAGCAGAAGGGAACCCTGTTGGTCGCTCTGGAGCCCATTCCCTTGCAGGTAGCTTGTGCCGTGGGGGAACGAGAAGGCCGTGGCTCTGCTGGGCCTGGGACTGGTCACCGGGTGCTGTGAACCTCCGTTTGCCCTTTATAGAAAGACCCCTCCGCCTCGCGAGGTGGTCTCCTGTGAAGGACAGCTTCTGGCCGAGTGCAGGAAGGTGTGTCTGTCTCTTTCGGGTTCAGCTCGTCTGACTATGACTCTCAAAGCCACTACTCGCCACTTGTGTGACTTGGGGCAAATTTCTTCCCCTTTCTAAATCTTGGTGTTCTCCTCTGTAAGATAGGCTTTAAAATAGTGTTTGCTCCATAGACTTCTGGTGAGAAGTAAACGAAACAGTCTAAGTCAGTGCTCAGCTCTGGTCCTGACATGTGGTGAGTCTGGAAGGAACAGATTAGGTGACGAGCTGGGTGCAGTGGTGGTGATAGGGAGGGGGGAGTCTAAGGGGATTCCAGGTTTCTGGGTGACTGGGTGGGTAGTGGAGCCATTAACCAAGACGCGTGATACCAGAAAAAGACCAGGTTGGGAGACACGTGATTTGCTTAATGATATACTAGGTGGAAGTCACCTGGAACTTTGAGGTGGGGCGGTCCAGCCGGACGCTGAGACGTGGGTTTGGATCCTTAGTTGGCACCGTCCGTCTCAGCTTGGAGGCAGCAGTGGCGACTGTGTGTGGGTGCGGTTGCCCAAAGTGTAGCTTCGGGGGGGAAGGGGCCACAAGAGGACTGAGACCCTAAACCAGAAGTTCAATGGCAGGGGAGCCAAGGAGGAGAACAGAGAGGGTGTATGTAAGACAGGTGGAGGGAGGGACCCCAGAAAAGAGTTTCATGGGAACCAACGGAGAAATGGAGGGTGTGGTCCCACCTTTGAGAGGTTTGCAGTCTGCTGGAAAAGCCAGAACAAACACTGGCAACAACCAAAGGACTTCTCAAGATGATGTGTCCAGAGAGGTGGAGGGAAGGACCCCCGGAGCACATCTCCACTACAGAATAGGAACGACGCTGATAGGTGATCCTTGGGGCTGAGCATTGTCTGAGGTCGTGTAGGTGAGGCCCTTTGGGGACAGTGACAGCAGAGGTTTGGGGTGTCCACACGGCTCAGTGGCCCACACTGGAGGGCACCGGGGGCCCCAGAGGGCTCTGCAGGGTAGAGTGGGGGGCAGGCCTTCTGCCTCCAGCAAGTGCCCCCCAGGGTCGCGTCTGCTTGCTCTCTGCTGAGCCTTCTGGGGCCTGACTGGTGAGCAAAGGCTCCAGGTCGCCATCTCCCGGGAGGGGCAGCAGCCTCTCTCTGCCTGTTTAGGGCTGACAGCAGGTACCACAGGGAGTGGCGCGTGCAGGGGGCCCAAGCACCGGGAGGAGAGCGGGGCGCTGGCATCGCTGCATGGTGCTCCGTGAGCGTGAGGGGACCAGAGAGAGGCGCCAGGAAGCAGAGGGATGGTGGAGGCTAAGGAACCCCGGCAGATGGACGGAGGAACACAGGGAGGGATGGAAAATCCCAGAGAATGAAGAGAGATGTTTCAGAGGGGAAACATCATTGCACCAGAGGAAGTAGCTGTTACATTTTGCTGATGGAGACAGGAGCCCACCAGACAGTAGTGGAGGCTGCAGATGGTCACTGGAGGCCAGCCAGCGTGGGCCTGCAGCCCTGAGCCTGCCCTGGTCCTTCCCTCTGTGTGGCCGGGACCTCCCTGCCCCCTCCCCCCTCCCCCCGGGGGAGGAGCAGCCAGTGGGCACTAAGCTTTCGGGAAGATCCAGTTGCCTGTGCCTGGGCGCACGTGATGGAGACACAGGGTCACGTGGCAGGGACCTGCCCGCCAGGGGCAGCCAGATAGCCCAGCGAGGCTGCCACCGGACAGCCCAAGTCCTTCCCAGGCTTCAGGAGGGCCCCAGCTGGGGAGACTCCCTAACTGGCATCTGTTCCGTGTCTTCCTTTGAACTCGAACCCAGCCAAGCCAGAGCCACACTAAAAACAGCAACGGGAGCAGGTGCTGAAGCAAGGTGCCGGGTCAGGCCCCCGGCTCTTCTTCCCAGGCCAGCCCGGTACCCCTGGAGCTGCTGCCTTTGTTCTCTTCCCACGTAAAACTGCTCAGGACCCACGTCAGCTCCCAGTTCCGACGCGGAAAATATAGCAGCACACAATATGTTGTTTTGGCAGAAAGCTATGAATTTGAGTATGGAATGTCTGTCACGGGGGCCCATCCAATTAACTCGCTTGTCGAGAAATCAGAATAAATAGTTGAGAGGAGGCGAGTGATGCAGTGCTCAGACCTTTATTTCTTACTTGCTCTCCTGGTTAAGCAGGTGCACTCCCCAGGGCGTTGATTTCGGGCGGAGGAGGAAAGAATACGTGTCTTCCCCTTGGTTCTGCCCTTTGAGGGAAGAAAGGGGGTCATTTCCATGCATTTCGCACTCTAGAATTCTGGTGAAGTTCAGTTTATGAAAGAGTTATAGGAGCAATCCCGGCAAACTGCCTGGAGTCTCAGGTTTACTGCTTTTGTTCAGTCTGAGACAAGGCCTGGGCTTGACCCCAGAAGGCTTCCCTCCCTCCTTAGGTTTTCCTCTGAGGCTGGCGGACTTGGCCGCGTCCAGCAAGCAGGGGGACAGGCCAGCCTGACACACGCGCCCGCGGGAGCTGGGATCCCTGGACAAGCCCTGAAGGGAGGGCTCCAGGCTCTCGGGGTGAACAGAGGCACTGGCCCCCTGAGTCGGGAGCTGATGTGGCCTCCAGGGTAGGCTTTGCGAGAGGACCCCCTACACTAGCGAGGCCCTTGAGAAAGAAGCACCCAGGGCACGTGCAGGTCAGAGCCCCAGGCAGGAGCTTTCCCAGAACCAAAATTGCCCAGGATGATCTTAAAGGAATTCAGCAGATAAAACTCTGCTCAGAGAATGTCTTCCTTTGAGCTTCTTCCTGTGGCTCTCTGTCTTAACATCCTTGCTAAGGTGGAGGTGAAGCCCAAGGGCATTCGGCAAGGCACCTGCATCGCTGAGTTCTGAAGAATCTATGGTGAGTGAGTTTCCTGCAGCTACAGGGGAAGCCGAGGGATTGAGCTTCAGTGGCCCACGAGGGGACGGCCCAGAGCACCCGCACACCTGTGCCCAGCTCGGTGCTTCTGTAAAAGCGCCCTCCCAGCATCCGAGGGCCCCCGTCCCTACCCCCAGCCTCCAGCACTGCAACCTCCCCTTCCCAGCGCCCACACGCTCGGGGTTTACATCACTATTCCTCCAATAGTGGTGCAAAAGCTCCATCCCAGGCAAAAGCATTTTTGGACCTTTGCTCTTGGAGGCACGCGCCCCAAGTAATGAGGACCTGGAAGAAGGAAAGGGCATCCTGTCTGCAGCGCTGCAGCCCAAATTCCACACCTTGGGCGTCATCAGGAGTCAAAGCCTCCTTCTTCAAGGGCTGCAGACTAAGTTTGTCTTTGTGCTGCGGTACTGCTTCCATTTCAAAGGCTTCATCAGCGAATCTCGTGAGTCATTCCTGGAACCTTCAGGAGTCTCCATGGTGACGGGGTTGAGTTGGGGGGGGGAAGCCAGCATTCACTCCACTTTCCGACTAGTTCCTCTTCTCTGATTTTTTTTTTTTCTTTTTCAATAGAGACCATGGCTGAGGATTTAGCTTTTTTGTTTTTTAAGCAAATCATAAAATGGGAACTCCCTAAGCTCCTTTTCTATTTTGTCAAAAAACCTTCTATGTAAATATGTATTCTTGTCTTTACCTGCCTTTGTTGAGACCATAGAAAACAAAACAAAACAAAAACTATGCATTTGTAGGTTTGTTTTTTTTTTTTTGTCCAGTGTTTTGAGAAAGGGTCTGATTTTCCTGTTTACCTCAATGGAAAGGTTCTGGATAAATCGTTGTTGTCTGGAACAAAGACATCAGCTTCATCAGCCCTAGAGGGTTGAACGCCTTTCTAGTCCACCAGCCACATAGCAGAGGTCGACCAGAAGTCTGAAAATACCATCCACTCACAGTTGGCAGAGATGTGCCCCCAGTTCTCCTTCTGTGATGCTCAGGGCAAAGCATGGTACTCTGGGCCCATTAGGGAATAAGCGTTGCCATCACTGTCTTGGTCAGAAGAATCTGAGCAGGAATCTAGGGGATTTTTTTTTCAAATAGAGCTGAGTATTAAAAGCTGTCCCCACCGTAATGAGCATTGGTCAACCTAAATACATTTGTATAATCTTTTTGTGGTACAAATCCTGTGTCACAACGGTGTGCCACCTGAATGTTCTCATGTCTGTGGGTGGCGATGAGCTTACAGCACGTGACAACATGAATTCTGCTGCTTTCATTGTCCCCCTGGCTGCAGCAGGACACTCAGCCCCTGAAGCTCTCCCCCATCTCTGGGGTCTCCAGAGCCATCGTGTGTGTGCTCTGCTCTGTAGATGCAGCCAATCTCCATTGGTGGTTACTGAAGGCTCAGTGGACCAAACCTTTGCAGGGCCCCTGGAAGGGGGATGGAAAATGGCCTTCTCTGCTGCGTTAGTCCCTGACGGGACCCCAAAGCAAGGGCACCCGGGCCTCCACATACCAGTCTTCTCCCATCGCCTCAGACCCAGCCTTGCCTCTAGGAGTCCTGTCAAGTAGAAGCTGTGTCTTTGGAACTAAAATTTCTCTGACAGCTGAAGCTGTTCTCATGGGTCTTGCTCACTAATTCTTCCTCTGGTTTCTTAGGGCACAGTTTCTTAATTTTGGGGGTCACAGAGGCTTTCAAAAGGGTAATAAAAGCCCTATCTCAGAAAAGTGCATGCACACATGCAGCATTTCACAGACATACTCAGAACTTTACAGACCTGGGAAGCCAGTGCCTGGGCCTCTGGGTAAGAATCCTGCCAAAGGAGGAATTTTCTTGCAAGAATTTTCTTAGCACTGCTTTGGTCTCTGGTCCAATCCAACTCACCAGTGTGCCAGACACACCCAGTACAGCTGAATCCCCACCGTGGGTGTACCCAGGCCCAAGCCGAGGATATTCACACGTGCACATGAATTTTCAATTCCCTTATTCCACATATGCTGTCTATAAATAAGCATGTGCAAGAAAGTGTTTCCTAGTCAAGCCTGCTCTTCAGGGCCTCTTGTAAAGATGAGTCTAGCTCTACTTGGAAAGGCAGATTGCTGGGGTTACGTGCCAAACCCCAGACAGCCCAGGACTCCAGCACTTGGGGTTGATGGATCCAAAAGATATGTGCGTGGGTCCTTAGCTAGCTTGAATTTTTAAAAAATCACACATACCATTAATTTTCCTATTTTTCTGCCTATTGTTTTCTTTCTTGTAAAGAACCTACTTATAAAGTAAATTTTATCTAACGTTTCCCTGCCCTGCATTTTGTCCCTAAGCTTCTGGATGTTGGGATGGTCCCCTGTATCCATTTCCTAGGGCTACTGTAACAAATTACCACAAACTTGGTGGCTTAAAACAATAGAAATTTATTCTCTCACAGTTCTGGAAGACAGATGTCCAAAATTAAAGTGTTGGCAGGGTCACGCTCCCGCTGTAGACTTTAGAGGAGGATCCTTCCTTGCTTCTTCCAATTTCCGGTGGCTCCAAATATTCCTTGACTTCAGTCTCTGTCTCCATCTTCCCATACCTCCTCCTTCTCCCTGTGTGTCTCTTATAAAGACACTTGTCACTGGATTTAGGGACCACCCAGCTAACCCAAGATGATCTCATCTAAAGATCCCTAACAAAACTTAATTACACCCACAAAGACCCTTCTTGCAAATAAGATCACATTCACAGGTTCCAGGGATTAGAATGTGGACATACCTTTGGGGCCACCACTCAGCCGCTATGGTATTGCTCATTTATATCCCCAGGATCTCACAGTGGCTGGCCCATAGTCACAGCCCAGCAGGCATCTGTGTATTTGTGTTTGATGGTTTGGAATCAAACTTTGCACCGGGTATTCTATCTGCCCGATTCTGAATAAAGGTGGTTTGTGCTGGGAAGAAGCTAGTGTCTTCAGTGTTCCTTGACTATGAAAATAGCTACCAGACTAGTTAAAGCATATACTTTCTTGCTTTCCTTGGGGAATTGCTGATAGAGTATTTGATGCCATTGTTTCAACTTACCACATTTTATGTATGCAGGAATTATCTGGGAATAAAGCAAATATGTTTGAAGATCTTTTGTCTCCCCTGAAGTGGGGTCTTTTCAGACCCTCAGTGTCTGAAAATAAGTTGAGTTTTATTTATGAGATAACCTTTTGTGTATATACTTCATACTATTTATTAGGATAAAAGATACGCATTTATAAGAGTACAACTATAAATTTTCATGTAGGTGGTCTCATTTCTGTCATATGGCATTTCATTGACACCTAATATTGACTTCATTTAGATGATACACGTACAAAGGAAGTGACATGCCTTTTCTTTCTTTAAAAACACATAATAGAGGGGCTTCCCTGGTGGCACAGTGGTTAAGAATCCACCTGCCAATGCAGGGGACACGGGTTCGAGCCCTGGTCCGGGAAGATCCCACATGCTGTGGAGCAGCTAAGCCCGTGCGCCACAACTACTGAGCCTGCGCTCTAGAGCCCATGAGCCACAACTACTGATCCCACGCACCGTGTCTACTGAAGCCCACACGCTCTAGAGCCCACGCACAGCAATGAAGACCCAACACAGCCAAAAATAATACGTAAATAAAAATAAAATAAATTTATAAAAAAAGAAATATTTTTAAAAATACATAATAGATGCCATCATAGAGCATAAATGAATATAATCAGTTTTTCCCCTACTCTAGAGTGCAAATTTTAAGCTTTCAATGTACCATGAAGTCTCGCCAACCTCCCTATCTGGAGTGGTTTTATTTGACAGGGTTAAAAGTGGCAGTGAGAAGTCTGGCTTTGCCAGCAGGAACTTTTGAAAACAACGTCTCCTTGTGAATATAATTCCCACAGTCCATACCTTGCAATTTCATGCGGCTGGTCATATTTTATTTATGAAATGTTTGGAATCTGGAATCCAAAATTAGGGAAGGTCCAAAGTCTTTGTTCCCTATTCATAGTGTAAATGAGTTCAAGTTGCTTTATTTTCATGGCTTTGGTTCCACATTCTTTTATATATAAGGCTTTAAGTGGGGGGGGGGGTTATTAATAATTTTTGTCATCATTTATCCATTTTCTAATGAAAAAACAACAGAAGAATCAGAAGAGAGCCAGAGAAAAAGCAGGTTCCCTGTCTCAGTGGTCACACCACGTGGATTGGGGAACGGCAGAAACACCCAAGCCAGACTGCCACCCCATCAAAGCACATGCCCAGCACAGATAAGTTTAAACGAGGGTGTGCGTGGTGAGGCTTGAAGCTGAAGATGCATTAACATCAAGCCTTTCAACTTCACATAGTAATAAACCCCAGCAACAACACAGCATCAGTCAACTAAACGAGACTTCGCTAAAAAAGCCTACACGTACCCCTGCGGGATCCCTGCAGACAGATTCCATGTCCGAGTTGAAAAGATGGTTAGAATTGCCTCCTTCGGGCTTCCCTGGTGGCGCAGTGGTTAAGAACCTGCCTGCCAATGCAGGGGACACGGGTTCGAGCCCTGGTCCGGGAAGATCCCACATGCCGCGGAGCAAATAAGCCCGTGCGCCACAACTACTGAGCCTGCACTCTAGAGCCCGAGAGCCACAACTACTGAGCACGCGTGCCTAGAGCCCCTGCTCTGCAACAAGAGAAGCCACCGCAATGAGAAGCCTGCGCACCACAATGAAGAGTAACCCTCGCTCGCCGCAACTAGAAAAAGCCCACGCGCAGCAACGAAGACCTAATGCATCCAAAAATAAAATAAATAAGAAAATGCTCTTAGCTGCTTCTTTTTTATATTAAAAAAAAGAAGAATTGCCTCCTTCTTGTCCTGCCCTCTGCTCTGTGAACACTTTACTATTTTCTTTCTTTCCTGAAAGTATTCTAGCTCATCTACAAATAGTCTGGCTCCTCTGCAAAAACTAGCTGATTTGTCTGCCACGATTAGTAAGCCTCATTGTTTGAAGTTACTGTGTATTTGATTTTTAAGCTCCCTGACAGCTCTATGTGGTTTTAATTAACTTCTTGGAATACAGTTTTTTTAAGCTCAACAGTGTTCCTGGATAAAAATGATCACGCTCAGTTTGTGTCAGTGTGTGTTGTAAGCCCGTGGTAAGCTTTTTCCTTGCTCTAACTGGCTGCAAATAGATGGGAGGCTATTTATTTATCAAAGCCTGGCTTTTCCTGCATATCTTTGTGATAGATACCCACTGAGATTATATTGTATAAAGTTGGGCCCAGACCAAATAAGGTGTAGGGAAGAACAGCTGACTCTGGCTTTCAGAACTATCTGTGGTTGCAGTTACCTACAAGTTCAATGTCCGAGACCCATCTTCTTTATAACACTTAGCTAGCATTGTGACACAGGCTTTTAAAAACACGATTTCTTGAGCACTTTCAGTACACCTAAGTGTTGGGCCCTACCTATTGGCTCTTTGAACTTGCCAGATACAGGGTAGCCATATGCTTTTTTGTCCCTGAAAGTGGATGGGAGATGGGATGCCATGACAGCAGTTGTAAACCAGGACATCCTGGCAAACAGGTACCTAGGGTCCTCCCCAGACACATGGAACTCTTCTGCCCCCTGGGCCACTACCAAGGGCTTTTGAAGGCCCCATATGTGCTGGAAATGTCGCCAAACTTCACCTGCTAATCGTTCTTATAAATTCAGACATCTTCTCTTCCTGGAATCATCCGTTACTTGCTCCTTGGTCCATGGATCTCAGTAATTCACTACTTCTGGACCCCAGGACACTCCACCAGAAGCCCTCCTTCTGCTGACGGCGCTGCCGTTTGTCTTTCCCATCTCCACCCACGGAGATCCTAGTGACTGAGACCTAACTCAGGGGTGCCTTCTCTGGGAAGGAACGGGTGGGGAAATTTGTGTTGCCTAAGACCCCACACGGCTGTATTTGCATCCTTCTTAGGGCACTTGCCTCATCCCATTTTGTTACAATTTATGTGCGGCATTGTGTTCTCTGCTGAACCAAGAGGAGGGACCACTCAAAAAGCCTGGACTCCTCAGCCCTCCCTGGATTTGAGCCCCTCCTCTTAGCTGCTTCTCATTTTAATTCTGGTCTTTTTGGTGTGTTCTTTTCTAAAGTGAGGTAAGAAACAAGCATACAAGAAGATTGAAAGCCTTGTTGAACTTGACGCTTGTGAGGAACAGACCCTCACTATTGCTGGGTCTGAATGCTGGCTCCTCCACTGAAGAGCTGTGCAATCTTGTGCCAGCTACTTAACCTCTCTGTGCCTATAAAATGGGGATACTCGTAGTCCCTACTTCCTAGGGCTGTAATGAGGACTGAGTTCTCACAGAACAGAGCATGATGGTATTAAATTCTCAATATGTCGCAGGAAGGGGGACCCCTTACAGGGCCCGAAAGTAGGCTGTTGTCTAACACTCAGAAATGAATTGTCTGAGGAGACACACGTACTGACAAAGCAAAAGACCTTATTGGGAAGGGGTGCCTGGGCGGAGAGCAGCAGGGTAAGAGAACCCAGGAGAATTGCTCTGCCATGTGGCTCCAAGTCTTAGGTTTTATGGTAATTGGGTTAGTTTCCAGGTTGTCTCTGGCCAAGCATCTTGTGTGGCTCATATTTGGTCTAGGTTCTTCCTGGTGACACATCTATCATTAAGCCAAGATGGATTCTAGCACAAAGGATTCTGGGAGGTTGGTAGGACATAGTATGGGCTGGTGCCTCCTTTTGGTCCCTCCTGAATTCTCCTGGTTAGTTTCAGCACAGTGTTCCTTATTGGGACCTCCTATTGTGAGACAACTCATGCAAGTGGTTGTCATCAAGCCTGGCCAAGGCAGGTGGTTTTGGTCAATGGGTCCCTAACAACCATCTTAGCTTTTGTTATTGTTCAGGCTGCATCTTCTATTTCTTAAGACTTTATTCACATTTTTTAATTGCACTGTAACTAAAAGAAAACCAAGAGCTATGGGCACATGTAATATCGTGAAGCCTGATGTCCACTGGAGAACTATGGCTTTTATGACCCAATGGACACTTGATGGGACAGAACAATGAAAACTGGTTATGGCAACGCAGCAAAGAGCAGAACAGACCGCCTCCTACCCTCTCACCTTGAGGTCAGAGAGTCGAGGTGCTGGGTCTCTGCACATCTGTAGGATAGGAACATGATAGTACCTACCTCAGGGGCTTGAAGCAAAGATCAACTGAGTTAATATACGTGAAGTAGTTGTCATGGCGTCTAGTGCATAAAAGGCCCCTGGTGTAGATTGTTGTTCTCAGCATCTGTCCTGGAACTTGAGGTGACGGTCGTTGGGAGACGTGTGTCGGGGGTCCTGGAGAAGTTGTCCTCATACTTCCTTCAACTGTGGGGAGCCCTGTGTAGTTCCACCAGGGGAAGTTCAACAAGGAACTGAGAACACAGGGCCCCTCTTTTTATTAGAAACACTGGTGAGGACAGCACCTCCCCCTCTGAGAGCAGGAAGGCCAACGTCAACTGCTGGAGAACCATCAGGTAGAGACGGATACAAGAGTGACCATTAGCAACACAAGTGGAGACAGATTAAGGCCATTAGGTCACAGGCTGGAAACAGGCAAGAACTCTTTATTAGTCACCAAGGAGAAGAGGTGACCTCTCAGAGCCTCTGCCAGGAGGAAGGACATCAGAGCACCCCTGGTTCGTCTGGGTGGCGGCTCAAAGCCAGTGAATTGCCACCAGCGTGGTTCTTGCCCCCTGCACCCCTCGTATGACTCAGACTATGGTGGTCTGTAGAACTAGGGGTTACACACAACACAGAATCACAATTCCAGGGAAAGAAAACTGTTTCCAGGTGCATCTGTACCTAACTCATACATCTGTCTTGTTCCAAGAATCCGCAAGGAAGGGAATTCCACCAAATTTTCTTGCCACTCTGTGCCAATAATTAGCAATTTTTCTTTATGGGTATTCTTATTAATGCCTTTTTTTTTCTTCATCTCTGCTCATGGAAAAATAGATAGCTAAGGGGGTTTGCAGTCTCCTACAGCAAGCACGACTCAGAGAATCCAAATGGCACAGTTGTCGTCAGTTAATTTCCACTTAGATCTTAACCTCTCAGTTTATTTCACTTGGACTCTGGATATTAAAGTAGAAATAATGCTTTGTGACCTTTAAGCAAGGCACCGGCTACTCCCCACCCTTTCCCCTGTGGTTCTGTGAGCCACACGGTCCATTTCTGCAATATCCTTATTTCTGGACTTCCAACCTCTTTCCTAGCAGGGAGGTGACTAATGCTAAAAGCCACATATTACACCATGGCTTACTAGGCACACCAAATGCTCCGTTTGAGACATCCTTTCAAATGGCAATCTCTGTCCTTGGAATCAAGGTTAAATTTAGTTAAAGAAAGAAGTCCCAACTTTGCCCAGACCCCTCTTCAAGCCTGGTGCCTTTCCCTCCTTAATGATGTAATGAGAAAGATTTCAGAGGGGAGCACACCGGTGGGTCTCAGAAACACCCGGGGGAGTTCCAGCGAGTGCTGTGACTCTGTGACGCCCTGAGGGAAGCATGACCATGGAGTGGGCCTACAGTAAACTCGTCCTTGGCAGGAGCTGCGCGCATCATTATTTCTGCTCTGGTAAAGCAGATTTCAAGGGCAGCGTAGGGAGGGGCTGCAGTGGGGGTGAGGAAAACTTTCTTTAGTGTTCTCCAGAGCTTTCAAACCAAGCTTTACTCCGTGTTGCCATTCCCCTCCCATCCCCCCACCTCTACCCCCCCGCAGAGGTCTGGGTGGTAGCTCAGGCTCTGAAGTTGTCATGGCTTCCACGTTGATGGCCTGGAGGAGGCCAAGGAATGAAGAGAGGTCAAGGCTGGAGCAATCACTTGCGCGGGGACAGCGTTCAAGGACTCCATCCACTCACCCACCCAACACTCCTGTCCCAGCCCGGCCCCACGCTCCCCATGCCCACCTCCAAAGAGGAAGAAACCTGGCTGCATAAATACTCTGTCAAGCTACAGTAGTGAAGACCGGAGGGAGCCGGCTGTGGAGAGAGGGAGAGAAAAGCAGGGCCGGCTGTCTGGACAAGCGTGGGGTGAGAAACTGTCAGGTGGGCTGGAAATACACAGCGGAGTATGCTATGGACCGGCTCTGTGGGTCCCCTTCGGTTTTTAGGAAAGTGAGTCAAAGATTGGAGTTATTTTGAAATTCCATTTGTTTGTAGAACTCTGTTTGTTCTGCAGCTCCCTGAGGGTCCAGGCTGGGCAAAGACCACACGGGGAAGCAGACGATGGGCCTGGGGAAGGGTTTCTACCCCCTGGGCCTTGGGGTACCATAACCCTTGTGGAAAAGGAGTGAAAAGGGAGACGCTGGGGTGTGGGGTGTATGGAACAGGCAACGGTGGGAAGAAGTGGGAGCGGTGCTGTAAGTGGAGGTGGCCTTGGTTTATATGCAGACACCTTGACTATTGACTTTATATTCTGCCTGCCAGGAAGCTGGAATCCCGGAGTCCTGACTGGTGGGCTGTAGGTGGGGAACTTCCCTTCCTTGTGTCCTCCGTGGTGTCTGTTGTTGGCAAGTGGAAATAGGAGGGGACCATGGAGAGAATACTAAAGTTTAATGTCCTTTTTACGACCAACGTTTGTTGCTGGCGCCTTCCTCTTGGAATAAGACACTGATTCATGACTGAACAACCGCTGCACCCGGAGAAAAAAGCCTCCTCGGAGTCTCTCGGTTGGTTTCTGTTTACAAAAACCGATGGTTTCCAAAAGCTCTTCAGAAAATGGCTGAGAGAAGTCAGAGCAAAAAAGTTAATGTTTTTATTTCTGTCTCTTTCTTTCCACGGAGGAGTCTGAAATTCTTGCTTTGGGCCATATGGAGTGGATATTCCAGAAGGAAATTATATACGGCTCTGTTTCTGCTCAAATGCTTTTCACTTTGTCAAGCAGACCCTTTGAAGCAGCCTTCTCCTTACCTCAGATTCTGACATGAATAATTGTTTAATTGCCTTTCAGTCTACACAAGATAAGGACGCACGTCTCAAAATTGTGTAATTCTCTTAACCAAACAATAGCTGCACCACCCAGAGCATTTTTCAAAGGAAGAAAAGAATTCCTCACATATGTTAAGCATTTTATTCTTTGCAAAGTGCTTTGCTCTGGAGTGTTTTGTTAAATTGGATAATGCGTATGAAGCGCTGTGTAAATTGTATCATATAACAGAAAAGTAAGATTTTATAACAATTATTGATTTGATTTTCCATATAAGAAACTGAAGCCCAGGGGAGGGAAGTTACAGCCCAGATCACAGCCGTCAAGCTCAGCTCAGACAGAGGTTTGTCTCCTTCCTCTGTCCCAGTGGAGGCCAAGATCACCCTGGACCCACCAGAGACTTCCCGGGAGGGCTGGGGCCGGAAGCGGATCCACACAGGAGTGTTTCCTGATCTGGGTTACCTCCCCCTGACCCGCTGTCTCCCCTCACAGGCTTCAGGCAAAGACTTGCCTTTTTATCTTGCTCCTTTTCTGTCAGTCATTCTCGGCAGAGCCCTTTCCCTCAGGCTGGGACAGAGGAATTGTTACAATCCCTAGATTTAAAAAAACATAGGTTGCTTTCTCTTTTAAAAAAAATATTGTCCCTGAAGTAAGTACACAACCCATTTTCTGTATTTTTTCAAAGCTGTCAGTAAATTCTCCTGGTAGGATGTCGTCTTTAGCTTCCAGTGTGTTAGGAGAAGGCCTGGGGCAGCCCTGCTGGGGGCTGGGGTCACAGGGAGTTGGAGCACCCACTATCCCATCCCCCACCCGCTGCCAGGACAGAGCCCACCTGGCGAGGCAGCAGGACGCAGGGCCGAGGAAGGTCCCAACGTCTGCTAACATCCCTGTGGGGATGTGCAGGGGAACCTGAGAGAAGGGGCTGGATGCAGGTGGGGACGGTGTTTCATGTGCCACAGGAGATGGTCCCTGTGCAGCAAAGGGCACACTCAGAGTGAAAAGGCAACCACGGAGTGAGAGGTAATATTTGCAAATTACATGTCTGATAAGGGATTAATATCCAGCATATATAAAGAACTCACAAGTCAACAGTAACAAGAAAACAACCCAAATAAAAAGTGGGCAAAGGACTTGAATAGACATTTCTCCAAAGAAGATATACAAATGGTCAATAAGCACGTGATAAGATGCTCAACTAATCATCAGGGAAATGCAAATCAAAAGCACAATGAGATTCCACTTCACACCCATTAGGGCCACTATTGTAAAAAAACAAAACCCAAAAAGACCCTCAACAAACCAGAAAATAACAAGTGTAGGTGAGGACATAGAGAAACGCACTCTGTGCACGGCTGGTGGGAATGTAAAATGGTAAAGCCACTGTAGAAAACAGTATGGCAGTTTCTCAAAAAATTAAACTTAGAATTAACACATGATCCAGCCATTTCACTTCTGGATATATACTGGAAATAATTGAAAGCAGGAACTCTAACAAATATTTGTATACCAATGTTCATAGCAGCATTATTCACAATAGCCAGAAGGTGGAAACAACCCGAATGTCCACTGATGATGAATGGATAAACAAAGTGGGGTACATACATACAATGGAATATTATCCAGCCTTTAAAAGGAAAGAACTTCTGACACAGGCTATAACATAGATCAACCTTGAAAACATAGTGAATATAATGGCTAGAAGTTCCACCTGTGGAAGAGGTCCTTTATAATTGTTTTATGTGGAATTCTGAGTGTATAACTCTGACCTAGGGGTGGCCCAGCCTTATCCAGATAAATTATTCAGAGGTTTTATTTTTTTAAAGAAATGAGAAATCATCATACTTGACTAACTAGTGATTTGAATAAGATATCTAAACAGGAAAAAACTTTTTTTAAATCCTTGAAAGTATCTATCATCAGACAGGCATACCCTTATTTTTTTTTTAATAGTTGTATAAATGTCAAAAATTCACCTAAACTATATGGCTATTATTTGGAGTAGAATAGCGAATTACGTCAATGAATCTGTTAATTATCTTACTTATCAGAGCCCTAATTATGTTTCTATAACCTTTATATATATCATAGAATGTCTATTCATGCCTCTAGTTTTTCCAAATATTGAGATTTTTTTTAAGTTCATCTGGGACTATAAAATGGATTTCAGGCAGCATTGCTGGTTGACTCTTGCTTCAAATTCAGCTAATGGTTGCGTATTCTTCGTCCATTTCTCTCCATCCCCATTCTCTACCCAGGAGCCAACCACTTTCTACTGGGGATCCATGTGGTTCCAGGGAAGCTGATTTCATGTCCATCTTCTGGGTTGGGGTGTGTAGTCTATGCTAAGCCAATCAGTGCCTTCCATCCCTCTGGACACAGACATTGGTTACAGAGCGGGCACGTGACCGAAGGAGGACCAGTTGGAATGGGTCTTAAGATTTTTTTTTTTTTGGAAAGGCTGGGCAGGGAGGCTCTCTCTTCTCTTCTGGACTAGAAGCAGGAAGTACCATCCCTGAGAGCTGCTGGAAGCTATGGGGGACCTTAATGGGAGTAAGCCTTAGAATTTGACTCCAAAAAGGGCAAAGTGAAGAACCTTGATGGTTTAAGCCATTTTAAGAGAAGCTTCCTGTTACTTGCATTCTAACTGATAGAGCTTATCAACGATATATTAGTATACAACTAAACAGTTTACAAATCATCTGATCCTACTTCATTTTCACAACATCTCCACGGGAATATTCAGAACGGCTGTAATTCCTCTCATAGTATATGAAGAAAAGAACCACGAAGGCATTGCCCCAGGTTAAACAGATGGTTAAGTTAAAAAGTTATGTGAGGATAGGCAGTATACTGTATTCTCAGCATCTTTTAGAGTACTTGTCAACTGGATAGAATAAATGTTGAAAAAATAAATACATTGAAGAACAGAACCAACATAGAAAAAAGAGTAACAGGCTTCGTTTTAATTATTCATTCCTTTTTTCAACAAATATTTACCAAATGCCTACTATGTACCAGGCATGAGACTAAGTGTTCAAATTCAATACTTTCTGTGTCAGCACCTCCCATACAAAAAAAAAGAGAGAGAGAGAAAAGTGTTGAAGTCTTTAATATTCTTATGCTCTTTTAAAAGTTTCAAACAGTTAAGAGATTATTTAAAGGTCTGCAATGATTTGCTAGAGAGGATCCTTGTGTTTTAAAATCTCTTCTCTTTTCTGTTGCTTGTATCCATGGTTTCTGCCTCATTGAGCTCGGGTAGAAAGACACGTCGGTGGTTGTATGTTGTAAGTGCTCCATGCAGTCCAATACCTTGCAAATACTGAATTACAGTCTCTTCAATGTCTGAGTCTTTCTCTTACAGTATGTTAGGATGTCTGCTCATTCAAATCTCTGGGGGACCATTAAGATGGACTTTTACTATTTTAGTATGTATCACAGTAGATCAAAAATCCATACTTAACCGGAAAAGGCAATATATAGAATTGAAACCCTGTCAGTTTTTAGAGTAACAAGAAAGTACAAGGAAGATTACCCTGTGGGAATGAGGCACTAACCAACTAGTCAGAAAAACAGCCTGAACTGTAATTTCCCAGGGATGGAATGTGGAACTGAAGAAAGACACGACCAAGAAAGGTAAGTCCTTATATCAAATAGAAACCTCAGAGAATTAAATCCACAGAATCAATGGATGAAAATTGTTTCATGATTTAAAAACTCAGCAAGGTTTTTTTCCCCTTCTCCTGTCCTGCATGAGAGCAGAGAAAAGAGCTGCTCGTTAGATGCCTTTTGGAGGTCAAATTTAGGAAAGTCAGCTGTGAGCAGTGAGTGGAAAGAGCAAACTCTTTAGAGAAGACTGAGCTGGGTTCAAATCCTACCTCTGATAATTCAGGCTGGTTACTTAATCCTTCCGAGATTCCTTTCCTCACCTGGAAAACAGTGATAATAGTTACTTAACAGGGTGCTGTGGCAGTCAGATACGTGCATATCAAGTGCCTGGCGTATACCAGGCACGTAGGAAATGGCAGCTATTATTTTGTACTTTTTATATAAGTAGGACAAACTTGGACTTATTAAAAAAGCGTTGTCACACTTACTTCTTGTTTTTCTGATCAGAAGAAAAGATTTCTCTTCACAAAGTGTCCGATGGCACAGAAAGGAAAAAGCAAATGAAGAACACATGGTACTTTGCAGAGCATTGAAATTTCTTACTCAAAATTCAGTCACGGCTGCATAATGAGGGTGGAACACGGCCCTCGTGTACCTCTTACTGCTAAATTTACTACATTCATCTGAGAAAACGAGGGAGGCTTTGTTCACATCCTTGAAAACCACTCAAAGTGCCTCATGTTTCTGATATTGTCCTGCAGGACCTTGAGCAAACTAACAATAAAAGAGATGGATGACTGAGGATTATTCAGTGGGTTATTGGCAGCATTTCAGAAATGTTAAAAACAGTTTTGTAACTGTTTACTCATAAACTTGTGCTGTTTCCCCTTAGGTAATGTCTCTCATCTTTGAAGCTGAGTCCACGTCAGCTGTCAATGGCACGGTCTGTTCCTGTTAAGGACCAAGGAGGAAGCAGAAGGGTGAGTGGTTGTGGGCCCCCTCCTCGTCCCCTCTGGTGATGGATCTGGAGCACACTGGGTCCTGGTGCAAGGCTACGTGTGGGTGGAGGCAGCTCTGAGCCGAGCCCAGAGCACGGAGGCTGAGCGGGGTGGCCTCGCCAGCCCTCCGACCTACCCCTTATCTACACTATTCTGATTAGAGAAAATAACAAGGCGAAAGTTTGCAAATATTGTGCAGTAGAAGTGGCAATCTTGCATAATACTAATAAATTTGCCATGAGGTTTACAGAGAATCAAAGAAATTTAGGAAATGGAAGTTTTTTGGGTTTTTTTTTTTCCAGCTGAAATACATAATAATAACCACTTCTAACTTTTTAAGTTATAAAACTTGAATTTTACTTTTTTTTTGGACAGGGTATAAAGTCAACTCTGTGATATTCTAAAGGTATAAAGTGTCGTTGACATGTTGAAACCATACCTTTACGCTATAAAATCTCAAATGCCTCCCTGCTCCCGGCTTTAGTAAGCTTATTGGTCATTCAGAATCAGGGAAACTTAGAGCTGAAAATTCTCACTTCTCCTCAAAGTCTTGGAAGAAATTCTCAAACCTTTCAATTCTGTGTCTCACGCCTTTCACATCCTAAAGTTGAATTTGGTGGTAATTATGTACACTGCTATGTCACTTAATACTTTTCAAAATGTGTATATTCACAATATAACAAGCAGGGGAGATTTCATTATTTTCACTTTTTGAAGGAGAACAATGCTGTTCAAAAAAATTGACTGAGTTGGATAATGATCACTTTATAGAATCACTGAGTCTATGGGAGAAACCGTGCATATTAGATACAAGTTGCCAAATAAGCTTGCTATAAACTCAATTTTTAAATGTAAAAATGAAATTATAAGTATTTTGGAAGAAAATAGCATAATTGTTATAATTTGAAGGGTGATTGTAGAGAGGGATTTTATAACCATGACTTCTAGGACAAAAGTCATAGTGGAAAATATTGCTAGATTTGTGTACTTAAAACTTACACATGCACACAAAAAAAACTTCTGAATGGTGAAAAATATACTCTGATATACTTTGGCATTTAACAAAAGTTAAAGGCAGACGATAAACATAAAAATATAAGGAACACCTATAATATATAAAGAGCTCTTACAAACCAATAAGGAAATGATGAATCCATATGTTAACAATGGACATAAATAGCAAATTCCCAGTGGAAAAATTAAAGTAGCCAATAAACATACACAAAAATGTTTAACCTTCCTGGTATCAAAATAAATAAAAATTAAAACAATAAAACTCCCCAACCTGATGAAAAAAATAGAATAGGATGAAAATATCCAGTATTATCAAGAATTTAGGAAAAGAGGCACCTTCATGCTATGCTGCTGGGATGTTAAAGTGGTAAAACATTTTGGAGAGCAATTCAGCATTATGTATCAGAATCCTTAAAAAGGAGCACAGCATCTGACCCAGCTTCTAGCCATAAATTCTAAGCAAGTAATTGGAAAAGTTGCCAAAGATCCAAGTGCAGAAATGTAAATGGCAGATTTTTTTTTTTAACAATAGTGAAGAATGAGAAACAACCTAAAATACTGACAATATGAGGTCATATATATCATAATTAACCCACAAAAAAGAAGATCTACCAAATACCGTGAATAGTTTGATGTATTTGTTTAAGAAAAATGCATGTATATATTAATGAATACACAGACACACAACACACACACGGAGAACAGTGCCAGTCTCTGTCTCAGTGCTTTACATATAATATTCCATTTAATTCTCACTACAACCCCGTGATGTCGGTGCTATAAAGAACTCTACAGCACAATTGAGGAAAATGAGGCAGAAAGAAGGCAGCATTTGCCTAAAGTCACACAGCTGGCAAGGGCAGAGCCTGGATTCCCGTCCAGGTCCTGTGGCTCCAAGGCGCCTGGTCTTAACTACCAGCCCGGCTACACTGGGTCAAAAAGTGTGCTTTGCGCACTCACTTTACACAGAGAAAGAAAGGAATGAGGGTCACACACTGCCCAGCCTTCAGTGCTGCCTCTGATGGGGGAAGTTACAGAGGGAAGACTTCTGTTTATTAATTTAAAATTAGAGCAATGTCTTCTGATTTTTCCACGCTTGACACACATCCCTTACTGGTAACAAATTACAAGCTTTCCAAAGCTGCAAGATTGTGGAAAATGGTGAGGAAATAGTCATTCTCCCCCTCATTCCGCTGTTTTGGTAACTTACAGACCAAAATAGGATTAAGGAAGGGCCGACTCAGCTTTCCCAACCCCTGTCTCTGCTAAGCCCTTGATTGTAAAGCCTCACAAGACACAAAATGTGTTGTTTTTTGTTTGTTAAATTTCACTCCTTTCTGAACATTCCGTGCCTGTCCTTTTTTTCTTCTAAAAGGATTACTGCACTAGGGCCCAGCATTCCAAAGGCCTGACGTTGGGACCGGGAGTTCGGGCCCCTCTTCCCACTGCTGTCGGCCCGACATTGCCAAGATCCTTATTATTTCTGTTCTGTGTTTTCTCAAAAATCCCAGAGGATCTTGGTGAGAGGAAAATTCTTATTTTTTTCCTAACTCAAATCATTTTGGCTCTTGAGATTGTAACAAATACCAAGGGGCCTAGAAATAGTACAGTGTTTCCTGGTATAAAAAGACAGAACACACTCAGGGTTGTTTTCTCTAAATCTGTGTCAACTTTATCTGCTCCGAGGTGGGGCTGACTGGATTCTTCAGCAACAAGAGAGATGTCCGTGGTGATGCTGGTATAATTCTCTGGAACTGGTCCTGTGCACCCTTCCCCCGTACAAAGAACTTTGCACACACTATTTTCCTTAGCGCGCCACACAAAAGCGAGGTGGGGGGTAAAAGCATCCCCACTTCTTCACTTCTTCAGGGCTCATTAGTTTAGATGCTTTTGTGCAGGCAGAGTTCGCAAGTGGCAAAACCAGGATCTTAACGCAGTTCTGTCCAAGTGCCAAGTCTGTGCCTTGACCCCTGAGGTCAGGGTCTAAGACTGGAGATAACTACTGACTCTGTGGAGACTGAAGGTCCACTCCCCACTCCCTCACCCACCCTAGAGAGCACCAAGGCCAAGGGACTCGACCAGTGTTTGTGGAATGAATGAATGGGTGAATGAACGTGTGGACAGGGTACCGCCAACCTGCCAGAGTGTGAAAGTGGCCGTGAAGTCAGGTTACTTTTTTTTTTTCTTTGAGAGAGAGGTTTGGGGGGTTGAGGGTCTGGGTTTTGGGGGTGGCTTTTATTCTCCTGTGGTCTGGAGTCTCTTCCGTGGTGGGGTGTGGTGGGGTACCTTATGCTACGGAGAGATTGCGGGGGCAGAGTGCTGCCTCCAGCACAGGGAGGTGTCCTGGCGAGGGGAGCTCACTCCAGACTCCAGTCTGGACCCAGAGCAGGGACTGGCACGTGTATTCTGTAAAGGGCCAGGCAGTAAATATTTTATTATTTTTTAAAACTAACTCATCTTTATTTTTAATTGAGGTAATGCTGGTTTATGACATTACATAAGCTGCATGTGTACAGCATTATATTTCTACTTTAGACGTAAATATTTTAGGCTTTGAGAGCCAGGCATGCCCAACCCTGCTGTTATAGCAACAGCAGCCAGATGTCAGCAAGAGTGTGGCTGTGTGTCAAAAAAACTTTATTTATGGACACTGAACTTTGAACTTCTTAGAAGTTTTAGGCATCATGAAATATGACTCTTCTTTTGATTTTTTCTGACTATTTAAAACACATCCATAATCACAAGTGTACAGAAACAGGTGACAGGCTGCACTTGGCCTGGGGACCATGTTTTGCCCACCTGTTCTGGAGTCAAGGCCAATGAAAGGAGTGAACCTATCCATCTAGGGTGTCAGTTCAGCCACCTGGGGTAGGAAGGGGCTTAGGAAAAGTGCTTCTCCATTGTACCACCTCTGCAGCTTCAGGCAAGTTACAGGTGTTCGGGGTGCATCTATTTCTCCATCCATACAATGGGACTATGAATAATCCCTAGCTTGGAGGATGCAAAGGGATAATCCATTGAAGTCACTTAGGACAGGGAAGTCTTCACTAAATACTAACCATCATCGCTACGGTTACTATCGTGGCTAATGCTGTAACTGGGATGCAGAAAGATGCAAAATCCCAGCAACAGTTTGTCGTGCTTATTTCTTCCAGGGACAGCAGTGATTTTGAGGGTATTGAGTGGGTCCCTGGGTCCATCTCTCTGCCCTCCCAATCTGCTCATTTTAGAGTCTTAAGTGTTCAGAGTTGGAACCTCTTATTCCAACAAGACAAGTTGCGTTTGGAATCTTATCTGCAGCCACTATTACAGAGCCAGCTCCAACCAGTGAGATTTCAAGTGCATCCAAACGCATTAGAAGTTCTGGAGATGCCCTTGGTTCCCTCTGTATCTAATTAAGACTTTGCAGCCTGACACTCTCCACCGTGTATCTGGATGCCTTCACGTCCTCCTCCTTTCTTCCCTTTGTCCTCCTCCATCTCCTCTTCCAACAGTTATTGCATACTTGTAACTGGCTTGGTTTGAGGTCCCTAGAGGCAGGCAACAGATCTTAGGCAACTTTGCACCCCAAGCATCCCAAGCCCACACGAGCATCCAATCAGCATTTGTAAAATTGAATTGGCCGTTTGTTCCCACACTTGGTTGTCGTCGACACAGCACTCTTCTCCAGTCATCTGCGCTTCCTCCAGAGGCTCTCCTTGTGCCAGGTGCTTCCAGCTGCTACAACATCCTAACCCACATTCGCCTCCGTGCCCACATCACTCGGTGCCCCACCAGCAATTAAAGAGGTTTAACCAAGGGGGCTTCCCTGGTGGTGCAGTGGTTAAGAATCCGCCTGCCAATGCAGGAGACATGGGTTCGAGCCCTGGTCCGGGAAGATCCCACATGCCGCAGAGCAACTAAGCCCGTTGCTGCAACTACTGAGCCCGCGTGCTGCAACAAATGAAGCCCACGCACCTAGAACCCGTGCTCCACAACAAGAGAAGCCACCACAATGAGAAGCCCATGCACCGCCCCCGCTTGCCACAACTAGAGAAAGCCCATGCGCAGCAATGAAGACCCAAGGCAGCCAAAGATAATAAATAAATAAATAAAATAAAATTTAAAAATAAAATAAAATAAAGCGGTTTAACCAAATCTCCAAAAGAACGTAACAGGATGAACCAGCTGGCCTGGGTAGGCTTGCATGTGAACTCCGCCACGGAGAGGGAGTGTTTATTTGGGCAGACAGTGAACTCAGAGATGAACACAGCCAGAGCCCGATGAGGTCAACATACAGGAAAGGAAGTGAAATTTTCCATTCCAGTTCAGCCATGACTAAAGTTGTCAGGAACCAGTGCAATAACTACGAGTTTGAAGTGCTTTGCATGGGTAAATCTCTTTGCAAATCTGGGCTTTTATTTTCCCATATGTTCTTACTTTAGCTTTCATAAGACTTCAACAGCTACAATTGCAGAAAAAGTGATTCAAAGCATGTTCAGTATAATTTTGTCCATTTAATGAGCAAACACTCAGTAGTACGTATTAGGTGTCAGGTACCGTTCTAAGAACTTTATGTATAATGACACAACGCTGCCCTTCATTCATTTATTCATTCATTCAATAAAAATAAATCGGATGTATTCTGTGAAACCACACTGTGCTAGGAATGAAAAAGGCATCGGGTACAGTTTTCTCTCTCTCTCTCATGGGCTTAGTGGGAGAGACAGACAAAGAAATCAACAGCACCATGCCTGGAATAGGGGCACGCACAGCAGGTATCGTTTGTCCCGAGGATGAGGAGGAAGGGCATGTAACCTGCCCTGAGTAGGTGATGTTTAAGCCGCGTCTTGAAGGGTGAGTGCGGGGCTGCAACGGGAGCAGGGGCAGTGCCCCTGGAGGAGGCTGTTCACGGGCCTGAGGGGCAGCCGGCCTGTACCTGAGGGAGCGGCCAGTGCCACCCCACAAGCCCAGAGCAGAGGGTGTGGATCTGAGGCTGAGGCGGGGTCTCAGTCTGCTCAGGCTGCCATACAAAAACCCAGGGACTGGGGTGGGGGGTGGGGGAGCAGGGCTGAAACAACAGACATTTATTTTCTCACAGCTCTGAGCCTGAAGTCCAAGATCAAGGTGTCGGCAGTTTAGGTACCTCCTGAGGCCTCTCTTTGGCTTATAGATGCTGCTCTCTTGCTCTGTCCTCACATGGCCATCCTTCCGGGCAAGGCTGTCTGGTGTCTCTTCCTCTACTTATAGGGACACCCATCCTATTGGATGAGGGCCCCTCCCTCATGGGACACAATTCATCTGAATGCCACGAGGAGGAAGAGGGATGGAGGGGGTGAGGCCAGTATGGCAGCTACTGAAACAGTCCGGGGGAAGAGTGATGGAAAGCTAAGTGAACAACAGCATTGGGCGTGGAAAGAAAGCAGGAGATTCTTGAGATTTGTATCAGTAGAAGAATCTGCAGATGGAGGCAGCCAGTCGGCTGGGAGGACATGGGTGGAGGGAGGAAGTCAGTGGGTGGGGTGACTCGAAAGTTCTGAACCGAAGGATGGCGACGCTTCCTGGAATTAGGAACAGGGCAGAAGGAGCACAGCCGGAGGTGGAAGGAAGATGGCGAGTTAACAGGGCCAGTGGAAAACCACGGGGAGAGTTTAGCAGGGAACTGGGATGTTAGCCTAAGAATCTGAAAACAGGTCTGGCCTGCAGCTAGAGATTCGGGAAACGTCAGCTAGCTTGGGGCCAAGGATTTGCAGCCAAGGATTTGAACAAGGTCACCCAGAGAAAGAGAAGGTGGCCAAGGACAGACCCCTGGGACTCAGGAAAAGGAGTGGCCTGAAAAGTGGGAGGAAGCCTAGGAGATGAGAGGGAGCTGGCACTGACTAAATGTGGGCCTGCACCGTGCCAGGCGCTGTGCTAGGTGCGGTGACAGCATCTCATGTGACTCTTACAGAAGTCCCCTCCTGTAGGCGTAAAGCAAACGCTTAAAGAGCACTTACTGCATGCCAGGCACTGTTCAGAATAATTTGTGGTAGATCATCGAGTTCTCACCAAGCCCCACCATTTACACACGAGGAAACTGCAGCACACAGGGGTGATTGCTCACGATTGCAGAGCTAGACATGGAACTGGATTCCAGGTGATAAGGCACCAAAGGCTGAGCTCAGAGCCACAATGCTATTCTGCCTCCACCTGCCTTGCACTGATTTTAGGGATGAGAAAGTCAAGGACCAGACAGGTGAAGACGACATGGCTAGTAAGTGTCAGAGTCAGGTTTTAAACTGAAATCCTTGCACTTTCCACTGTCTGTGCAACTTCTTCACAAGCTAAGGGAGGAGAGAATTGCAGGGACAAGTGTCATCTAGTGAGATTAGGGCAGAAAGCATCTGTTAGATTTGGCCACACGGAGGCCACTGGGGACTCAGGAAGGTCAGTTTCAGTCATGTGATGGGGCGGAAGTCAGGTGGTGAAGTCTTGAAGAGTGAATGGCGGGCTGGAATTTAGAAGATCCTTTCAGGGAGTTCGACTATAGAGAGAAGGCGAGAGATGGGAGAGCAGCTAAAAAGAGAGGTGGGATATAAAAATGTTCAAAAATTTATTTTTTTGTTTAAGAGGGAGAAACTTGCAGGTATTTGTATGCTGACAGGAAATCCAAGGATGGGGGTTGTGGTGGTGGAGAACTGGCTTTCAGTCTGCTGTGAGTTTGGTTAATTGGAGTCAGGGTCTCTGGGTCTGGCTGACTTGAACCTCCAAACCTGAGTAACCAAGCCTGTAAGCCAGTGACGTCACCAAAGCACAGTCACCCCAAATGGAGCATATGGGGATGGCAAGATCTTGATTGTCTTGCTTTAACTGCAAACATAGCCACAGACTCACCCATGTGTGATTGTTCTGCTATGAACAGTCTCTAAATTTGAATGGTAACATCACAGCAAAGCTGTTATCTTCACTTGTAATCTAAGAACTACAAATGTAAATAGCTATGCGGTACCAAAGATTTGAAACTATGAGAATTCACTGCTGGTGAGAAGACAATTTGATACAATTCTTTTGGAAAACAATGGTACATGTTTCAACGGCCTCACATGTTGTCATATCACTTATCTCAATAATTCCATTTCTGAGAGTTTGGATAAGAAAAATTAAAGTGCAAAGATGTTCATCGCAGCATTGTTTATAATAAGAAAAAACTGGAAACAATGTAAGAGATCAAGAGCAAAGAAATGTCTAGACAAACAATAGTACATCCACTTGATGGAAAATAACATAGTGGCTTAAAATAATACTTACAGGGCTTCCCTGGTGGTGCAGTGGTTTAGAATCCGCCTGCCAATGCAGGGGACATGGGTTCAAGCCCTGGTCCGGGAAGATCCCACATGCTGCGGAGCAACTACTGAGTGCCACAACTACCGTGCACCACAACTACTGAGCCTGTGCTCTAGAGCCCACGAGCCACAACTACTGAGCCCACGTGCCACAACTACTGAAGCCCATGTGCATAGAACCCATGCTCCACAACAAGAGAAGCCACCGCAACGAGAAGCCCACGCACCACAATGAAGACCCAATACAGCCAAAAATAAATAAATAAAATTTTAAAAATAATAAAATAACACAAAGACAATTTTTGAATTGTCTATATATATATAAAGAAAAAGAAACTACACATGAAAAGATCTCTATAGCTCTCCACTGATTAGCATTAGCTGGCATTACAATGAACATTATTCTTTTCTGTTCACTTTTTCATATCCTTCTCTGACATTTTGGTAGTGCATAAATTGTCCATAAAGAAATGCAGGTGTTTTACTGAACATGCATCAAATGAAACCTCTAGATAACACATCAGGAAAGCATCTTTAAAATGTTTTTATTATGTTCCACATCATTTTTCTGTTCTAAACAATACACATTCGTTTGGAAAATGCAGAAAAATTGGAAAATCAGAGAACTATGGAAAAGCAAAGAAAAATCTCATTGAATTCTTCTATTCAGGTAATAAATGTTGATATTTTACTGCAATGGAAACAGATTTTGATGGGAGGGACCACTGTGCTCATCTTAACCAAGTGCATATAACTCTGACATAAAACTCTGATGTTACACTTCACCCCCCAACAAAGTCAAATCATCCATAGACAGTGCAGGTTTCAGGGTGATCAGTAGTATTGAGCTTGGTCCATGTGGGGTTGGGTGGGGCAGCCCACTGGACCTGCCCTCATGGACCTTATAATTGAGAAAGCAACTTTTGGAGCTGCTATTGTTGTTGTTGGGGCTTTAGTCCACCAGTAGATCAGAGAGAGGCTATAAGCAAAATATAACTAGGCTTCAGCAACAAGTCTGGACATGGCGCCAGAAGACTAACTGCGCTCATCCCTGCATTTTTCTGTTACTTGAGGAAAGGGCCACCCTCTATTCATTCACCTTGGGATCTCCAGCAACCACTGGCCCTGGAACACAGCAGGCACTCAACAAACATTTGTGAAAGTCAACTAAAGGCTTGGGTTCAAATTCCTATCCCCTCACCTATTAGCTAGGTGTTTCCATCCACTCCTTTGGCTTTGATCTCTGTCTTTGAGCTAATGGCTTTCAAATTTCAATCATTAATCTTATCTTCGCTCCAAAACTCCAGACCCAGCTCACTAGCCGCCTCCCGGGCTTGTCCAGCTGGGTGGTCCATAAGTAGCTCAAAATCAGTATGTCTCCACCTGTACTCATCATATTCCCTCCCAAATCGGCTCCTTCTGCCACGACCCCTGGCTTCATTAATGGCATCACCCTGGAGGTACCCAAGCGAGAGACTAAATGTCTCTCTACTCCTTTGCCTCGCTCTTTCCTCTTCCATTGATTAGCTCATGAAATCATGCTGACTCTAGTTCAAAAACGTCCCCAATTCATCCTGTCATCTCCACTCCCACAGCTGCTGTGTCAGACCTTCATTAAATCTTACCTGGACCATTGCATCAATCTCCTCCCTGGCCTCTGGCTCCAGTCTTCCTGTTTCAAAACCTCTTCTACGTGGCCATAACCGAAGGTATCTATCTAAATTCAGGCATAATTATACCACTTCCTTCCTTCAAAGCACTCAAAGTCTCCCCAATGCCCTAAGAATCCGAATTCTTAGACAACTCAAAGGGCCTGTCACAATCTGGCTCCAGCTTCCCTTTCTGGTCTCATTTCTTACAAAACTCACCCTCTCTCACGCTAAATAGGCATTGCCTGCTTTGGCCACACAATTTCCCACTCTTCCCCCAGTAGACCATAGTTTCTCTCTTTGCATAGGTTGGTCCAGGATCTTCTCTCCTAGCTTCTTATTGATGGTGCGTCTGCCCTGTATTCAGAGTCCAGACCATTTGTCACCCCCTCTGAGAACCCTTGCTGGGACCTGCCAGGTAGAACCAACCACTCGCTTGACCTTGTTCTCATAGTACTTAGTCCATACATCTAGTATAGCTCTCATCTTGATCGAGTCCTTTGTTTCTTGTTGTTTTGGGTTTTTTGGTACGTCAGTGTTTGGGGTGAGAATGAACACCTGAGTAGGGTGTGACAGGTCTACTCCCGGTGCCACCTCCCTCCCTGTGAACAGCCCAGCCTCTGGGTCTTATCTACAGCCTCAGCCCCCTCTACATAAACCCTCAGTGCAGTGATCCCCAGGCTTCATTCTGTGAAGGAATTCCCTTCAGTGCTTGTTTCACAGGCAGAGTCCCCCTTCCTCCCGCAAAAGACTGATTGAGTATCAAGGCATGCTGGGCAAATTAGATTTGCTCAGAGAGACTCAGTCATGGGGACGGATCCTGGGGCAAAGGGACCCATGTCTGGAGAAAGGAGTGAATGGAGCTCATTTATATTCTAAGATTTAATGAGAGGTGACAGAAAGACTCTTCATTCCACATGATTCAACCTATGCAGGGTCCTGGTGGGGATACACAAAGACAAGTTAAAGATATTCTCTAAGTTCTACTCAAACTTTCGGATCTGGCTTCGAGTCAGTCCTAAACTACAGTATTTGAAGAAGCCTCCCCAGCTTCTCAGCACTGGGCTGGATTCTCCTCCCATAAATCCAGGTTTATCCTCAGCAGAGATTTTCATTCAGTGCATCAGAATCGCTGGAAGGCTTATCGGCCTCTCTATTGGATGGTAAGTTAGGCAAGGGCAGGGCTTGTGTTTATTCATTCTACTCTTCTCAGAATTTAGCTTACTGTCTGTCTCCTGGTAGAAGTTTTGTAAATAGTTGTTCAATTAAATTGAATGGGAAAAGTCCTCCGTTCATACCTCAGGAGACCGGGCACCGTCAGTCTGTGCACAGAATGAGCCACAGCTTGCTCTCAAATATCTACCAACTGAACACCTGAACATGTTCCAGGACTCGAGGGGCTCAGCCTCTGCGGAGGCAGGGGACGGGGAGGACCGCTGGGTCCCTTCTGTCCCCACCACTGGGCACACTGCGCCTGTGGCCCACCACGCAGGAGAAGCAAGCAGAGCAAAGTGGTGAAATCCGCGGGGGATTCGCGAAGCCATTATGGAAAAGTGACTCAGTGATCCGTGGGATTTCTACAAGGAAGGGAATCTGAAACCGAGAGGGGCCCTGGGGGCTCCCAGGCACGGAGGCCTTTCCCCCCCATTTCTTGTAGGCAAGACTCCAGCCTCCATGACCTTCCGGGATTTCCAAAGGGCAGATTGAAACAGTTGCTAATCAAGGGAGAAGCCGCCGAGAAACCCCCGGAGGCGAGATTAAAAGGACCCGAGAAGCTCATCAAGATGAGGAGACGACTACCTGAGAGGAGTTTAAGGGCGTGCAGGCCCTGCCCACACCCTAATCCTCTCAGCAGCCCCACCCTTGAACCATTGTTATAAAACCCCTCATCAAGTTGGGACACAGAGGGCAGGAGCCTGCTGTGGCCCCCTTTGCCTGGCAAAGTTATAAAGCTATTCTTTTCTACTTCACCCAAAACTCTTATCTCCAAGATTCCATTGGGCACCGGTGTACAGAGGCTGAGATTTTGGCAGCAAATTCAGGGGAAGGAATGGTGCCGGGAAAGGCTGAGAGGGGGGAAACGCAGGAAATGATCTGGAAGGGAAAAAGCAGAAACTGAGATTAGGAGACCCTGGTTGGCAACTGACTCCAGTTTGGGGGCGGGGCGTGGGAGCCGAGATCAGAGGTCCAGCACTGCCCGGGCGAGCTGGGCCCAGGTGGGGAGCGGGGAGAGGGACGCGCGCCTCGCTCCGACCAGCGCGCGGAGGTGTGGTGCCTTGGGGGAGGGTGGGAGCTGCACGCCCTCCCTCCCACCGCGGGCCAGACCCGGCACCCCCGGCGGACTCTCCCCCACCCGCCCCAGCCTCTCCCCACTCCCTCTCCCGGCAGCATCCCCCCACCTCCGGCAGTGTCCCCCCCCCCGGCAGTGTCCCCCCCCGGCCGTGTCCCCCACCGGCAGCGTGTCCCCCCCCAGGCAGTGTCCAGGCAGGGGCGGGCCCAGCCCCAGGCGTGGAGCAGCGCCCCCCAGGGGGATGAGTAACCCTTGGCTGCGAGCGGGCGCAGCCAGGCGGGAGCGTGCCAAGTCCTGAGATGCCGGAACGCGCCCGCGCCCGGAGCGTCTGGGGTCGTGCCCGAGGGCCGGGAGGGGCGCGGGGCGGATAAAAGGGCCGCGCGGCGCCGGGGCCGCTTTCTCCGCGCGGTGCCTGCAGAGCTTCGCTCCTCGCCGGCGGGCAGGCGGCCGGGCAGCACCTGAGCGGCGACCCGGGCGCGGGGCCGACCGAGTCGGGGCGCCCGGCCCCTGTCGGGGACCATCGACGGCAGGAGCGCGGGCCGGGCCATGGCGGGGTTGGAGAGCGCGCCGGCGGCCAGGCCGAGCCTGACCTCCATCTCGTCGGGGGAGCTGCGCAGCCTGTGGACGTGCGACTGCGAGCTGGCCCTGCTGCCCCTGGCCCAGCTGCTGCGCCTGCAGCCCGGCGCCTTCCAGCTGCGCGGCGACCAGCTGGTGGTGCCCGGCCCCGCGGAGCCCGCGGCCACGCGCGGGGGCTTCAACGTCTTCAGCGACGGCCACGTGCGCCTCGACGGACAGCGCTACCGCCTCAGCAGCTACATCAGGAGGTGGGTGGGCCCGCCGCCCGGTCCCCGCCGAGGCCTTCGCCCCGCTGTCCATCCCAGCCCTCTGGCCTCACTTCCTGAGATCCAGCCTGGATCCCCTCCTTCATCACACTTTCAGATTTTTCTCATTGCTAACGTCACTCGGAGGTGCAAAGCTCCCCCCACTCCCCCCCCCCCCGCCCCGCTCCGCCCCCGGCCCTGGCTTTTTCTGCCCTTGGCACTGACATTCTGCAGCTGTGCAAGCTGCCCCGGGAGGCACCAGGGCAGGCGCCTGAGGGAGAGCAGGGTGGGGAGAGCGTGAACTGGCGGGTGATTCTTCCTTCTGGCTCCTTAACTGGATCAAATGAGCTCAAACTGGGGGCACACCCTTTGGGGATGTTTGCTAAGCAGAGACTCACACCCTGGCTTTAGACTGGGGGAAGGGAAGGGGAGAGGGTTTTCTCTTCTGTGCCCTCGGAGCTTTATCCAGTGAGGAGACCCGGGGAGAAGCATGCAGAAGTTTAAAGTTTCCCATCTTTGGCCTCAGTGAATTTTCAAAAAATAAATCAATAAACGGTGGCTGGGAAGGGACCAAAGACCGGTGAAGTCCAACCCAGGGCCGTGTGGGCTGTCGAGTGGGCAGTTCAGTTCTGGGAAAATGGGAGGGATGAGCGTGGCTTCCAGGATCCGGGGACAGAGCTTGGGCCAAACCGAATTTGATGGAGGGTCTCAGGATGCTTAACCATGGTGGCCAAAGTGCCTGAAGCACTTCCTAGCAGACTCGAAGCCAGCAGGGATGTAGTCTATGGGAAGGAGGCTTTGATGGGGTAAAGGAGGAGGGAGCTTCACGCTGCGTTCTGCGCCTCTTGCTACCAGAGGTCACCCTGTGCCTCCAGAGGTCACGGGGGGGGGGGGTGCGGGGGGTGGTGGTGCTTATATTTGTGTTGCAGAGCTGAGTGTTGGGAAGCGGGCAGTGCAGTCTCGAGGTTGGTTCAGAGGTGGGGAAGCTGGCCGGCTACTAAGATAGAAAGCCTTTGCTCCGGGGAAAGACAAGGGCCGGGGTCACCCTGTGGGTGGGATGGAGCCAAGAGGGGGAAGCAAACAAAAGGAGATGTTTAAAATACCTTCTTCAAAGCTGCTGGGGAAAACCTTGCTTTTCCACACAAAGATAGTGAGGGCTTTGAGGGCCTGAAAAACCATTCCCCAGCAAGAATTTCTCCCTTTCTTAGTGAATTGAAAATTCCAAGCCATAAGCAGGGGACGGTGGGAGGAACTGAGTTAGAAATAAGATTGGCAAAGATTTTAAAAGAAGATAACTGTTGTATTAACAGAGTATGAAAAATAAAAATGTCCAGAATTAATTGAAGCTATGGGTTAGGCTTTGACAGAGTCAGCTCTCCTGGTCTCAGCAAACAGTGCTGCAAAGCTTAAAATGGTTTTGAAGTCTGGTTGTTCAGCTCTTGCTTTGAACACTTCCTCCCCGAAGGAAAATTAAACAGCAGTGTTCCCCTGGCAGTTTAGAGTCCAGAATAAACAATGATCAGGTGACACAGACCAGGGTGCAAACAGGAATCAGCAAATACAAGGTTCTCGTTGTCTAAGCAATCGTGTGACGGCTTTTGTACCCTGGGAGTACCAAGGCGCCCCTGAGAATAATTGGGGAGATGGAAGGAACAACCTGTGTTCCTCTCAGGGAACATACTATGTAAGCGGAGCAGCCTCTTATACCTGGGTGTACAGTCCTGAAGGACGACTGGGAGGGAACCTGGTCTGAATGGAGAAAGCCTTCTAGAAAGAGGGGGAAGATGGCTGTGGACAGCAGTGAGAGGTTTTGCTCTCATGGATCAAGAGTGGGGTGCATAGTCGGATACAGATGTCTGAAGCGGTTGCTCCTCAAATTGACACAGATTTACCCAGTTGTCTTTGGTCTGGAGATAGCATACAGCTTCCTCTCTCAAAATAGCGCTCAAAAAGCAGTACTTCATTTCTTTCTTTCTCTCTTCCATCCTTCCTTCCTCTCTCTTTCTCCCTCCCTTCCTTCCTTCAGTAAGCTCTAGCCAGTTTAGCTGAGAAGAATTTTACATGGTTTCCTTTTTACCAGTCAGTTCTGGCACACTTCTAAAGATCCCAGAATCACGTGGCTCAGTGACAGCCCCTTGCATACTCTGTAGTATTTCTTTCAGGCTCTGCCCAATTCAATGTCATTGCCCATGTGGTCCTGGACACCAGTTTTGGCCGACGTGGCATATTTCCTCGAGGTCAGGCAGTTATTGGCGAGGACGGCCAGTTTTGCTTTGCCTTCCTAGTCTATCATCTGCAGAGTCACCTTGTACCCCACCATGTACTTTCCACTTTTTATAACACCTTGGGGCCTAGAGTTGATGGACTCCAGTGGCTTTTTTGTCTTCTTTGTGGCCCATATTCCTGCCTTAGGTGTGGGATGGTCCCCAACAAAGAGCAGCCGCCGAGATGGCTGGAGAGTAAGAAACACAGAGTGATGATTCTTAATCATTTCGGACCATCAAGCTTTTGAGAATCGTAGGTAGACCTTCTCCCCAGAAAGGCTGAGATACACCTAATGTTGCTGACCATGTAGGTAGTTTATGAGATGCTTGGATCCAGGTTAAGAATCTGTCCTCTTTACTTAGTTTTTTTGGTTTTTTTTTAATCATTTAACAAATATTTTGGTGTGGGATAAGCCCACAGCATAAGCAGGATTTCTTTTCATGGCCTCAGAAGTGTGTGCTGTGACTTTCACAAGGTCCTTTCCCAGAGAACCCCAAGGGGCTAAGAGCTACTGACCCTGACATTCATATGATTCACTTGCTGAGAGAGTAAGAGGAGATTTCAGTGGTTCTACTTACTCCAGTTTGTTTTGTAATACTGGAACATTTTCCTAAATATGTACCTGCTAAATAAGCCTCAGGAAAACTAGGGTGGTGGGAAGGTCTAGTGATGGCACTCAGTCCTGAGAGCCTGCTTTAAAATTCTTTGTCCTCCTGTCGGGGATTTATGGCAAGATCTTTATTGCTATTTTTTTCTTTCAAGCTCAGGATTCCCACCCATGTTACAAATGAAACTTGCTCAGGGTTCCAGGTGCAAATTACCATTAACTACCACACACACACACACACACACACACACACCCTTACCTTTTTTCCTAGAATGCAGCCTTGTAGTGGGATGTAATGGCGAACATTTGACAAAGAGGAGCTCTGATTCCCTGTTTTCAGTGGTCCTCCAGCATGAAAGAGGCTGCGTGGAAAAAAGAAAATAAAAATTTTTTTAAAAAGAAGCTGCTTGGGTAATAAAAATAAGAACAACAATAATAATGGTGGCCACTAATGCTTACTAGAGTACCAGCAATGGGTGCAAAGTATTTCACAGCTATTATCTCACAAAAGCTGACAAAGTCGGCACCATTGTCTGTTTCCCTTTTTTACAGATGAGGAAATCAGGACTCAGAGAGATTAAATAATTTCCCTGGGTGAGCTGCTGGTGGGCTGCGGGACCAGGGCCTCTCCACAGCGTTATCTAACAATACAGCCCACCCTGTCAGCAAACTGCCTCGAACCTGGAATAATTCTGGCTTCCTATAGGCCACAGCGGCTTTCTTATAGATTTCCGGAACCTCAAATTAATAACTGGAATGACGTCAGCCAGTACGCATCTTATATAATCAGCCTAAAAGAGAAAGTAAGTCCAGTGGTTTGAAGGAAGCCACTAAAAGCAGTGCTGTGACCTGCTTCTGCCCAGGTCCGACCAGCTGTTAGCTGGGTGACAGTCACACCTACCTCGAGATCAGCTGCCTGGGGCAGGGGGCACAGGGGAGGAGAGTCAGGGTTGGATCATACTTAAGAGTTTCACTGGGGGGAGGTGCTTGGGCTCTGTCTGTGGCCCAGGCCACCTCTCAGGAACATCCCCGTGTGCAGCCCGGCCACCTTTGCTGTTGCCCTCAGCAAGCTCCCGACCTGTCCTCTGCTTTGGTCCCCATGTCTGAGTCTTGGATTTGATGACCTGCCCAGGACAGCAGCCCCTAAACAGGACTCATAGTGATACTGATGAAGTCATAATCTCTCACGTGTCGAGCTACGATTTTTACGGGATTCAGTTCGGAGTAAGTGTGGACAAGCACGAGCGCCGGGGCCAGGCTGCCTTGGTTCGAATCCTAGTTCTGCTGCTTACTAGCTGAGTGACTTGGGAAAGTGACTTAATCTCAGTGACTCAGTCTTCTCAGCTGTAAAATGGGAATAATAATGCCAACAACCTTATAGGGTTGTTGTTCAGAATTAAAATGTATAAAGTTCTCAAAACAGTCATTGGTACCTATTAATCATGGGACAAATGTCAGCTTATGTACCTACCAAGCAACCCCAACGCCAAGTGCTTCACACACACTATTTAGTCTTTCAGCCACCTCATGGGGTACCTCTTATCAGCCAGATTTTACAGGTGAGGAAATGCATCTCAGCAAGGTTAAGAAACTTGCTGAAGTCACAGAGACAGGAATCAAACCCAAATCGGGTGACTCAGGAAAAAAGGACACTAGCCTTTGCTGCCTTCTTCCTCGGGAGACTTGCTTTGCCCTTCCAGCTACACCCCGGTCCTTGCAAATGCCTGCCCGTGGGCCTGAATGCCGCCACTCGCACTCCGCAAGGCTTAGCTAAACCAAGACTCCCCCCGGGGTCCCCATCTCCCTCCTGCCTCTGCACTCCCATTGGCAGTCTGTTTGGCCCAACGGAACAATCCCTCCTCTGTTCCTGTCCCAGCTCAGTAAGTGGTTCTAGCTCCAAGCCCCTTGGCTTTGCTCCTTCTTATTTACATTACTAGGACATAGCCCTGTGGATGTCTAGCTCAGAGAACTGTGCATTCCTCTGGCATGTGTGTGTTTGAATGATTAACTCGTTTGTAAGCCTCTGAAAAACGGGGACCGTGGCTTAGACCAGTGCTTCTCAAACTTTAAATAAGCTTGCAGGTCTCCTGAGGATCTTGTGAAAATACAGATTTTCGATCAAATACATCCGGAGAGGGACACAGGATTCTGCAGGTTTGCAAGCTCCCTTGTGATGCCAGTACTGTTGGTCCAATGATCCAATGATCAGACTTTAAGCAACAAGGCCTTAGATGTGTATCATTTCCCATTGAAATGATACATTTTCTTAGCTGTCTCCCCAGTAGACTACATGCTTCTGGAAAGTGGGACTGTTCCCTTCTTCATTTTGTGTCCCCAGTGCCCAGCACATAGTAGGCGCTCAGTAAATGTTTCTTGCACGAAGGAATGAATGAATGAATGAACACGTGTATCGTTGATTAGAGTTAGAGACATTAGAGTGATAAATCTGAAATTTTTGCTTATTTAACTAGAGTTGGGGCAGAAGAAGGAGGTGAGGGAGTGAACAGAAGGAATTTTTTAAGTGTGTAGGGAAGGCTTTGCTTAAAACTAACAAGTTAACACTGGAAAGAATGTCCCTGTAAGCTTTTGCTTAGTCACAGCAAAGGATTGTGGAAGCTGTTAGCAATTTCTGGCCCTTTTACACAAGGACTATTCCAATATATTTCTCTTTTTATCTGCTCCTTCCTCCATACTTTAAAAAATGAACACACACACACACACACACACACACACACACACACACACACACACAGAGATAGGAGCCGTGTGTTTGAATTCCTATTTGTCTTTGAGTATTCAATTATCAGGGGCCAGGGAAATTTGGAGCAGCTTTTCACATCATGCTAAAGATGATGTAAAATTTGAAGAAAATTCTGGAGAAGGGTTGGCATCTTAGAGGGTGGGTGATCTTTCAGCTACTCCTGACTTGCTAGAAGCAAAAATTCAGTGTTCTATCTTGGTCCCATCTTTCAGGTGTTGCCTTCGTTAAGCTACTCCCTCTAGCCTTCCAAACTGAAAAGATGAGGAAAGAAATTGGAGCAAGGAAAGAGAAACCCTTACTCACTTATTTTTCAGATATCCATTTAGTCCTCCTTTGCTGGTAACTCCAATGAACACAGCCCTGGTTGTGTGTCAGAAGCTTACAGAACTTCACCCTAAGGCCAGCGGAGTTGGCCAGAATTAAAGACACTAATAATGTTTGTTGAGCATCTACTATGGGCCCAAGTACGTATGTCTATGTTACTGGCACTGCATTACATCATCAAATGGAAGGCAATACTGTTATATCCCTTTTACAGATGAGGGAATGGGTTCAGATGGGTTAAGTAACTCACTGAAGGTCATAATGAGTTGTGGCTCTGGGACTGAGTTCACACAGCCAGTCAATTAGAACGTGAATTAAATCTTCTTATTTCGAATCACTATGCTTTCCATCACATTGTTCTGCCTTTCAATCTTTGGATTAAAGCCAGGCGTAGAAAGTTCCAGCCTAGCAGCATTTTGGGGCCAGGATAAAAGCAATGAAGAAATGAGGGTTTAAAGGAACTATCTTAAACTGTTTGCTTCTCATCCCTAATGATAACTTAAGCGAATAGAATAAATATCCAGGACACAGAAGCAATATTTGCATGAGTAATTCATAAATATGCATGATTAAAGATGAGATAACTAGTCCCTAAGGTCGGCTCGTCAGGCTCATCTTAAAACAAAACTGGTGGTTGAATGTCAGATACTTAAAGACCTGTGAGATTTAGCAACTAGGTCCTCAATCTTTGTATTTTAGTGACTTACATATCCAAATTTCATACCAGTGAATTCCAAAGGGATGCTCACATGTATTTATTCCACTGCAGTTTTGAGGTGTTTAAACCAGGTCCTTGGCAGCCGAATAGATGGATGGCGGAGGGGTGGGGCGCACAGGGGGCCCCTGTACTGCCGCCCTGCTACGCCATCCCCACTTCCTGGGCCCTGAGCTCCTCAGATGTGCAAGGCACGTGTCAGCACACCATCCGGTGCTTAGTGAATGCTGCTGAATGAATGAATGAGAGTGAATGAACCCAGCAAATCGCGGTTCCCTTTCTCCTTCCTTCTCCTTCGCTTCCTTTCTCCAGTACCTTTCGGCAGTTGGTCAGTTGGGACAAAGAAGAACAGGAAAATTCTCCCTCTGCTGATGTGGGACACAGTGCCGCTCTCGCCAGGTGCCCCTTTACCCCATCCTCACTGCGCACTGTTCTGCCCAGAGGAGGATGGGGGTAGGGGAGGCACGGAGGGAGAACCGTAGGAAATCCCTGGTCTGCGGCTGCATCATCATACCCAGTCCATTCCTCTGCTAACCCCCTTCTCCATTCCCACCCTCCTCTCCCCTCGTGCCCACACCCCTGAACAGCGACACCTGCACGCGCTCTCCTTCCCTGGGTGCACCAGCCTGTGTCCCCCTCCCCACCGCAGGGCCAGCCCCCTGACCACCCTTGTGCCCAGGGTTGGGAGATGGACGCTACATTAAAAGCCTGGTGAAATAGAAGGCAGGAAGCATTTTAGATGCTCCATCGGGGGTCAGGTTTTAAAAGCTCTCAAAATCAGATCTGACAATCCAAGAAAAAAGGATAATGACACAGATTTCTAAGAAACCAAGCTGGAGGCAGACAGTGGAAGCTGTGTTTTCCTGACTCGGTGGGTGGATATTCTCCCACTGCGCTTGACCCAGGCCTGGGTCCCCGTCTCGTGCTCCGGCCCCTCTAAGTGGACTGTGGGAAGAGGACCATGGGGAGGGAGGCTGAGGGGACTTTGCGGCCAGAGCTCTCCGCCTCGGGCGCTCCCCAGGGCTGTGATTTTCATGTCAGGCTCTGGAAGGACAAGAAGCCAGAAAGAAACGGGGGGAGCCGTCTCTGCCGGGGACTAGATGTCAGAAGCCAACATGCGGCCCTTTAGCAAAAGCAGCGCATTCAGTCCGTGCAGACCTTGCAGTAGTGCCTGCCCGTGTCCACGCCGCTTCTGAGCTTGGGTTTGGTTAGAAAATTAGCCCTCTTCTTGAAGGAAGCCAATTTGCACTTGCATCTGTCTTCTATAAAATCAATAATGCAGGTAGAGACACAGAAAGGCTGCTTGGAAAATGTGCAGAGTAGGGAGAGAAAGCTGACCTATTGGAGGACAGAGTCAAAAAGCAAAAAGATCTTCCTGGGCTGGAATAATGAACTAAAACCAAGGAGGCTAAATGTAATAGGGCCCTGGGCAGAAATCCAACATTAGTTTTGTTTTTTGTTTTTTTTTTAAATTGCACAAGCTCACGATCAGGGAGATGTGAATTGGTTCATATGAATATTGGTTGATTGTCTAATCAATGGAGCGATCTGGGTTTATCCTGGGATTAGAGAAGGAAAGGAAAATTTCAGACCCACCAGTTAGGATGACTACACTGGAGAAGACCCAAAAATTCCACTTATTGAGTATAATTCATTCTCAACCCAGAGAGACATAGGACTCCGGTAGCTTCAAATGAACGCTTACAGCCCGAAGATAGATGGTACGAGTCATCATCTGGTACAGGCTGCCCTTGAGAGCCAGGTGTTGGTGCCAGGCGCCCTCAGGACCAGGGCCACCTTTAGTTTGCATGTTGATCTGTCAGCTGATCAGGGGAGGGGATTTATTTATTTGGTACAAGATACGGTTGCCTCCCGAAGGACACTTTAGGGGACTTCCCTCAGAGGGTCTGAGGATGTAGTAAGCACCTGTCCAGTATGTCCCCTTCCTGACCTCGATGGGAAGGTACATCGCACTTGTAATCATCTCTTGTTTTTTCATAGATACGTGGAACTGACCAACTACTGCGATTATAAAGACTACCGGGAAACTATATTGAGCAAACCAATGCTATTCTTTATTAATGTACAGACCAAAAAGGACTCCTCGAAAGGTAGGTATGTAAATGTTTGGGTTTGGTTCTGCCTTGCTGGGCTGTGGACTGTAGCCTGCTGATGAGGTAGAAGTTGGGCGTGGAGAAAGCAGGGCGGATGTCAGCTTGTGCAAGGCTGGAAGCCTGGTGTGTGAGGCCATCAGCACAGCACAAGCCTGCAGAGCAAACCTCTAAGTGATCCTACGGCAGAAGGCATCTGTCTCTGAGTCTTCTTTCATACTTCCTGTCTAAGCAGGAAGTGATCTCTGAGCCTGCAGGGGTTGCAAAAATGACCAGAGTGATGAAGATGATGATATATAATATTGCCTACCACGTATCAAGCACTTCTGTGAGGCATGTGCTAATGTCAGTCATTGGCCAACAGCCCGGTAGGGCATATCATCCAAAGGAGAACATTTTTGAGCATGAAAGCAGGAACTGTAATAAGTATGCTGGGATAAAGGTATAAACTAGAACTGACTCAGGCATAACTAGGATGCCTGGCCGTCCTGCCTATGCGGTACTTATCCCATCCCCATTTTCTAGATGAGAAAACTAAGATAAAGAAAATAAACGCTTATGTGGATGCTTTTATGTTTCATGCTCTGGCCTTTGAATTTCAATTTTAGAGATATCTCTTTATTGTTTCTTCCAGGAAATCAGACTGATAACAACTATATTAACTCAAGTTCCAATATGAAAATATCTCAATTTTCCCTTCTTCCTCCCGCTCAGAGTGATACATGGGGAAAGTCATGGGCATAAGTTCTGTAATAGTGGTAGAATTTCTTACACTTACTTCTAAATAATGTTCTTAAAATGAGACCAAGAGAGTAAGAATTGACCTACAGATTCCAAATAGACTTCCTCAAACATGCCCTTCCTCATTCAGATTCGTGGACCTGATTCTCTGCTCGTCTCATTCAGAGTCATTCAGATTCCCTTCTCACTTCATAATTCAAAGTCACAATGTCCTTCTTGGCAGGAGGGGCCGGGAACAGATCACACTGTAACAAGCAATGCTCATTAGAGCATCTGAGCCCCTGGTGTTATTTGGCTTGCTGGTGACCAGAAAGCCGAGAATTCTCTAAGAATGTAATGCACAGATGTATCCAGTATACCTCCCGCATTGATCTCTCAGGAGGATTCTTAAGAAAGAATAAGAGACCTCTCCATTTTAACATTTTAATGAACATACAGGGAGTGGTATAAGGAAATATTTGTGGTGGCCTTGAAAAGATTCACGGTTATATAACGCTTGTGGAAGGAGGTAGAGAAACCCAGTCCTCACTGGCTGTGAGGAAAGCCATGAAATGAAGAGATTCTGTGACACAAAGCTTAAGATGGTCAAGTTTAAATTATGAAAATTGTGATTAGGGCAACATGTCCAGCCCTGCTGCTATCCTAAACTTGTACTTTTGTGCAAATTTAGAAGAAGCCACCATTAACTCAAGACAATTTACTAATCCTTCCCAGAAGTTTGTCATAATAAATGTACAAGTAGACAATGTGGAAGCAATTGGCATCCTCTAGGATTGTGCAGTGCACAACCTGCCCAACCTTCACAACGGTGGATGGAGGGTGGCGGCCTTAAGTATCTAATGAGCCCAAAGGTCTTGGTTTAGTTTATGTGAAAGTTAATTCAAGGTATCAAATAGCTGGCTTGCTTTACTTGCTTATTTATATCTTTTCTCAAAGAGGAGATAAGGTAGTTTCTATCTAAAGTGCCCCAAAAAATAATTTGGGAGAAAGGAAAACAGGGGAAGGAAAAATAAGATGGATAAGGTTAGTGCAAAGGTTAGTTCAAAATGTATTCCCCAAGGACGTAACACTTGCTATTGGTGGATCACAGGTTTGATGCTCAAAGCCAGTGTAGAATGTTCAGTTCCCCAAATCACATGATGGCTGGTCCATGGCCTTTAAACAAAGGGTGGCATTCTATGTTATGGGTCTCCCTAGAAAAAGTGCTTGAGTAATGAAGGGCATGGAGCTTGATTCCGGGGGCTGGAAAAGTTAGGAGGTTGTTGGTTCGCAGTATTTAAAATTTCCTAGGGAGTAAACAACCACCCCTTTGCTTAGATTAGATAGAACTGGACAGAATTGGATTTAAACCAAACCAAACCGATCAAATAAACAACAAAAAACAACTGCCAGGACATAGACGTGGCATTATTTAAACAATGGGAGGGACATTTCCGCTGGGCTTGTGCTGGGCTGGGGCGTGGAGGAGATGCAATCTCAGATTGCCTTGGTCCTTAGAATTCTAGACTAGCCCTTTGCAGACTGAAAGCCAGGCCTCTGGGGGAGGACAGGGAACGATGAGGGAAGGGGAAGGCAGGGGGCAGCGTCCTCCCCTGGACTGATTTTCTGCTTTGCAAGTGGGAAATGTGGGTGAGAGCCAAGTTGCTGTTTATCCAGTAAGGCGGTGACACGAAAACCAGCCATCTCCAGTTTTCACTTTGGCTCCTGTGCTGGCTGCACACAGAGGAGACTCAGTGCTTATCTGTGATAATTATGGACTGGAACTTTCGATTTCTGAGGCAAGAGTGACAAAGTGCAACCTGGGGGGAGCTGATTTTCTAACCTGCTTTGACAGTATCCTGGAGCTTCCTCACACCTGCAAATTTCTCGGAAACATTTCTAGAAACCTGGTTAGGCTTTGCAGTGAGGGAGCAGCGAGGGAGGTTATAAATTAATAAAATCTCCAAATATGGTGGGAATCACTGCTTTGTCAGATACTAAGAAGTACACATGCACCCTTGTTTTTTGACTTCTACTTTCTGATTTCTAGAAAGAACGTATGCGTTTCTTGTGAACACCAGGCACCCCAAGATAAGAAGACAGATAGAGCAGGGGATGGACATGGCCATTTCCTCAGTGATTGGAGAAAGCTACTGGCTTCAGGTGAGGCTGGCTTGTGTGAATCCAGGGCTACCAACACACGGAAGAGGGTCTGGGCGTTTCAGGCCAGGACTGAGTCCCTAGAGCTTAACTCTAACTTAACTGAAACCAGACACAGACCTTTTCTATTGCTTCATTATCACTACCAATAAAATGAACTTAGTTTCTAGCAACTTCTTAGAAATAGGGCAAGAATAAATATAAATTTGACCAAGCAGTTCAAGGTCTTTACACGGAATTTGATGCAAATGCAAAGATTTGTTTTAAAAAAATAAAGGCAACTGATGAGGGCAGACACGAAAACCAACAGGAACTACGAACCTGCAGCCTGCGAAAAGGAGACCCGAAACATAGCAAGTTAAGCAAAATGAGAAGACGGAGAAACACACAGCAGATGAAGGAGCAAGGAAGGAGCAACACACCAGACCAAACAAATGAAGAGGAAATAGGCAGTCTACCTGAAAAAGAATTCAGAGTAATGATAGTAAAGATGATCCAAAATCTTGGAAATAGAATGGAGGAAATACAAGAAACGTTTAACAAGGATCTAGAAGAACTAAACAGCAAACAAACAATGATGAACAACACAATAAACGAAATTTAAAATTCTCTAGAAGGAATCAGTAGCAGAATAACTGAGGCAGAAGAACGGATAAGTGACCTGGAAGATAAATAGTGGAAATAACTACTGCAGAGCAGAATAAAGAAAAAAGAATGAAAAGAATTGAGGACAGTCTCAGAGACCTCTGGGACAACATTAAATGCACCAACATTCGAATTATAGGGGTCCCAGAAGAAGAAGAGAAAAAGAAAGGGACTGAGAAAATATTTGAAGAGATTATAGTTGAAAACTTCCCTAATATGGGAAAGGAAATAGTCAATCAAGTCCAGGAAGTGCAGAGAGTCCCATACAGGATAAATCCAAGGAGAAACACGCCGAGACACATATTAATCAAACTATCAAAAATTAAATACAAAGAAAAAATATTAAAAGCAGCAAGGGAAAAACAACAAATAACATACAAGGGAATCCCCATAAGGTTAATAGTTGAAAGTCAGAAAGAAAAAACAAATACAGTATGCTAACACATATATATGGAATCTAAAAAAAAAAAAAAAGGTTCTGAAGAACCTAGGAGCAGGACAGGAATAAAGACGCAGACGTAGAGAATGGACTTGAGGACACGGGGAGGGGGAAGGGTAAGCTGGGACGAAGTGAGAGAGTGGCTTGGACATATATACACTACCAAATGTAAAATAGATAGCTAGTGGGAAGCAGCCGCATAGCACAGGGAGATCAGCTCGGTGCTTTGTGACCCCTTAGAAGGGTGGGATAGGGAGGATGGGAGGGAGACGCAAGACGGAGGAGATATGCGGATATATGTATATGTATAGCTGATTCACTTTGTTATAAAGCAGAAACTAACACACCATTGTAAAGCAATTATACTCCAATAAAGATGTCAAATAAATAAATAAAAGATAAAGGCAACTGTTTAAAAATATGTCAGAAAATGTATACATATAGCTGACTCAGTTCATTGTGCAGCAGAAACTAACACAACATTGTAAAGCAACTATACCCCAATTTAAAAAAATCTATACCTTCTTGTTTGGAAAAAAAAATATGTCAGAAAGAAAGAGAAATAAGAGTTGTGATATTTTGGACATTTGGACATTTGTTAATTCTATAATATAATTCTATGATATAAGTCTGTAATACAACATTATCGTTATATCCATGAAATTAATTAAATGCTTCTCTCTCTTTCAGTTTGATTTTCAAGAGGCAGTAAAGAATTTTTTCCCTCCAGGAAACAAGCTGGTTAATGGAGAAGATTTGAGCTTTGTGTATGAATTCAAAGCTGATGCGTTATTTGATTTCTTCTATTGGTTTGGGCTCAGCAATTCCACTGTAAAAGTGAATGGAAAAGTTCTGAATTTGTCAAGTACAAGTCCAGAAAAGAAGGAGACCATTAAATTATTTCTGGAAAAAATGAGTGAACCTTTAATCCGAAGAAGCAGTTTCTCTGACCGAAAATTCAGTATAACTTCCAGAGGTATGTTAAAAATTCTCAAGTACCCGAGGAACGTAGTTAAATTAAAGGGTAGAATAATATCATGGAGGAGGAGAATCAATTAATGGAAAAGGTGAGGCTTCTTGGTAAAGGGGAAATATAATATCACATATTTCAGAAACTAGGAAGTGAGAAACATTTACTACCAAAAAGAAATATAGTAAACTAACACAACATTTAAATCAATTACACTTCAATAAAAATTAAAAAAAAAAAAAAGAAAAGAAATATAGTGACTTTTCCTTTTAGGCTCCTTAAAGTTTTCTGACATAGCAGTTTTACAGTGCAGCATACCCAGAAAATAATTTTAAAATATATTATTAACGTAAATACGTGTTAATACTCATTGAAATATTATTAACAAGAATTTAACTATAGAAGAATGATGCTTTCCTGATGTGCATATTCAGGGCAACAGAATGTTAAGGAAAAGTGTTGGCTGAGGGGGGAAGACACATGGTGGAGATATCCATCTTTATAAATATTTGGAAGGGTTCTCCAGAGTTTCTAAGACCACAAAATAGTATCTCTTGAGACTGCCTCACTTCACAGACCGCAGGTCACATCTGGTGCGTTCTAGATTTTATATCCAGGGCCTCCTCCCCAGGACTTCGGGAAAGTTTTCAGTCTGATGTGGCTAAGGCAGTGATATCAGTCAAGTCTCATCTGCATCTGTCTTCTGCTTAGCCTGCTCTCTCTCCCAGGCTAGTCTGTGCTGGAAGGCAACTTCCTTGAACCAGGACTTTTGCTGCTCATTGCAAATAAACAAACAAACAAAAACAAGCAAACGACAACAACAAAACACCAGTCTCTACGAACCTGTCGTTTTCAAAAAGTTAAAAAAAAAAATACAGAGGCTTCGTTAGTTGCATTTAATGACAGTTGCTTTCTTCCAATGTTTCTAGCAAAAATGCTTACTCCTAGCTATTTCTTATCCTGGAAAGTAGCTTCCCTCTGTCTCTGTCTCTCCCTCCTTCCCTCCCTCCCTCCTGCCTTTCCCCCTCCTCCTCCTCCTTCTCTCTCCCTCTTTGTTGCTTTGCTTTCTCTGTCTGGGTGCTTCTTACAAAGATGCCTTTGTGCTCTGCTCCGTTGCTGCCATGGTTGGGGGAGGGGAAGTTATATGCTCATCCTTTTGGGGGAGGATTACCTTGCCTGGTTGTGGCCATCCCAGATGCCAGCTCCTTCCTGGGACACCCTCCAGCCCACCCACTGGCCACAGCAGCCTGAGCAGGGTTTTTCTGTTTCACCGTCGCTCACCCGCTGTCCTTTAGGCTGCCCCGCTGTTCACCGGCATCCTGGGGAGACTGAGGGGCATGTGAAGTTGGGCGGTGCTTCCTTGCAAGTTTACCCTGAGCCGGCCCTGGGGCCACTTCTACTTCAGAGCAGTGGGGAAGGATTCTTCAGGGCCCACCTGAGTCGTCATTATGCACCGCAGATGACCCAACCACGCACCAGCCGCTCGGCAGGCAGCTGCACCGGCTCAGCCCTGGTGATCACTTAGCCCGGCTTCATCTCCTTCTCAAAAACAGACCTGTGTCCTAGGCATCTTTTCCCCACCTGTGGGCCTTTTGTCATCAAGTGAGAAAGGGTACCTGTAACTCCAGCCCATGGAGAAGCAAGTGACAATGCACATCCTCCTGGTGAACAGAAAGCAACACGTTTCTGTCAGCTTTTTCTGAGTTTTTCTGAGGAAGCCAGGATTCTCTATTCATTATTGAAATGGTTACGTTAGATGCTGCATGGGCTTTAGGTACTGTTGGATTTTGGTTTTGGTTTTCCAGAGACGGTAATAACACAAGCCTTGTTTACTTTTCTCAGGTTCACTAGATGAAGTTTTTAACTGCAATCTGTCACCCAGATCATCTCTGATGGAGCCTCTTTTGGCAGAATTACCATTTCCATGTGTTCTGGAATCTGAAGAGACACCCAACCCATTTATCTGATTGGATTGGACATTTTGCGGCTCCTCCTATACCCCAGGCCTGTGCCAGAACCGAAGGCTGAGGGGATCTAAGAGAGATGGGAGGCGGGTACCTCTGCCCTGTGCTCCTACAGAGACCCCTCCTTTCCACTTTTGTGGGTGATGCCTTGGCAGGGCTGATGCAGCTGTCTTCAGGATGGGAGGGCTTTGGCCCCATGGCCTGGGCGGTTCCTCCCCTTTTAACACTTCTCCAAAGAGTCGGAGTGGCAGAGTCCTGCCACCCTGAATATTTTGCTTATACCATGGCGTCCTGGGAGCTCCCTGGGCAGCCTTTGTGGGAGACATCTGACCTGGGTTTTGCCCTGTGATGCTTCGTAAATCTGGGTTTAGCCCTCTGCTTGTCTGAACCCAAACCCAGCAAGCTTGGGGTTAGCAGTGCCGTTCTCTTGCAGACCTTGCTGAGCAAAAAGCCCAGGACATCTTTCATCGGAAGGCAAGTATGTTTTTCATCCTGCCCATAGGATGAAACCTTAGGAGAAACATTCACGGTGAGGCTCGCGGGAGGATTGGCCAGGTTGATAAGGCGGTAACCCTGCCACCCGCTGCCTGAAATTTGAACTCCCTTGACCTCCCTCTTAACAAAGTGGCCCGTGTAGAAAGAGGCCAGGTGATGTGATACCAAACATGACAGGAGAAGGATAATGTATGCGGCATTGTCCTCTCTATTAAAAGCACATTATGTCAGTTGGGTATTTCATAAGCTTTTAGCAATCCTAACACTAAAAGCAAAATAGAAGAAAGCTATACCATTACCATAATACATTGTTACACCAATACATTTTTCATCTCATAGCTACAGTGGAGTTCTTCAAAAAGAAAAAAAAAAAAATCATCCTATTTACATCCTAAAACCCTGCATGAATGAGTTGCTACACAGGCTTATAATGAGAAAGATTTCTGGGTTCTGAGTATAATTTTTCTGTCCTTTTAAAAAATATTCTTGTATTATACATTATGATAGCACTACTGACTGTCCTTTCATTTATATTTGAAATGGTATGTACTATATTTGTGCAATTAAATTTTTCTTTAACATTCAGCATTGAATTGAGTAAATTTGTGACCAAGTATGTGTGATCTTTCCGTCATGCTCTGCAGGTGGTATGTTGGCCTTGTAACTTACTTACAGTAAGAATTGTGGTTTTACAGCTACTTTATCAAGAAGAGCCTTCTTTGAAGAATAGGTCTATGCAGTATTTGGAGAAAAAAAAATTGATACTGATGTTTCAGAAAAAGGGAATGTTCCTTAATAACAGAAGATGGTAAACATTTGTTATTCAAACTCGGTGCAAAATGAAGAGAACAAAAAAATAAGTTATACACCAGAACAAACAAACCTTAGGTGAATATCAAATAGTATATGCTTCCCAAAGGAAATAGAAACTCTATTCACAAAAATTGACAAAGTCCATTTTTTGAAAATAGTTGAATTCAGGAAAACCATTGGTAATCGCTCCAGGAATGGACTAAAGATCTGGAAGTTTTCTTTTTTTAAAAATTTATTATTTTATTTATTTATTATTTTTGGCTGCGTTGGGTCTTTGTTGCTGCCCTTGGGCTTTCTCTAGTTGCGGCAAGCGGGGTCTACTGTTCGTTGCTATGCGCGGGCTTCTCATTGCAGTGGCTTCTCTTGTTGCGGAGCACGGGCTCTAGGCATGTGGGCTTCAGTAGTTGTGGCTCATGGGCTCTAGAGCGCAGGCTCAGTAGTTGTGGCACAAGGGCTTAGTTGCTCCGCAGCACGTGAGATCTTCCCAGACCAGGGCTCGAACCCGTGTCCCCTGCATTGGCAGGCAGATTCTCAACCACTGCACCGCCAGGGAAGCCCCTGGAAGGTTTCTTTTATCGTTAAAAATTGTTTTCAGTCAACTCAGAGCCAAATGCATTTACTCAATTTGATACTCACTTACCAAAGTTTTATGACTGCCTCTAAGGAAATATACACTGTGCTAATGTATATTTCATTAGCAAATGTCACAAAGAATTGATACTGGGAAATCTATAAAATGGGTGAAAAGTCTATTGGGACAGATCTTCCTGGGTAAAAGAGACCTCAATCTGGATGTATATTTGCCCTAATTCAGACATCTTCAACAGTTTAAGATCAGTAGAAATGTATAGGACAAGAATGGCCTAAGCAATCATTCATTCCATTCATTCATTCATTTATCACATATGATTGAGTGCCTACTGTATGCAGTGCACTGGAGCTGGTATATAAAGTTGCCTAAAACATGGCCCTTGCTCTCAAGGAACATCCAGTCTTGTAAAAGACAGGTATACAGCTAGTAAGAACAATAAAATCAGTGCTACGGGAGAGATTCAAAAAGGAAAGCGTCTAAAACGCTTATGATCCAGTTTTGGAGATAAAATTAATAACATGTAACTGTAAAATTTAGTTTTAAAAGAAACATGTAAGGATCAATTTATCCAAGCAACTGATTTACTGAAGCTCTCAGTGAAAGAGTCACCTTGGAAACTATTAATTTTTTCCAACAAGAATGCAATCCGGACATTATCTACAGAGTAAGGGAGTTTTTCTCTTACTACCTCATGGTTAGAGTTTGATTTTTGGCCAAAGGAAAACATTGTCCAACTTGATTGCCTACCTTAATTATCAGCTCGAATGTCTTCTTACTGTTTCAAATACCCAGTCTATCTTCAAAGAGCAAAGTTATACCCCGATTTAAGAAATTCAAAAGAATGTGCATCAGTGTTTGAAGGGAGTTTCTAAAGAATTTCAAAGATGCTTTAAGCAATGGCAGTGTCATTATAATAAATGATTACTTTGAAGAAGAGACATTCATTTGGATGGCTAACTGCTGGTCTAACAGATTTAAAACGAGTGTTCACACTTGATACTCACGGCTTGAATAAACTTGAGAGAACCAATATTGCAAGTCATTAGTAATTGTTCTTAAGGGTTCAGAGAAGAGAAAAACACAAGAATCAGAGACAGCAGAGATGGCCCAGGAAGGAGGTGACATTTATATACGATTGATGAGGTTTTGATAGAATCAAAGGTCTGAACTTGCTGTTATGGCTTCATTTGGATAAAATGTGAGTTTGGTGAGTGGCAGGTTAGAAGCAGAGCTTAGAATTTACCCTGTTAAACTGGACTGTCCTAATAAAATAAAGACCATTATAAAATTTTCTTTTCTGGATTTTTCAATAAAAACATAGCAATCATTCTTGGACGGCTTAAACACAACCCCTCTTAGTGGCAGATATCAACCAGGTGACCTCAGGAAGACCTGGATCTCTGATGGTAATTTTAAGTGTCAGTTTGGCTGGGCCACGGTGTCCAGATGTGTCGACAAACATTATTCTTGATGTTTCTATGAGGGTGTTTTGGATGAGGCTAACATTTAAATCAGTGGACTTTAAGTAAAGCAGATTGCCCTCCACAATGTGAATGGGCCTCTCCCAGCAGCTGAAGGCCTGAATAGAACAAAAGTCTGACCTCCCCTGAGCAAGACGAAATTTTGCACAGATGACCTTCAGGCTTGAACTGCAATATAGGATCTGCCCTGGGCTGCCCTGGGCCTCTGGCCTGCTGGCCTACTTTGCAGATTTAGGACTTGCCAGTCCCCACAATTGTGTGAGCCAGTTCCTTAAACTAAGTTTCTTTCTCTCTCCACACACACACACACACACACACACACACACACACACACACACACACACACACTATTGGCTCTGTTTCTCTAGGGAACACTTAATAATACAGAGTCCATCACAGAAATGGAGAAAATGTTTTACGAGTTAATCCATCAGCTAAAACAAAGAGAAAAGGCAGTATTTTTGTTTTTTACATGAACACACTTGAATAAAAGCATTGCATACCACATAATAACAGGAAGTCTTGCCAAAATATAGCAAGCAAGCTGGAAAAACTTCACTCAGTATATTCATATCCAAAGCACTTGGCATTGCTGAAGAATGTCCGTGACCTCTCCTGGGCTTTCGGAAACAGTCACCAGCCAAGTCTCCCATCAACTCTTTCACATTCTTCCTCTCCTTCCGGAGACAACCTTGCCTCTCATGTTACCCGGAGCAGAGGTCCTCAAACTTGAATGCGCCCTGGAATCTCTTGGAGGTTTAGCTGCAGATCCTGACGCAGGAGCTCGGTGGGGGAGTTAGGGAGAGCTGCGTTTCTGCGTTTCTAACCAGTTCCCAGGTGATGCCGAGGCCGCAGGTCCTGGGACAAGGCTCCAGACCTGTCCTTCTCAAGCGTTACGAATCACCTGGGGATCTTGTTAGAAAAGCAGAATCTTGCTCACCCCCCGACTTACTGACTCAGAACTCGTGTCCTCGTCAAATGCCCAGGTGGTGTGGACACGCTCAGTTTGGGGACAGCTTGCTGGCACATCTGCTTTCTCCAGGCTGGGACCCTGTCTACTCTCTCCTGGAGCATCAAGTTCTCTCTCCCTACTCCTTACCCTTGGCCTATGAACTTGTTATTCTTCTCTCCTTTCAAGTAATAACTCTCTATGTGACCCACGCCCTCTTCCCCCGCTAGACCCTCTTCTCCTTCACAGGCAAAATTTGAGTGTTCTTTTGTTGCGGTCTCTTCCCTCCACCACCCACCCCCATCTTGACTTCTTCATATCACGCTCCCTCTGTACGTGTGTGTGGCAGAAAGAAATTTCTTGTGATAACGTGAATTGGAAACCACCAATTACCATTTAACCCATTCGATACAACTACTCTCAATTGGTTTTGGTCAATTCAAAACTCTGTCACAGGCGCGTTGGTAACCTCGAGGTCTTAGTTTCTGTGTGATGGATCTACTCTGGCAGGTGAATGGAACCTTGCTTCTCTTACTCCTGGAAAAGAGGATTTACTTAAACCACTGACCTGACCCCTCATGCTGTTGCCTAACCCACTCCGTGCACACTCCTCATGTTTAGGTGGAGCTCCTCAGCATGGCTGTGGGGCTGCTTGGCCCTCCCCCTTCACAGTATGGCAAGACCAAGCTCTCAGGGCCTCTGGAGGACACAGGCTGTTTCCCCTTCCTGGGTCCTTCCTGGGCCTTGGGGCACCTCTCCCTCTTCACCTGGTTGCCTCCCGGGCATCTTGGAAAACTCAGCTCAGGCAATTCCTCTCCCCCTCCGCCAAGGTCCCATAATACTCTGGGCACTGCCCTTAATGTCATCATACGGCTCACTTCAGGTGTTCAGTATTTGTTGAGGGAAAGAAGAAGGGAAAAAAATTCTGCTTAATCCTTAAACGGAGTTGCCTCAAGGAACCCAAATTCAAAGGCAGGAAGAGTGCTGTACTGCTCATAATGAAATGGACCTGTATCAACCATCCATTTGCAGAAGCAGAAGCAGAAATGAAAGACTATAAAAAAGCATGAAGGACTTCCCTGGTGGCGCAGTGGTTAAGAATCTGCCTGCCAGTGCAGGGGACACGGGTTTGAGCCCTGGTCTGGGGAGATCCCACATGCCGCAGAACAACTAAGCCCGTGAGCCACAACTACTGGGCCTGCGCTCTAGAGCCTGTGAGCCACAACTATTGAGCCCACGTGCCACAACTACTGAAGCCCGCGCACCTGGAGCCTATGCTCCACAACAAGAGAAGCCACCACAATGAGAAGCCCACGCACCGCAACGAAGAGTAGCCCCAGCTCACCGCAACTAGAGAAAGCCTGCACGCAGGAATGAAGACCCAACGAAACCAAAAATAAAATAAATAAATAAATAATTTTAAAAATTTAAAAAATAAAGTTAAATTAAAAAAAAAAGAACGAAGATCAAAAGAGCAATAAGACAAAAGAGCAATACCTTAGGTGTGTGTGGCTTTACGATTTATAAATTATCATTAGAATTATTCATCTTTACAGCCCAGTGAAGTGGGTACTCGTATATTCATTTTACAGATAAGGAAGCTGAGGCTCGGAGCAGTACCTGCTTTACACCCAATGCCTTCAGGTAGAAAGTGACAGATCTTCTGGCTCTCGATTCAGCGCGTACCACCCCCCCCCCCCCCCCCATTTCACAGCTTGCCTAAGATGAGACAAACGTAAGATATTAATAAAAATTCACTGCAAAAATTCTATATACTCGCTGCTCTATTTTGAAAGTGTATTTCTCTTAAATTATGCTATGCTAATTAGCTCTACTATTTCCAGACAGTAATCTGTTATTGGGTGTTGCTTTCTTAATTTAGACTCCACTACTAAATCCTAATTTAGACTCATTCCTTCTAATAACATCGACAGAAGTCTGTGTGTCCCACCATTCATTGCTATAAATTTGAGAGCCTAAATCTGTTATATTCATTCCGTTACATGGATGGGACTCTACTCTCAGAAACTTCTGGTTGAGCTCTTCAGTTTAAAGAAATCCTTGCATATATACATGGGATCCTTACTTTGATGCCTATTCTGTCTCCCTTGATAAATTCCCCTTTGTTACTTCACTGTTCACTTAAGGTCTATGTTAGAATAACCCCTTGAAAGGTTAAGGGATGGTTGTAAGTTGCTTTCTAAACATGGTGCCAGCAGTCTCCAATGCATACTTACTGTTTCCTCTTCGCATCCAAGTGGGTAATAGCTGTGTCCTAGCCGGGAGACAGTCAATATCACTAAGCACCTACTATGTGCCAAATGACCAGGTAGCTGTCAGGTAATATGAATATAAAAGACCCTCCACATACTGGGAAAGCTCTAACATATATGGGGGTGAGAGACACAGCTGAACCTGTGGGGACAGAAGAACAATGAAATTGACCGTCCCAAAAAACAATGTTTGGTGCCAGGAACATGGCCTGGTGAGAAGAAAGGTGTCACACACGTCCCTACTCACTCCTCTTTCCAAGCACACTTTCCTTTCACCTCCCTGCCGGCTCCTAATTCCTGTGCAGAGATGACCAGTTTGATGGCATGAAACTAAGTCAGAAACTCTGGTTCTAGTTCCACTTAATGCAAGATGACTTGTGATTTTGTCCTCTTGATCGATTCCTAATTCCTCTTGCTCGGATCCTGCAAGATCCCTGACGACTTCGCCTTCATTCGCTTAAGCTGAAAACTATGCATAGCTGAAAATTTGCAGTTGAAAATCTGACAATATTACTTTCCCTTCGGTCTAATCCCCTTTTGCTCCTCTCCCCAAATATATATAAGACACTGCTCGGGAAAGCTCATTGCATGAACTAGACAAATACACGAAAGTAAGGTACCCATCATATTACTAGAAGCACGTCTTTTTACTTTCAGCACCGGGTCCCCCAGCCGGCCCGGTGAAGCGCCCTGCACCTCGTCTGCCAGGGGCTGAGCAGCCGGGAACCTCCCCGCGTCTCCATGGCGAAGCGTCACAAAGCGGCCGCGCAGCGCCCAGTCCGGCTGGTGCAAGGGGCCCAGCGACGGCCTCTTCCAGCAAGAATGGCAGAGCCTGGGCCCGAGGCTCCGTGTCCTTCTCAATGCGGCCACAAGATCCGGCCAAGTAAGACTGCGGACCCTGCCAGCCGGCGGGGGGGCGGGAACGGGGTCTCCCCTGGAGACGCGGTGCCTGGAGCGAAGGCTGCTCGGGTCTTCAAGGGTGTGTGCCTCCCCCTTACGGGTGGGACTCAATTTAAGGAGAGGCTGGGAGTCAGGGAAAATGAAAGGGTGTTCACGACCTTGCCCCTTTCCAGCCCTTCGCCATACCTTCTGTCAAAGCCCTCCCTAAACAGCTCGGAGTTTTAAACACCCCATGAAATGTCCAGGAGGGGACAAGCAAAAGGAAGGCCTAGTGTCTGGAGAACAAAGACAAAGACAAAGAAGCAACAGAGGTCGGGAGCTCTGAAGAGAGCAGACCCAGCGGGGGCCCTGATCCCCCGCAGGATCTGGGAAACAGCACAGAAATGGGGCGGGGAGGGGCTGCAGATTGCGGAGAAGCGACCCCCAAGTGGATCTACAGCGTCCCCCCCGCCCCACCCCGTGGCTGTAGCAGAGGCTGGGGACTATGGCATTCAGCTGTCGCTTCTAAACTTCGCTGATTTTTCTTTCAAAGGGATTTTGTATTTAACAGAGGCAGTGCTTTTAATACTAATTTTGCATGCGAATGCAGCTGGTTTACTAACTCAGCTTTTCGTGTCAGTGGAGGGGGAGCCACTCTGGCTGTGATACTACCGGCCTGATTGCTGTGTAGTCAGCTCCATCCTGGCCTTTCTCATGGCAATAATAACCCATCGCAGCCCTCTAGCTGGGTAATTGTGGTTCCCTGGTGGCTACAGAGCCGTGGGGATTGTTCAACTGCAAATTCCCTAGAATTGTACTCCCAGAATGAATGAAATGCATACTTTCATCCCATTCATCCCTTTGTAAATTACGAACAGCAAATGAAAATAATTAATACAAAAATATTTCTCTGTGGTGTCCAGGCAGAGAGGAGAGGCAGAGGAGCTGAAGCCTCTTCCCCAGGACCACCCCCACCCCACTCCCCCTTGAGTCTCATCCTTCATTTCTAGCCACCGTGTCTTGGTTTCTTTCACTGTCTGCTCTCGCCTCTCTTGTCTGGGAATGTTGGCGTCCTCCAGATTTTCTCCTTCTTGGTTTACATCCCCTATGTGAGCGGCCATATCCTGCCACAGGGCTTCAAGTCTACATAAAGGTGCCAATCAATGGCTCTCTCATCTTTATCTCTAACTCAGATGCTCTTCCTAAATCTCAGACCAAAATATCCATCTGTCTACCAGAGGCATTTGGATGTCACAGAAGGGCCTCAAACGCAACATGTACAAAATTACACTCCTTGTCCTCCTAGACCTGGCAGCTCAGTAAGGAGGGTCCCAGCTGCTTAAAGGAGAGGGGAGGGCAGCTTCACTGACACCTCAATGTCATCACCAGGTGTCCCTTCCCCTGGGGGAGTTTGCCCCTTCACATCCAGCCCTGAGTCTCTAACAGCCACTCTGTGCTACTCCCTCCTCCACTGATGGAAGGGTCACGCTCTAAAAGCTGGGCCTAATGTGTCACTGTCCAGCTCTGGTCTCAAAATAGGGTGAGACTGATGACGCCTATGGACTAATTGCTATCGAACTATTACTATCGACTGGGCTCTTAAGTGCTGTATTCCTTCCAAGGACTGCCATAAATCTCCACAAACTGGTGGCTGAAAACAATAGAAATTTATTTTTTTCACATTTTGGAGGCCCGAAGCCTGGAATCAAGCTATTGGCACGGCTGCACTCCCTCTGGTGGCTCTTGGGGAGAATCCTTCCTTGCGTCTTCCAGCTTCTGGTGGCTGTCGGCGTTCTTGACCTGTGGCCCATCACTCCAGTCTCGGCCTCCATGGTCACATCGCCTCCTCCTCCTCCGTGGCCAACCTCCCTCTGCCTTTCTTATGAGGACACTGAAATTGCATTTAGGGCCCACCGGATAATCTAGGATGTTCTTCATCTCAAATCCTACTTGCATCTGCAAAGAGTGATCAGGCCTAGATTGGTGTTGCTTGCTTCGGAAAAAAGTCTCTGTGCAGAAGATCCTTCCCGATCCTTCTAAGAGTCAAACTCAGAGCTTCAAATCAGGTGAAGTGATAGTTTATTTTAAGAGCAACACAGCCTCACAATTTCTCCCCACCTACTTGTCCGTGCTTGAAATTCTCTTAACAAAGAACATTAATTCTGCTGTTGGAATAAAATGCTTTAAAGTATAAAGTGGTTCCCACTAAAGCAGAAGAATCAAAGGATAGTGTCATTTCTAATATAACGGGATCAGAGCGTAGACATCAGCCAAGAGTCTGCGAACAGAAGGACAGAGTGTGACAGGCAGGGGCTAAGGCTTTAGTTAGCCTGGGGAAGCCTCAGGTGGAGGTGAAACTCACCCCGTGTGAAGGCAGCGGGTGAATAGTTACAGAGGGGCGGATGCAGTTGCCTGGCTGGATTCAAGGACCGGTTCAGTGAGAAACAAGCCCTGGATGGGAGAGACGGGGAGATGGGAGAGATGGGGAGAAGTATACAGATGGCAAAAACTAAATGTTTCTTTAGGGTTTTATATGTAGGCAGTGGCATATAGGTTTTCAGACTATTTGGAAATTGAAGGCACCTTTGAGAAAGATGCTTTACGGCAATTGTATTTAGGATGCGTGAACGGGAGGAAAGGCAGGCAGTGGCGCGGCTGCGGTGTGAGAGGTGAGGTGATGGACCCCAGATGGCTTTGCTTCGAACATGGAAGGGATCCTTTCACCCAGGTGCTAGTGAAATCTAAAAAGCCACAGCTAACTGCCTAGATATGAAGAAAGAGAGAATGATCGAATTAAATTTTAAAAATATATTCCGAAGTAATCTGGTGGTACCTCCATTCACAAGGGGAGGTCGGGGCAGATCAGTCCTCGTGTCTGCACACCGGTGAATTCTCCATCCTCCCCCTCCCGGCCCGCCAGCAGCATTTGCCGCTGTAGGTGCCCCTCCCTCCTCCTGGAATCACCTTCTTCCTTCGGCCATCAGGACACCACAGCCTCCTGGGTCTCCATGCACCTCCCTCACTGCTCTTCTCGGCCTCCTTCACCGGCTGCTCCTCATCTCCCCGGCCTCTTGACACTGGGGGGCCCCGGGCTTCAGCCTTTGGACGTCACCTCCTCTAATGCCACTCCCTCCCTTGCTGAGCTCGCTCACTCTCACAGCTTTAAAGAACAGCTCCGCCGCGGAATCTTGCACAGACGTTACAAAGAATTAATTAGAGCTGCACCAGACAAGTCAGACGGGTTTCCCATACGGCGCCGTTAAGTGACAGGTAGAAGAGAAGGACACTTTGTGTAAGCTGAGCCCGATTTTGTAAAACAAAATAGGACTAAAACCCAATGTGATAATGTACTGATATACGTATATATCAATGTGTATATGATTATAGTAGCAGTTATAAAAGTCTGGAAAGAAACAGGCACAATTGTTAACATGGGCTACCTGGGAGGAGGGTGATTACAAGCAGGGCCAGGAAGGAGCAAGGACAAGGGGTCCAGGACAGAACCTGACATGGAAACTATGACCCTCTTGGTGTAAAATCAGTTCATGCATTTACAGGTATATCTAATCTGATGCATGAAAAGTCAGGCAATAAAACAGCGATAGTGAGCATCCTAAGATGATAGAATTTCAAATGAACTCTTTTCTTTATATTTTTATGTATTGCTCGAATTCTTTAAAATAGTATATGTGAATTCTCAAGAAAAACAATAGACCTATTTTAATCTAGGGGGGGAACTCATAATTAAATTGAGCTTCACCTCTTCCCTAGTGGAGCTCACAAGTTGGCCTTCATTCCTTTACACTCCGCATTACCACCCAAAATGTTTGTCTCTTGCAAAATTATTTTAATTATTAAAACAACATTTGATCAAAATATGCTGGCTTGCCACATTTAAAACTGTTTTATTGTGCTTTTAGCAGGTGATACCAAGTGGGATTCCTATGCCACCACGACGAAGACTGCATTCACACCTAAGACAGGAGCAGTGCCTGCTTTAATTCGGTACATCCCTATTCGAGTCAGATTGATATACGCACTTGAATTTGTTCACCTTTCTTCTATTATTCAGAGTCCAAAACCAATGGAGAGTAATCAGAGAAGGCTTATAGAAAATGCACTCAGATAAGACCCACTGCACGCCCAGATCTCCTCCAAGCATCAGAGAGGGTTTCCCCTTCAAAGAGTATCCCAAGCTCCTACAGGAGAATTGAGAAAATTAACACATGGGTCCTTCATAAAGCCACTGTGTATCCTGCTTTACAACAGAGCCAGTATACAGTTAATAGAACTGTGCTACCTAAACATGGAGCATGAACTGAGTTCATTACCTGGTATATAGTAGGCAGGCAATGACAACTGAATGACTGGATAAGTGAGTAATTGTTAGCACCTCCACCCAACACTAGTCTTGGAAGCTGGAACAAGGCCACAGTCCCCTTACCCTTACCTTCACTCCTCCAACTATTGCTTCCTAAAGCAATGTTTGCTTGCAACTTCTCCCTCAATTCCACCTGAACCGAGGGTGGTGGGAATTTCTGTCCATCAGCTGCCTCTCTAAGCTCATTGGTGGGTGAGAGAGGGTGGGGCTGGGAAAGCCCTGCCATCTTTCATTGCATCAGTGGTAGGTGGGAAATTAGCATGGAGGACCTTCCCTCGTCTGTGTTCACTCTGTAAATTACTTCCAATATAGAGGATCTTTTCGCCTTAAAAGTTCGCATTGTCGAGAAGTCAAATGGAGTATTGTCCAGACTGTGTGGTGCAATCAGGCAGAAATGGGCTCCAGCCTCAGCTCCCTGCTCTAATTACCCCTTATTTTCTCTGCTCCCTTAGGCAAGTAACCAGCCAGCTACCGCTTAGTTTTATGGTTGGCAAAGTGGGAATGATGACTCCTGCATAAGGTGGTTGTTCTGAGGACAAACTGAAAGCAGTAGTCCAGTGACTAGCACGAAGAAGTTACCCCCCAAATTTTCATTCATTTTTCCCCGGCATAATATACGACAGACTTCCAAAAAGTGCAGGTCTGCAAGACTCCTAATTTCTGAGTTACCGGCTATCCCACTGAGTCACATTATATCCCCTACTGGGAGATTTACCCCCTGACGGTAAGGATTATGCCAGCTTTCCAAACAGTAACAGTTGTCTGAAGAAGAAATATTTGGGATGAAAGCCAAAACCAAATGGGTACTTATGGAGTCTAGGTCAGTGGTCTTCAAATTCACATATTTTTAAAGTTCACAGAAAAGTTCTTATTATAAATTTAAACAGCTGTAAAAGATAAAACTTCCAGCCCATCCTAAATATTGACATTTTAAAACAAGACCATTAAATCATTTCTTTACATATAATCAGTGGATAATCTAACCACCTTAGCAAATTGATACTCACTCTGACCCTTTTTAAAAAATATATACAAACAAGCTCTTCTTTAACAGATCATTTATTTCATTCTCTTTCCTTCTTGAACTCTTACTCCCAGTCTACTTCCTCCATAGAATTTTACCCTGCTCGAATATATTTTGTGTTTGAAAGCAATTTATTGATCACTCCATTACACCTCTTTGCAACTATTTCAGTATATTAATTGAGATTAATTTTTAAACATGTTATATGACCCTAAGTATTGAGTTATCACAATTATTTTTAGTACAGAATTGCTCAAAGCAATAAACACATTACAAGTGTTAATAATTACTAAACAGAAAAAGTAAATTTTTTGGAATTGCATCTTAATGAGATAAATGGGGCTGTTTTGTTTTCAATTACTTTATGTCTCCAGATTTGAGTGTTATTATGTTTGGAATGAGACCACGTTCAGCATCAATTTTTCCTGCTTTTTTTTTTTTTTTTTCAACTTATAAACGCTAGTGTTGAGAAACCTTGTTCTCATAATTAAGTAGATGTGAATGAAAGGAGTTTTAGTGTAGCAATGCCATTCAATACTCTGAACTCTTTATGGTTATATGCCAAAAATCACAAGGTGATTTTTAATGATTGACTGGCTGACAGCTTGGTCGTGTACTCCTTCAGTTTCATTGAAAGCAAATAATTAGATGATTTGTCATCCAGTTATTGAGTTATTCCCTATCTCGTTTTTCTGAGAAGTATACTGAAAAGGCCTGTCTTTTTTTTTTATATTTGAATTTTATTTTATTTTTTTATACAGCAGGTTCTTATTAGTTATCAGTTTTATACATATTGGGGTATATATGTCAATCCCAATCTCCCAGTTCATCACACCACCACCAAGCCCCCCTCCCCCACTGCTTTCCCCCCTTGGTGTCCATACGTTTGTTCTCTACATCTGTGTCTCTATTTCTGCCCTGCAAACCGGTTCATCTGTACCATTTTTCTAGATTCCACATATATGCGTTAATATACGATATTTGTTTTTCTCTTCCTGACTTACTTCACTCTATATGACAGTCTCTAGGTCCATCCACGTCTCTACAAATGACTCAATTTTGTTCCTTTTTATGGCTGAGTAATATTCCATTGTATATATGTACCACATCTTCTTTATCCATTTGTCTGTCGATGGGCATTTAGGTTGCTTCCATGACCTAGCTATTGTAAATAGTGCTGCAATGAGCATTGGGGTGCATGTGTATTTTTGAATTATGGTTTTCTCTGGGTATATGCCCAGTAGTGGGATTGCTGGGTCATATGGTAATTCTATTTTTAGTTTTTTAAGGAACCTCCATACTGTTCTCCATAGTGGCTATATCAATTTACATTCCCACCAACAGTGCAAGAGGGTTCCCTTTTCTGCACACCCTGTCCAGCATTTGCTGTCTGTAGATTTTCTGATGATGCCCATTCTAACTGGTGTGAGGTGATGCCTCATTGTAGTTCTGATTTGTGTTTCTCTAATAATTTGTGATATTGAGCAGCTTTTCATGTGCCCCTTGGCCATCTGCATGTCTTCTTTGGAGAAATGTCTGTTTAGGTCTTCTGCCCATTTTTTTGATTGGGTTGTTTGTTTTTTTAATATTGAGCTGCATGAGCTGTTTATATATTTCGGATATTAATCCTTTGTCCGTTGATTCGTTTGCAAATATTTTCTCCCATTCTGAGGATTGTCTTTTCGTCTTATTTATATTTTCCTTTGCTGTGCAAAAGTTTTAAGTTTCATTAGGTCCCATTTGTTTATTTTTGTTTTTATTTCCATTACTCTAAGAGGTGGGTCTAAAAGATTTTGCTGTGATTTATGTCAAAGAATGTTCTTCCTATGTTTTCCTCTAAGAGTTTTATAGTGTCCGGTCTTACATTTAGGTCTTTAATACATTTCGAGTTTATTTTTGTGTACAGTGTTAAGGAGTGTTCTAATTTCATTCTTTTACATGTAGCTGTCCAGTTTTCCCAGCACCATTTATTGAAGAGACTGTCTTTTCTCCATTGTATATCCTTGCCTCCTTTGTCATAGATTAGTTGACCATAGGTGTGTGGGTTTATCTCTGGGCTTTCTATCCTCTTGCATTGATCTATATTTCTGTTTTTGTGCCAGTACTATATTGTCTTGATTACTGTAGCTTTGTAGTATAGCCTGAAGTCAGGGAGTCTGATTCCTCCAGCTCCATTTTTTTCCCTCAAAATTGCTTTGGCTATTCGGGGTCTTTTGTGTCTCCATATAAATTTTAAGATTTTTTGTTCTAGTTCTGTAAAAAATGCCATTGGTAATTTGATAGGGATTGCATTGAATCTGTAGATTGCTTTGGGTAGTATAGTCATTTTCACAATATTGATTCTTCCAATCCAAGAACATGGTATATCTCTCCATCTGTTTGTATCAACTTTGATTTCTTTCATCAGTGTCTTATAGTTTTCTGCATACAGGTCTTTTACCTCCTTAGGTAGGTTTATTCCTACGTATTTTATTCTTTTTGTTGCAATGGTGAATGGGATTGTTTCCTTAATTTCTCTTTCTGATCTTTCATTGTTAGTGTATAGGAATGCAAGAGATTCTTGTGCATTAATTTTGTATACTGCAACTTTACCAAATTCATTTATTAACTCTAGTAGTTTTCTGGTAGCACCTTTAGGATTTTCTATGTATAGTATCATGTCATCTGCAAACAGTGACAATTTTACTTCTTCTTTTCCGATTTGGATTCCTTTTATTTCTTTTTCTTCTCTGATTGCCATGGCTAGGACTTCCAAAACTATGTTGAATGAGAGTGGCAAGAGTGGACATCCTTGTCTTGTTCCTGATCTTAGAGGAAATGCTTTCAGTTTTTCACCACTGAGAATGATGTTTGCTGTGGGTTTGTCATATATGGCCTGAAAAAGCATGTCTTAACAAATGACTATTAAATTACATCTGTTACTCCTTCATTTGGAAGAAACTTATTTAATACTATATACTCAAAAAGGACTTAGAAAATAGGAACATTAATTTCAATAAAGGTTTTCCAATATAATCTTTTTTTTTTATAAAAATGCTTTTGTCATTACATACTCTAAATATATTTTTATCCAAATCTTTGAGCTGAAGATTTAACTCATACAATTTACACCATGTTTACCTAGCTGGTAAAATCAGTCCTTGTGGTCCAACCAACAAGTGAAATTAGGTTTACTTCCTGGCAAAATAAAAATCTGACTACAATTCTAGTTTAAATAAATGTTAATATATGTTTTGAGGAATATTATGAAAACTACTGATAAATTATGGAATATATATTGTAGGGAAGATTATTAAAAGTAGACAGGAGAAGTGTAGAAAGATTCAGGTCTAATATGATTAATTACATCCAAGTAACAAAAATAATGCAATGAAATGTGTAGCTAAATATGTAAGTTATCTGTGAAGTGAGGAGTATGATAAAAAATATGAGTTTCCTTAGTTAAATATGTTCTCATGTGTGCAGAACTCTGGTGCTTGACTTTGGAAAATAATTAAATAATATCATGCATAAAAATCAGAAACAATTTCATTGATTTCTTTAGAAACCAAATCAAACATTTACTATGTATTTAATGAAAGAGAAAGTTATATATGGTAAGTATATAGTTATATATGGAAAATTACTAGTCTGACAAGCTAGTGTATACTTTCATGTATTGTTAAATATTTTACATCATAAAATAAAGTGAGGACTGGCTATATTGAAGTAAATATTTCATAATATGTTTGGGTTAAAAAATTAGCTTTAAATACCTTACTGAATGATGAATACAAAATCTGAAAAAAAGATCACAAGATTTTTATGTACCAGTTTTATCCAGTGAATCTTTAAAAATTTGATAGTCTCAGAAAAGATTCCAGGTACATTGAAAAGAATCAGCATCGCCATCCTGTACTGCTTTATCTAAACAGAGATGTTCTTCTTTCCAGCTAGTGACATATCCTAGGGAATTTTTAAAAGCTGGAAAATGCTTACCTTTAAATATGTAGGGGAAAGAGCCATTTTCAGCAATTTATATTCTCTGCTTTCCTCTTAGAAGCTTCTCCTTAAAGAGGGATGAACATTTGATAATTTTTAGGACAGGGAAAACTAGCCGTTACTCTCAGCCGCACCAACCTACAGTGTACCTACATTCAGAACATCCCTGCACAGGCCATAATGCTCTGGTTATAGCCCCATCCTTTACTCTTGACCTAGAACAGCAAGCCCTAGGTAAGTGTATGGAATTTGGGTTACAAGGGAGTTCCCTGAAATCACCATAATGAAGTTCCCTTTGCCCGGCGCCCCTCTCACCATTGGCAGCTAACACACTGAGGTGTAATGCACCTTAGTAAGATCCTATGGTGAAGTGGGGAAGGGAGAAAAGGATGCGGGAAGGAAAAGACCCACTAGATATGCAGCTTTGTTCTCAGGCAGATACATGTTAAGAAAGAATATATTGAGAAATGCGGATGTGAAAATCTATTCCTTTAAAGCGGTTTGTGCTGTGATCCCTTTGGAAAGGTCTTCATGCACCTTCGATGACTTCAGTTTGATTTAGGACCACAGTCATGCTTGAATCTGTACATCTGAATGACAAGTGAAATAGTCCAGCATCCAGATGTATCCCACTTTCCAGATGTTTGGTTTCTTACAGATGTAACCTGAATCTTACCCAGCCCTCTTTTTTAAAAAAGTCAATATGAAATATTTTAGACACACAGAAAGGAATATACAATAAATCCCCAGCTATCATCCAGCTATAATAATCAACAACACATGGACATTTTTAATGTATATCCTCCACTTAGCCTTCCCACTGGATAATGTTGAAACAAATTCCAGGCATTATATCATAAGTCTAAATATATTTTTATGTATCTCTGAAAGATAAGGATGCTTTAAAAATATGTAGCAATACCATTATCTCACCTAAAAAAGCAATTCCTTAATATCAAATAGCCAATAAGCGATCAAATTTTCCCCAATTGTCTCATAATTAAAAAAAAAAACAACAAACAGTTGGTTAGAAATTGAATCCAGACAAGGTCTCTGCATTGTTTTCTCTTACTTCATTTAATCTACAGGTTCCTCCATTTTTTTTTCTGAGAATTTCTTTGTTGAAGAAACAGATGATTTGTTCTGGATTTTTCTGACTCCATCCCCATCGTGTCATTTAAAACTATCCTTCTTTTCATGTATTTCCTGAAATCTAATATTCCAAAGACTTCATCTGATTCAGGTTGGGTATTTTCACAAAAGTATTTAATAGGTGGTGTTGTGTATGTATATCCAGAGTGGCAACTGCTGATCATTGCCTAGATGCATTATTTCATTAGGGACTTGCAAACCAGTGGTATCCTAATTCTTATACTTTTCCTTTTATTAACTGGAATACTTTTTATAGAGAGAAACTTTCCTTCGCCAAGTATTTGGTTATACTGAAGTACTGTTTACACAGAAGAGTACTCAGCTCTTTAAAAAAATTAATTAATGAATTTCAGATTATTCTTTTAAATTTCACATTAGGACACTCTTACTTTTGTTAAGGGGCATCATAAGATACAAGATTGTTTCTTTTCAGGGAAACCTAGAAATTAAATTATTTCTGGCATCAAGTCTTAAGGCAGCTAATCTTTAAAAAATTATTTGACATGTGTACTGTTGTGAAATTTGGTATTTAATCCCTTACTCTAGTTTCCACCCTTTTCTTACAGTCAGAAAAGTACCAGAAGATTAGGATATACATATGCACTTAGTGATGCTATTCCCAATCAGACACAGTACAATGACGAGTATGTTTGGAAATCATATTCTAAAGAAGATTTGGTCAACATTGGAACTTCAAGAGGAATCAAGAACCACAAATCTTATTACCCCAGTCAAGTAAGATAATATCTACATATCTTCTGAATGTGATATTCTATCAATAATCCATAAGAATGAGAGTTTGGATATATCCCAAAGATCCCCCATCATCTACAGCTGTGGTCCTTCTTAGACTCTTTTTTGCTCACCTTCTCACATTTATTTTTAACTACTACTCCCTTTTCCCCTTAAATAAGAAACATTTATTTAATACATTTATTTATTTTATTTATTAATTTTTGGCTGCGCTGGGTCTTCACTACTGTGTGCGGGCCTCTCACCACAGTGGCCTCCCCAGTTGCGGAGCACAGGCTCCAGGCACGCGGGCCCCAGCAGTTGCAGCACGCGGGCCCAGTAGCTGTGGCTCACGGGCTCCAGAGCACAGGCCCAGTAGTTGTGGCGCACGGGCTTAGTTGCTCCGCGGCATGTGGGATCTTCCCAGACCAGGGCTCAAACCTGTGTCCCCTACCCTGGCAGGCACACTCTCAACCACTGCGCCACCAGGGAAGTCCCTGAAACTTTTTTTTTTAATTGAAGTGAAATTCACGTAGCATGGAATTAACCATTTTAATGTGAACAAATCACTGGCAATTAGTACATTCATAATGTTCTACAACCACCACCTCTGCCTCATTTCAAAATATTTTCATAATCTCAAGAGGAAACCCTATATCCATTAAGAAATTATTTCCTGTTTCCCTCTCCCCTAGTCTCTGGCAACTACCAATCTGCTTTCTGTCTCTATGGATGACATATTCTAGATATTTTATATGTGGAATCATACTATACAATATGTGACCTTTTGTGCCTGGCTTCTTTCACTTAGCATTGTTTGAAAACATTGTTTTCAAAGTTCATTCACATTGTAGCATCTATCAGCACTTCATTCCTTTTTATGGTTGAATAATATTTTATTGTATGTATATACCACAAATTGTTTACCCATTTATCTATTGATGGACATTTGGGTTGTTGCCACCTTTTGGCCTCTGTAAACAAAGCTGCTATGAACAGGCACGTACAAGTATTTGTGTTTGGTGTAAGCATTCTCAAACCATCAGAACTTTTATCATTTTGTTGAGTATCCAGAATGCTCTTCTCTTATCCACCAAGGAAACTTAGAGATTCTTCAAGGCTCAGCTTAAAGAGAGCCATCTCTAATTCCCTTCTCCTCTAGATGAAAGTAACTGACCCTCCCTCTGTTTTCTAGGCACTGTGTACCCTTCTCCCATCATAAAAGGCAAAGCTCAATTGTAGTAAAGGGTTTCATTTACTTGGTTGCCATATGGCATGGTGACACCTGGGATGGAAGCACCTGGACACATTCAATAGATAATATGGCAGTAGAATGGTCAGGATTTGATGACTGAAAGGATGTAAAAGACAAGGGAGAGGAATGAATGATGATCTTCCTGTTTTTTACTTGGATGCCTGGGTCTGTGCTGATGTTATTTACTGAACTGGAACATTCGGGAGGACCGGGTTTGGTGGGGAAGGGCTTGGGGGAAATGTGAGTTCAGTTGAAGACATGTTGGTTGAGGATATATCCAACCTGCAGTTGAATACACAGGTCTGGAACTCGAGGGGAAGAGGCGAGCTGTAGACGTGGGTAGACTCTGGAGTCATTAGAACATACACACATACCCCATTTAACTTGGTTCCTCATGGCACCCACTCATGTAATCTATTTACCTGTTGAGTATTTTCCTTAAGATTTATAATTAATGCAAAATAGTCGGTTACAATATTACATTGTATATGTATACGTATACATACACATACATACGCACAGCATTTATTTCCCCTTTAAGTGTTATTGAAGGCTCTCAGCCAATGAGTGTTCCTGTGCCAGCCTGCAGACCCTCCCAGCACGTGAATGCCCTTCCCATCAACCTGAGTTGAGGGTATACTGCATTATTTACTCTTCTGAGGCCTCTCTGCCATTTACCTTTGTTTTCTGTTAAGCAGTTTTGACTCTGGCTCAGGGCCTGGCAACTAGCAAGTTGCTCCCTCTCTGCTAACAGAGTCTGCTGCTCAGGAACAAAGGAAGAGTATCACCCTAAGAGTTAAAGTGCAGACTGGTGGTTTGGGGCTCCTTCAAGGAGAGGGCGGTGGAAAAGGAGGGCCCATGTCTGCAGCAATTGCAATGCCTTGACATGTGGGCGGTCACGGGGAAATGGGCTGGAGGCAGCTCGGGACTTGCCCAGTGAACGGGAGACTCTGCAGGTGATCCCACTGGGTGGTCCTTTTTGCTGGTAGGGTTTGCGTGTTTATGGGTGCAAATGGGTGTAGGCTGGGTGCAAAAAGAGATCATTGCCATGTCAGGTATCTCTGCTACCTATTTGGTGCCCCATCAGACATCACTGGTGAGGTCAATTCCCACTCAGGGTCTTGGAGAAAACCAGCTTACCTGGGCTTAGCAGTGACTGGAGGGCAAAGCCTTCAAGTAGTGGATGGTTATGTGTACTACCTTTTACTCGTCCATTCAAGCAACCAATATTTATTGAAGCCTAGCATGTGCCAGGCACTCTTCTTGTACATTTCCTGCCATTTCTCCAAGAAGCCCCCCATCTCACACTAATCAGGCATTCCTCCCTACAACTCTACCAAAATTGCTCTTTTCAGGGTCACCAAGGAACCCCAGTCTGCTAAACCCAATGGTCAAATCTCTGTCCTCACCTCACTTGACCTGCCAGCAGCATTTCACACAATGATCAGTCCTTTTTCCTTCACTTTCTTACTTGGCTTCTAGTACAACACATTCTCTTGGGTTTTCTCTTTCATAACTGCCTGCCCCTTCTCAGTCTCTTTTGCTGCTTCTTCCACTTATCTTTGACCTCTTAATGATGAAGTGCCCCAAGGTTTGATCATCAAACCTCTTCTAATTTCTAGCTTGGTGGTCTCATCCAGTCTTAATTTATTTCAACTGTATGAGATGACTTCCAAAATTATCTTCAGCTTAGTCCACTCCCCTTAACTCAGATTCATATATCCAACTGCTTTCTTAAGATCTCCTGCTGGAAGTTTACTTAAAGACTCCTCAAATGTCACATCACCACAACTGAACACCTGAGTGTCCCTCTAAGTCTGGACTATTCCATGTTTCATTTCATGGCCACTCCACCCTTTCAACTGTTCAGACCTCAATCCCTGGAGTCATCCTTGGCCCATCTCTTTGCTTCACATCCCACATTCTATGCATCAGAAAACCTTATTTACCTACAAATATATTTAGAATATGATCACTTCTCCCCAATCACATTTTATTGTCTTCAACGTGAAAAGCCAAAGAAATGACAAAGTACCATGTTACAGCTGGGTCAGCTGATGGCTCCCAGAACACACTGGCACTTCATTGTGTGTGTAAAGGACTCGAAAGAATAGGTACACAAAAACACACATGTTCTTCATTCCGTGAGGTGAACTCATGTGGATTTTCTTGAAAATTGTGTTTGTACTGATAGGACTTCTTTCACTGGACACTGCCTCAAGGTCAATCGACAGCCTCAGTAAAGAGCTACTTCCCTTGGAAAATCGCTGCTTCAATGGAAGAGGTTCGGAAGGCAATAGCAGATCAGTTTATTTCCCACACGAGGAGAGACTTTGTGGACACAGCAAAAGGTAAACGTTCATTTTTCTCCTTTCCCTGGTAGAAAGGCACTGGAGTCACAGTGGTAAGCAACACAGATGCAGTCTTCTCCCTCAAGGAACTCACAGTACAGACGTGGAGAAAGGCAATTTAGCAAACAATAGTTGACCTAGTTAGCACCTATGAAAAGATGGACGTTGTGGGAAATGCAGGGTGCTGTGGGCGCACAATAGGACACCCACCCTAATGTGGGCGGGGGCTGGGGATAAGGTCAGGAAAGCCTTCTTGGGTCCAAAGGACAAGGATGAATGAGCCAGGAGAAGATGACGGAGTCGAGTTAAACGTGCAGTTTTCAATTCTTAACTGCTGGTTCATCATTTTTAAATTACTTGAATTAAAATTCCTTTATTAAACCAATACATGCAGAGAGTGAAATTTCATAGTTACCTAAAGGCTCACAATGGAATAGCAGTTCCTTGACCCACCCTTCTCCATTCTCGGTCCTACTCCCACTGGCTGTCAATTTCCATCCTTTCAACTATGTCTTCTTACGGGAGCCTCCATATTTTAAAATCATATGCTCAATACTGTTATTTTTGATTCATCAATTTTAGACATTACAATTGACTTCCTGTTATGGTAACTGAGGATTTGGTCCTCCTATAATTTTTTCTCATGACCCCTCCATCCATCCTCTCAGTATAATCATATTACAAATTTGGGGTTAACACAATTGCTAGTGTTTATATTATGATTACGATGATATGATATATTATGATTATGTAAATATTTACTGCTGAGCCAGATGGTATTTTATGGTTATGTTTCCTTTTAGTTTTCTTTTGTTTTTTACCAGAGTTAATAATTGATTCTTTTCATATGCTTAGTTTTCTATGTGCCTGTCACACTCACTGAATCCATTTTTTCTGGTCCAGCATCTCAGTACATCACCTTCTACTGTGCCTGGTGTCCCCGAATCCAGAGCTTCTTTGGTTCGACTTTGCACCAACAAATCTTCTGGCTAGGAAAGGGTAGCCATATAACTACCATGGCCACTTGCTCTTCCTTGAAACACTCTTCCTTTGAACTTCTGTGACTCCACGCTCTCCTGGCTTTCCCTACTTCTTTGTCTCCTTCTTTCTTGTCTTTTTTCTATTTGATCTCTAACAGAGTTCCTTAGAGTTCCTGATTCCTTTAAAGAGCAATGATCCATCTTCCTGAGGAATTCTGCATTTGTTTCTCTTCCCCAAGCCCTTCCTCAGGTCCCTGGTTCTGTGTATTTGGTGACCGAGTAGAAGTCTCACAAGGGTCCCAGTCATCACCTTCTCCTCCCCCCGGCACTGATCTTCCTGCATTAGCTACAGATCCCTGCAATTCTATCACTACATGGCAGCCAGAGGCTCTTTCACAGTCTAAACTGGATCATATACTTCTACTGCTTCCTTTCACTGGCTTCCCTTGCACTTTGATTAAAATGCACGTTCCAGTTACTTCCCTTGGTCCACAACGTCCTGCAAGGCTGGCCCTTGCTTATGTCCTCACCTTTCCTCCTCACGCCATCCCTCTCGTTCACTAGGTTCCAGGTCCATGAGCCTTTTTTCAACTCCTTTAACCTCTTTCCCACCTTCAGTCAGTGTGCAGCCTGTCCCCTCTGCCTGAAAGGCTCTTTCTGGGGTTTCATTCTGTCACTCTCTTGACTCCAGCTTAAATGTCACCTTGCCTGTGAGACCTTTCTTACAATTTTATCTGAAGAGGCGTGCTGCCACCTTGTTTGTCTAGCACCCTTGCATTTTTCAGTCATTTGTTTACTGGTTCGTGTTTTCTGTTGTTTGTGTTTTACTCTTTCCTCACTATTCAGTAAGTGCCCCAGAGGCCCTTATTCACTCAGGACCTAGTGCAGTATATAACCTCGTCCTCGTGTATAGGAGGTGCTCCGTAAATATTTGCTGAATGTTAGAGAGAACGTATGGGAAGTACATTTTCTGAAGCTGGATGGGTGTGGAATCAAAAGACCTCCATACTTGTAGATAAACACTCAGGGTCATGGGAAAACATTTGAAACGTCAGCATTCTTTTTTAAAAATTATTTTATTTATTTATTTATTTTTGGCTGTGTTGGGTCTTTGTTGCTGCACACGTGTTTCTCTAGTTGCAGCGAGCAGGGGCTCCTCTTTGTTGTGGTGCGTGAGCTTCTCATTGTGGTGGCTTCTCTTGTTGCAGAGCACGGGCTCTAGGCGTGTGGGCTTCAGTAGCTGTGGCACACGGGCTCAGTAGTTGTGGCTCAGGGGCTCTAGAGCGCAGGCTCAGTAGTTGTGGTGCATAGGCTTAGTTGCTCCGCGGCATGTGGGATCTTCCCGGACCAGGGCTCGAACCTGTGTCCCCTGCCTTGGCAGGCGGATTCTTAACCACTGTGCCACCAGGGAAGCCCGAAATGTCAGCATTCTTAAAAGATGTCTTTGAGCTTCCAGTCAGAGTCGTCCTTTCAGCATGCACAGATTACCATTTCTCCATGTGTGGATAAATACCCAAGACCTGCTACGACTCCCTCCTACATCTCTCCCCTCCATCTGCTTCTCTCCCTCCGCACGGCCCCTGCCTTCGTTCAGGCTACCATAGTCTCTGCCTTGGATGAACTCTAATTCAGTCCCTCGTCCAGTTTGGTCTCCTCCAGTCCACAGTCCATACTAGAGCCATAGTGAGTTTCCAGATGAGCAAACTTCACCTTCCAGCTTAAAACCCTTCGGTGACACCCTGCCCCCATCCTCCTCGGATAAAAGCTAAGTGCCTTACTGTGAGCCCTGTATAATCTGGTCCTCGCCCATCACCCCAGCAGTCCTCCTCGCCAGCCCCCCATGCTTTTTATGAGACCGACTGCCTTCCATCCTCCAGGCTCATGATGCCTCCTGCCCGAGGAAGACGTCTCCCTCCCTGTTTTTAAGCCTACGTCTGTCCATAATTTAAGTCTAAATGTAAGCTTCATTTCTCTCCCAGGAGTCTTCTCTGATCCCCCAGGTTTGGATCGGTGCCCTTCCCGTGTTTTTATAGCACCTGTTCTTCCCTCTTACACAGCATTTGTCAAATAATATTGTGATTACCTTTTATGTATCTGTTTCTCTAATACCTTAAGCTTCTGAAGCACAGGGACTATGTCTTATCTTTGAATCCTCATTATTGAATTAAGGCGAATGAGTGAGAAGCACTAAAAGATGTTTGTTTTCACACGCAGGCTTGGAGAACTCGGCTTTGATGAATTAGAAGAGCAGATAAAGACAGCAGAACTAGGTCTCACCTGGCTATAGACTATGGGCCCATGGTCCTAGTGGTTTTGAACAGTCCTTGCTGTAGATTTACTGGGGCCTTTCTGCAGATGCCATACCTAATCTTAAAGGGTCAGTTTCTCCCTTTGGGCGATAACTACTCTGGTATCACCTTTATCAACTGGAAAAGAAACCAGTGGGAGCTGATCTCCTGAGGGGCAGGGATGGTCCCTGGGAGGGGTCCAGGCCTTGGAGGCAGGGTTAGTGTTGGGTCAGGTTATCTTCTCTGTCCAGACTTTAATACAATTATGGGGACTTCAGGTGTTGGTCAGGTCCTTTTGTATCAGGAACTTCTCTTAATAATGCCAAAGGAACTCATTAACATGAAATTTTATACAGACAATAAAACCATTAGTTAAGAAGAACTAAGAACTAAGAGGTACTTTAAGTATATATCACATAGGCAGTAACTAGAGTGTGTTTCAAATGAATTGCTAATACATAGCAATTACATGTCTTTTTTTTTTCTTTTGTTCACTCATTAATTTAGTAAATATTTAATGAGGTCTATTACAGTGATATGTACTAAGGATCAATGAAGAATAAGACTTAATCTTAATTAAGTACATAAAGACACAGACCTGGAGAACAAACATATGGATACTGAGGGGGAAAGTGGAGGGATGGGAGGAATTGGAGATTGAGATTGACACATATACACTATTGATACTGTGTATAAAATAGATAACTAATGAGAACCTGCTGTATAGCACAGGGAACTCTACTCAGTGCTCAGTCGTGACCTAAATGGGCAGGAAGTCCAAAAGCGAGAGGATGTATGTATATGTATGGCTGATTCATTTTGCTGTACAGTAGAAACTAACACAACATTGTAAAGCAACTCTACTCCAATAAAAATTAATTTAAAAAAAAAAGCTTAATCTTTATCTTCAAAGGAACTCAGAGTAAATCCAGAGTCTGATTTTTGTCTTTTCTGGGTCTTCATCTCCAGTTGCTCTACTTGTATGCTGGTCCATCCTGGTCCACGTGAACCAGCCCCTCAAGACCCTTTGCAACGTGGTTCCTAACTTCCCTCTCCTGCTTCACCCTCAGCTACTCCTCCTCCCTTCCCTGCGTTCCTCACACTCACACCAACTAGACTACATTTCATGAACACTCTGTGCATCTTTTGCTTCAGTGTTGACCCATTGTCAAAACACGCCTTTTGCTGTGTCTGCCTTTTGATTCTTGTCTTCCTTCCCTTCCGGTAACAGAGCCTGTCACACTCCCTCTGGGCTTCTGTAGCACCTTATCCACAGCTCTGAGTGAGTGATTCTTATGAGAAGCTTGTTCACAATGTAAGTGCCTGGGTCCCACTTCTGGAAAGTCTTAATGTCTGGGATGAGGTTCAGCAGGTATATTTTGGAATAACCTTCCTAGGTATTTCTGATGTATTATCTCCATGTGAGAACCACAGTTCCAAGTGTTATGGTTGCAAGATATCACATTCCATATCCATGTATCCTGTATATCTCTTTCTAATCACACTGGTTTGAGATTGTCTTAAGGTAGAACAATGACTTAATTACCTTTAACCTTGACACAGAATCCATATAGGAACTGAAAACATTTGCTTTTGAGTGTCAGCTAGGGGAGAAGGATAGGCATCTGTATCAAGTATTTCAACGGGAATTTATTTATTAATAAAGCCATTAGTAATTTACAAAAACCAAGTTATAGATGCTGCTTACTAGGAACAATACCAGATGATTTTCCGAAATAGCTTAAGGAATGTCCTGATGTTTGAGCCCGAGAGTTTTCTTCTCTCTCTATAACCTTGCCTTCTCCTCGGGTGGTTTATGAGGTCATTATGAGGACCATTGAGTACCCATGGCCTCTCTCCCTGAGTCATCTAAACTAAGAGGCACCGTGTAGTGAAACCCTTTCCCACTGTGCTGGTCTGGACAGAGATCATTTTTTAAAAATCAATATTAAAATGCTCTTGAGTACCAGTAGATGACATCACATATTGTTTGATATACAATGTACATTTGAATTTATTTTGAAAAAACCTATTGAAAAACTATTTTGGAAAAAGAATAGAGGTTAGTGTTAATAGTAATTAGCACCGTTGGGACATTGCTCATGATATTTGTGGCTTTTTAATTTTTTTTAAGGTTATGAATACTTTATTTTTTCTAGTACCACTTATTTTATTTTTTCAAAGAAGACTTTGATCTTTATTTCTAATCTCTTTTTCATCTCCTATCACAAGTAGCTGATTTTGTCCATATTTCCACAATTTGAATTTTTTCTCTTCATTTTATTTATTTTAAAAAAAATTTTATTGGCGTATACTTGATTTACAATGTTGTGTTAGTTTCAGGTGTACAGCAATGTGAGTCGGTTATATGTACACATACATCCACTCTTTTTTAGATTCTTTTCCCACATAGTCCATTACAGAGTATTGAGTAGAGTTCCCTGTGCTATACAGTAGGTCCTTATTAGGTGATATTCATGTTTTTAATATCTTTGTCCCAATTAAAGTTGGTGCTGTATGATGTGCCTCTGAACCAACAGTTTGTAGCAAGAATTAGGGGTGAACTCACTCCAGGTGAAATGACTTGGGATTCTCTCCTCAGTTAATCTGGTAGTGCTTGTGGAACGTGGTTTTAGTCAGTGCTTCAGAGGTACTTAAGGATCATATGTTTAATGAATATTTGTAAGCAGAGTTATTTCCAAAAATAATAGTGCTGCGGTCCACTAATGACAATGATCTTACCTAACCCTCCATCGGTAAGGTTCTTTTCCTTTGAGTGGTTCTTTTCCAGATAATGGGGATGATACGCACTGCCCCATCTAAGGTTGCCAGGTTTAGCAAATAAAAATACAGGATGCCCACTTAAATTTGAATAATGGTGTATAACAGGTAAAAAATGAGTACCTATACATACTTACACTAAGAAATGATTCATTGTTTATCTGAAATTCAAATTTAACTGGCATCCAGGAATTCCCTGGTAGTCCAGTAGTTAGGACTCTGTGCTTCCATTGCAGGGGGCACGGGTTTGATCCCTGGTTGGGGAGCTAAGATCCTGCAAGTCACATGGTGTGGTCCCCCCAAAATTTAACTGGCACCCTATGTTTTATATGGCAACCGTAGCCCTAACTAAAATCTCTCACTCTGCACACTGACCCCTGCCCCGGGGACTAGGCAGGACCACTGGAGTGAGACATGCTTCCTGAGTCCACGGAGCAGAAACACATAAGCACTCCTAACTGATGTACAATGTACTCATTAGAAACTACTTCTAATCATTTGAGCTTGTACTTCCTGTGCCTGATAAAGCAGAAAATTATTTCCCGGTTGAAATGTCCCTAAAAAGTACATTGACCGTACCTCTAAATGCGAGAAGAGTGTGTTTTAGTGTGATAAATTGGAAGTTACTGCCAGCAGCAGAATGGAATGAAAATATGAGGCTATTTAGAAATAGCTTACAAGGAGTAATTATTGCCTTCCATTTGTGTCCCAGCTCAAAAGATGAAGCAACATTCTCAGATGTTTCTGGAATGGAAAAACTTCCTTCCCCGACCAGCAGACACTGAATTTCGATGGAATTACCAAATTCCAGCTAAAATTCCTGAGCTTCAGGATTTTAGTTTCAAATACGGATGCTACTCAAGCCTACCCATTGCTTCTCAGGGTCTAGGTAAGTACACCTGTAGCTTTTAAAACAACTTCATAGACCGTTCTTGCTCCAAGATTCCTCAACACATAGGGCCCTGGTGGGTGACCTTGATAACAGTCATAGAGAATGTCAGTGACCCCTGAATGGAATCAAAACTAGGACTCTGGGGCACTTAGCCTCAAACCCAGGGAATGAGGATGATGTCTCAGAAGAGAAATGACTGCTTGTGCCGTGAAATGAGTACATCCTCTGCCTGGGAGGGACAGTTGTTGGGATTGGGGGACACGCCCCCTCCCCCCCACTTATAAAATGAAAGGAAGGATTTAGTTGCTATTAAACAACCAAAAGAAAAAAAAAGTTCCTCGGGAATCAAATTAGACTTGTCAGTTATCCCCTGGAAGTTTATCCACACGGCACATCCTTCAAGCATCTTTACATTTAGCAACGATTTTACTTGAGTGTTCTTTTATGACCCCAATTGCTATTGTTTACAACAGAAAAGTTTTTAAAAGTTCCATGACCAAGCCACCTCCGAGTTCCTGGTTAAGAGGATAATCTAGTGTTAGTCTGAGAAAGTGATTTATTCCTTGCATGGAGTTGGGATCAAGTAGAGCTTTAGACAAAAATCACAGAGCAGAAGCTGAGCATCTTGGGTTGGAAGGCAGCCGAGGAGTACCTAGTCTAGATCCTCCCATCACGTACAAATCCCTTCTCGCCCATCCTTGCCAAGAGGAGACAGTTTGCCTGCTTAAACTCTTTGGAGGGGTGTCCCATCCCCCAGTGTAGCTCCTTCATCCTTGGATACTCTGAAAGTTCTCAACAGCTAGAATCTTTCTTGCTAAACTTCTGGCCATTGGTTCTACTTCTTCCCACAGAGGTTAACTACTAGAAATCCACTATTCAGTGAAACCCTTATTATATGCCCTCTATATTCTCCACTTAAAGCATTTCCAGACCCTTCAAACACTCTGAATATAGTTCCCTGTGCTATACAGTAGGACCTTGTTGTTTATCCATCCTTTACATACCAATTTGCATCTGCTACTCCCAAACTCCCAATCCTTCCCTCCCCACTTCCCCTCCCCCTTGGCAACCACAAGTCTGCCCTCTTCATTGTTTTTTTAAAAAATAAATTTATTTATTTATTTATTTTTTTCTGTGTCGTGTCTTTGTTGCTGCGTGCAGGCTTTCTCTAGTTGCGGCGAGCAGGGGCTACTCTTCAATGCAGTGCGCGGGCTTCTCATTGCGGTGGCTTCTCTTGTTGCGGAGCACGGGCTCTAGGCACGCGGGATTCAGTAGCTGTGGCTCGCAGGCTCTAGAGCGCAGGCTCAGTGGTTGTGGCGCATGGGCTTAGTTACTCCGCGGCATGTGGGATCTTCCCGGACCAGGGCTCGAACCCGTGTCCCCTGCATTGGCAGCTGTATTCTCAACCACTGCGCCACCAGGGAAGTCCCTTCATTGTTTCTTTTTCATGAGAATTCCATGACTAGCAGAGCCCACCTTAAATGAACAACATTCAGAATCAAATATAAGTGATTCTGGGTTTACTTGTACCACATACCTCTATCCGTCCAGATGTACAGAGAGTGCTAACTGTAGATGTCATTGTTCTTCCAAACTGCTCCTCCTGAGACACCTGGGTCCCTGAGGGAGGTCCATCAGTGTGTCCATCCACGTCTGCACAGGAGATGGCATGAAAGGGAAAGAAGCTTCTAGGAAGGTGCTGGTTTGCTCAGCAGGTGGTGAATGCTGCCATCCCAACAAGCTGACCTGCAGAAGAGTCTATTTCAGGGAGAATGGTGGTCACACTCAACCCTCTGGCCATCATCTCCAGTCATTCCTACTTCCAACAGCAACAGCCCTGAGTACCCCAGCAGCTCTGCATGGCCCCAGTCACGGGAGGAGACGTATAGCTCCTCACTTCCCAGTACAATTAAGGACGCCGATTAAGCTCCAAGTTGGGCTCAGGGCTGTCAGGGGCGCGTCCCACAAATAAAGGCAGGAATTCTTTGCTCAGTGACAGCTCTTTCTTTTTTCCTTCCCTTGTGTCCCCCAGTCCCTTCCATGCTGTACCGACACATGAGGAATCAAGAGCGCAGGAAGAAGCAGACCACGTACCAAAGTGAGTACGGGAAAGTCTACCTGGATTTCTTAACAATTTTGAGCTCATTCACTCCCTCTCAAGTCACAGAGTACCTTCAGAGTGTTTCCTACAAAGGTAAGATGAGGTCCTGAGTTACTATTTAATAAATTACAGATCATAATCATTGCTTTACCCCAAATAGAAATTGTTCCAACTTCTAGCCACTGGAGTTATATGTTCCCAAAATATATATATATAGCCTCCAAAAAAATCCCATAGTTTAGTGCAAATGTCAACCCATTGAAAATAAATTTTTCTTAAAAGAGAACCCAGTGGCTATATCCCCACTTATTAAAGTAGAAACATCTAGCTTTTCACTAATATCTGATCTCACTTTGCTGTGGTTGGATTGCTCCAGGGTGACTTCTCTTTTTCTTACGGTTAACTGATTTCTCCAGTGGGTGTCTGTACTATCTCACGGCTTTGTTTTAGGTTCTGTAAACTTTATTTCCTGTTTGGGGGTACTTTTTTGTGAGAGGCTTTTTAGGGTACATGAGAATCTTCATGTATCTCCTCCTCAAAGAGATAAATGCCATTCAGCATAGGTTGGGTCACTCCACGCAACAGAGATTTACCCCAGTTCGGGGTCTACTGACTGGAATTTGTTTGGGAGCATCTCAGGGGCAAGTGGTCAGTCTGAGCGTGTGTAAAATGTCCACTCAGAGAATAAGACTTGGAGGAGAGGAAACTAAACTCTTCCAACAGCTGCCTCTCAGCACCCAATGCTTGTGGTCACACAACCTATCACCCCTCATTTTTAGCACATGCCCTAATGCAAATGTATATATTTCTATAAAGTATCTTCATATACCACTAAACTAACATGTTATGTACATTATAAAACATTCAAAATGTTAAAGAAGCCAAAAGCAAATAGAAATAGAGATCCTAATATTTCTTCCCACACCCAGTGGACCATCTCCTACACAACATGCTCTGCACGATGTGGAGGTCACTGCCTTGCTTTATGCCGCATGGTCAGGCCTAAGCTCAGAACATCCACAGGCACTCAGTAAGCCCCCAACTCCTACCCCTGTCAGTAAGCCCCCTGTCTCCTACCATTTTTTTTTTTTTTTAGATTCCATATATATGCATTAGCATACGGTATTTGTTTTTCTCTTTCTGACTTACTTCACTCTGTATGACAGACTCTAGATCCATCCACTTCACTACAAATAACTCAATTTCGTTTCTTTTTATGGCTGAGTAATATTCCATTGTATATATGTGCCACATCTTCTTTATCCATTCATCTGTCGATGGACCCTTAGGTTGCTTCCATGTCCTGGCTATTGTAACTAGAGCTGCAATGAACATTGGGGTGCATGTGTCTTTTTGAATTATGGTTTCATCAGGGTATATGCCCAGTAGTGGGATTGCTGGGTCATATGGTAGTTCTATTTTTAGTTTTTTAAGGAATCCCCATTCTGTCCTCCATAGTGGCTGTATCAATTTACACTCCCACCAACAGTGCAAAAGGGTTCCCTTTTCTCCCCACCCTCTCCAGCATTTATCGTTTGTAGATTTTTTGATGATGGCCATTCTGATCGGTGTGAGGTGATATCTCACTGTAGTTTTGATTTGCATTTCTCTAATAATTAGTGATGTTGAGCATCTTTTCATGTGCCTCCTGGCCATCTGCATGTTTTCTTTGGTGAAATGTCTATTTAGGTCTTCTGCCCATTTTCTTTTTTTTCTTAATAGTCACAAACTGGATACAACTCAAACTTCCATCAACAGGAGAATGGATAAATAAACTGTGGTATATTCACAAAATGAAATACTACTAGGCAATAACGAAGAATGAATTATTGATGTATTCAACAAAATGTATAAACCTCAAAGACATTATGCTAAGTGAAAGAAGCCAGACACAAAATAATATATTTTGTATGGTTCCATTTATTTGAAAGTCTACCACAGGCAAAACTTATCTACAATGAAGGAAATTGGAACAGAGACTGTCTTGGGGTAGGAGGGATTGACTGGGAAAGAGCAAGACAGGACTCTCCAGTGTGGTGGAAATGATCTTTATCGTTACATGGGTGTGAGGTGCACCTATGCAAATGTCAGCCCATTAATCTGTACATGCATGATCAGTGCATTTCACTTTATGAAAGTTTACCTCAACTGAAAAACGCTGAGGTCAGGAAAGACAAGGAGAAGGATGAGTGTGGGGTTGAAACTTAAATGTGAAGTCACAAACACAAATAAATGCAAACATAACTGGAGAGTAAACCAGGAACACCCCCCGCCCACCCCACACACACACATGATCTCCAGCCCTCAGCTGGCATTTGTAACACTGCGCATGACAACATGGACATTGAATAGGAAAACATGTAATCACTCGCATTCTTCCTTTCTCTTAGTTTTGGCTGCAGAGATGGCAATTGCTAGGAGTGACAAAGCTTTACAGCTCCACAAAATACAATTAAAAAATATGTAATTAGGATTAGGGGACCATAGATGTTCAGAACCAGAAAAGACTCCTTCAATTTCTAGATGAGGAAATGGAGGCCAGGGGGTTGAAGGGCCTCCCATGATCAGTTATCACTCAAAGATTGCAAAGCCTCCCAACACTGGGGGGCAGAAAAGCAACCCTGGCTTGGATGAAACTTCTGGAACAATAGTCTCTATTGTGTTGTTTATCATCACATCACCCAGACCAAGCATTGTCTAGGTGCTTCACACATAGCATCCCTCGTCCATTCAACTGCGCTAGGTAAGTATCGTTACCTGTATTCAAAGATGAGGAAATGAATAAATGGAGGGGACAGATGTATTTGCCAGCACAGAACTGAAACCTAAGTTTATTTCATTCTGAAATCCATGCTCTTTCCAGGAAGTCTTGCTGATCCCTTGAATACTGTTTGCTCTTTTTAACCAATAATTAACATAATTGTGTCTTTTTAGCTATTAGACATACTATCCTTTGATTATTTTGGTCTCATTGAATTTATATTTAGAGTACTATTATCAGATATTTGCCTCCTTCCTAGAATTTCTCTGTTTAGCACTTAAATAGTTAAATGGAAATTTTCATCCTGTTTTTCTTCATAATTTTCAGACCGACAGATTCTTGATCGCTTTATTTACTCTTACTGTGACATTGACAAAGGGACGGATAAAAAAGGAAAATAGTTCAAATGAAGAAAATCTGAACGTACCTAGGTTATTTTCTCAATAATCAAGGAAAAATAAGATCCAAATTGTTCTAAATAAAATTTCATCATGACTTTGTGTTATTTTGTTTGTGTGTGTGTGTGTGTTTAATTAATTAATTAATTAATTAATTTTTAGCTGCGTTGGGTCTTTGTTGCTGCGCGCGGGCTTTTCTCTAGTTGGGGCGAGCAGGGGCTACTCTTCGTTGCAGTGTGCGGGCTTCTCATTGCGGTGGCTTCTCTTGTTGTGGAGCACGGGCTCTAGGCGCACGGGCTTCAGTAGTTGTGGCTTGCAGGCTCTAGAGCGCAGGCTCAGTAGTTGTGGCGCACGGGCTTAGTTGCTCCGCGGCATGTGGGATCTTCCCAGACCAGGGCTCGAACCTGTGTCCTCTGCATTGGCAGGCAGATTCTTGACGGCTGTGCCACCAGGGAAGCCCCCAATAGCTTTTGATATAATGTTTTTTTCCTATTCTCTTTTGGATACTTAATTTGTGTCTTCAATTCTGATTTCCTCTTTGAACTAAGAATTATGTGGAAGAGGTTTCTTAATTTTTCAATAATTAGGGGATTAAAAAAACCTTTTTATTACGGATTTCCTATTTGAAAGTTAAAGAACAAATCTCTGCTTTGGGAAAATTAGCAAAAACATTTTTATGCCAAGATTAATTTGTGTATTAGATGAATATCAGAAGAAAAAATGTGTCGTTTATGGTATTTTTCAAGCCCTTTCTATCTTTGCCTTAATTGCATATTTGACCTGTCAAATTCTGAGGCAATAATATTTAAAACATTCCACAATAAAAATGTTTTCATCAATGTCTCCTTGTATTTCTGGGATTTTTGCTACATATTTTTGGCTACTATGTTGTTTATCAATGCTTATGACTTATACAGAGCTTCTTCATTAATTAACTTTTTTCCCATTACATGTTATTCCTCTTTGACCCTGTTAATGATTTTGACCTTAAATTACACTTTAATTGATATTCATGTTGCCATTCATGCTGGTTTTGTATTTTATTTGCATTTACTTACTTCCCAATTTTTCTCTTTTGCTGTTTACGTCTTTCTTGGAGCACTGGGGACTGTAGCTGTGGCCAACCAGTAATTTCACGTGGATTCTCTCTTAGTTTAGTGCATACAGTGGGACTTCCTGTCCTCACAACACTCTCCAAATCATGGTCCATATTCCATTGGGATCTTAAACCAAATAATAAAAAATGAGTAGTCCTTCATTCAATAAATATTTATTGAACACCTGCTATGTGGCAGTGTTGTAGGTCATGGGAATATATTTGTAGTGAAAAAACATACATGGAGCTTACATTCTAGAAGAAGGGACAGATCATAAACAAGTCAAAATGAACAGTATAATTACAAAATATAAGTGCCACACACAGTGTAAGCAGTGCTATGATGGGGGGCTCCTGTGAGGAGGCCTCATTTAAGCTGACCCATTAAGAAGGGAAAGAGCCAGCCATGTGAAGAGATGAGCAACAGCTTTCCAGGCTTGCAGAACAACAAGGCAAGGGCGTCAAAGTAGGAAAGAGCTTGAAGTGTTTCTTGAAACGGCCTAGAAACAGTCAGAAGGCAGAGTGGCTGAAGCATTGTGAGTTGGCGAGGGACAGGGCAGAGGGTCAGTCATACAAAAGAGGTCAAAGGGGCAGGCATCAGATCACGCATGGACTGAGTGCGTTGGCTCCTAATAGCATGGACTCTCTTGTTGTAGTTTCTGTGTTTCAGAATATTCAATAAATTTCTGTTGGTTCAAGTTGTGGATCCCTCGTGAACGTGGTTTGGTTTTACGTTAATCCTCTTACAAAGCCTTGTCTGGGGAGGGAGTGTTCATCCCTGCAGACATGTTGTGGCTGCATCTTCAGCTTTCGCTGTCCTCCGGGAATCCCAAATGGGATCCTTGACCTCTTAAATGACTTTTAAAAAAAATTTATATACATTAAAGTTCACTCTTTGTGCTGTAAAGTTCTATGGGTTTTGACAGAAGCATAATGTCATATCCATCATTACAGTATCATACAGAATAGTTTCATCATCTAAAATATCCCCTTGCTTCACCTAGTTGACTCTCCTCCCAAACCTGTCATTACTTCTTTGGAGATAGTTTTGGTATTCTAAGGGCAGAACAGCCAAGAAAAGCCACTATCACCCACTGCCTCGCAGCAGACAGCCTGTGGATGAATGCACCCTCCCATCTGGCTGGAAACAGAAAGGCATCCTACATACAGAATTGTAGAACAGATAAGTGACTGCCACTCTAGAGCCAGAAATGCTACATTTATAAACACGCACTATTAGACAGACTTTTTCTTTGGGCACTGTGGTAAACTAAATTATTGTCCCCAGTTCTTCATCTCTCCCTGTCTCCACACTCTTTGGAAGGTACCTCCCCAACCTTTGACTGTGAGCTTGGTCATGTGACTTGCTTTAGCCAATGGGATGTTAGCAGACATAAGTCTGGGCTGCCCACTGGTCCCAGGAGAAGGATGAGAGTCATGTGGATGAGAGCTACTGCTATGGTCAGTTTGTGTACCCCCAAAATTCATCTGTTGAAATCCTAATCCCCAAGGTGGTGGTATTAAGAGGTGGGAACTTTGGAGGTGATTAGGTCATGAGGCAGAGCCCTCATGATTGGGATTAGTGCCCTTATAAAAGAGACCCCACAGAGCTCCCTTCTGCCATGTAAGGACACAGAGAAAAGATGGCCATCTGAACCAGAAAGTCCTCACCAGACACCAGACCTGTTTGTGCCATGATCTTGGAATTCCAGCCTCCAGAAATATGAGAAATAAATGTTTGTTGCGTATAAACTACCTAGTTTATGATGTTTTGTTTTAGCAGCCCAAATGGACTAATACAGCTACCCTAGCTGACCCTCCCTAGGGACCCACAAAGTGTGAGTGAGAAATAAGTGCTTCCCATTGCATGCCACTGAGATTAATACATCAAGAGCTAATAGATACAGGCACAGTATTTATTTAGATGAGACGTCTCTGGAACCCTCAAAATGAAATGAAAGGCTTGGTAGAATCCATTTTCCCTCTTCAAAATATTAAGTCTGATCACCACTGACAAATGCATTTAAAAAATGATTGTCTTCTAAGACAGGAGAGTGTGGTTGTGGTCCTTTTGTATTTTAAAACCCGCCAAATAATGAAGGCATTTTAAATGTTGAACACTTCAAAAGTTCTCACGAGGTCAGTGGCCACTGCTTATTTTAATGTGCCAAAGGATGTGAATGAGTGCTTTAATATGTTCCTTTTTTCAGAGCAGATTGTCAAGACCAGATCAATGTACTTGACGTGGGTTAATTATTTACCTCCATTATTATATTTCAAAGAGAGCAGTGTTTCAACACAGATAATGATTCTGAAATTCTTTCTCTTGTGGTATACCCTGATGGCCCTTTTTTTTTTTTTTTTTTTTTAATTTTTATTTATTTATGGCTGTGTTGGGTCTTCGTTTCTGTGCGAGGGCTTTCTCTAGTTGTGGCAAGTGGGGGCCACTCTTCATCGCAGTGCGTGGGCCTCTCACTATCGCGGCCTCTCTTGTTGCGGGGCACAGGCTCCAGACGCGCAGGCTCAGCAATTGTGGCTCACGGGCCTAGTCGCTCCGCGGCATGTGGGATCTTCCCAGACCAGGGCTCGAACCCGTGTCCCCTGCATTGGCAGGCGGATTCTCAACCACTGCGCCACCAGGGAAGCCCCTGATGGCCCTTTTGATTCTCTTTCTAACCTCCTGCAAAACTCACTGCCCCCTGCGGACACACACACATCCTATTGCAAAAAGTACATGTTTCTATGCTTTCCAGAAACATCTGTTCTTTGTTTTTACCCTCTCGAAAAAAACTGTTTTATAAATAGGATTTTTTTTCCATTTTTTTTCTAGTTTTATTGAGATATAATTGACATATAACACTGTATTAGTTTAAGGTGTACAACATAATGATTTGATATATGTTTATATTGCAAAATGATCACAATAGGTTTAGTTGACATCCATCACCTCACGTAGTTGCAATTTTTTTTCTTGTGATGAGAACTTTTAAGAGTTACTCTCAGCAACTTTCAAAAACACAATACAGTATTGTTAACTATAGTTACCATGCTGTACATTAGATTCCCCAAAACTTATTTATCTTATAACTGGAAGTTTGTACCTTTTAACCACCTTCACTCATTTCCCCTCCCCTCAACCTTCCCTACCACCCAACTATCACCAGTCTGTTGTCTGAACCTTATCATTCAGCCTAGCTCTATCTCTTGGTTGTCTCCCTTTTTTTTTTTTTGAATTTTATATTATTTATTTTTTTATACAGCAGGTCCTTATTAGTCATCAATTTTATACACATCAGTGTATACATGTCAATCCCAATCACCTAATTAATCACACCACCACCCCACCCTCCCGCTGCATTCCCTCCTTGGTGTCCATGCGTTTGTTCTCTACATCTGTGTCTCTATTTCTGCCCTGCAAACCAGTTCATCTGTACCATTTTTCTAGGTTCCACATATATGCGTTAATATACCATATTTGTTTTTCTCTTTCTGACTTACTTCACTCTGTATGACAGTCTCTAGATCCACCACGTCTCTACAAATGACCCAATTTCGTTCCTTTTTATGGCTGAGTAATAGTCCATTGTATATATGTACCACATCTTCTTTATCCATTCGTCTGTCGATGGGCATTTAGGTTGCTTCCATGACATGGCTATTGTAAATAGTGCTTCAATGAACATTGGGGTGCACGTGTCTTTTTGAATTATGGTTTTCTCAGGGTATATGCCCAGTAGTGGGATTGCTGGATCATATGGTAATTCTATTTTTAGTTTTTTAAGGAACCTCCATACTGTTCTCCATAGTGGCTGTATCATTTTACATTCCCACCAACAGTGCAAGAGGGTTCCCTTTTCTCCACATCCTCTCCAGCATTTGTTGTTTGTAGACTTTCTGATGATGCCCATTCTAACTGGTGTGAGGTGATACCTCATTGTAGTTTTGATGTGCATTTCTCTAATAATTAGTGATGTTGAGCAGCTTTTCATGTGCTTCTTGGCCATCTGTATGTCTTCTTTGGAGAAATGTCTATTTAGGTCTTCTGCCCATTTTTGGATTGGGTTTTTTTTTTTTTTTTTTAATATTGAGCTGTTTTATATTTTGTTTTAACATGAGCTGTTTATATATTTTGGAGATTAATCCTTTGTCCATTGATTCATTTGCAAATATTTTCTCCCATTCTGAGGGTTGTCTTTTCGTCTTGTTTATGGTTTCCTTTACTGTGCAAAAGCTTTGAAGTTTCATTAGGTCCCATTTGTTTATTTTTGTTTTCATTTCCATTACTCTAGGAGGTGGATCAAAAAAGATCTTGCTGTGATTTATGTCAAAGAGTGTTCTTCCTATGTTTTCCTGTAAGAGTTTTGTAGTGTCCGGTCTTACATTTAGGTCTCTAATCCATTTTGAGTTTATTTTTGTGTATGGTGTTAGGGAGTGTTCTAATTTCATTCTTTGACATGTAGCTGTCCAGTTTTCCCAGCACCACTTATTGAAGAGACTGTCTTTTCTCCATTGTGTATCCTTGCCTCCTTTGTCATAGATTAGTTGACCATAGGTGCGTGGGTTTATCTCTGGGCTTTCTATCCTCTTCCACTGATCTATATTTCTGTTTTTGTGCCAGTACCATATTGTCTTGATTACTGTAGCTTTGTAGTATAGTCTGAAGTCAGGGAGTCTGATTTCTCCAGCTCCGTTTTTTTCCTCAAGACTGCTTTGGCTATTCTGAGTCTTTTGTGTCTCCATACAAATTTTAAGATTTTTTGTTCTAGTTCCGATAAAATCGCCATTGGTAATTTGATAGGGATTGCATTGAATCTGTAGATTGCTTTGGGTAGTATAGTCATTTTCACAATATTGATCCTTCCAATACAAGAACATGGCATATCTCTCCATCTGTTGGTATCATCTTTAATTTCTTTCATCAGTGTCTTTTCAGTGAATTCTTTTTCTGGAAGGCTGCCTATCTCCACTTCATTTAGTTGTTTTTCTGGGGTTTTATCTTGTTCCTTCATCTGGTACATAGCCCTCTGCCTTTCATTTTGTCTATCTTTCTGTGAATGTGGTTTTTGTTCCACAGGCTGCAGGATTGTAGTTCATCTTCCTTCTGCTGTCTGCCCTCTGGTGGATAAGGCTATCTAAGAGGCTTGTGCAGGTTTCCTGATGGGAGGGACTGGTGGTGGGTATAGCTGGGTGTTGCTCTGGTGGGCAGAGCTCGTTAAAACTTTAATCCGCTTGACTATTGATGGGTGGGGCTGGGTTCCCTCCCTGTTGGTTGTTTGGCCTGAGGCAACCCAACACTGGAGCCTACCCGGGCTCTTTGGTGGGGCTAATGGCAGACTCTGGGAGGGCTCACGCCAAAGGAGTACTTCCCAGAACTTCTGCTGCCAGTGTCCTTGTCCCCACGGTGAGCCACAGCCACCCCCCGCCTCTGCAGGAGACCCTCCAACACTAGAAGATAGGTCTGGTTCAGTCTCCCCTGGGGTCACTGCTTCTTCCCCTGGGTCCCGATGCGCACACTACTTTGTGTGTGCCCTCCAAGAGAGGAGTCTCTGTTTCCCCCAGTCCTGTCAAAGTCCTGCAATCAAATCCCACTAGCCTTCAAAGTCTGATTCTCTAGGAATTCCTCCTCCCGTTGCCAGACGCCCAGGTTGGGAACCTGACATGGGGCTCAGAACCTTCACTCCAGTGGGTGGACTTCTGTGGTATAAGTGTTCTCCAGTCTGTGAGTCACTCACCCACCAGTTATGGGATTTGATTTTACTGTGTGCCTCTCCTACCGTCTTATTGTGGCTCCTCCTTTGTATTTGGACGTGGGGTATCTTTTTTCTTGAGTTCCAGTGTCTTCCTGTTGATGATTGTCCAGCAGCTAGTTGTGATGCTGGTGTTCTCGCAAGAGGGAGTGAGAGCACGTCCTTCTACTCTGCCATCTTGGTTCCTTATCTACAAATATGGTTAAACCTGTTCTATTTTGTTAAAAAATGCTTTCACGAATAGAAGAGTAGAAAAATAACATCACTTTAAACCGAAGACTGCAATAATTTGTAAAAAATAAAAATTAAAAAATCACAATGGGGCATGTGTAGTTGAGTTTTCATTAGGTGTTAAAAATCTCCTGTCTGTACAAGAGGCATATGAGCCAGAGCAATGCTTCTCAATCTTGACTGCACGATAGAAGGGCCTGGAGAGATTTAAAAAATCCTGATATCCAGGCCACCCCCCAGACCAATTGCATCAGAAAATCTAGGGGTGGAACCTGCAGCAGTCTGTTCTAAAATTCCCCAGGGTGATTCCAATGCACAGCAAAGAGCAAGCCCCACTGACCTAGGGGAGCGGCAAGTTGTACCTGCTAAGTTTAAGTGGATGGCTCAGTTACGCTCTAGGCAGGAAACAGAATCCACCCTATTTGTTTCACAAGATGGGGCTTGAATGAACGGACTACTTCTGAGGGTGAGGTTTGCAGAGGCTAACAATGGAAGGAAGCTGTTACCAGCTCTAGGCCTGAATGGACAATGTGATTGGAGCCCAGTGAGACCCAGTTGCGTGGAGGAGCAGCTGTCCCCTGGGGCTGTGGTCACAGAGAGAAAGAGCCATGGCCAGAGACGTGAAAAAGGGAGAGACAGGGGAAGAAATACTCCACTCTTGCTTTCTCTTTCCCGCTGATACAATCTGAGCTCCTCCAGTGGTTCCCATTGACCAAGCCCAACGGATGCCACCAGAAAGGTACTGAGGAAGATGCAGCCCAAAGGGTCAGGCTCCAGTGGCACAGAGTGGGCTAGGGAAGGGTATTAAGGGGATTTGGAGGCCAAACAGAATATAACCAACACAGCGGGCCAGCTTTTCTCAACCAAAACCAAAAGCAGAGTGTGTGGCCAAGTACTGAATAAGATTTCTGAATGTGATTTTATAGAACACTTTATAAAACAGGGAATTTATTCATTTAAAGAATCATCTTTTAAAAAGTAATCACATTTCATGAATTGGGATGGTTCCAGAAAATCCAAGGTGTATGATTATGACAGTTTAAACTTTATCCCTCATTCAACATTTTAAAAAAATATATTTTTGGGAATTCCCTGTCGGTCCAGGTTGGGACTCCGAGCTTTCACTGCCGAGGACCCAGGTTCAATCCCTGGTCGGGAAACTAAGATCCCACAAGCTACATGGCATGGCCAAAAATAAAAATAAATTATTTTAAAGTCTTTTGTGCCAGACACTGTGCTGTACTAGATACCAAAATCAAAGACAGAATAACCATTCTTAAAGATTTAAGAGTCTAGTGGGAAATACAGACAAGTTAGCAATGTTATATTTTACCAGCCCGGGGTGGTGTACCCCACTTCGGGGGCACTCCCTGCCCCCAACTCCAGCCACATGGTTCTGATGTCAGCTGAAAACTCACTGCAGTCAGCCTGGGCCATGTTTGGTACCTCTCTTCTCTGGCCACTGTTGGGGTCCAGCCCAGGTTTTCCTCAGTGGAGATGTGGGCAGAGCTCTCTTTCCTCTGTGCTTATGAGGCTGTAAGACACATCCAGAGCTACCCGTGGTCTTTCTTCCAGCCTCATGGGGACAACCAGCCAGAGAATGGAGACATGGGGGAGGATGCATGAAAGAGAGGGAGGGTCCTGATGAGACTGGAGTGAGTCCTTGAGTCCAGCCGCACCTCAACCACACGAGCCAGTTCATGTCCCCTTTTGACGAAAGCCGCATTGAGCTGGGAGTCAACAGTGTTCTAACTAATACAGAAAGAAATGTCAATCAACTCTGAAGAGACATATGATAGAGCCAAGCATAGGGTGTTATGGGATTTCTGAGAAGCTTGCTTAACCCAGCCTGAAGGGTCAGGAAGGTTGCTGGAACGATGTTGGGCTTAGGTCTTTCCTGGAGGCAATGGCATTGTAATTATGCTATTTTCACAAGCAAGAGTCTCAACTTAATGCCTACAGCGGCCTGGCAGGTGGCCAAAATAAGGGCAGTGGGCCAGGTGTGAGGCCATAGGGAGTGGTGAGGACTATGGTGAACTGGAGAGTGCCTGCCATGTCTAGAAGGGGCTGGTGACATCCTTTCTAGACAATTGTAGCCCTGTTAGCATGTATCAGTTATGTAGGGTTTCAGGAAAATCCCTTTTTTCATTGTATCACTATAATGTCCCTCTTTATATTCCATAGTATTCCACATTCTGAAGTCTACTTTGATATTAATGTAGCTATTTCTGTTCTTTTGGTTAGTTTCAGTATATTTTTCCATCCTTTTACTTTTAACCCATCTGTGTCTTTTCATTTAAAGTGGGTTTCACATACGTATAATACACCATGTAAATATATAATACAATGTTGAATTCAGGAGTATGAAGAAAAATACAGCAGGCTAAAGACAGAGAGGCATGGGGGTTGCTATTTTAAGTGGGGTGGTCAGGAAGGCCTCTATAACATGGCACTGAGCTCACTCCTGACAGAAGTGAGGGAGGAGGGGAGAAGCTTGTGGATGTTTGGAGGAAGGACTTTCCAGGTAGAGGGAACAAGGGCAGAAGCCCTGCAAGTTCTAAGAGAAGGTCAAGGTGGTCCTGGAGAAGTGAGGGGAGAACAGTAGGAGATGAGGTCAGACAGGTAGAAGGGCAGATCAGAGAAGCCTCCAAGGTTATAGATTTTACTTTGAATTTTACTTTGAATGATATGAGAAGCATGGCAGGTATTCGAGTAGAGGGTTGACATTGTCCAACTTCTGTTTTTAAAAGACCACTCTCTACATAGAACATATTGTAGTGGGAGCAGAAATGAAAACTGGGAGACGAGTCAGGAGGTACTGCCAAGGTCCAGGTGAGAGACATGGGTGGCTTGGACTAAGAGGTATTGGTGGCAGAAGTGAGAAGTGGCTGGATTCTGAAGACACTTCAAAGGTAGAACAAATAGGATTTGTTGGTGGACTGAATGTGTGCTTGGGAGAAAAAAGAGGGGAGGGAGATGACTCCAAGGGTTTTTCCCTAGGCAATTAGAAAAATGGAGTTGTTATCTGAGACAGGGCAGGTGGAGGAGGCGTGGGATTGGGTAATCAAGGGTTCCGTTTTGGACAGTGGATAGCACCCACATATAATTACTATTAATTGCACCCTGGCAGGACAAGATGGTAAGAGAGCATTTTTAATACCAGTTATTTTCCTCTTTGTTCACTCCCTGGCATTTCCTCCCACCCCACCTCCCAGCTTCGTGCTAGCATCAATTACCTTCGCATGTGATGGGATTAATGCACGGGGGGGGGGGGGGGAAGGGGAGGGGGGGAGGGGGGAGGGGAGGAACCTCCCCAGGTACTCCAGTTACAAATCCTGGCACAGTGAGGGGCGAGCCACCACTGTGGGTATAGCTCATCAGCACTGGCTGCTCCCAGCAAGAAAGTAGCAAGATTTTCTTCACCTGGCGTCTCTGTGATCATCAGTAATTGCCCCTGGGGACAGAGTAGATGTGATTCTAATCAGTACAGGAGTCCCTGGCAGGTTTTGCTGTCTGATACCACGAACTGGAGAGGAAGAAGAGCAGGTTCTGCTTTGGGAAGGTTAAAAACATCTCATGCTAACAGGTAAGAAAACGTTCTCTTTGTCCTTTTCTTTTCTTTTCTTTATAATCTCATAGAATTTTCTAGAATTCTGCTTGGGGTACAGGCAGAGAGCTGTTTGCAGTAAAAACGGGTATTATAAGGTAACTATTTACATTGTCAAGGAAGCAGGTTTTGCTCCTCAGGAGGAAGGTAAAGGGAAGTTTGTCCCATTCATTGTAAAGACTGACCACGCGCCCCACTCGGCCTGGCACAAACGTGGGATGCAGCAGTGCACGGGGCTTAGTGTGCTCAGCTAGCTGTTGCTATGGAATTTTGTCCCTGCAATCAGAGCCTCTGCCTTGATAACTTAATTGCACTTTAACAAAAAAAAAAAACCTTGAATTTGAGTAAATCCTGAGAATATCATGAGGGCTTTTGATTAATGTAAAATTAAAGCTCTTTCAGAAGCATTAATTGAATAAAAAGAACACTATTCAAAGAGCTGTAAGGATGGCCCGAACCATTTGAAGATACACAGTCATTATCTTAAAATCTGTTAATTAAGGCACTAGGTGTCATCAGACATCTTGACTTCAGGGCACTTTATTTATATTTAAGTTTCTATCTCATTTTCTTGTTGTTCTGACCCTTTGATAGCTATTTTTCCTTCCTGCATTGCCCTATCCTGAATCTTTTCCACGTTAGCTGGAAAATAAACCCTAGAATATTTCCAGCTCAGTCTTTCTCAGCATCCTTCTTGCTGACCAGGTGTGGATGAGATGTCATAATTAAAAGTGACCCATTTCTTCTGAGATTGCTGAGAGAAAACATGCTTTGAGCTTGGCAGAAGAATTTTGTTTTTGACTGTTGAAAGAAACAAACTGTAAGCATAATATTAAATCAGTATTAAGAGTGACAAACAATACACTTAAAAGTTTGGGAAATTACTATTCCCCCAAATAAGGTAAAAGAAACCATTAAGTTCTGAGCGAAACATCACCCTCAAGCCCTTGGCATAATCATATTACCAGCAGGCATGAGTCACCTTGATCTCTGTCGTGTGAAACCACAGGTACCACCTAGGATGCTTAGAGCTACACACAGGTCGTAGAAGACCCACAATGCCCGAATATTTAGAAAATTGATTACCTTACAAAATAAATCTGTTGGTAGGGAGTGCTCCACGGCTGGTTAATTCAACAATTCAAAGGTGTAATTTAACACAAATATCCTTTGTAACTTTGTTGTTTGGACTTTGGGGCTCACATTTGTCCTGTTTGCAAGATGGCTGCAGCATCTCCATCCAGAGGCCACATCTGAGGCAGGAAAAGCACTCCGTTTTCTCCCTTCCTTCACTTTTCAAAAGCATGGGAACCTTTCCCAAAACCACCCAGTGGACTTCCACTCACACTTGATTGGCCAAAGTTGTGTCACGTGCTCATGACTAAACCCAAACCAGCAAGGAGAGCAGATTACCATGGCTGTCTTAGACCCCACGATTCACCCCACGAGACTGGGGAGAAGCTCTGCCTCTCATGAAGGGCATGACCCCCAAGACCTACACGAGGCAGAGTTCCGTTAGCAGGGGAGGGCTGGGGGGAGATGGGTGCTGGGCGGGAATGATGGGCAGACATCTATGTTTTCCACTGCCCATCTTCCTGTCTCCCTAGCTGCCCCTTTATAGCCCCCTTACTTACTCCTCTTCCCTCTGCCTGTCCTCGAAATACTAGGATTCCTCAGCACCCAGCCCGGGCCATCTTCTCTTCTCTGTGTGTGCTCTCTCAGTCCTGTGGTTTTAAATGCCATCTACACGTTGGCAACCCTCTAAATTGGTATCTTCTGCCCAGACCTCTCTCCTCTGAGCTCCATATTTGGACATCTAACTGCCCACTTGACGGCTCTACTTTCATGTCTCAGAAGCATCTCACACATAATACGCCCAAACCGAACTTTTTATTTTCCCCCAAACCAGCCCCTTCCCAGGTTTTCCATCTTAGTAAATGGCACCTCCATCTGCCAGGTGTCTCATGACAGATGTTTGGGAGTCGGTCTTGACTCTTACCCTCCCTAACGGCCCATCACAACCACTCTTCTTTTATTCAACATGGCATCGAGCACGCTGCTCCTACAATAGGTGTCCAGCCCACGGTAGGTGCTCAACAAATATTTGTTGAAAATGACTGAGTGTGCTTGTATGGTACATCCCTTGACTGGAGAGTGGAAACATGGAAGTTTAGAAAGAGCTTGAGGGTAATAACATGTGACATTCTGATAAAGGTGTTCATTTGGGGATGAACTGAAAGAAACATTGACAGTGCTTTCTGAGAGTTATAATGCCACTCTTCCTCCCCAATTCAAACATAAGCCTACCAATCTTTTGGCAGGACTTTCATGAGCACTAAAAGAGTAGAGATGAAATCTCACAACTTACTTGGAGCTTCTCTCGGGTACATTGACTTCCTTATGGCTCCTGGTAGCAATGCCACATTCAATGGTACAGTGCACAATGAGGGCCCAACGTGAATTGAAATTGTGATGCATGATCTGCATTTTCTCTCAATAAAGCTTGTGATCAGCAACTACTGAAATGAAGAGTTGAGGGATGTTGTTCTTTTCTTTTCCAACATCAGTGACACTGATGGCTGTGATGTTGAAAAGATGGAGGATTTAACAGTCAGCTACTGCTGCATAACAAGCACCTATAAAATCTTGGTGGCAATGAGAATTTATTTCCCATGCATCTGCAGCTTGGCTGAAGTGGCTCCTCTGGGCTGGGTATTGCTGGGGTAGTGCTTCAAACCATCGATCTGGCTGGGTTTGATGGTGAAGAGGTGAATGTTCCACATGTATTCATTGTGGGTCCCACTCAAGGGAAGTTCTTCTCACACTGATGACAAAAAACACAGGAGGGCAAGTGGAAATTCTTGAAGCTTCTTAAAGCCAAGACTCAGAGCTGGCACACTGCTACTTTGGCTAGTTAGTCAAAGCAAGCTGTAAGATCAAGCTCAAAGTCAAGGGCTTTTCTGGGATGATCTACAGAGCTACAGGGCAAAAAGCATGGATACAGGGAGGAGTAATGAATTGGAACAATACTTCAATCTGCCCGAGTATATACTACACATCAAAGAAAACAGAAGAGAAAGCTTGTGTTCAGCTTGAACTGATCAAGTCCAGGGTGGGGCTGCATCTCTCTCTGCTCCTGTCTGCTTTTCATTGTAACTCAAACTATACCTTATGGTCCCTTTGAAATAGACTACCCAATATAGGTTCCATCCCTCCCAAATTCATTCCATTTTTTATCTATTCAGTAATACCCAGACTACTTCCCGGGATGGTGCCCTGGATGTTGATTTCTTAGTATGGTTGTTATGGGAAGCTTTTCATTTCACATCTGCTGACACAATTTGCTGTCTCTCTAAAATTAAAAAAAAAAAAAAAAAGAGAGAGAGAGAAAGAGAAAGAGACTCATACTCTGATGGCTGTAAAGGATAATGAGTAATTTATTCAGAGCTATATACAAATCAGACTATCATCTTCCAGACAGAATCAATAATATAATTTTAAGCCCACACACATTTACAAATGCGAACACTCCAGTGCAGCTGGGTTGCCATGGGCAACCAAGGCATGCCAGCTTGTGATCTGAAACAGGCTGATGTCTCCCAGCCTGGGAAGCACATTCTGCAGACAGACTCCAAGGGAGGAGAGGAAGTTAGCGTTGGCTCTGATCTGGCTGCCACACAAATGCACCCCTGTGATGGTTTGGATTAGTTCTCATCTGAACTGCGCAGCTTTTTAAAACTCCTATTTACACAGGACTTCTTCAGTATCCCTTCTATGTCTGTGTTGAAGCAGGCTGGGGAATGGAGTGGGGAGAGTGTGATGGAGCCGTGTGGACTAGAGCAGTCAACGAGAAACTCCATCCATAGCTGCTGACGGTCTGAGGTCAGAGCAGCAAAAGGGATGCTCAGGTCAGAGGCCAGGAGGCAGGCTGGTTGGTCAACTGGAAAGTGGGCTCAGTGGGTCTTCCCCAGAAGAGGTCCTGATCAGATGTCAGGAGCTGATGTACGCTGGTTGGAAAAACAAGAGCAAGAAACAGGAAGGCATAAAGAGGAAAGAGAGGGTGGTTTTGGGCAAATACAAACACTGGGCGTGGGGTGAGGGGCAGACAGGTCCCATTAAAAGGGCTGGGGGGATGGGATGGCACACAGGAATGACCTGTGATGACTCCATTTAAACATGTCAATACAAACCTAAATTCATTGTCAAAAGAGCCTGTCTTGGTCAGCTTGGGCTGCCATAACAAAATACCATACACTAGCTGGCTTAAACAACAAACATTACTTCTCACAGTTCTGGAGGGTAGAAACCCAAACATCATGGTGGCAGTGTGGTGGGGTCCTTGCTGAGGTTCTGTTCCTGGTTTATAGATAGCTGACTTCTCCTTGTCTCCTAACATTGTGAAGAGAGATCACCTCTCTCGTGTCTCTTTTTGTAAAGGCGCTAATCCCGTTCGTGAAGCCTCTACCCTCATGACCTTACTACTTTCCAAAGGTCCCATCTCCAAATATCATCATATTGGGGATGAGGGCTTCAACATATGAATTTGGGGGAAGAGGACACAAATTATGAATTATAAGATGTTCCTGGTGAGAGCGCCACTGATATTCACAAGAATCATGAAAACATTTAGTTAAGAATTAGGTGATTTTTGATGATACCATAACATGATCTGTCCCCACCTCACTGACTAGTCTTGGTCAGATTCAAAGAAGAGCAGACTGGTTGAGAGACCCAGAATAGATCCCACACCCGCCACTGAAGAGCACACTCCTTGACTTAAAGCTGAGGTTTCTCTGTCAGTTTGCACACCTGCTACAACAGGGAGGTGCCTCAGGTGGGAACAACGAGAGCAGGAGGTCTTAGATGAAACTAACACCGGGTGTTCCTGGACCATGCGGAGACCCAGAAGCCTCAGGGTTTGTGTGAACTGGGGTGGGAACCCATCAGGAAAGTCCTTTTTTCCTACCTTTTTTTTGGTGAGAACATTTAAGTTCTACTCTCTTAGCAAATTTCAATTATATCAATACAATACAATGTCATCAACCACAGTCACCAAGTTATCCATTAGATCCTCAGACCTTATTCACTTTATAACTGAAAGTTCATAGCCCCTGACCAACCTCTCCCTATTTCCCCACCTCCAGCCCCTGGCAACCACCACTCAGCTCTCTGTTTCCATGAGTTTGACTTTTGTTTTAGATTCCATATATAAGTGATATCATACAGTATTTGTCTTTCTCTGTCTGGTTTATTTCACCTAGCATAATGCCCTCCAGTTTCATTATTCATATTATTGCAAATGACAGGATTTCTTTCTTTTTTCCCCTCTTTTTTAAGGCTGAATAATATTCCATTAAAGATATAATGTATATGTGCGTATATATCACATTTTCTTTATCTATTCATCCGTCCACAGACACTTAGGTTGTTTCCATACCTTGGCTACGGTGAACAGTGCTACTGTCAGCTGGGGAGTATGGATATCTCTTTGAGACAATGATTTCATTTCCTTTGGACATATATGCATTCCAGAAGTGGAATTGCTGGATCATTCTATTTTTAATTTCTTGAGGAACCTCCATACCGTTTTCCTTAGTGACTGCACTAGTTTACATTCCCACCAACAGTGCACATGAGTTCCCTTTTCTCCACATCCTGGCCAGTACTTGTTACTTCTTGTCTTTTGGATAATAGACACCCTAACAGGTGTGAGATGAGGAGAGTCTTCGAGGTGCAGCAGAGAAATCATAAAAAGCACCTGGGAGATCACCTGGTCCAACCTCCTCACTTCACAGACACTAAAATTAAAGTCACAGAAGTTAAACAATTTGTCCAAGGTCAGAAAACTAGAGAGGGGCATGTGCGTTCAGACCATGGAGCAGCGGGGAGCCCCTGGGCTCCAAGCAAAGGGATGGGGTGAGGAAAGGGGGCTTCAGGAAAGTGGGTCTGGGGTCAAGAAGGATCAGGGATGAGAGCAGCAAAAGTCGGGGAGACCCAGAAACCACCCAGGCTGTGGGTTGTGGCAACAGAGGGTAGTAGGAGGACTGAATGACTTGGTGACTGGGGATGGAGGGTGAGAAAGAGGAAAATAATGACTCAACTTCTGAGTTTGAGAAGCTGGTCAAATGGTGGTTCTGCTTCCAGGAAAGTGGGCAGTAGAAAGAATCAAAAAGGACTCAGGCTCTGAGGATGGTTCAAAGTGGGGGTCATTCTGGGGAAATCAGGCTGGAGCAGCATTTGGCAGGCTGGGATCCAGGAGCCAGCAAGACAGCCAAGAGGAGAGATTCTGCAGCCAGTGAAGGCTGCCTTGGATCTTTAGGAACAGAGGGACCCCCACCTCCGCCTCCCAAACCTCATTCGAGGGCCAGCATGGAGGCCTGGCTCCAGAGCTTGCCTCTTGCTCGTATCTCCCTCGTTCTTAAATCCTCTGGCTTCATATTTCCTATTATCACCCCCAAGCTCTGATCCTTTATTAAGCTGTGTGCACAATCGCCTCTGAATTACTAACCTTGACAATCACTCCCTGCGCATGTGGACTTCAGTGACACTGACATTTCTGAGTGAGAACAAGTTCCCCTCCACCCAAGACTTCCCTGGTCCCCTCACCCTACCATGACCCCTGTGGTGACCTCATTCGACAGTGACCCCTCTGGTGACATGTCCAGACCTCTCCTGTGCTCCAGACCTCCATTTCCAATTGTTGGATGGACCTCTCTACTTGGATATCTCAAAAGGAGATTCAATTCAATATGCCCCCAGTGGAATGAATTATCTTATATTGTACGTCTTTTTCCTCTCCCCATGTTTTCCTAATAGCCTCTTCCCATTCACCTCATCCAGAATCCTGGTGCCATCTTCCATCTCCCCAGCCTCCAGAGTCATGGGACCCTGTTACCGACACACATCCTGCATCTCCATTCCCACTACCATCTTGGTTCAGGCCCTCTGCAATTCTCTCCGAGACTCCTGCAAATGGTCTCCGTCCCTCCCCATCTCTCTCCTTCGTGCTGCAGAGAGAATGGTCCTACAATGTCTTGTTAAGGTGGCTTTTCATTTTCTTAAGGACAAAATCCAGCCTCCTGAGTATGGCATACACTAGATACACGGGGGTCAAGATCTGACCCCCACTGTTTGACTTGCTCTGTCTCTTCCTGGAAGGCACTGCCCCTCTAGTCTGCCTGGAAAACTAATACTTATCTTTCCAGTGGCTTCTCCCTTGAGAAGCGCCTCCCCACCCTGACCTCTCCAGCCAGCATTAAGTGCTTCCTCTCTGTGTAGTTCCAGGGCTCCAACAGACCTGGTGCTTATCAGAGTGTTAAAATTACTGGCTCACCTGTCTGTCCTCTGTTTTGTCTTCATAGTCCCAGCGTCTAGCCCAATATCTGGTATAGGTCAAGCACTTAATAAATGCTGATCAAGGTGAGAGAATGGATGGAGAAATGAATGAAGAGTTTCATAACGTTATACCACCATGCACACACCCCCATTCTGAAGGGTCACTGCTTCCAGAACTCTGAGTTTGACTCAGGAGAAAGCCACCCTCCTCAGACCAGCTACAGGTGTGGGAGTACAGATTCTGACAAGCTGGGTAATAAGTGAGATAGCAATAGTGTTTAGAACCAAAATGAAACCTAGAGATTCCTTCACCCACTTTCTCATTTTAGGGGTCAGGGCACAGGACTGGATAAGGAGAAAGCCACTGGATGTAGATCTGACTTAGAGTTCACTGATCTTTCCCTGGCAAATGTTCTAGTTGCTGCGAATGTGTGGGCCAATTCTTTTACTTAAGAAGCATTTTTTTTTTCTGGTTACAAAATAAGTCTTCTTTATAGAATATTATAAGTTGATTGTATAGGCTCATTGTAGAAAATATAGAATACAGAGAAGAACAAAGAAAAGGAAATAGGAACCATGTGTGGAGCCCTCACCAGAGACAATTTGCTCTTTCAATTTGGCTTTTTGGAAGAAACAGAAATCCCCTCAAGGTGGCTCAAGTCAAGGGCCTTTGTCGTGAGGACACACATGCAATGACAGGGAATCTCATGGAAATCTTAGAACAGAAAGCTGTCTCTGAACCGGGCTTTCATGAGGCAGAGTCGGGAGTGGCTTTGGATTCAGAGGATATCTGGGAGCCAAGGTGCACTAGCTCAAAAGCTCTACTCTGGGGCCTCCTTGTTCATGTAGCTCAGCTCCCTCCACTTGTCTGCTTCTGTCTGTCCTGTCTCCATTTCCTGAACATTTTCCCACCATTTCCTGAACACTTTTCAAAAGTCCTAGTTCAGACACTGAGACAGAGAGAGACTCTCACTGGCCCAGCTAATCTTTTCAATAGTCCGCAGGTTGATGGACATCTTTTACTCCTCTAATCAGCTGTGGGCAAGAGGGTCAAGGGTACCTGATCAGCCTTTGGTAGGATAGAAGGAGCAGGGCTGGCCTTAATAATAATAATAACAACAATAATAATAGCTACCATGCCTGGAGCACCTACTATGTGCCTTGAACTGCTCTAAATACTTGACATACATTATAACATTTACTTCACTTTTTACCCGGTGAGGTGGGCACTATGATTACGACCATTTCATTTGGGGAAATTTAATATTATGATCCATGTAGCTGTATGTCTATATTCTGCCACCCCAGAAAAAAAGGTTGCGTGTCTGCAACACTTCCATATCCTAACCTCTTCTCTCTCTTTCAGCCCCCACACCCTGCAGAGATTTGTGCTCTCATTTTAGTTGTCCAAAGTGCTTCATTTAAATGCCCCATGTCCAAAACCATCCCTACTCCTTCTCCCCTCCCCCACTCATCCAAATCCTCCTCCACTCTGTTCACTTCCAGCTCTCCGCCCCTCTCTTCACCTGACCCCAGCAAGCCTGATGCGTTGTGTGAGGCCTGCCATTATTAGAGTGGTCTTTCCTCCAGGACAGATTTTATGTTCTTTTGGTTACAATGAAATAAAATTTCAAGGCACCAAGAGTGAGAAATTCTTCAAAGAGTTTCACAGGCTCTGTAGACTCAATTCCTACATGCAGCATCCAGGATGCTCTAAAGGGGGCCCTCTTAATCATCCAATAATCCTGAACCCTGACGAGGACACACAGTCTGCCCTAAGGCCTACAGCTGGGCCTCTGACGGGATAACTGGTCTACCTTTTAGTTCCGTTTCCCAGAGCCTAAATATGGACCCAATCAGCTGAAATGAGATTACAAACTTCTTTTGCTTTATTTGGCAACAAAAGAGATGAGTTTTCCCCCCAACCTCTATGTTTCAAAAAGATCCAATAAGCAAGATCTTTAAATCAAGGAAGTTTAAGAGAGAGTAGTACTACTCTGAGAACAAATACAAAAAGGGCACAGTACTTAAGTAAAAAGTCTCAAATCTATTATTGCCTCTGTTTCCTTAAGATGGAAACACATGGAAAAACCAGCAATCCCAGGCACCTTCGGGGACTTTCCTGAGCAGCCCCTATAACAGTGTTGTCAAATTAATAGTAATTAGAATTACTGCTTAAACAACTTGTCATTTATACCTAATTACTACACACTACAATAAAAATTATCATGACAGATTCACTTTGTTGTAAGCTTTATTTAATTACAATCCTTAACTTCCATGGATTTTGTCTTAATAGTTTACTGACTACTTGTTACATTGTCTGTTCAGAACTGAAAACATTTAAGAAACTCGTAGTTCTGGGGCTGTATCAGGGGTCTCTTTTTTTCCCCCCTTTACTTAAAGCAGAGTGGGAAGGGCTCAGCTTGATGCCTTCCATCGTGGTCAATTAAGGCACAGATCCTGCCTCCACATCCCCAAAAGTCCTGTCCCGCTTTTGGTGCCACCTCTGAGAAGGTGGCTTCTCAAAAGGGAATTAGACGTGGGGTCATGGGCAATGGGGGTGGAGGGGGACCCAGTCTCCTTACCGAGACCCCTGACAGGACTGTGTCTCGGGATGGGGTCCGGGCAGCGTCCTGAACGCCGTGGCGATGCCGGGGGAGCCGCTAATGCTTCGAGCTCAGACTTGCCCCGCCGGACCTCGGCCTTCGGGGGAGCAGGGGCTGCGGAGAGCAGACCCCCCAGCCTGGCTGCTGCGGGCCTGCCTCATCCGGGGAAGATGTGCAACCCCTCGGTTGGAACCGAGGACGTGGCCCGGAGGAGGGTGTCGCCTCTATACGCGGACCTGGCGCGGAACCTGCGGACGGAAAAGGTGAGGGAGCGGCGAGCGGACCACCTTTGTGGGCCATGCGGGCTCTCGCGCAGGGCTTAGGACTGCGCTGGAGCCCCCTAGGGTCCGTGGCCAGTGACGCTGTTTAAAGCTGGGGTCCATATCAGGTGTGCTCTGGCCTCCTCTTCCCACGGAAGACCCATCCAGACCCATCCGCTGTTTGCTGCTCCTTAACCGACCTTCCCAGCGTGCACGCACCTCGCGAAGCATCCCTATAATCGGCCGGGGCCAGCTTCTGCAGGTGTCTTTCCTCTCTCCTTTCCACGCCTATCAGCATTTTCCTTTCTTAGGTCCACCTCCTTTCCAGTCTCATTCTTTGCTTCCCAAGGTCACAATTGCCTCTCCGGATAAATCAGATTCATGCTAATATGTTAAGGGTATGAATAAATTCCAATTAATCCATCTCATTTGATTTTAATTTGGCAAACATTTATGAAGCAATATCATATACCGAGCCCTAGAGAAAAACTCAAATTTAAACAAAATATAGCCCCTCAAGACTTTACACAACCAGCAGTTTTTCCTCAAAGGAAATGTTTTAGAGTACCAAAATGAGATTTTTAAAATTTAATAATAGTGTATTTATGTTAATGTTCCCTGGAAATCTAACAAGCACATCGAACCCAACCATGATTTCATGATTACTATTGTTTTGGATGAGGCTAAAGAAGGTAATATGTACAATAAGCGAGTCTATTTAAAGAAAAACATTAAGTAAATAAAATAAATGACAAAAATCTGTACAGATAATGCACTCATGACTAAGTTTCAGGAAAACAGGAGCTCAGTAAGAGAGAGAGATGTGTATCCAAAGACATGTGCCCCTGATGGGGAGACGGGGAGGGGGAAATGACTTCTGGCTTTTGGGGACAAGGAAGGCTTCTGGGAGAAAGCGGCATATGAGATGGGCCTTCAAGGATCTCTAGGAGTTTTTCCAAGATATTACAAAGTGGAGGCCACCCCACATGGAGGAAACAGCACACCAGGCCACCCAAGTGATTGAAGTAAATGGGGCCCGAGGAGCAGAAATGGGACGAATGCTGGACAGTGAGGTTGGAAATGGATGATGAGGAGCTTAAAAAATAGGGAATTCCCTGGCGGTCCAGTGGTTGAGACTTCGCACGTTCACTGCTGAGGGCCCAGGTTCGATCCCTGGTCAGGGAACTAAGATCCCACAAGCCGCGTGGTGGGGAAGAAAAAAAAAAATTGGGGTTTTGTTCTTTTTGTCATTGTGACCTATGCAGATAATATGTCAAAAGGAGCTTTCCTCAGGGCAGAGATCTTCATAGTGAGGGCGAGATCAATTAATGGGTCAGGAGATTGATTTGCTGGAATATGACCGGCATCTAAAATAATGACAGCTGTTAATTCATATCAGAGTGCATCTTCTGAATAAGCACAAGTCGTGTATTGTGAAACTTTTGTTACCTAGCGTGCATTGAGTCATGATGTCAAACGGGTCAGGAAATTTGAAACGAATTGCCCCCGTGTGATCTCAGCCAATGAGGATCTTCATGAACAATCTATTTCCGGTCACCTCTCAAGTCAGTGCATAGAGAGTTCAACCGTGTAGGTCATACTCCGACTTTCACTTTGCCCATCAAACACTTTTTCAGTCTTCCAGGGTTCCATGAGAACTTTTCAGTCCTTGTCAGAGGTTATGGGGCATTTCCTGGTTGAGGGTGACTTTTTCACCGACTGCGGCCAGGCCAGGTTTTGCTCCTTTGCTGATTGGGTTAGCCAGTTCGGAGCCTGCGGTGACCCAGGCCGTATTGTTTGTAGCTGGGCTGTGTTTGACGGGGTTGCCTCTGAGGCCTGAGGCTACTTGTTGCCATCTCGGAACGGTGACAGGATCTGCAGCTCCTGGCTCGAAGTCTGTGTGGGCTGGCGTGGGATCGAGGCTGTGCCAGGTGGATGTGCGATGATGCCACTTCAAAGGAAAAGGCATGGCTTCAGGGACACGTATTTAAATGAGCTGTGGGAGAACGGGCACACAGCAACTATTTTTTATTTGTGTTAGAACTACAAGAGCCAGAGTTGCTCATGCAGTACTGGCTTTGGATATAGGAGATGAAGACTTTTTTGGCTCTACCACTCACTTCCTTGGGGACCTGTCTTCTCCGATCCTCAGCTTCCCCGCTGTAAGGAAGGGGCGTGACTCTAACGGTTCTGAGACCCCTTCCAGCTCAGTTCTTCTCTATTTCTCCATCGCCTTGTTCTCGGTACAGGTATGTTGCTTCTGTTCTCACTCCTCCCTCCAATGCTCGTGGCAAACTGAGCGAATCCATCCTGGCTTTTCCCTGCCAAGAGCCTCAGAATCCTTCTCAACACAGTACTCGACTGCTACAACCGATCAGTGCACACGTGCAAGGTCAGCTTTGCCATTCTTATTTGCTAAGGCTGACAGAAGCATTTGTCTTTTTTTTTTTAACCACTGAGAGGCCATGGAATCTACCCAAGCAGCTGGAAAAGCAGCAAAGTATTCATTTTAGATTGATTTAGAGAAGCAAGCTGGGAAATGCTTGGGCTGCTCCTTGCAGCCCATTTGGATCCTCTTAAAAACTTGTAGAGGGGACTTCCCTGGAGGTCCAGTGGTTAAGACTTTGCCTTCCAATGAAGGGGGTGTGGATTCGATTCCTGGTCGGGGAACTAAGATCCCACATGCCTCGTGGCCAAAAAACCAAAACATAAAACAGAAGCAATATTGTAACAAATTCAATAAAGACTTTAAAAATGGTCCACATCAAAAAAATCTTTAAAAAAAAAAAAAGTCTGTAGAAGCTGTAGAATGTGCCCATGGTGGAAAGTCTTTAATACTCACTGAATGAAGGAGGAGGTTTGACTCTTCAATTGTCACCGTACTTTTAACCATATAACATATAATCATAACTAAAACAGCAAGGTAAAAATGCCTCCAAGTAAAGGGGAATTTGAGGTTCACTTCTAGGGGACTAGTCACTTGGGTTGAAACAATCCACTCTGATTTTTAGACTCTCCAGAGAAGAGACGTGAGTGATAGTGGACATTGGAGGTCTGGAAATCCACACCCCTCCGGTCTACCCATCTGCCTGTGTTCTCTTGGGAGATGGCGCAGGAGCTGGCTGGGGACCTCTGGCAGAGGCGGGGCAGCAGAAAAGAGAGCTGGTATTAGGTCCTGGTGCTAGCACTTACTGGTTGTGGGAAAGTGGGCAAGTTAATTGAGCTCTCGGTGCCTCAATTTCCTGATCTGTGAAATGGGGACCATAATACTGTCTCCCTCACAGAGTTGTTATGAAGATTAATGGAAACATGCGTGTAAAGTATCCAGCAGCTTGTACATAATAAGCTCAAATAAAGGTTAGATGTTAGTGGCAGTGCTGTTTAAGGCTGCATTAGTTTAAAATGGAAGCCACCTTCTAATCTTCCTGCTCCTAAGATGGCTAAAAAGACAATCTTTTTTTTTTTTAAGCCTCATTTATCATGAGTTTGAAAGTTCCTGGCAGAATCACCCAGGCCTTTTTTTGACCCTTCTTCCTGTGGTTATGATCTTGTGTCACACAAGAAAAAGATTACTTTCACAGTCTAGGTTCACTGGAGAACTCCCTACAGCCTCCCCTTTTCCTCTTCATCAGGACAATCCACCATGGGAGCCCCTAAATTTCAACCCGGAGAACCCCTCAAATCTTCTGGCGTTACTATCTCTTTTAGAATCTTAAGACCACGAAATCGTAACTGTCTGTTTTCTGAAGCTATAGAGACAGACACTCAAGGAACAGATTTTCAAAAGGATACTTTATTCAATTAATTAGTCAATTCCCTTGTCATAGATGTGAAATTACCCCTAAACCATCCGGACTGAGGAGACTCTACAGTGAGAAGCAAAGAAATGTTGGGATGTTAACAATAGGAGAGCTCATTTGCATTGCAAATGAGCAACCAGCAGGCAAATGAACCCTTATGGGAAAACCACTCTAATCATAAAAACTGCTTGCTTTCGGGGAGACTGCAGTGTAAGGACAAACAGAATCACAGCTCCATGAACCCTCTGCAATATAGGATATTAGAGAACATCCAGGTAGTTTTTTCTGAATATGCATTTGAATACAGCAAAATGCATTGCTGGGCAATAGACAGTATGTTTAAAACTTGACTCCACAACTGTGGGCTCAATTATTTATGGTTGTCACTATAGCTATGATAGTCTGGAAATAGTCAGGCTTTTCTCTGTTTTTATTTGTAGGAAAACAAGTCATTCAAGCTTTTTAGTGATGCAATGTGACTGGCTGTCGATGGCAGTTACAAATTTTCAAGCCCTGCCAAACACAGGAGTACCCGAAAGGGACATATGTTTTCTCTGCTTTGTGTTCCAAATTTGCCTTAAAAACATGCAATTATGTGAAGGCCTGACTTATATTTTCAAGGAAGAGCACAATAATGGCTCTGTTTTGTAGCTGTGTTTCTCCAAAACGTATTTATATTGCTGCCGTTTCAAAAGAAGTTGGCTAATGATCACTGGATTTTTGCATTCCGTCACGACATGTGAAAATTTGATTAGGGCTGTGAGATTTAAGAACTGATTTTTTAAGCGCAACAGAAATTTAGTTAACATCATTCGGTACTGCAGCCCTGAAAAGTCTTCTGTAGTTAGGATTAGGGTTAAGGTTAGGGTTTTCATTCACTTCCTTATTTTTGTGGACAGTGGGAGGAGGGGAGGCCGGAAGCACGTGTATTTGTAACCAGAAGGCCAAGTTGGAATAGAATGACCAGGATAACAGAGAGCAAAGCTTGGAAGGTGCCAGAGGCTGTAGGTGTGTCATGAGCATATAGGAGGCAGGCTGGGTAGGATATTTCGGGGGATAGAAGGATGGCTCCGGGGAGAAGTTGTGAAGGGAGAGAGTGAGGCTTTTTGGTCACATTTTATACTTAACTGAAAATTGCTGTAAAACCTTTCATAAATTATATAATCACTGGCTTTGGTTTCATGCCCTTCGTTACTATTATTAATGATGGCATTCACTTCACTCTCGCAGAAGCATTTCTAGTAAATTTAAGGAGAGAAGATGAATTAGTCTCTTTCTGGATTGGGGAGCCCCCTCCTGGGAGGTAGGAAATTTTTTGTTATTTGTTCTTTTTCAGAAATGGAGGTAGAGAAGGGTGAAAGGCCCATTTCACATAATAAGGTGGTTAGTGGACAAGTAATGATCATGGTATAAATTTCAGGAAATTCTGAAGCTAAGAGAAAAAGATATTCAGGGACAGTGGAAGGATAGAAGTCTGCGGTAAGGATAACATATATGCAGTATGTTTTGACTGCTTTGTACAAATCTAGAGTCACCACTTTTTAGGAATATAAGTGTTTTTAGGAATATAAATTTAGGAATAAAAGTCTTATGTAATGTATAGACTCATAAAGTACACTGTGTATTTAGAATTGTAAAGGCTCAGGAAAATACAATATGAAAATTGAAATAATACCATGTTTTTCCCATAATATTCCAACCTTAAGGGGAATAATTTTCAAATCCTTAAAAAATTGTTTCACCCTCTGGAAGTCACATCTGGGATGTAGGATAAGAAGTCACATGCTCTTAGAGGCACCATCTTCTTGTTAGGTCTCAGATTCGAGTACATTTTTCTCATACTTGTTGTGTGTGAGCCTGATATGAGCCTGGTATACTCTCACTGCTTTTTTGGATGCTGGAGAAGGCGTAGTCTAAGAAAATGTTGAATTCATTCAGTGGTAATATCTCTTACTGGGGAGGGGAAATGGCCCCTCAGTGTGATGGAATCATCTTTCACGTGTAGTCAAATATTGTTGGGGTCTTTCTCCCAGTCAGCTTTTTAAACATTACCTCCTGGGCTCAGGTCTTGCCAAAAGAGCCCTACCGGGAAATTTTAAGTGGAAACTTCAGGTGGAGTGTTTTCCCGTTCTAGAGCTAGGTTTCCAATTTTGTTCCTTGGTGAAAGCAAGTTAAAAAGTAATTATTGAGTCATTTAGGACAGAATTTGAAAGGTGCTTCAACTTTACAAAATTGTGGATCTCCCAGGAGCTTTGGTGTCAGTCTGAGTTTTATGGTAAAGGCCACCACCTTGGAAGCTTGGAGGTGGTCAGAGAGATTTCAGAAGATGATCCTATTGGGGAAATAGCCTATTTCCTCCTTTGCTATCTTCCTCGGGCCTCAGGAGATGGTGCAAGAACATCAGAGCTTAGCTCAGCTCTACCCACTGGTGACAGTTTATTCATTCTTTCTAAGCCAGAAGTTTAAGGATTTTCGTTTATAAAAGCCAAATTGTTGAGATAGTAGCTAAGAGACTGGAGGTGGGGCAGAGGCATTCTCTGGGGATCTGTTTATTGAGCTAAGGACAGGGGACTAAAAGGTAACCAAATTCCCTAACACCAAGGGTACCAAGAGCCTCTGGCCATAGCTTCAGAAAATTTACCCCAGAAAAAGAGGCCGCAGATCAGTTCCCCCAGGGCCTCCTCCTGGTTCAGCCTGGGGTGAGACGGACCAATGAGCAGAGGATGCGCCACTCGGCAGTTCTAAGGCACTGGTCTCCTGACAGGGAAGAGAGCATCTTTGGAATGTGATCTGGCAACATATTTTCACTCTCCCTTTTCTCATATCAGTCCCGTTCCAGATCTTTTCTTTCCCAAGTCATTGTCTATCCTCTCCTTTCCTTCCACCACCTCGCCACCTCTTCCTTCCTTCCTTCCTTCCTTCCAGCCCAGTTGAGCCAAGCCTACCCCAGAACTTGGGGCTGAATTGGAGTAGACACTGGGAACAATGACGGTTGGAATAGCCTAAGTGTTACTCAGAGGCTTAGCCACCCCATTGGCCTCCCATAGAGAGAGGAATTATGGGTTTCCAGAAATTGCATTTTATGGGCATTACTATTAGCATGGTATGTTTTTAATTTATTTTCTTTTTGCTTTGATGAGATTGAACATCAAGTGACCCTTGAAGAGCTACAACACTTAAATGCACTCTTTCAGGTAGGAATTGAGCAGGTGAGCTTTCTAATTTGATTCTCTTTTTGATGGTTGATTTTTCAGTGAAAAGTACACGCCTTTTAGTTCCTATAAAACAGCAATGAAGAATAAATTCTCTGTAATTGTCACTTCTTAATGGAATTAGAAACAAAGTATGAATGCATCAGAGAAATGAACAAAAGGGATGGCATGCTAGAAGTTGACAGAGTTCAGGTAGGTCCAATTAGACATTCCATTCTTTGGACTTTTACTCCCAGACTAAACAAAATGCAACTATGTTCAGAGCTAATTATTCTTTTTCCCTCCTAGGAGTATGAGAAGAGAGGAAGGCAGCTGCTGGATATGGAAACTTAAAAATGCATAATGAAGCAGAGCATGAGGTCACAGAAGAAAGTAAATGGGTTTTATAAATGTTGGATCATTGAAACCCAGTTAAAATTTCAACCATAGGAACCAATTAGGCTTGATGATCTATCTGTACAATCACTCTCAGCTCTGAACTGTGATTTCTGCTAACACCCAGCTGACTTACTGAACAGTTCATATAGGAAAATATTTTTAAATTACTTAGTACACTAGGCCAACAAGATATTTAGAGACTTTTCTGGAAAAGGAGAAAAATGCTCTTATTAGATCACTGGTTATTTCCACGTGGGTTGTTTCCAAAGAGTTTGGACACTTCTCCCACCCCCAAACTGCTGGAATTAAGGATTTTAAATATTTTCTCTGCAGTCTTGTTCAGCCCAGTTTTTAGCCCAGAATATGAAATCTTATTGAATATCTTAGCCTGTTCAGGCTGCTGTAGAAAAAAAGAAAAAAAAAAAACCATAAAATGAGATGAGAGGCTTATAAACAACAAGCATTTATTTCTTACAGTTCCAGAGGCTGGAACTGAGGTCAGGGTGCCCTCAGGGTCAGGTGAGGGCCCTCTTCCAGGCTGCAGACTTCTCGTTGGATCCTAGCAGGGCAGAAGGGGTGAGGGAGCTCACTGGGGTCTCTTTCGTAAGATCACAAATCCTATTCTTGAGGGCTCCACGTTCATGCCCTAAGCACCTCCCAAAGCCTCACCTACTAATGTCATCACATTGGGCATTAGGGTTTCAACATATGAATTTGGCAGGGAGGCGGGGACACAAAACTCCAAACATAGCAATGAACAAGGCTGTATTCATAAGATAAAATACATATGATAACAGGAGAGGCTGTTTAAGCTCTACTTGCTAAGGTTTCATGATTACATCTTAAACTATAGAAAAAAATTATTCAAGGTAAAGCACTATGATCTTGTCCCTGGAGTTTAAACAAAATGCCACCATTGTCAAACTGTAGGCTGATGAGGTCCCCAATGCCCCTTCTAAGTTACAAAGCCCTCGGTTTCCATGGCTCGAGTGGAAGTTTATGTATGTTTAGAGTTTCATCTGCTGTGGAGAAGTGATCGTTAAAAAACACCCATCTTTTAAAAATATCTACTCTGTATGCATAATATTAAACAAAAAACTATGGGGTAGAGAGAGGAGTGTTTTCAATGGATAAATTATCAGGTGTTTTAACAACATCCCAGATCTTTTTAGCCAAAGCAGTCTAATTATCTGCATTTTTAGCATGCCTGCCCCCCTAGTCAGTGATCTACTCATTCTCTTCTCCTCTCATTCATTCATTCATTCACTCACACATTCATTCATTCAATAAACATTTACTAGTGGCACAGAATCAGTCAAGTGGGCTCTGCCCTCGGGGAGGTCAGAGCTGGCCTAGAATTCAGGCTGGGTGCTATGTGAGCATCTAAAGCAGACCAGGGAGCCAAAAAGGTCTCCTGGAGGAGATGAACCTTGGGCTGAGTTTTCAGGGACACAATGTACAGGGTGAGTGTTTCAGATATGGGTGCCACCTAGAGGAATGGGGGTCTTACACCAAACCTTGTGGTTCCCTTGGGGAGCAGAGAAGGTGATGCCCTATTTTCCTATTTCCATATCTTCCCACGTGCTGTTCCCTTGCCTAGAATGCTCTCCTCCCATTTTTTGCCTGAGTAATAATTCTCCCTGGATTCTGGTTTTTCTTATGTTCCCAGAATTTAGGACCATGCCTGGCCCATACAGATGTCCAATAAATGCTGTTGAATGAATGACTGACTTTAACGCAGTACAGTCACCATGGGCTCAAATGAGTCTGTCCGAACTTTCCTAGAAAGAAGTAGCTGCTCCCCCTTTTAACCTGAGAGTGGTCCGCAGTTTCCTGTAACACAGAATCTGTTTTCTGCACTGCATTGCTGGTTTGCTGTGACCCCGCTAGACAGCGAATGCCATGAGGGCAAGTAAGGCATCTTTCAGCTCTGAAGCTGCAGCATCTGACACAGGGCTTGGCATGCCATTGGTGCTCAATGAGTGAGCGATGTGAGGAGGAAGTGGTCCAGTGTCTCTCACATAATCATGCTGAGAAGGCAGCTCCCCAGGGCAGGGCCAGAGGCTGTTCATGCAGACCCCAGCGCCCCTTTAGCTCTGACTGATGGGGGAGGCTGCATCTCTCTGGGCAGAGCCACGGTGCTGCAAGGCCAAGGACTGGCCGTATGATGGCCCATGTACTGCCCGAGGGCCCACTCCCACCGCGGTCCACAACGCTGCACGGCCCCTGCCTCACGCCACCTTGTCCGGAGCCCCAAGGTGCCCGGGTGGACCCACACCTCTCCCAGGCTCTGCTCTGTGGGGACAGGGGTGGTCTGGGTGGGCAGCCTGAGCCCAGGCAGTGATTGCCCTCCTCCTGAGCTTTTTTGTTTCCTGTTGCATCTCTGATCCTTGTCTCTCTGCAAGCCATCCCTCTAGCTGTTTTGGTCTGTTTGGACTTTCATTCCAAAAATATTTGTTACTTATTATGTGCATGGTATTGCCTAGTTGCCATGGTAATGTCTGCGCTGGCAGCCACACCCAGGGGTGTGAGATGTCTCCTTTGGAGCATGACGTAGAGGGAACTGGGGCTGAGCTTAGTCCCACATCAGGGTCTCTCCTCACGACCCCTACACTGGCACTGGGTATCGACTCACCAAGGGGCAATGCCCTGGTGTCTTGAAATAAGGCATCATCTCATTTTTTCCATTTGGTATCATCACTGAGCAAAGGCAAACACCCCTGAGACTTATAAGACAAAAGCCAACACCTCATTCCCCAAAATAGACATAAAACCTGACCATCTCTATTGAAGCTGCAATTACAGAATCCTGGGGTTTGAAAGGACCTTAGAGGTCACTTAGTATATAACCACTTCAATGCATAAATTCTATTCTCTGCTAAGCCAGGAGCCAGCATATGCTTGAATACCTTCAGCTTAAGGGAACTCGATACTTTATAAGGTAGCCCATTTCAAGGTTGGAGAGCTCTGACCTTAAATTTGTTTTTTTCCCTTTATGAGCTAAAATTGGTCTTTCTTGACATTCTACCCATTAGTCCCATTTCTAAGCTTTTGCACCACTCTCTGAGTTATCCATTGCACCAGAACAAAATTACCACAAACTCAGTAGCTTAAAACTACACATTTATTACCTCACAGTTTTTGTAAGTTAGGCATCCAGTCTTGGCTTAGCTGGATTCTCTGCTTCAGGGTGTCTTGTGAGGCTATATCAAGGTGGTAGCTATGCTAGGGTCTCATCTGAAAGCTTGACTGGGGAACAGTGCCCTTCCAAGGACACATGGGCTTTGCCAGGATTCAGTTTCTTGCAGGTTGTTGGACAAAGGCCTCAGTTCCTTGCTGGCTGTTGGCCATTTCCATGTAGGCATCTCTATAGGGCAGCTCATGGCATGGCAGCCAGCTTCCTGAAAGCCAGCAAGGGAGAGAGAGAGCCTACCAGAAGTTATGATTGGTTACCAGCAAGTTACTCAAAGAGAGGGGGTTTTATCGGCCTGAATACCAAGAGGCAGGGATCGTGGGGTCCATCTTATAGTCTGCCTGTTACAGCCACACAGAAGAAATCTACTCTCTCTCCCACAGAAGGTCCTTTCTAACACTTGAAAGTCATTTTTATGACTTGTGCATCTTTTTGTCCTGGCTACACCCAAGTGAGTCTCCTCGCCATCCCAACCATTGTCCTCAAAACTTACTTTGCTGTGTATCTCAAAGTGGGGATACACTCAAAGATACTGATACACTTTGAGTTTCAGTATCTCAGACTGAAACTCAGTTCAGGCCTCTGGCTGGAACTGACCAGGGTGGAGTGGGACCCCCTGGGAACATACGCACTGGGAGACCCACAGCTCCTCCTACTAATTAAGGCTTGATTTCAAAAATAGACATTCTAGGAACTCAGTCTCTTGCTGGGGAAGAGTTTTGGTGTCAGTGCACTGAATTCAGATTAACAGTCCTATTAATGTTTTGGAGCAAACATTCCAGAGATCTTAGAGTAGTATGCATTTTTGAATATGAAAATTGGAAAAATGAGTATTTCCCCCCTCCTTCTGTATCCTCTCATCCACCAATCTAGTGAATAGTTTATTCTAAAAACAGATTTATTTTTTTCTCTCTAGAGTACTGAACAAATAGAACAACTTTTCATGAAAATAGGCTATGAAGCAGTGGGCAGAATTCAGTGGGTAAGTTGGGTTGTGTTTTGTGAATCAGACTTGAAGTTGGTGAGGAAAATGTATAAAATGTTTGGTTCTGAGCCTTTCTGGAGTATTCTATGCCCCTCAGTACCCTTGCCAAGTTGAAGCTGAACCAAGGGGACATGCATATTCACAATTTTCAAGTTCTTGTAATGTCAGGATATGCTTGGAATAGCTTAACTAGGAATTGCAGTAGCTCAGGCAAGTTCCAAGAAGGCGTTCCTAAAACCAGGAAATGAAGGCTGCATCTGCCACCTCACCCAAAAGCAAAAGTGAAACACCAGTGAGCAAGAAATCCTGTGAGCAAGCAACACCTGGTGATAATCAGATCACTGACGCACGGCAAGTGTTTAGAAAGGGGGCAGCCACAGAGTAATTTCTCAACAAATGTTATCATCATCGTCATTATTAATGTTTCCCAATTTGGGTTGTATGATAATGAGGAGCTGAGACATCTGCTTTTAAAATTCTCTGCCATTGTGCATCAGTATCCTTCCATTGTTCTAGGATGAACTAAGTTCTAAAACAACAAGCTGAGCAGCATTCACCTCTATTCAGACCTCGGGCCAGTGCCCCAACCAAAGCAAATACAAGTGTTTTCACTGTCATCTGATTTGAAAGGGAACAGTCGGGATTCCAGGAAAGAGAAGGGAAGACTCTAGTGAATTAGGGCTTTGGGGGAAGTGGAGAGAAAATGGAGATGTTCCCAGGCCCTGTAGGCACGCCCACCCCTTCCCCAGACCGCAGGTCTGCTTTTCCCTACGTGCACTGCTGAGATTCGAAATGAGGCATACATCCTGGTGGGTCGGAACTGTGCGGTCAGACCAATGGGGGCTCAAGTCTCAGGCCAGCCACTTACTAGTTGTTTGACCTTAGGCAGATTATTTAACCTTTCTAGGCTTGAGTTTCACAATTTGTAAAACGAGGAGAGCAACAGTACCTACCTTATCCAGCTATGGCAAGAATGGAGGTGAAGGTCCACATTGCATGGAACAGGGTATGTGCTCAACCATCATCATCACCTTTAGACAGAGAGACTGGGCAGGGAAGCGAGACACTGGGGAGCAGATTTCCAGCCCCAGCCGAACAGGCGCACCCCAGTTATTAGCCCCGAGTTTTTGGCAGCCAAGTTCACATCGATGAACCAATAATTATGTCAGAAAAAAAAAAAATAATAATAATTATGTCAGGACTTATCCATGTCCTGAGGATAAAGAGAATTTTTGAAAGCCAGAAAGACAGTAGACGTTTAATGAATTTTCCTTTCTTCACCAGGATGGCTTCTGCACATACCTGCAGCTAGTGTATTCAGAGCAAGCTGGTGCTCTGGCTCGACAGAAAGAGGTTTCCTTCCAGCTGCCTGCTGTGCTGCAGGGGCTGTCGTATGGGGGTCCTGTGCTGCGCGTTCTCTCTGCGCCTGATGACACCTTAATCATGATCAGAGAGGATGGGGCCGTTTATTTCTGGTCCCCGCAGCTGAAGCTGAAAAGAAGAAAGCGGGTTTTTGTATGTGATTCTCATTTGATAAGGATGCTGAGTGCTCCAGTTTGATTTTATTTGCTATTTTAAACTGCTCCTCAAGTGGCATGATTACAGAAATTGTGTCCTTGAATATAATATATTCATGTTGGATTTTGCCAGTCTATGGAATGCAAATAAAATATGATCTCTATATGTAGTGCAAGATAATTCCTCATTTTGCTTCTAAATCAGATGGATGAATTACTTGTGATTCCATCATGTAATTTATCATATGTCTTAATGAATGACAAATGGAAAAGAATTTTCCATTTTTCTCCCTGTTAATGGTTATTTCAGTTTAGGTTGCTCTGTGAGGGTTTCTCCTTAGAGAACTTACAGAATCACAGAATCAGAAATTCAGAAGGCAAGAAGCATTTGGGAAGTACACTTAGGATAGGAATAACAATACCTGACCCATTCCAGAATATATTCTATCTTTAAAGTCTTTTATTATCTCATTCAACAAATAGTTGAGCCCTTGTCACTGCTCAGGTTCTGTGTTGTGTGCTGGGGGTACAGACACCCATTTCTGCCCTCAGGAAACTTATCATCCACCCTAGAAGTTACAGCTAAACCATAACCCACAGGCTGCCAAATAAGCCCGCTCTAGAGAGAGGGAATAAAGGTGGTTCTTCAAATCTATATAGCAAGTTCTCTATATAGGCAGACCCTGTTTTATTGCATCCCACAGATACTGCATTTTTTTACAAATTGAAGGTTTGCGGTAACCCTGCATCGAGCAAGTCTACAAGAGCCATTTTCCCAACAGCATTTGCTCATGTTGTGTCTCTGCACCACATTTTGGTAATTCTCACAATAGTTCAAACTTTTTCATTATTACTGTATCTGTCACGGCGATCTGTGATCAGGGATCTTTGATGTTACTATTGCAAAAAGATTGCTACTCACTGAAGGCTCAGATGGTGGCTAACATTTTTTAACAAAAAAGTATTTTTAAATTAAGGTATGTACATTGATTTTTTTTTAAGACATGGCACACTTAATATACTACAGCATAGTGTAAACATAACTTCTGTATGCACTGGGAAATCACAAAATTTGTGTGAATTGCCTTATTGCGGTGGTCTAGAACTGAACCCTCCCTCAATATTTCCGGGATACGCCTGTAGTTGAGGGCAAAAGTCAACTAAAGAAAACTCTATAGAGTGGCATGGACATATATACACTACCAAATGTAAAATAGATAGCTAGTGGGAAGCAGCCACATAGCACAGGGAGATCAGCTCGGTGCTTTGTGACCACCTAGAGGGGTGGGATAGGGAGGGTGGGATAGGGAGGGTGGGAGGGAGATGCAAGAGGGAGGAGATATGGGGATATTTGTATATGTATAGCTGATTCACTTTGTTATAAAGCAGAAACTAACACACCATTGTAAAGCAATTATACTCCAATAAAGATGTTAAAAAAAAAGAGAAAACTCTATAATGTTAAGTATGCATATTAAGGACCAGAGTGGCTTGAGACAATGGAAATTGTCTTATCATTAAAAGGGCATATTTTTGTTTATTTCCACCCTTCAACCCTTTGGGACAAGCCCATCATTCGGAAGCCCAGGTGGGTGACGGATGTCACCAGCATGCCACAGTACAACAGACTGATCCTAGGGACTGGGTGAGTGCCTGCAGCTCTTCAATGGCTAAGTGAATAATCGTTGGGCTATGAAATTCATTTCCATGTGTGGGTTTACATAGACACATACCCATCTGTGGTAATAGGGTAAAGTATGAAGCCCTTAAAAAAAAGCTGCTGTGCAAAGAAAGCTATCACTTTGGCCTATTGCGATGATACTGTCCTTGCCTCAAACTGACGGGGCCCTCTTCTGGAATACTTCCAGAGTGAGAGAAAATGTTACCTTTTAGCACCATTTATTTTAGATTCAAAATAATATTGCCACTTTATTGTCCACCAAAATTCAGTCCAAAGTGATTTTATTTTTCAAAAAATAAAATCCACAGTAAAAAACAAAGAAAAAATAAAACAAAACAAAACAAAAAACTATGCTCACTGCTGGAGAGCCTTCAAAGAATGCGTCTCAGGCTGTGAAGGAAGATACTGAAGGTTTCCATCAATGGCAGCATAATGAAAATGAATGTGCAGCGTCCCGGGCGCCAAGCAGCTTCAGTAATGGGCCAAGGCAAGGGGGGTGCGGCTTGGTGCGAAGGAATTTTGGAAAACTCCAAAACAAGGTTGAAGCAAAAGAAAGTTCAACACTGGAGGAGGGTGAACTGTGATGGGGGTGGTGGTGTCCAGGCTGAGGAATTAGGCTGTTTAGCAAGGGGCTGGGGGCATGGCTAAGTGAAGGGGCGGAGCTTGAATGTGGTTCCCACCGCCCTGTCTGACTCCTCCCACCTCCTCCGACTCCACCCAAGCCCAAACTTGCCTCATTTAGAAGCCCCTGGTTTCCTAGGCTTCAATCACCTTAGTGAACAGTTAATACAACCTCACATCCTCCGGGCTATTAAATACAATTAAGTTTAATGTTAAGTTTAATTATTAAAATATACTTATTAACATATTAATATATAATCTTATAAGTAATGTTAGTTATTAAAAAGCAACAAATTTGGATTTCTAAATTCAGCCCAGTTTGATTTTAAAAAGCATGCTCAGGAGTCAAGATGGTGGTGTGGGAAGACACGGAATTAGCATCTCTCCACAACTAGGGTGCCTGCCTGCTGCTGGTGGGGGACCCTGACGCCCAAGGAGACGGGAGGAACCCCCAAGTGAACCGGTAGGATGTTGGGGGGGCTGAGGGGGAAGGAGAAGTGGAGGCCAGACAGGATCAGTGCCCCTGAGGCCGGGGAGGTCAGGAAAGTCAGGCGGGAGGGACCCTCCGGGAGGAGCGAGAGAGGAACAGAAGGCAATCGCCTGGTCCACTCGGGCCGGGGAGCCTCCTGAGCTCCCAGGCTGGTACCCCCGCTCAAAAGCCCCCTCCAGGCCGCGTGGGTCCTTGGGGGCATAGGAGGGAGGCTGGGGAGATGAGGAGAGACAGGTGGGAGGAGCCATCTGGGAGGAGAAGGAGAGGAGAGGAGGGTGTTAGCCCCTCCCACTCGAGCCCAGGAAGCCTGCTGGGCTCCCAGGTGAGGTCCCCTGCCCTCTGAGACCAGGGGTGGGGGGCATGCCTGGGCCCCTTCTGTTCCTTGAGCCTAAGCCCCATCCCCCACAGCCCCCAGGGCCTTTTCCAGCCCTATGGGTCCTGAGCATTGGCCCCGCCCACCACCCAAACCTCACCCTTGTTTAGGCCCCGCCCTCCACAGCCAAGGCCTTCCCTCCCCCTTTTTCTTTTCTTTCTTTCTTTTTCTTTTTTTTTTTCTTTTCCTTCCTCCTCTGTTTTACTATTGTGGTACTGATGTACCTTATGGTTATTGATTCATCTATATTTTTATTTTATATTCTTTCTAACATATCTGTTAGTTTCCTAGTCTAATTTTATTTTTTACTTTGTTATTGCTTTTTTTTTTTTTTTTTGCCACCCCACACGGCTTGTGGGATCTTGGTTCATGAGCCAGGGGCCGAAGCTCCTGGGGTGGGAGCACTGAGTCCGAACCACTGGACTAACAGAGAACCTCAGACACCAGTGAATATTGATCAGAGTGAGGTCTCACAGAGGTCCTCATCTCAGCATCAAGACCCAGCTCTACCCAACAACCTACAAACTCCAGAGTTGAAAGCCTCAGGCCAAACAACCAGTAAGACAGGAACACAATACCACTCATTAAAAAAAAAAAAAAAATGAGATGGCAAAAAAATATGCCACAGAGAAGAAGCAAAGTAAAAACCTACAAGACCAAATAAATGAAGAGAAAATAGGCAATCTACCTGAAAAAGAATTCAGAGTAATGATAGAAAAGATGATCCAGAATTTCGGAAATAGAATGGAGGCACAGATTGAGAAAATACGAGAAATGTTTAACAAAGATCTAGAAGAACTAAACAACAAACAAACAGAGATGAACAACACAATAACTGAAATGAAAAATACTGTAAAAAACACAAATACATGGAGGCTAAACGTTGCGCTACTAAATAACCAAGTGATCACTGAAGAAATCAAAGAAGAAATTAAAAAATACATAGAAACAAATGACAATGAAAAAACGATGACCCAACACCTATGGGGCGCAGCAAAAGCAGTTCTAAGAGGGAAGTTTATAGCAATTCAATCTCATCTCAAGAAACAAGAAATATCTCAAACAAACAATCTAATCCTACACTTAAAACAACTAGAGAAAGAAGAACAAAGAAAACCCAAAGTCAGTAGAAGGAAAGAAATCATAAAGATCAGAGCAGAAATAAATGAAATAGAAATGAGGAAAACAATAGCAAAGATCAATAAAACTAAAAGCAGGTTCTTTGAAAAGATAAACAAAATTGATAAACCCTTAGCCAGACTCATCAAGAAAAAAAAGGGAGAGAACACAGATCAATAAAATTAGAAATGAAAAAGGAGAAATCACAACTGACACTGCAGAAATACAAAGGATTATAAGAGACTACTACAAACAGCTATATGCCAATAAAATGGACAACCACGAAGAAATGGACAAATTCTCGGAAAGGTACAATTTTCCAAGACTGAACCAGGAAGAATTAGAAAATATAAACAGACTTACCACAAGTAATGAAATTGAAACTGTAATTAAAAATCTTCCAAGAAACAAAAGTCCAGGACCAGATGACTTTACAGGTGAATTCTATCAAAAGTTTAGAGAAGAGCTAACATCCATCCTTCTCAAACTCTTCCAAAAAACTGAAGAGGGAGAAACACTCCCAAATTCATTCTACAAAGCCACCATCACCCTGATTCCAAAACCAGAAAAAGATATCACAAAAAAAGAAAATTATAGACCACTATCACTGATGAACATAGATGCAAAAATCCTGAACAAAATACTAGCAAACAGAATCCAATAACACATTAAAAGGATCATACACCATGATCAAGTGGGATTTATCCCAGGGATGCAAGGATTCTTCAATATATGCAAATCAATCAATGTGATACACCACATTAACAAATTAAAGAATAAAAACCATATGATCATCTCAATAGATGCAGGAAAAGCTTTTGACAAAATTCAACACCCATTTATGATAAAAACTCTCCAGAAAATGGGCATAGGGGGAACCCACCTCAACATAATAAAGGTCATATATGACAAACCCACAGCAAACATCATACTCAATGGTAAAAAACTGAAAGCATTTCCACTAAGATCAGGAACAAGACAAGGATGTCCACAGTTGCCACTCTTATTCAACACAGTTTTGGAAGTCCTAGCCACGGCAATGAGAGAAGAAAAAGAAATAAAAGGAATACAAATTGGAAAAGAAGAAGTAAAACTGTCACTGTTTGCTGATGACATGATACTATATATAGAAAATCCTAAACATGCCACCCAGAAACTGCTAGAACTAATCAATGAATTTGGTAAGGTTGCAGGATACAAAATTAATGCACAGAAATCTCTGGCATTCCTATACACCAACAATGAAAAATCAGAAAGAGAAATTAAGGAAACACTCCCATTTACCATTGCAACAAAAAGAATAAAATACCTAGGAATAAACCTGCCTAAGGAAGCAAAAGACTTGTACTCAGAAAGCTATAAAACACAGATGAAAGAAATCAAAGATGACATGAAAAGATGGAAAAATACACCATGTTCTTGGATTGGAAGAATCAATATTGTGAAAATGACTATACTACCCAAAGCAATCTACAGATTCATTGCAATCCCTATTAAACTACCAGTGGCATTCTTCACAGAATCAGAACAAAAAATTTTACAATTCGTATGGAAACACAAAAGACCCCGAATAGCCAAAGCAATCTTGAGAAAGAAAAATGGAGTTGGAGGAATCAGGCTCCCCTACTTCAAATTATACTACAAAGCTACAGTAATCAAGACAGTATGGTACTGGCACAAAAACAGAAATATAGATCAATGGTACAGGATAGAATACCCAGAGATAAACCCACACACATGTGGGCACCCAATTTATGACAAAGGAGGCAAGAACATACAATGGAGAAAAGACAGCCTCTTCAATAAGTGGTGCTGGGAAAACTGGACAGCTACATGTAAAGGAATGAAATTAGAACATTATCCAACACAATACACAAAAATAAAGTCACAATGGATTAAAGACCTAAATGTAAGGCCAGACACTATAAAACTCTTAGAGGAAAACATAGGAAAAACATTCTTTGACATAAACCACAGCAAGATCTTTTTTGGCCCACCTCCTAGAGTAATGGAAATAAAAACAAAAATTAAAAAGTGGGATTTAATTAAACTTAAAAGCTTTTGCACAGCAAAGGAAACCATAAGCAGGACAAAAAGACAACCCTCAGAATGGGAGAAAATATTTGCAAATGAAACAACAGACAAAGGATTAATCTCCAAAATATACAAGCAGCTCATGTAGCTCAATATCAAAAAAACAAACAACCCAATCTAAAAATGGGCAGAAGACCTAAACAGACATTTCTCCAAAGAAGATATACAAATGGCCAATAAACACATGAAAGGATGCTCAACATCACTAACCATTAGAGAAATGCAAGTCAAAACTACAATGAGGTATCACCTCACACCAGTCAGAGTAGCCAATCATTTTTTATATTGAGAAATACAGAGAAAAGTTGATGCATTTAGAAGGAAGTGATTGAAAAGCAAACCTGTAGCCGAGTGTGTTCTCAGAGAACAAAGCCAGGCAGAACCCGTCCCCAGCGCCCCTCGTGGGCATGTGCGGTCCTGCCCTAGGTCCCACTCCTCCCCAGAGGGCTGCGCACTTGACTCCTCAGGAGGGGGGTCGGGGGAGAGGGCATTGGAGCCTTTCCCTGTGCTGTGGGGCCCAGGTGCCCAGCCTGGCCCAGTGAGGGTGGCACATGATTGAGTTGTGAGTGATTGATTGCTTTTTACTCACACCATCTCGGAGAGTTTCCTGAAAGTGATATTTTGTGTTATCACTGCTTTCAAGAAAGGCCACTTTGATGAGAAAATAAAAAGGGCAGCCCTGAGAGGACTCGTGCAGGCCCAGCAAAGCGAGTGCAGCTCAGCCCGGCGGGCTTGCCTCCTGCCTCTCCCACCCCCGGGCCAGACCCCAGCTCCCAGCATTGGGGGCGGGGCAGCAGGTCTGGGCTCCACCTGGGGCAGCTTGGGGACTCTGGCGAAGGCAGGACTTTGTGGTGGACTCAGATCTCAGTCCCTTCACTCATCTCTGGGGACCTGGGCAAGTCCAGTCTTCATTCTCAACCTCAGGTGGCCCATCTGCACGACGGAGATGATAAGGCTGGCCTCACAGGGCTGTGGTGAAGATGAGACATGCGCCCTAGATGTAGGCGCTCACACTGCGCCCAGCAGAACAGGTGCTCCTCACAGCCAGCGCCCTTCCTCTTCCGGTCCCGACGTGTTGGGAACGGCATGAACAATGCATGACCGCCCGCGGGCCTTCTGTGCCCTCACCATGGTCTCAAAGCTCTTCGGACCCCCTCCCACCTCACTCGCTCCCGGTCTCTGGAGCTCCAGCCTCCATGGCCTCATTCAGTTACTCAGATGCCCTCAGCAGTTTCCCATTTCAGGGCCTTTGCCCTTGTTCCCTCTGCCTGAAGCACCACGCCCACCCCACCCCCACCTTTCCCTTCTGATCTTAATTTAAATCTCACCTCCTCCTTATCTGACTATGCGCCCATTGACCCTGTTCATTTTCCCTATTGCACATGTCATGGGCCTATGAGTATAGATGGTGAATTCTTTGTCTACTGACTGTCACTAGACTGGGAGGGTAAGAACCACAACTGTTTTGTTCCCCACTGTAGGTCTAACACCTATCACAAGGCATGGCACATTATAGCTGTTCAATACTTTTTTTAAAAAAATGAATAAGAAATCACAAACTGAGACTCTGATGTCAAATCTCACTAGGATTTACTGGCAGGTGGTCTGAACTCTTTGTGCCTCAGTTTTCCTTGTCTGTGAAACTGGTAAATAAAAACAGTACCCAGCTCATTGGGTTGTTAGGAGGATTTCATGAGATAATACTTGTCAGGTACTTGTCTGGTACTCAGGAAGGACACTATAAATTCTGGTTTCCATTATCATGATTAGGTGAACTCTTGACAGGGGAGGGCTGAGTGCACAGCACCCCAAATTAGCAAAGGTTCCAGGGACACTGTGATCCCAGGACATCATGAGGACCTTGTCCTGTCCCATCACTCTTGGGGCTTGGAGCTGGGGGGCGAGGAGGAGTCTTTTGCTATGGGCTAGGGATTCAGGGATTGAACACACAGGACACCCAGCCTCAAGGAGAGCACATTCTAGTGAATGTGAATGTATAAATCTGCTGGGGCTTCCCCAACAAAATCTCACAGACTGGGTGCCTTAAACAATAGGAATTAATTTTCTCTCAGTTCTGGGGTCTGGGAAGTCCAAGATCAAGGTGCCATCCCATTCTGTTTCTGCTGAGGGCTCTCTTCCTGACTTGCAGACGGCCACCTTCTCACTGTGTCCTCACATGGCCTTTCCTTGGTGTGTATGTATGGGGGAGGGGCTCTGTAGTGTCTCTTCGTAATCCTATCAAGAGCCCCACCCCCATGAACTCATCTAACCCTAATTACGTCCCAAAGGCCCCGTCTCCAAATACTATCACATTAGAGGTTAGGGTTTTAACACACAAATTTTGAGGGGACACAAACATTTCGTACACGACAGTGAATATTTACTGACTTGGGTTTTATACTCTAACAAGTCACCCCTCCCTTACTGAGGGGTTCATTGGGATGGAGCCAATGGTATTGGCCATGTACCAATCCCATCAACCAATGGGACTGTTTGTTGATGATGTCATTCTCTGAGAGCTCCTCTGTTGGACTAGGGGTGAGGTTCAGGATACCCTGCTCCTCTGATGTGGAGACTAGTTTTCTAGTTTTGTCATTTGCCTTCTGATATTCATCTTCCAGACACACCCAAAAGAAAACGAATTTGAAACAGCACTTATAACCCCCACAGAGTGGGCATGGGTATGTGTTGTGGGGTGGGTGGGATGTCTCTGTGTCACCCCAAAACCTCACTTAAGGATTGCTGGCTTGGTTTCTTAGTGAGTTCCAGCTAAGCAACCAGAACATAAACTTTGCATTTTATCTCCATTTCATCTCACCACCCCCTCTCACACCCAGACCTAATCACTTACAGCAATATTAGAACCAACATGGTACTTATCATAATATCCTGGGAGAATAGGGTTCCGGTAAGTACAATGACAGCTAGTTACAGAGACTGAAGGCTCCAGGGAGCATTAATCACGGTGTCTGAGTGCATTTGTGGGAGCACATTGTAAACTAATTGCCATGTGCAAAACTCACTCTATTATTACCTTTAATACACAATTTTACATACAACTTCTTTTTTGTTGCTTTCACACCCCTGCAGACACACTCTAAGGTATGTCTCAGCCTTAAAACTCTTAGCTATAAAAACAAAACCGGAAAGCAAGAGAAATACTTTTGATGAGTGATAAATGTATCTGCCTAATAGAGCCCTTAGATCATAGAAGACGTTCAATAGCTATTTTTTGATTAAATAAATGAATATGTAAAATATAAGTATTTTTTTAATCCCAGCTTGATTTACTGCTAATTTGTCTGCTAACCTAGGGCAAGACATTGCCCTCTTTGAACATAAAGTAAACTAACAATAGAAGAAGGGGAAAAAAAACACTATACTAAGGGATATGACATTACTACCCCAGAGGATTTCTTGCAAGAAAACTTCATTTTGTTGAGATACTTTCCTTCTATTCCTAGTTTTTTGAGAGTTTTTATCATGAAAGAATTTTGAATTTTGTCAAACACTTCTTCTGCATCTATTGAGACAATCATGTGATTTTTATCTTTCATTCTGTTAATGTGATGTGTCACATTAATTGATTTCTGTATCTTGAACCATCATTCATTTCAGTGTGCTGTTGGATTTGGTTTGCTAGTATTTTGTTGAGGATTTTTGTGTCTAGATTCATTGGGGATATTGACCTGTTGTATTCTTTTCTTGTGGTGTCTCTGTCTGGCTATGATATCAGGATAATGCTGGCCTTATAAAATGAATTTGGAAGTGTTCTCTGCTCTTCAATTTTTTGGAAGTTTCTGAGGAAGACTGGCCTTCTTTTTTTAAATGTTTGGTAGAATTCACCAGTGAAGTCATCTGGTCCTGGGCTTTCAATTCAATTTCTATACTAGTTATATGTCTGGTCAGACTTTGTATTTCTTCATGATTTAGTCTTGGTAGATTTTATGTTTCTAGGAATTTGTCCATTTCTTTTAGGTTATCCAGTTTGTTGGCATATAATTGTTCATAGTAGTCTCTTGTGACCCTTTTTATTTCTGTTGTATTATTTGTGATGTCTCTTCTTTCATTTCTAATGTTATTTATTTCAGTCTTCTCTCTTTTTGTCTTCGTTAATCTGGCTAAAGCTTTGTAAATATTGTTAATCTATAAAATAAAAACTCAGTTTTATTGTTGTTTTGTTTGGTTTAATTCTTTTCTAGTCTTTGTTATTTCCTTCCTTCTGCCAACTTTGGGCTTAGTTTGTTCTTCTTTTTTTTAGTTCCTCCAGGTGTAAAGTACACCTGAATGTATATTCTGCTGCTGTTGGGTCAAATGTTCTATATATGTCTGTTAGGTCTATTTGGTCTATAATGTTATTCAAGTCCTGTGTTTCCTTACTAATCTTCTGTTTGGATGTTCTATCCATTATTGAAAGTGAGGTATTGAGGTTTCCTACTATTATCCTATTGCTATCTATTTCTCCCTTGTACTCCATATTATTTTATTTATATCTCTATTCCAGGCATTATCACCCTCTGCCTTGTATTATAGTCAGCTGTGTTCATTCACTCAACAAATACTACAGAAGGACCCCCATGAGCCAAACACTGTTGTGAGTACTGGAAATCCTTCAAAGTACAATATAAATAAGATTTTCTGCCCTCAAGGAATTTTCGCTTGAACAGGGGAGTTTGACAATAAGTGTTATAAATTGACAATAAGTGTCATAAATATACAAATGATACAGTATGTTGGAAGGTGATAAGTGCTATGGACAAAAAGAAAAAATAACGCCAAGGAAGTATGTGTGTGTGTTGGTGAGAATGGGTTGGTTGCAGTAATAAGTAAGGTAGTTAGGGTAGGCTTCAGTGAGAAGGTGACGTTCAAACTAAGACCCAAAGCAAGCAAAGGAGTGAGCTGAGGAAGCCAAGGGGATACCTGGGAGAGAGCAATGCAGACAGAAGAACAGCAGGAGCAAAGGCCTGAAGAGAGACAGGCCCCCTCACCCTGCACGTTCAGGGACTCACAGCATCTTGTCCCTCATCCTCTGCTATGTGCCCATGACACCATCACTGCCAGCCTTCACTATTTCTCACTGAACCTAATACAGCAACATCCTAAGAGACAAATCTTTTCCCTCTATTAAGTCTTCATTATACCAAACTGTGTGACATATACTTTTTCTTCCCTTGACTTTTGCAGTAGAGCCCTCTCTGGTTCTCCAACTCCTCCTGCCTTTGTCCTCCTCTTCCCTCTCACATGCTGAGAGCCCCTCAAGTGCTAGCTTTGGCCTTCTCCTTTACCACATTATCTCCTTAAGTATTATCTTTCCTTTTTATGGCTTTGGTATGATTTAAAATCTACTTCTTGACCCCTGTCCTCTAAATCCTAGGTTCATCCTTGAGTGGATATCCTACAGGCCTTTCAAAACTGAAGTGTCAAAATACAACAGCCCTCCCCCACCGCCCAGATTCTGCAGTGTTTCCTATGTTTTCTGTCCTGATTACAGCCTCCATCTCTTCATTCAAATTGAGAACCTTGGAATTCCCTGTGGTTGCTTCCTCTCTTCCTCACCTTTTACTTCCAATCACTGACCGATTCTTGTCCCTTTTCTCCTCTCATTTCTGTAGTCACTGCCCCAGTGTAGGTGGGAACAATTGCTTGTGTGTTCTAGTTGATTGGCTCACAGCCTCCAGTCTCTCCTCTTTCAACTTGGCCCACAAACTCTAGACAGCTTTGATTATGCTCCGCTTACACTCTTGAACAAATATCAATGATATTTGGCCCGTATCCCAGTGGGTCAAGGCCTTTTTGGACACTGACGCTTGTCGTATGATCTGCACTCCCTCCCAGCTTCTTTGAAGTACAAAAGCGATCAGCATCACCATTGTTTTCTGGTTTTCATCCAGGTTGATGGTAAGACATGGCTGGCTCTCTCAAGACATGGTTCATCCCATAATGGCATCCCCATGATGCTGCAGATGACACTTCTCACATAAGTGACAGAATCCCAGCCACCCTTCAGTGCCTTAGTACAATCAATTTGGTCCAGGTCAAGCATGCACTGAGTAAAAACAGCCTGCCTTCTTTCCTGAGCTGAGTTATGAACTGGGAGCATTGATGATCCACTTATTTTATTCCTGGAAGGCTGATATCTAGAGAGGAAGAATCTAACATCAATAACTAGGGACACGTTCAGTGTGATCTCTTATCTTACTGGCCTTTCTCTCTTTTGCCACCTAAAAAAAGAAACACTGATGGGCCCTTGTGGACAGTTGTCATTGGCCTCAGTCTCCCCATCACCTTTCATAACTGGACTCCACGATCCTCTCCATTTTGAAGGGGAAAACCAGGAGATGTATTCTATGCTTTAGCTTACTGTGATCCGGACGGAAAAAATATGGAGATGGTAAGATCATTAGGATTTAGAACACTAAGACTTGTCAGAAATTGACTCACTTATCATAATGCTTTGCAATTTAGAAAGGTTCAAAGAAATGAAATCTGGAGCCAGTCCAAGCCCTGCTGGGTGCTTCCAATTTCCTGGCCCCCCTGTTCTTTCCAGCGGCATATGCTGAGTACGCCCTGGGTCTGGGGCCCTGTCCTAAGCATTGTATGAAAGCTTCAGGTTATTAGATGTGACAAAATGCTCTCCTGAATCCCTGGGCTGCAGCTAGTTGGATAAAACTCCTCTAAACCTAACTCCTAAATGAGATGAGAGCCTTGCTGCCCTTACTGGGATTAAAACACACAGATTAGCTAGAGAGATTTCTGAAGAAGGGAGGAAATTATCAGTCCTAAATTGGACCTCTTTGCATCTTAAAAAAAAAATCAGAGATAGCCCCTTTGAAAAACTCAGTCCTTCTAGATTGTTATCGCCCATGTCTATTGCTGTTACTGAGGCACAATGAAAGGTTTCAGATGCCTCGAATTCCAGGAATTTGGTCTCTTGCCAGAGCTGCAGAGTGATATGAATAATTTCTGGGCTCTGATACTCAGGATGGATGTATTTCTGGGATTTTTTTTTTTTGGCAGAAATACCACTGGAGTCTCTCTCTTAGAGAAGTCGGTGATTTCACGCTTTGAGGCAGGCTCGGAGCCTCCTTTCAGGGTAAGTCAGAGCAGAGCAGAGATCTCCACTTCAGGCAACTCTCTCCATTTTTTAAAGTCTTGTTGTAAGAAAGCTATGCCAACATCCAGGGGCAAAGATTTGTGAAAGATAAGCCAGCGGTGCACGACACTTTGTTTCCCCTGATTTTAATGTACTTAGAATAACGGAGCAAGTGTGAATCTTAGTCTGTAACCTTGGATGTGCAAGAAGTATAACTTACTTTATTTTCCAAAACTCGAGTTCAATTCTATTTTGAGCACCCACCATAATATCAGTCACTGCAGGGGTTCCCCCACCCACATGGTGCCAGAGTTCGGGGGCCCATTGGTGGGAAGCCATCACCAAGGCCCCTTCACGCCTGAGGCTGTCTCGTACACAAGACTCTGCACCAGGTGGCACGTCAGCCTGGAGCTCCACGCAGCCACTTTTCTCACGTTCCTGGGGAACCACTGCTCCCCCGGAAGCCCCTCCGGGAAGCTGGGCTGCGTGCCCACTAGGACCCTCAGCCCTCTCTTCCTGCCCCTCCCTTGTGGTTCTTTTGCTCTTCTTACTCTTCCCGCAGCCCAAGGAGGCTCTCCTTCGGTTCTGGGGGAAATCCTCCTCCCTTTATTCTTCCTCCACGCCACTCTGGCCCCACTAGGACCCACCCTGCTCCGGGTCTCCGCATGCCTTACTGCTCTTTGAACACCCCAAGCACACGTGCACCTCAGGGCCTTTGCATTTGCCGTCATCACCCCCAGGAGTGACCTTCTTTTCTGAAATCCACGTGGTTCGATCCAGTGTCACCCACTTCTCCGAGAGGCCTCTCTGACCATGAAAATACACTCTCCCACCCCCAGACCCAAATTTCCTTATTCCTTCACCCTGCTTTATTTATCTCCATAGCAATTCGCATTATCTGACACACGATATATTTATTTGGCTATTTATTTATTATCTGCCTACCCATTCGAATATGAGCTCCACAATGGCAAGACCTTTCTCTCTTATATTCCATCAGCCTAGAACAGCACTGGGCACACGGCATATAGTCAATAACTATTTGAAGAACGAAGGAATGAATGGCTTGGGGGGAGTGCTTAGCCAGTGACAGACACTGCACTAGTCACACATTCATTCAACAGGGTGACAGAGCCAAGAGCGGGCGAGAGGCTGCCCTGAGTTTGGCTGGGTGACTGAGGCTCGGCAATCAAGGAGGCCAGGGGCAGTGGGGAGTGTGTGTTGGGAGCCCTGTGACCTCCAGGTGAGGCTGTGATATTGGCTGAGGCTTGGAGACCAAGCAGGCGAGGGTGAATGAGGGCCGCCCGGAGGACTGTGGGTGCAGCGTGCAGGCCAACCCCCTGCACCCAGCTAGTGCTGGACAGTCGTCCAGTGCACGCTCACGGTGACAAGTGTGGGAGTGGATCACAGAGAACTTTGTAAAGGATGCCTTCTAAGGAAGTCCCATCCACACACGCGTGCCTGGCACTGTTTGGGTGGTGGGGACCCAGCAGGAAAAGAAACAGATAAAAGCTCTGCTCTCAGGGGACTTCCATCCTAGTGGAAGGAGACAGGCAACGTGCAAGCTCAACAAGGAGTGAGTTAGGGAGCGAAGGCCAAGGAGAACAAATATAGCACGGAAGGTACTAGAAAGTACTTGGGTGGGGGGGATAGGCAATGCTCACTAGACACTGCTGGGGGAGGGAAAAGCACCAGTGAGCCACAGGGGTTGCAGGCGAGGCCGTATGGCGGGGCCTGGTGTGTGCAGGGAGTTGGGCGTGGCCAGCCTGGAACGTGTGAAAGCATCAGCAGCAGAGATCACTGTAGCTTATTATGGGCCCGACACTACTCTGGGCACTGGGGCTATGTTAGCTAGTGAGTAAAATAAGCAAGAACCCTTAACTCTAGTGGAGCCTGGCTTTCAGATAATAAACCACTAACGTAATAGACGATTACATAGGCTGTTAGAAAGTGATAAGTGCTATGAAGAAAGAAGGACCAGGTGAGGGCGTCAGAAATTCGTGGTGGTCAGGGTGTGCATGTTGGGGGGAGTCGGAGTCATTGGCATAAGGAGGTGGAGTCAAAGCCACAAGGCCGATGGCTCACGTGTAGGTAGCAAGGGCTGAGTCCTGGGCACTCAAACCTGGGTGACCAGCGGCAAGTGCAGCTGCTAGAAAGATGAGGACCCAGAATTTCCACTGGAAGTCACTGCAGTTTTGTCCAAAGTGGACAAGCCAGATGGGCTTGCTATTGAGTGGGAACAAGAAGAGAGAAATGGAGACGGCAGGATCAACCCCTCTCTCCCTTTCCTGTCAAGGGAAGGAGAAAAATGGGGTGATAGTTGGTAGGGCAAGGAGATTGAGACAAGCGTTTTTGTTTTTTTTTTTAATAGATCTTTATTGGAGTATAATTGCTTCACAATACTGTGAGACAAGTGTTTTTTATTTTCCCCAATGAGAGAAATAAGAACACATTTGTGTGCTGATGGGAATGATCCAGAATATGTATGGATGGTGCAGGAGAGAGAGGGGAGAGGTGCTACACGGCAGGCAGCCTTGGGTAGGCAAGAAGCGATAGGATCCAGTGCACATGTGAAGGGCTGACCCCAGGGAGGAACCGGGGACCCAAAGGAAGCCCGAATGGGTGGGTCCATATGTAGGCGAGTGTGTGCATGTGTGCTGGGATCTGGTGGAGCCTCTTTTGAGGGTTTCCATTTTCTTGATGACTCAGGAAGCAAGATCCTCATCTGAGAATGGACATTGGGAAGAGGCGTTGGAGATTTTCAGAGAAAAGAGGAAGCGTGAAATGGTCTTGGAGAGTGGGAGATGAGGGACAGCTGCCAGGAAGCACCAAGAACTTAGTTGTGGTTTGTGGTCATGGATCTGAAGTCGGACCACTTAGCAGAGTGGTGTGGTTTGTCCCCAGCCACATTTTCACATGCGTGCATGCAGGGGGTGGGTGGAAAGTCAGTTTGAATCAGGGGTGTACTTTTGCCAAGAAAGAACAGCAACAACAAAAGAGAGAGCTGGGGGTATATAGAGGAAGTGGTTATAACTGACCATGGAATTTAAGCCAGATATGAAGGAAAATGAGGCATGGAAGGGTCAGGGACAGTGCAAATGTGTTAGGATCAATGGATTGAAAGTCCTAAGTTAAAGCTGGAGTATAGTGCAAATAAATTGGAAAGACTGGAGGGAGGATGTTTGAAATAGAGATCCTGGAGGGGTTCCAGGTATTACTAACAAAATCAAGGGTACGACCGTGGCAGTGAGTGGCCGAAATATGGTAGAAGACAAGACCATTAAAAGGTAGGTCAAGGAAATGAGAAACCAGTAGGCTGGGCAGATTATTTATGATCTTCAAATCCCAAGAATTATGAAAAGCGTTGTGCTGGGGAGAATGGCAATGTGTGCAAGGAGTTGAATTTTATATTTTAAATCTTCTATAAGAATATAAGGTATAGAGAAAAATTGGGGGTCCAAACAGGTCCTTTTGATAGCTTAGTGGAGAGCCTCTGAACTTTGTCTTCTTGAGGGATGTGTAGGATTTATTTTTTTAATTTTTTTGTAATTTATTCAACTGCCAGTAGTTCTTAGATAGTATTTCCAACATTGTACATGGGCTGAACTGGTCTTTGCTGGGAAAAGGTATGTCAAACCTTTGCAGGTGAATATGGCGTCATAACAGGAATATCTTGGCTGTGAGGAACTTGACTCTTTACTATCTTCCTCACTTCCTCTCTGTCTAAGGAAGGAATTGACTGGTAGACCATTGATTATTCCCAGAAATAACCTTAACAAGAAATGTGTGAGATATATCTAGAGCAATAACAACCTTTCTAAAAAAGAGTAAAAGAAAGCCCAAATAAAAGGGAAGCGACTATGTTCCTCAACGGGAAATTTTAATATTGTGAAGATTTTACCTCTCCCCAAATTAAATGTCAACTTCAGTGGAATTTCAATCAAAATATCTAAGAGATTGCTTTGAAGCTCAACAAGTTGATTCTAAAGTTCATCTGGAGAGTAAATATGTGAAAATAGCCAAGAAAATGTTGAAAAAGAATAAGGAGAAAAGACTGGAATTACTGGGTATCAAAGCAAGCTGTTAAGTTAAAGTAAATGAAAGAGAAAAGATACTGGTACAAAGGAGAGACAAATAAATTGATGACAGACCTATGTATAAAGGGAAGGTAGTATTTGATTAAACAAACATTTCAGATTAGTGGGAGAACAGTCTAACAAATAATTGTTAGCTATTTGTTAAGGGAAAAAATTAAGTCCTTAAATTACAGTATACATAAAAATAGATTCTGAATAAAAATCTAAATATTTTTAAAGTAGATACTAGAAGAAAATATAAGAGAACATCTTAATAAAATGGGGGTGAAGAAAAGTTTTTTGCAAAAACAGAACTCTAAGGACAGAAGTCCAGAAAAGATTAACCAACAGATTTGACAGCAAAACTTGAGGAATATTCTGTGCAATAAAAGATAAAAGTGTAAGAACTTCCAGGATAGGCAAAAATGTATTTATTTGTGTTTTTGTTTATTAGTAATTGCATTATCTAAAAGAGGATTTGGGGACACTTACAGCAATGAATAGAGAATAGAATAAAAGATAATACACATGCACACAGATGAATGAAGGTGAAGGGAAAAAATATATATAGGAAGACAAAGTCAATGAACAAAATATATTCCATAATACCCTAAACAATTTTTTTAAACGAATAGCATATTTTTCTTTGAGTTTCCTAGAAGCCAGAAAAAAGAGGAAAACAGCATTCATTGGTCACTTCATAGTGTCCATAAGATAACAATTAAGATGTTTAAGACACATACAGATTTCTGATACTGACACTAGAAAGAAATATGTCTAGTAGGTCCCTTCTACCTTTGGAAATAAAAAGAGCAATAAATTAATCTAATACAAAGTGACAAATTATTTGTCAAATTTAATGTAGCCATGTACGGGGACAGATGGTTATTAGACTTCTGGTGATCATTTCATAATGTATGCAAGTGTCAAATCATTATGTAGTACACCTGAAACTAACATAATATTGTACATCAACTATATTCCTAAAAAAAATGTAATGTAGCCACATAATGTCAAACAAGCGTTGTAGCTGTAGTGTTGATACTTCCCAGATATTGGCAGGCCTTCACCTCTTGTATCTACCAGGCCACTTTACTGGCTTTGACAAGAAATCCAACCGCACCAAGCATTTAATGATTTTTGTAGATACTGAGATTTGATGGGTCACTGGGAAAGGTCACACAGTCAAGGTCTTGCCACTTCGTTGCCCACTGTCCCCACCCCCTCCTCCTACTCTTTCTTGGCCCCTTCATCCCCTCTCCCAGCCAACTCCACCCATGCTCAAGTCTTCTTCCATCGGCAGCTGTTTCCCTTCCTCTGGTCCTGGCACCAGCCAGTGGGCACCCTACCCTTGGAGCCAGCCATTTACCCAAAGTGGGGTGGTGTAGCATTTCCCCATGAAAATCTGGCCGCTCTCCATCTTGTACACTAGGATCGGGAAGCCAGTCGCTCCTTCCTCACTCCCTCCATCTCCCATCTGGCGAGGGAATTGCTGACCATGTCAGGGAAGTCCCTTCCTCTCCTTCCAGGCTGGCCGATGCAGTTTGGGGTCTACGTGACAGAGGGTTCATCAGCCTAAGCATCTCCTTATAGTTAGCTCTCAGCTCCAGCACTGGTTTTATAAATAAATTTCTTCTTTTAATTATGAACCTGCACAGTGGAAGGAAATGATTAAGCGACGAGAAATCTGAAATCACTTCTGATCTGGGCGAAGTAAACAAGTGCCTATTTCCAAGACTGTTCTGCAAATAGAACACAGACATGACATAAAGGACACTCGTCAGATCCCCCCCTCCCCTGCGCTGTTGTTGTCCTTGATGTCTGAAGATAATTTCTTTTTTCGTTCTTTGCTTTAGTTACGAGGATCCTGACAAGTGCCTGCTTCTCTATGGTGATGATCAGGTAGGTGTGTGGAGGGCAGGAGAGGGCAGGAGGGGGCAGTCGGCACTGATTCAGGCGCCAGAAGACCATCTGCCATCCTTTCAGGGAGAAGCAAGGGGGAGGGAAGCGGGTGGGAGCATCTGTGTCTTGAAGCCGAGGTGCGAGAAGAGGAAAGAGAAGAGGAAATAGTGCATTATGGCAAATATATAAAATACTGAGAAGTAACACGTACGGAGTGCTGGCCTCTGCCCGGTGCCGTGCCCGGTGCCTTCAATCCTGACACCACTGCCACCAGGCGATGTTCTTACTGCCCTCTGTGAGAACGGAGACAGTGAGGCAAAGAGCAGTCATGCCATTTCCCCAGTTTACATGCTGCTGGGAGGTGACAGAGCTGGGATTTGAACCCAAGCAGTCTGATCTGAACCTGCATTTAACCACTGTGCTTTACTGGTTTTTAAGTAAAACGAAAGGGATGTTCCAGGTAAATGTGTGAAGAAATGGGGCTGGGAATGAAGGAATCACTCGGAAAGCTTTAAAGTGGGAGCACAGGGGGAAACGCACGTTTGGTTTGCCTCCCATTGGGCAGGGAAGGCTCCTGTTAATCAGGGCCAAGAGGAAAGGGGCCAGGAGGGAGGAATCCTTCTCTGGATTTTGCTTCACAATTAGAAATAAGGTTTAAATGCAAATTCTGGTGGAAGAGGAGACAGAGTGATGTAAACACAACTGAAGGTGATGGTGTGATGTCCTAGAATCTTTTTGAAGAGCACATTGGAACAGGACAAAGACAAACCTTCAGGAGGGCGCCAGATCCTTGGATCAGAGAGTGGGACAGAGGAAGAAGGAAGAGGGATCGTGGCAGACACTGAAATCCACTGGTCCCAATTTCTAATTTTGCTCGGGTGTCACCCTTCTATTTTCCCTAGAGCCCTTTAAGGCAGATTTTTTAATTTGAGGAGCAGAGGGAGGGCAGATGGGCACTCCTACAGAGACCTACAGACCAGAGCCCTGCACGGAGGGAGCAGGGAATCTGCGCTCACTGCCCAACTCCAGGGGGCGCCACTCACACAGACTGCGACATGAATGGTGTCCCTGGATGTGTGTTGCGCAGCGTCCAGGCCTGGAATTCGCCCCCCCAGTGGACGCTGGCACCGGGGTGGGATGGGAGAGGGAATCCCACCCCCATCCGCGCAGGGTCATTCGTGCCCCTGTGGTCTCCAGCCCCAGGCGACTGTTCAATCCGGCTCCCGGGCTCTGTCTGTCCCCCGCGCTCTAGTCCTGGGCGCCGTCCAGCCTGGTGACTGGCAGCGGTCCAGCAGAAGCCAGGGGGGCGAAGCCAGGGCCCATCCAGGCGACACTGCCTGCTCATTATAATGCAAGTTCATTGGCAAAAAATGCAAATGATTCATTTCACTTCATCCTTCTGACAGACTGTGCTGGTAGCAATAACTGGCTGCTCCCTGCACCTGTCATCGCTGCCGCACTGCTCACTTTGCGTAGAAGGCCTGCCACACTTCAGGTGTATATATAGCTACCGTCGTGAAAGCCGCCTGGGGGAAACCCGATCATTCACTGCCCCCTAGTGGACCGGACGTGAATGAGCCCCGCACACCGTGTTCCTTTGATTGAGGTTCTAAGCAAATCAGAGTTGGCGTTTTTGTTTCAGGAAGAGTTTGCGGGGTCTGCTGCTTTCATCGCTTTTGCTCGTGGCTGTGGTTCTTAATTAACAGCACTTTAATATGATAAAATGTCAATCACGGGTCGCTCTTTTGTGGAGCTAGATTTGAATGTTAAAAAGTCTCGACATTTTCAAACGGTATTGAGTCTTCATTTGATGCTCATTTTAAAAATCAAATTTTCTTTAGGCTGAAAAAAGGTTTACAGTGAAGGTAGCGTTCAAGAGCTCATGTTGCCATCTAGCAAAGTTATGAGTTGTGCCTGAGAGAGAAGTAAGTTTATTTATGAAGTAGAAGCACTGGCTCTGCCTGTTTTATCACCTAAGGTCACCTAACCACTCTTTGGCAGCTTTCAAGGCCTTCACAATTTGCATATTTCTTTTTTTTTTTTTTAACATCTTTATTGGAGTATAATTACTTTACAATGGTGTGTTAGTTTCTGCTTTATAACAAAGTGAATCAGTTATACATATACATATGTTCCCATATCTCTTCCCTCTTGCATCTCCCTCCCTCCCACCCTCCCTATCCCACCCCTCTAGGTGGTCACAAAGCACCGAGCTGATCTCCCTGTGCTATGCGGCTGCTTCCCACTAGCTATCTATTTTACATTTGGTTGTGTATATATGTCAGTGCCACTCTCTCACCCTGTCACATTTTACCCCTCCCCCTCCCCATATCCTCAAGTCCATATTTCTTGATGGGCACGTATCCCTGGAATCGGGGACACGCTCAGCATAAGGGAAGCTACACTGACGACCTGCTGACAAAGACAAGGGAAACTTGATTCATCATCGTTGTACCAAAAAAGGCTGTCTCGATGAGTGACTATCCTTGGGCTTCTTTCTTTATTGCATCCGGCCCAGGATTACACACTTAAAGATCATTTGATAATAATACTCATCAGTGTTGCATTCAGCATACTAAGAAATCTGTTTCTTTTTTTTAATTTTTAAAAATTGAAGTATAGTTGATTTACAATGTTGTACCAATCTCTGCTGTACAGCAAAGTGACTCAGTTATATACACATATAGGCATTCTTTTTTCATATTCTTTTCCATGATGGTTTATCACAGGATATTGAATATAGTTCCCTGTGCTATACAGTAGGACCTTGTTGTTTATCCATCCTGTGTATAATAGTTTACATCTGCTGATCCCAAACTCCCAGTCACTCCTTTCCATTCTCCACTTCAAACCCCTTGGCAACCACATGTCTGTTCTCCATGTCCATGAGTCTGAAGAAACCTGTTTCTTAAGAAGGTTAATAATCTACTTTTATACCCTTTCTAAGCTATTTGCGCATTGCAAGAACCTGAACGGATTTGTAACTATTTCAGGGTTAAGTGACATCACTGTTCTGGTCTTTTGGCATATCTACCACTAGAATATTGTAGATACAAAATAACTCCCTTTCCATAGCCTGGACTCTTGCCACAAAGACCTCAATTAATAAGGTCTAGGCCAATCATGTCCAAAGCATCCCTTGTATGTATGGATTAGCTTTTAACCTATGCATCTAGAATGATGCTAGTTATGTGCCATTCTTGGGAGAACTGAAAAAAAAAAAAAAAAAGTCCCTCGAATTATTTTCTGTGCTTAGTGGTACAGATGAGGAAACTGGGCAGAGATGGTTACATAAGAAGTGGTATCTGGGTGAGATTAGCATGGGGGTAGTGCTATATTTCCCCTAGGACAGCCCTGTTCATTTAATTCACTTATTTCGGGCTGACTATAGGGTAGACAGAGTCCTGATGATAGGAAACTTCTAAGAGAGAAAAATGTTGGTGAGAGAGCTTTGGTGTATCAGCATAGAGCAGAACTCAAATTTTTCCACGTCTGTGTAGATCAGAAACCGCAGTAAGTGAAGTGCTTCGGAGTTCTTCCTAAGCAAACTGTAGTTTTCCCCCAGAATGTCACAGGAAGTGCTGCTGGTGATTCATCAGGTTAAACTTTTCCTCCTTAGTCAGAAAAAAACGAAGCTGCTGTCCACTGTGAAGGCCCAGTGGGTTCTGGGCCCTGGGGATGGGGTGGGGTGCAGGGGGAGCGGGAAGCAGGCTTGTTTACTGACCGGTCAGAACATTCCAGCCGTGAGACTTGAATGGCTGCTGAAGAACATAGTGAAAACCTCAACCCATGGAAATTTTCAATCCAATAATAAAAATTAAATAGGCGTGGGGTATAACTTATCAGAGAGAAATAGGTCAGTAGAGCTGCCTTCCTGTAGGTCCTCATACCAGCCCAATGAAGGCTGCCTATTTTTTAAAGTTGGGAAAGACGCCCATTTTGCCTGACCTAGTTTAAATCAGTCAGTCAACATGTCTCATGGACCCAGAAGCCCCAGAACTGAGTGGTCATCTGGTCTACCCCTGGCCTCCTCAGCCAATATCTTTGAGGTATCATCTCTAAGGAGGTGCTGGAGTAGGACTGAATTAGGTGCTAGAGGCAAGGAGAAGGGAAAACAAATTGGGGTCGTAGGCAAAGCTAAGAATATTCTTTCAGCCACGTTGGGAATTTGACAACCTAACTAGAAGAACCAAGGCAAAATACATGGGAAATGATTTAAAAGTACACATAAAGAAGGCACGTAGAACACAACCAATATTTCTGCTTTCTGACCTTATCCTGGTGCTTCCTCCTATTAAGATCACTCGCCTCCCTGCACGTGGGAGGTGGGCGAAGTGGTACAGCAGGCGGAGGTGCACAGAGAGAGCCCCCGTCCCGACCTGGCCATCATTCAGCAGAGAAGCTGGCTTTCCATGAGGCTGCACGCACGCCATGCTGCAGAATCCTCTCCAGCTGGTCTCCGGCCAAGCTGCCTCATTGGTGATACTGAGCAGGTTTTATGTAAGAGTTTCAAAGCTGCTGCTGTTGCTGCTGCAGCAGCAACTATAACCTGGCCTTTCATGTCTCAGTCTAGACAGATGCAGGGTTGAATAAAGGCTTCCTCCAAGCCCCGTGTCACGTTGGCCATCTGGAACGTAGCCGACCACTCATTTAGCAAATTGCTCTGTTTAAATGCAGCTGCTGTGTCTCAGTGTTTTCTGCTACCAAGACAGATCGCATGATTCCTCTGCCTTCATTTATCTAAGCCGTTCCTCTCAATCTGCCTGGGAACTTAAAAAGCCTGTTAATGCATGACAAGGCACTTGACCTGCATGATTTCAAGCCCGGAAGGAGCATTCGTCTTGTGCTGGGCCGTCCTTTCCTCAAAAGCAAGGGCACCTTGCCTGTGCTCCCTGTCTTAATGAAAGCCTCCTTTATTAAGAATCCCATTAAGCTCCACCGTGCCCAGCTATCCAACACTGTAAATATTACCCTTTAGAAATGCACCCAGAGGCCTGGCGCAGGCAGCTGGCCTGGCAGCAAGTAGGGAGGTGACCTCAGACCTCTGTGGACAGAAAGGTGTTGCTTGACAGCTTGGTGCCTCTCTCCTTTTGGAAAGAGGGATTACAGTCATTAGCAGATAATGTCAACAAAGCCCCTGAGATGGTTTGAATAAGAGTTGGAAGCAAAATGATTTCAGACTAGCAATGAGCGCTCAGGTTTTGTTTTGTTTTCTTTTACGTTGGTTTTCTTTTTTCCAAAGGAAAAGGAAAAAGGGGAACCACCATGGCTAAGCAGTTTATTGTCAGGATGTCACTGGTCACCGCAGCCTGGTCTTGATTATCATCTGCTGTTTATCAAGCAAATAATCCTGCTGTGACCACTGGTTTCACCAACTGCTTAACTCATTTGGGGTCACAGTATCTTTAAGTCTAGAAGTCAGAAGCCAAAAAAGTGAGTGTTTATTAAATAAATATCATGTGCTCCACCCTTAGCTAGGCCCAGTGGAAAAGAAGAAAAAAAAAGTACAGTAAATGATCTTTGCCATTGAATCCTTTAGGAGACAAAAAGAAACAAATACAGAGTATTTAGCACAGGGCAGTTGGGAGGTAAGTGGGCTTTGGAGTCAGATTTCCTGGGTTCAAATCCCAGATGCAGTTTGGGGCAAATTCACCTTCTGAACCTCAGTTTTCTATCTGTAAAACTGGGTGGACATTTATTTATCTATTGGAGTTATTTTTAGTAGAGATTGAATCCATTTTGTACATTGTAAGGATTCAACAAACCCTACGAATGGTAGTTAAAGGATGCACAGTCTTGACTATAAATGCTAGAGGAATTCAGAGGGAATGAAGAACATTTTGGACTGGGAGAAACAAGGCAATCAATGGATTGGCTAGATCCTGAAGGAAATATAAACTCTGGGTAGAGGAAGAGATCTGATATGAGCAAGACATAGAGACAGGGGGCAGATTAGGAGGCAGGGCAGCTGGGGGGACCAGACCGGAGGGGAAGAGCTCCCACTTTGGGGTGTAGGGGTGGAAATGTTGAATGAATGAGGAGCCCCACTGATGGAGAATCTTGAAATCAAGCTAGAGGGTTTTTACCTAATCTAATTGGTAACAGAGAACCATCATGATTTCTTTAGCAGGAAAGTGGCAGAGGGAGAGCCGTGGGTTAGGAAGACTTACCTGGTGCCAGGGAATAGGGTCGTTAACTGGAGAAACCGGGGCTGGGAGACAGGGTCCAGGCCCCGCACTGTTCCAGGCCCGATGGATGAGGGGTTAAGTGGAGGTGGCCCCAGGGTGGATGGGGTGGAATAAGGGTGGTGCTCCTTTCCCCACAAGACAGCCCCATGCCTAGGTAAACACAGGGAGGGAGGAAGGGAGGGAGGGAGGGAGGGAGCGAGGGGGAAGGAAAGTGCAAGAAAACCGTTTTTATGGAGCACCCTTTCCGAGCCGGGCTTCCTCAGCCCTTCTCATTTTATCCAGATCCAACCATAGGTCCTCAAGACGCCAAGAGACTAGCAGGCCCTGGGGCTACGGAGCCTCTCAGAAGGGGAGCTGTGTTCCAGCCCGATGGGCTAATCGGTGTGGCTTATACATGTGGAGAATGTGACATCCTACACATGCAGGGTCGTGTGGGAAACTGCAATCCCAGCTCGGGATTCAGGGTAGAGCTGCAGACACGGGCGCCACTAGCTTAGGGAAGACAGCTCAGCTATGATACTACAGGAGCATGAGAGAAAGAGAGACTGTGTGTTTTGGAAGAAAAGAGCAGAGGACTAAGACCCCAACCTTAGAGGCACGAGGAAGGAGCTGAGAGGGGCAAGGAACCAGAAGACGCCATGGGAGGAGGGGTGTCCAGGAGGAAAGAGCTCATTAGTAGCTGAACATCCAGGGAACTCGGGGAAGATAAGAGACTGAGACAATTGCATTTGATGTATTAGAAATGGAGCCTGTAGCGAGAAAAATGTCAGTGGAGGAACAGGGAGACAAGCCAGATTGCAGGGCTCTGAGGAGGGAACGTGGGGGAAGAAAATGACACATTGACTAGGAGAGATGTGGAAAGAGGGCAAGAGTATACTGTGATTTCTTGAAATAAAATGAGTTTCTAAATGGTACTGTAATCACAGGAAAAAGTGACAGAACCCAGTGACACTAATGTAATTCTCATTAATAGACTATGCACTGGAAAAATATTACAAAAGACACATGATGCAGAATTTTGGGTGTATGTCATAATAAGGTTAAAAGAAACCAAAAAAATAACAACACACTGAGATGCCTTTTGTATCCAGACTGAGCAAGAAAATGACATGACCTACTGTGAACTCCACAGACTGTGAACTCAGCTAAGACCATAGCTCGATCCAGCGCTAATCCACCTGAGCTCAGAGACCACGTGAAATGTAGCAAGCCCAGAGCTTATGCCACTTAAGACTTCTGTTACCTTCGGCATGCCATTCAAGCTCTTTCTGCCTCAGTCTTCTCATCTGTAAAATGGAAATAATAAAATCGCCTACCCCAGAGGATTATTGTGAAGATTTAATGAGATAAGGCATGCAAAGCAGCTCATTAGAGCAGTGCCTGGCACTTACTCAAGGAGATATTTCATCATGGGACACCATCAACAAACTAGCAGTGTTGATTTCATATGAGAGACAGCAAACTCTGCTATTCTACACGGCCTGCTGTTATGCAAGTGTTTTTCTCTGTGTCAAATGCTGTTCCAAGTGCAGGCCACTGGGAGAAATGTCCCGGAGTGATCAAGGTCCTCCAAGTGCATGGTCACATGCAATAAGGAGCTCCCTGTGACCCCGGTCTGAGCATTTGGACAGGGCAGCCTGTCCAAGCTCATGTTCTGCTCAAGGTTATGGCAGCTCCACTTGCTGGATATGAAAGCCCAGCTGTTTGGCGAGAAACAGAGACACCTGAAAACTATCCACTCCCTTTTAAATGGAAAAAGATTGCTTGTTGTTTCTGCCAAGGGAACACAAGCGTTTAGTGTGCAGGAAATAAATGGAATGTGTTGGCTTTTTACTTCTGAAGGGAATTTATTTTTCTTTTCTTTTTTAAACTGTGTTGCAGGGATGTGTGAACATTCTGTTTTTGGCTTCTGTTGGTGAACTATTAAGGTAAATATTGAAGTTTAAGTCTAATTTCTAAATGAAGGGGAATAGCACTTTTTTTTAAAGCAAGGACATAATCTCTTTATGTAACTGTTGCCATGGGGTAAAAGAATAAACCCAGAAAATGCTCTTACGATAGCTTAGGGGTTGGCTTTGCTTTCTCTTCTTCTTTCTAATTTTCCCATTTCCACCCCCTGCTGTACTCATTTGCCTGCTCTGCTCTGATGTTCCCCTCTCCTGGATACCACTACGGACCTCCAAAGTTGGTACATTTATTCATTCATTCAAGAAATGTTTTCTGAGCATGGATCAGATCATTCTGCTGTGTTCAGAGGATAGAGCAGTGAAACCAAAACTAGCCACAGAAAGTCAGGATGGACATTGCAACTAAACATAAAATCTTCAGAGTATCGGGTAAAACATCATCCGCCTGTGTCAGTCAGGGTGGACACACTGCTGTAACAAACAAGCCCCTACATTCAGTGGCTTCTCACATTAGAAATGTCTTTCCTGCTCGTGTAACAGCTCACTGCCTGTACTGGGTGGGTGGCTTCCATGTGGTGATGCAGGGACCCAGGCTCCCCTTGGGCCTCGGATCCTCTGCATCCAGGTGGCATTTGAGGAAGAGATTGGGTCCTGTGGGGGATGGTTTGGGCTATGCCCGGAAGTGCTGTGGATCGCTTCTGCCCAGATTCCCAAAATCAGGCACATGCCACCCCGATTGCCATGGAGGTCAGGAAGGGTGAACAAGCACAGAGGGAGACGGGTTTGGTGAGTTGTCAGCCTGTCATTGCCAAGTAGCCTGAGAAGGAGGTACCAAGAAAACAATACACCGTATGTCTCCTGGGACATTTCTGCTGCTGGCACCGAATCCCCTGTCACCAGGGATTTCTCTCTTCCCATCACCTCTCCCTTTGCCCCTCTTTCTGCTCCTCTTTGCCACTGGCGGGCCCGCTGAGTCCATCTCCTCACAGCCTCTGGGAGAGGCCATATTTGCCTGGCTACAAACGTCACATTGGGAATGAGTCCTTCCCTCCAACCCAGCTTTTCAAATTCCTCTCCCACCTTCAGCGCTCAGATCAAACCCCGCCTCTTCCACGAGGCCTCCCTGATTGCTGCACAAAGCCCTCCCTCTGCAACATCATCATCTGTCCCTGACCCAGGCCTTTCTTCTTCACCTCCTCATTGGGCGCTTTTGTAGATACGCCTCGTCTTTCCAACAGACTTAACGCCACTAGAGAGGGTAGCACCTGCCACCCAGCAGGAGCTTGAAACATGGCTTCGAGAGAGGAGAGTGAGGTGATGGGACACAGCAGCCCAAGCTCTGTCCTCCGAGGCTTGGCTGTAGCCAGATCCTACGGCTGCCCCGGTGTCCTCATCCATAACCCAAAGACAGTAATGTCTGCACCACCTTTCCTCCCAGAGGGGCTTTGAGGTTCGGATGAGGTCATTCAGGTGTATCCAGAAGGAGGGCAAGGAAGGTTAGTCACCAAGTGATCTGACCGAGAGGCAAACGTGAAGTGTCCTGGGGGGAGGGGGGGCTCAGGTGGGTCCCAGCACCTGCCAGGGAGCAACAAACCCCCATGTGTGAGTGAGACAAGGAGGTGAAGGGGTGGCCGTCTGTGGGGCTTCTTGGAAATAGGAGGTGTACTCTGAAGTCAGTGGGAAGGGGTAAGTCTGGAAGGAACACCCCTGACTTCTGGCACTGAAGTTTGCAAAGGAACAGGTTTTGCAAACAAGAGAAAGAGTTGGTAAAATCACCCTGTGGCCGCATTCAGACTCAGCTTAAACCCGCACCGGACGCCCTAAAGACGAGCACAGGTGCGCCCAGGACCCGGACTTAAGTAAACCCGGTCACTGCCCCCTGCCAGTTTTGCCTTTGCCCCAGCCTCTGGGTCCCCTCTGGGATGTCACTCAACCTAAAGGGCGGCTCCAGGCTCGGGCACGGAAGGGCCTGCTGAGTCCCATGCTGACTCAGCATCTGTGAGATGTGGGGCGGAGGGAGCTGCGGAGGAGAGAGGCCTCCCCCCGCTTGAAAACGTGGGAGCAAATACAAGCGGCAGCCCAGACTTCCAGAAAAGGCTTAAAGTTAATGCTGAGCCCAACACCACAGCTTAAATGTAAATCCCACCCTGCCTCCAACGGCCTCTTGATGAGGAGACACGGATTCCTCTGAATGGATGTAACACTGGTTGATTTTAAACTTCTGGGCTAATGAGAAAACCACAATCTCTACAGAACATTTAATTTCTGCTTAAGCAGAAGCCAAGTGGATTGAAATCCAAGCATCTTTGCTCTTTTGCTCATTTTTGGAAAATACCGGAAAGACAGGTGCCGGACATGCCTCGTCTTCACTCTCTCCCAGCTAGTCCTAGAGATGACAAGTGCGTGCTGTGATCAGTGGAGAATCCCAGGTGTGTGGTTGAGACCCCTGGATGGGGTGAGACCTCATGGCCATGTCCACACAGGCAGCGGTCAGCAAGACCTGGCCGGCTCCCTCTTAAGGGAGGTCACACACCCCACTCCCACTCAGGAGCATGTCACAGCCCAGGTCCCTCTGAGGAGGGGCTCACACGCAGGTTCCCTCTCAGGAGGGAGGTGACACCCCAGGTCCCTCTCAGAGGGAAGGTCATACCCCACGTCCCTCTCGGGGGAGGTCACACACCAGGGCCTCTAAACCTGAGGTCCTTCTCAGGGGGAGGGTCCCACCCCAGGTCCCTTTAGGGGGAAGGCCCCACCCCAGGTCCCTCTCAGGAATGATGTCACAGCCCAGGTCCCTCTAAGGGGAGGTCACACCCCAGGTTCCGCTTGGGGAGGGCATATCCCGGGTTCATCTCAGGGGGAGGTCCCACCCCAGGTCCCTTTAGGGGGAAGGTCCCACCCCAGGTTCCTCTCTGGGGGAGGTCACACTCCACATCCCTCTCAGGGGAGGTCACACCCCAGGTTCCGCTCAGGGAGGGCATATCCCGGGTTCATCTCAGGGGGAGGTCCCACCCCAGGTCCCTCTCAGGAATGATGTCACAGCCCAGGTCCCTCTCGGGGGAAGGTCACACACCACGCCCTCAATCACTCAGGGAAGATGTCACTCCGGGTCACTGCGCTGTCACTCTTGTGACTGTGGGCCCTCAGTAGATGGCTGTCTTCGGCCTGTCACAGCGACACTGGGGACACAGGAGCATGGAGGTGAGGGCCGTCCTGGTGGAGCATTCAGAGGCCGTCTCACTTTCAGGTGTGGTGAATCCTGACACACGAGCTGCAGCGCAGGCACACAGAGATCCGCGGAGGCTCCCAGACCCAGCAAGCCCTCCACCGACACTCGGCACAGACGCCCTAGAGACACCCCCCAGGACTCCCGCGGGTAAAGGTGCAGACGCTCGTGGATGCGCCACGGTCCTCCACACCTGCAGAGGCACCTTCACGTTCACCCCGTAGACGCCCGACAGGTACTGTCAGTCACACTCACACACGCCCCGCCTTCCCCCTGTCGCCACACAGGCGCTTTACAGGCACCCACGTCCTCCACAGGCACCTCCAGGTATACCCCAAGCCCCCTGCGACAGCGCCCCACGGGTCTCCCCCAGATTCCCACGCCGGTCTCCCGGTTTCATCCCACCGTCTCCCAGCGCAGACACTCACAGACGCCCTAGAAAGCGTTCCCCGCCTCCCTGTGCCCCGCGCAGGCCCGGCCCTGTCACCTCCAGCACCGCTCACAGGCCAGGGGCACACACGGTGCCCCCCGACCCCGCGCACGTGGGCAGCCTCACACCCAGGCCCCGTGCACACGCACGCACAGAGCCATGTCCACACCCGGACACAGCCCGGACGCCCAAGCGTGTCCGCCCCCTCCCTGCGCTGCGGCGCCATCCGCACAGACAGACTCTCAGCCAGACCTCGCAGAGACCCCCTGTCAGACACGTGGACGTGGAAGCTCACGGGCCCAACAAAGGCAGACGAGACACAGGCGCCTCACCTTCACTTCTGCCATTTGTCATTGCAAGCGCTCTCCTGGCTGTCATCTTGAAAATCACTAACAGACCTTTAAAAGCTGTTTAAAGACAACTGAGAATATGGTGCAACCCTCTCTGGTCCTGGGGAAGGGGACAGAAATCTGCTGAAATGAGATCAAATGGTGCCCGTGAGAAAGTCAGCGAGGGGACACCTCCCACCACGCCCTCCAAGAGTGGCCAACAGAGCCCACAGACCCAGGGGTGGCTTCTGGGACACGCTGGCCCCTTTGTCCCCCAGTGGCCTTGTCAGGAAACAGTCTGTTCTGACCCCTTTCTCGCGGGAGGCTTCATCCTGCTCTCAGAGACAGCTTTTCCTCCCATACAGCCCTGCAGCTGGTCTCCGCACAATACAAAAGCAGAAGAAAAAAGAGGTGTTGCTCTAAAAAAATCCTCAAATTCTCTTAGAAAATAGGTGCTTCCAAAGAGGGGTAAATTGTGCCTGTTAGAAGGAGGAGGGCAGAGACAAGGAGATCAAAAAGAAAACCAAGAGGATGGATAAAGGGGCTAGAATGCAAGAAATAGCCCAGACCAGCTGGTGGCCATCTGGGAGCTGCAGAGAAAAGGAAGAACAAAGTTGCTGAGTTTCTAGCAAGTGGGTACAGTTTATCATGAGAGGAGATTACTGCTTTGAGGAAGTGGAAAGAAGCCAGGGCCGTTAAAAAAAAAAAAAAAATCGAGTGGTTTCCCTAAGGGTTGGATTGCAGTGAGTTTGCTTCGGTCTGAAGTCAACTAGTTAAGGACATTATCATTTGGGGGAAAGTTTGGAGGTTAGGAGGCATCCAAGGTGTAGTGATATAGAGACTTCACCTCTGGATGTCAATGTAAAAATGGACAGTGGAGAAAAGGGAAAGATATCTGGATATACCTCATACAGATGTTTTTTAAACCTCAAGTAAGACCATAAAGAAGGCCAATGGCTATAGGATAAGCAGTAAATTATTGTAACCAACTCTTTTGATTTCGGTAAAAATTTGAGGTAAATTGAATGTGTTTGCATAGGGGCTGTCTATAGACGGGAAATACATAAATTATAAAATCAGTATGTACTGTGCAATATAGAAAGACCCGCCCCACAGAGAACTGAAGGACGGCGTGTCTGAAACTAAGCTCTTTGTGTCTTTGCCATCCACCAAAAATTAGCATGTCTTCTCTCTTCCTCCGGACCCGGGGATGGCACCACTTAGCTCCCACATCCAAATAATTGGTCACCATATCCTGACAACTCTGTCCCTTTAATAACTCTAACCTGGACCCTCCTTTCTCTCCCCGTGGCCACTGCCCCATTCAACCTGTCATCATTACAGCAAACTCCTAACCGGCCTCTGCGACCCTAATATCGAATCCCTGCACAGCGACCTCCAGATTTTCATAGGGTGGTTTTGTAAAAAAAAAAGCAGATCTAATTTCTCTTCATTCAGTATTTGTTCTAGGTGCTGGGATACATTGGTGAACAAAGCAAAGATATCTGCCTGTACAGAGTTAGCGTTTAATGGGAGGAGAGAGACAATAAACATAATGTTTTGCATGATATCTTGGAAGGTGATAAATGCTGCGGAAAAGAGGAAAAAAACAAGCAGGGTACAGAGTATCAAGAGTGCCGAGTGTGTGTGTGTGTGTGCCTTTAAGTAGTGTGGCCAGGATAGGCCACAGTGAGAGGCTGGCATCTGCTCAGAGCAGGGGATGGAGTGAACTCCATGAATATCTGGGGGAAGCACATTCCCTGTAGACACAATAGCCAGAGACATGCCCTAAGGTGGAACGTACCTGGAGGGCCCTTGTACCAAGAGCAAGGGCCATGTGGCTGGAGCAGAACAGATACAGGGTGAGAATGGAAGGGGTGCAGAGAGCTAAGGGAGGTTGGTCACATGGGCCTTGTAGCAGGTGGACCCACTGCAGGGTTTTAAGCAGTGGGTGACCTGCTCTGACTTCCATACTGAACAGTCGCTCTGGTGATGATGGTGACCAGGGGTAGCAGAAGAGACTGTGAGAGACCGTGCTGTGTCTGTCCTGCTCAGAATCCTGCAGTGACTCCCCTTTGCTTTCAGATAAAATCTAAACTCTTCTGTGTGACCCACAAAACACTTCAGGATGAGGACCCTGCTTCTTTTTCCAGATTTATCTCTTCCTGGCGCTTTCACACCCCCAAGCCCTGCCATGTTCTGAAGCAGATGGGCTTCTAACAGGCATCCTCGTCTCTCATGGCGCCATGCATTTGTGTAGGTGGTTTTCCCTGCCTGAACACAGTGCCCTTGTGGGCCTTCACTAAGCATTTCTCCTCAGGGAAGCCTTTCTCTCTTCTTGGAGCCACGCATCCCCAAAGCAGTCTGTGCGTAGTTCAATGATTGGGCTTATAGCCCTGAGTCAGAATGTCCTGTCCCCAATCTGTCTCTGTCACCAGACTGGGAAATCCTAGAGGACTGAAATAGAGCTCTTATTTCTGAGTCCCTAGTAGACATGGATGAGGGATGGATGGATGGATGGATGGATGGATGCTGGCTCTTTCATCAGATCTTGAATCCTAGGGATTTCGTTTTTAGTTTAAAATTAGTTAAGCATTAGAAATGCTTAAAAACTGTCTATGAGACATTAACTTCTCCGTCATGGAGGAGATGGCTGCAGGAGTGCACTCAGGTAACTAGTTGTGAGCACGTGTACATATCAACCGCACGTGATGGCTGTGTGGCTGGAAAGTTGAATATAAGAAAAATTTGTATAAATGGCACCTAATTTGCCCATTGACCAAATATAATTTCATACATGCTTTATTTTCTTGTCAGGCTGTTTAATTAGCAGTAGCTCACGCTGTGACTTTACGTTCCTTAATACTCATCTTTCCCTGCCAGCCGCTGTCAGATATGTCATTTGGCTGCAAATGATTGATCTCTGTTTGGCAGAATACTGAGGAGAACCCTTTCGGAACATGAGAGTCTTTCCACAATACATAAGCATCTCTCAGTGCCTCTTGTTTTCTGGTGTTGTCACCATCCAGTTTGGGTTAGCTTTAGGGTCTCCTTTTTTTATCTTGAGAAACGCTGGAACATGCAGACCATATGTGTTTGACCAGAAGTGGATTTCATCCCCACCTCCTGCTGTTTTAGGGAGGCCTAGGAGGCAGTTCCCTGACAACGACTAAAGACTGACTTCTTATCACCTGTAACATTTTGATGACAGAACCAGAAGATGCAAACTTTCCCCCAGGTGTCCCTTCTTCACCAAGGCCATTCCTCCACAAAGTACAGAGTAAGCTGTATGGAAAATGAAACAGAAACAAAAGCACATTTTCTCAGAGATATCTGGATATGAACATTACTCCAAGCCTGGAATAAGCATAATGTAATCAGAGTTTTAAATGAGTGGGAAAGTCCCAGGTAGGCATCTTATCTAACTGGTGACCACCCCAGTAGAAGCAGAAGCCTCTCTGCCACATACCTGAGAAGCAGACATTCCAAACTGGCTCAACCCTTCCAGGAAAAGGGAGCCCCTACCTCACAAGGCAGCCCTTAAAGATGTGGATTATTTCCAAATATTAGAACGCAGTCCCTTAGGTGATTCCAAAGAGGCGTTCCACACTTCCAGGAAACAGAGCAGGCTGAATTCCTGCATCTACTTTTATTCCCTCCTAAATAACACTCATCTAAACAACAGAAAAGGGATTTTTTTCCCCTTGAAGGCACAGCCCCACAAGGATGGGGTGAATGAGAGGAAACGGCAGCAATAAAATTTGAAAGTTGGAAAGCAGATAAACAAATGGTAAGTGACTTAGGGACTTAGGAAACCCCAAAAAACTAAATCCTTGGATCAGCTGTGGGAAAAGCTGAGTCAACATATTTCATAAAGCAGAACCCACATCCTCACCGCCCCAGGACCAAGAACTGACAGCACTGCCTCCTAGATTGCTGACAGCCGTACTTTCCCCTTCTAGGCAGGAAACAACGACACAATGCCTTTATTCTCTTCGGAGAGAAGAGATGAAATCCATTAAATCCGAAGATGCCACTACAGAAGAAAATCCAGAGAAAAAAAGAATTCTTGGATATTAAAATTGTGATTTAAAAAATTTAACTTAATAGAATGGCTGGAAGATAATATTCTCCCAGAAAGTAGAATAAAAAGACCAAAAAATGTGAAATAAAAGAGAAAAGATAAGAAAACCATAGGACCAATCTGGGAAGTACAATATCCAAATACTAAACATACAAAAAGAGAAAAGAGAGGGAAGAAAATAATCCAATAAATAGTTTGAGAATAGTTTCCAAAACATTGAGAGCAAAGAGAAGATTCTAGAAATGTCCAGAGGAGGAAAAAGTCAGTTCACCATGCATAGGATCAGGACTCAGTAATGGATTTGGACCCCACCACGGCAGCGCTGGGGGGCTAGAAAGCAGTGGATCGATGCCTTCAAAAATGTAAAGGAAAATTGTCTCCAGTGTTGAATTCTATACCCAGGTAAACTATTATTGAAATTTGGGGGTAGAATAAAGTCATTTTCAAAGATGCAAAGTTTCAAAAATGTACTTCCCATATATGTATCCTTCTCAGGAAACCACTGAAGGATTTTCTCTATAAAATGAGGGGGGAAACTGAAAAAAGAAGAACCAGGATACAGGAAAACAGGAGATGCAAATGGCACCCTCAGGATAATGGTGAAGGAAGGACCTGAAGGGCAGCAGAATATATCACCCCAAAATATGCCTTTTTGCCATAAGGATTATATCAGGCTGATTATTTTTAAGAAACAGCAGACACAGGAGAAGCTCTGAAAGCCAAGTAGAAGTTACCCTTTTGTAAGAGCATTTTACATGTATAAGGGAAATCTTCATTTGTAGGGGTATCTCCTTCTCTGTACTGGGAAGGGGAGGATGGTTCTAAAACCCTAGAAATACTCATCAGGAGAAAGCAATGACTTAATGACTTAATGACTTAAACCTGCGTAATGACCTTACCCTTGTTTACTGTTCTTTGCCTGATAATCTCCCATAACTGGCTCCTCCACCCACATCTTCTTTTGTCTTTAGCTGAAGACAGTATTTAAGGTGATGACTTGGGCCATTTGGGGGATTTACTCAGTTTTTCTGTGTATCTCCCATGTATACGGAGGTATACATGTTATTAAATTTGTTTGGTTTTCTTCTGTTAATCTGCCTTTTATTGTGGTAAGGAGGGTGGGGTCTCAGCTAAGAACCTAGATGGATCTAGGAAAAATTATTTTTCCTCCCCCGTAGACCCAAGATGGCAACTGTGTACCAGGCATAGGGCAGCCAGGGTCCTTAAGAAGGCAAAACCATTGCAATGAATATCTGGTGGAGCCGAATATCTCGAGAGGAGATTGACATGGTTGGTAAATACGAATGCTAAGTACTCAGAAGTCTAAGCAAATGAAAGTCCAGAGTCAAAAGATCATACCCCCAACTGAAAAACCAAGAAGAAGCAGTGCAAACATGCTATTTAGAGACATGGAATAGATACCAAATAATCATCTAAAAGAAGGAAACGTGGAGGCCTTCGGGGATAGAAATGAACAAAGGGGTCAAGCTTCTTGCAGAACTGTTTGAGTCTTCAAGCAACTGCATATAACTTAGATAAAAATAAAAATAAATTTAAAAAAAAAGGAAAAGAAAAACAAGCAAAACTTCCAAAAAAAAATTCCAGATGATCTTCAACAATTTGAAGATGACTATTAAGTTTTCCCTTCTCCCAGGTAAACTGTTACAGTTTTCTTAGCTGTCCTTCATCCAACCTCATTTCGAGATATCTTGTCATCCTGGCATCTCTTCTGGACAACGTCCCAAGTGCTCAGAACTGAGTACCACAAGGTATCACACAGCCCACCAATGCTTGACCCACTGGCATATTACAATACCTCCCACTTTAAAGCCATGTATTCCTCATCCTTTCCTTATAAATTGATGTTCTGAACCTAAATCCAGGGCTTTCATTCTTACTAAACTTCATTTCACTGAGTTTTTTGCATCCTTATCGTATTTGGTTAAAATAATTTTAAATACTGATAATACCATCCAGTAGATTAGCTCTGTCTCTCTCTCAGCTTTGGGTCGTCAATAAATTTAACAGTATTTCTGTGTATTTATCCAAGTCTTAGAGGAGATCATTGAACCAGTCACAGTGAGAACAGAGTCCTGAGTCACTAAACTTTCCCCTGGGTGGGATTCACCTGGCATCACGCACTTCGCTTTGAGTAGAGGTATTCATTCATTTGCTCGAAGATGTAATACAAGGACACTTTTGGGAGAGGAATGGAAAAGAAAAGGTACTGGTATTAATTCTAGGAATTATTCCTTCTGAAGAGTCACAGCAAGGCAATTCACAGTATCCTTCAGTTGCATCTGGGTGAAAGAGAATGAATTTGTCAGAGTTTTGCCCTATGATCGACAGCCACACACACACATACACACACAAAATTGAGTGAAACAATTTCTCTGTGCATTTGCTAGAAGCTAGAGTCCCATGTAGCATAAGCCTTCCACAGCCATGGAGCCAGGAGGCCGTGCCCTTGTGAGGTATGGAAAGGTACCACACTTCACCCCCTCTCAGGGGACCCTGGATGGGGGCAGCAGATTTGAGGTTCCAGTTGCAATGACAGCCCCCTCCAGTCTCTGCTTCTTTGGTGATTCATGCTGGTGCTTGGATAAGTGTTAGATTACTTTTTGACAAGCTGAAAGATGAAGTTCAAGGTGAACAATTGGCTGATGACCCAAATGTACTCAAATTCAACAAGCCAGCACTATGCAGGACTGTTACCTGTATCTAATCAAACCAATTTCAGAGTAGATGAAAAACTGATAGAGGAAAGGCTATTTACATCTCCCCTGTAGACGCCTTCAAAAAAGAACAGCTTTTGTCACAAGTATCCCAGGAAATCTCTCTGTTTTATGCTTGGCGGAGATTAAAAAAACGGAGATAATATGATTCTTGTCTGAATTAAGAAAATATTGGTGGATAATACAGAAACTATCATCAGAATGAACTATAAATTACAATCAAGTCCTTATTTTAAACACGGATTCGATCCCTGGTCCAGGAAGATCCCACATGCCGTGGAGCGACTAAGCCCGTGAGCCACGACTACTGAAGGCCCCATGCCTAAAGCCCGTGATCTGCGACAAGAGAAGCCACCGCAATGAGAAGCCTGCGCACTGCAATGAAGAGAAGCGCCTGCTCGCCGCAACTAGAGAAAGCCCGCACGCAGCAACGAGACCCATCGTGGCCAAAAATAATTAATTAATTAATTAAAAAATTTAAAAACAATACCACTCCCACAGTAGAAAGGAAATGTGAATTAAGAAAGCTAGATACAAAAAGAAAACAGTAATCTGACTGAATAAGCACACGTAAAATTGCCATGTAATACCATGTGTTCCTCGAAGGTGGTTGGAACCAGATTCTTTCCTTCAATTTGTTTGAGGTACAATTTACCTACCATAAAATTCACCCATTTTAAGTGTACAATTAATGAGTTTTGATAAGTTTACTGAGTTGTGCAATTATCACCATAATCTAGTTTAAGAACATTTCCATCACCCCAATAAAATCCCTCTTAATCATATACAGTTATTTCCAATTCCTACTTCCAGCCCCAGGAAACCACTAATCCACTTTCTGTATCTATAGATGTGCCTTTTTTGGCCATTTTCTGTAAATAAAATCATATGATATATGACCCTTTGTGCCTGGCTTCTTCCACTTAGCAAAGTGGAGCTGTGCTTTTGTAGAGTGTGGACCTTATATCCCACTGAATTGCCGGTCCCCAGACCCTGCTTTCTCGGCCAGCCCATCTTCTCTTGCTTTTTTCAGTCCTCTGTGCCTTGGAAAGTGGAAGGAACAATGCTGAGATCCAGAGCCAGTGCTGACCGAGGGGTGACCACACACGGAGGGGTGCAGGGAGGTGAAAACGAAGCCGGCGCGGGCCGTACAGAAACGGCGCCCAGCAGAGAAGAGCCGCCTGTTGGGTAGAATTCCCCAGGGGCCCCTGTCCTTCTTTCTCGCCCTGCGCCTCAGAGGGTATGTTCAGGGCCTTCCCGAGAGGTCAGCCTTGTGAGCTGCCTCTGGGGAGCCTCTGCCCATGGAGAAAAGGCAGAGGACGGTTCTGGGCTCAGTGGGTTGCTCTGGCCACGGACTCTCGGTGCCTGTGCCACACCCAGCTCCAGACGCCCACCCTCCCTCCTCCGGAGCCTCTGGTCTGTGGTTTCTGTACTCCACGCGGGGTAGGGTTATCTTCGTCTCCGCCTCTAAACTAAGCATAATGCCTGGAAGGTCTAAATGAGCAGGGATCGCCCTTTGTAACCAACATGCTGCTCTTTCAACACTGCTGTGTCTTTATCCCATCTTTACATCCTCTTTTTTGGCCTCGCCGCGGGGCATGTGGGATCTTAGGGGATCTTAATTCCCCGACCAGGGATCGAACCCGCGCTCCCTGCAGTGGAAACACCGGAGTCTTAACCACTGGACCGCCAGGGAAGTCCTCCGTCCTCATATTCTTACTAAGGGCTTCTGCAGGGGGAGAAGGAGGCCTGAGAGGGGAACTCCTCAAATTCCACCCAGTCTCGTTCCTTGCCCCCAAGACCGACCTTGAACCCCACACAGGGTCCTGACAAAAGCTCTGCTTCCCCAATCCCAGCACATCTGCTTCAGAGCCCAGCGCACCATTTCCAAAGCCAGGGGGAAAGAGGCCATTACCCTTCCCAGTACCACACCCAGCATAGCTTCCAACTGAAGTCTGATTTACAGTGAAGTATATGCTGTTTTCTCTGTGAAACCCCTGTGGCTATGCAGGCAGCATTCTGATTTTCTCAGAAATATCCAAACGAGGTAGTAGAAACTTCGGCACGGTCTATCAGACAGGACGCCCAGGAGTTGCTTGTTCTGCTATCAGCCTGGAGTTGGTGTAAAGGGAAGCGAGCCCCCCGCGCTCCGTACCCACCACGCCGCCCCACACAAGTGTGATTTTGTAAAGACGCACCTGTCCTGTGAACAGGGGCTCCTTTCTCCCTCTTGAAATGTGTGTCGAGAGAACGCCTTGGATATTGTTACAAACTCTTACTTGACCTGCTGTGTGATCTTCGCGTTAATTCGCTTTTTTTTTTCTTCATTTCTAGCTGAACTACTACGATTCTATCAAAGCCGTCATTGCAAGCTCCAAGCGTAAGCCCCCTGCTCTAGTCATAGGTGCTGCTCACGCTTCTCTTAAGTTTGCCATGTTCTCTCTTTGTGTGTCAGGTCCTTGGCTGTCTCCCACCTTTAGAATTTCTGCATTGCAACAGGCATCCCACACTTCGGTAATAATTCCCAGCGCAGCTCAAAATGGGACATCCTCCCACTGCTGAGTTCTATAAACTTCACTTTAGGCTGAGGGGGAGGCAGAGGGAGGGAGGGCAGGCCTATCACAGGCTTCGCACAGGCCGAGAGCTCGATCAATATTTCTTGAGTTGAAATAAGAGCAAAGTCCACTTCAAGCGATCTCAGCCTGTACCATCTGAGCAGCCCTAATGTGCCACATGATATTAAATATACAGTGATATCGACATAAAACAGTGGTCTTGGGGCCTTCGTATAAAGTGGGATTTGGGAATTTTTAAGACTTCAAAAGGCATGCTGGATGTAACAACTGTCAGCGATGGCAGCAGGAAGACCCAGAAACTGAAGACGTTTGGATTTTCTGGAAGCTGGACTTGGATCAAGTGAATTCAGAGAAAGGAGAACCCAGGTCCCAGTTCAGCCCACCCTTTTACAGCCCCAAATGCACAGCAGTCTGGGCGCGGACTTGACCAAGCAGGTCTTGGGTCTTTGAAGCAGGGCATGTGACAAGTCTGTGCTCTTCACACGCGAGTCATTTTGTCTGGACCAGACAGAAGCTGTACGTCCTGGAACTGGATGAACTCCAAGAGGTCGGTGATTCAGATTAGAACCGGGAACCAATCCCTTTACATTGGATCATTCCCTGGTTACCAGCTCATGGTCTGAAGTAGATGCAACCTCTGACTGACCCTGGGGTATTCTAACTAGAACACCTAGTGCCAGGCACTGTACTAAGTTCCTTCCATGTATTCTTTTATTTAATCTCCATAATTGCCTTATGATTAGATCCCACTACTAGCCCCATCTCACAGGTGAGTAAACTAAAGCACAGAGTAAGTAACTTGTCCTCAGGTATGGTTCAGGGCTTTTTTTTTTTTTTTCCTGTATTGAAAGAAACCCAAACTCAAATTGACATAAGCAAAAAGGACAATTTTTTTGGATGTCTTATATAACACGAGAAGGACAGGAAAGCAGCTTGGTGTCCCCCAAGATGGCAACGAACCCAGCCTCGCACGGCCTTGCCACCAACAGAGTCTGGCTGATACTCCTGGGCCCCAGTCCAACCACCCCTGGGAAGGTTCTCACTGGCCAGTTTGGCCCATCTTTGGGACCATCATGATCCACCTGACCGAGGAAGGGCAGGGGCAAAAAAAAAAACCTGGCAGTGCCCATTCAAACCACATGATTAGTGTACGGGAAGGGGTGCTTTCCAGAAGTGGGAAGAGGAAGAGGGGGATTACTGATTACAAAAAGTGAAGAATGGCTACTGCCCTGAGCCACGCAACTTGGAAATGGAAAGCCAAGAGCTTGAACCCAGGTCTGCCTCCAAAGCCTGTGCTTGTAATCCCTAGACCCACAACGAGGGCATCACTTGGGAGTGTGTCAGAAATGCAGAGTCTCGGCCACCTCTGGAACTACTGAATCTGTCTGCCTCTGAAAAGAGCTGAGGGTGACTTGTGTCCATGTCAAGTCCGAGGGGCATTCTTTAATCACGATAATACTATTTTTTTGCTAATTTTTTCCCTATCTTTTCTATATTAGTCTATTTTTTTAATTAAAAAAGTTTTTTTAATTGAAGTATAGTTGATTTACAAAGTTGTGTTAATTTCTGCTGTACAGCAAAGTGATTCGGTTGTATATACATATACATTCTTTTTTATATTCTTTTCTATGATGGTTTAGGACCTTGCTGTTTATCCATTCTATATATAATAGCTTACATCTGCTAAACCCCATCTCCCACTCCATCCCTCCCCCAACCCCCTCCATCTTGGTAACCACAAGTCTAGTCTCTCTGTCTGAGTCTGTTTCTGTTTTGTAGATAGTTTCATTTGTATCATATTTTAGATTTCACATATGAGTGCTATCATATGGTATTTGTCTTTCTCTTTCTGACTTACTTCACTTAGTATGATAATCTCTAGTTGCATCCATGTTGCTGCAAATGGCATTATTTCATTCTTTTTTACAACTGAGTAGTATTCCATTGTGTGTATGTATGTATATATATATATACATATATATATATACATATATATACATATATATATATATATGTATATATATATATATATATATATGTATATATATATATATATATATATATATATATATATATATACATACCAGACCTTCTTTATCTAATCATTCATCTGTGGACATTTAGGTTGTTTCCATGTCTTGGTTATTTTAATAGTGCTGTTATGAACATAGGGGTGCCTGTATCTTTTCAAATTATAGTTTTGTCCAGATATGTGCCCAGGGGTGGGATTGCTGGATCATATGGTAGCTCTATTTTTTGTTTTCTGAGGAAGCTCCATATTGTTTTCCACAGTGGCTGCACCAACTTACATTCCCACCAACATCGTAGGAGGGTTCCCTCTTCTCCACACCCTCTCCAGCATTTGTTATAGACTTATTAATAGTCTATTTTTATCATTGTTTTGTAATAACTTGCCACTTGAAGATCTTCTTCTTAATTCTTCACACTTACTTTATTAAACTTCATCCTTATTTTGTGAAGCTCTTGAGAGCATGTTGAAAAGCCCTATCCAATAACTCAACATCACCACTATCATATTTAATTTTCAAGTTGATACTGGTGACGATTCCTTACATGTGTTTGGCATGTACTAATTTATAAAGCATTTTCACATTTTTCAGTGGTTCTGAGTCGTGGCTGCCCTTAGAGATCTTCCGGGGAACTTTATAAAATCTGATCACTATCTGGGTCTTGCCCTCAGAGATTCTGACTGAATTGGTCTGGGATAAAGCCTGGGCATTAGGGCTTTTAAAAGCTCTCCCAGGGACTGTAGTATGTGGCCAAGATTAAAAGCACTGTTCAAGGGGTGTGGCCCAGGTATTTGTATTTTTTAGACATTTCCCAGTGACTTTAATTTGCCGCCACGGTCGAGAACCACTCACATATATTTATTATTTGATCTTCACGGTAGCAGGTGAGGTATGCATGTGTGCACTCCCATTTTACAGGTGAGGGAGTGTTAAGTCTAGAGAAGTTTGCCCATCAGGTCACTTAGCTGGAAGAAGTGGAATTGGGACTGGACTCCAGTTTTTCTGACCCAACGCCTGTATTCTACCTGCCATCCCCTAGACTTGGGTTGGTAAAGCCCTATCCCACAGGCCCTGGGGCTTGTTTGGGGCCAGCCTCATTTCAAAAGGAGATTCTGACCCTTGAGCAGAAAAAACCTCTGAACCATCATCATTCACCCTAGGGTGGTGAGAAAGTTGTAGCGGTAGAGTCTGCCTTGATCTTCTTTGTGATCTCTGGGTGGGGTCCCTGCACATCTGGGTGGCAGCAGTAGCAGCAGAAGCCTGAGAAAAGAACAAGTGAGGAGGCCAGACACAGACATGCATGTCCACTACCCAGCCCGGCCCAGCAGACAGGAGGTGTGGAAGGCTGGGAAGATGGGGCTTGTGTGTTCATCACCCAGAGGGGAGTTATGACTTGGGTCTCTTCCTACACGAGATCGTCTCCAGGTATTTCATTTGCTGGGATGATCTTTACCTTTTTCTCTTGGCCCTCCTAACTGCCCTCACCTTTTCTCACTCTTCCTCCCAACTCCATCCCCAGCCCCACTCTTGGATTTTAAGGGCCTGATTTCACCAAACAGCGCATTTGTAATGAATAAGATATTTAACATCATCTTCAGCAACTCAGACATCAGCCACCCACGCCGTGACAGCCATTTCTTTTATGAAGCCTTTCAGCTGAGCTGCGCCCGAGCATTTCTGAGCTTTGGGAAAGCTGAAATCTTAGGGTTTTTTTTTTCCTCCTTTCCTTTAGAATCTTGTTCCAGTGGCCACTGAACATCATGGAAAATCAGTAATGAGTCGTGTTCAAGGTCTCAGCCACCTGTGAAACACCACCTTGCTTCTTTCTTGACAGGACTCTGACAGAGGCCCCGTCCACCTCTGATTCATAGCTTTGGAACTCACATTTATCTTTCAAGGAAAGCTTCCTTTATCAATTTCTGATTCGCTGACATTTAAATCACCAAAATGTTAGAAAGAGATGTGCTGTGAGTATGAAGTTTCTTGGGAATTTTCATTAGACTATCCTGGAACTAGGGAACTGTGGTTTTCTAGAACGGTAATGGATAGGAATCCTAAGAAACTGAAAGTCAGCATTCAGAGACTGAAGACGCTCAGAATTCAGTGTTCGTTGTGACAGAACAAAAATCAATGAATCCGGAAGGAGGGTGTCTGGGTTCTAGCCCTGGCTCTGCCACTCTCAGAGCGGTGACCTCAGGCCTCAGTTTCCTCTCCAGTTCAACATGGAAGTTGGACACCAGGGTCTGTCCGGCTCAAGTTCACAGGTCGTCATTCTGCTGTAAGGCCCCTGTCTACCCCCTCCTCCTTCTCACATCACGGAAAGCACGGGCCACTGTGAAGTTTCTCTAGAGACCTAGACGACGCTGCTGTGGAAAGAATCACTCCACCCCAACCCCCGGTCATCGTCACTGTATCCATAGTTTCTCTGTGTTGGGCGCCTATGATGTGCCCGGCGTCGTACCAAGATGAGAATGTGGGGGATCCTTTGGAGCAAAACTCCTGGGAGAGTTGCCTCTACTTGCCCTTTCCTATGCCTGCCCTCCCAGCCTGTCTAAAACACGCTCGAACCCGGTTTTGTCCCTGCCATGCCACCAACATCCCTCTTGTAAGGGCCACCAGCGCCCCTCGTGTGGCTGAAGCAGTGACCGAGCCACATCCCACTTGCCCTCCTAACACGTGAAGCCGCAGGTCACTTGGCTTCCTTCCTGAACTTCTCTCACTCGCCTTGAGGACTCCAGCCACTCTTGGTTTCCCTTTCATCCTGCTCGTTGCCGCTTCTCTGAGTCCCTCACTTGCTCCTCTGCGTGACGTAATGTCCATGACGTAATGTTGGAGCCCCCAGAGCTCAGCCCTTGGTCCTCTTCTCTTCCACATCTGCATCACTCGCTTGATGATGTCGTCAATTCCCAAATGCACATCTCCAGTCTGGCCCCCTCCCTGAACTTCGGTCTGGTATTTCCAGCTGCCTCGGATCTATCTCTAAAGGACTTCTCCAACTTGGGTATCTCACAGACATCAGAATGAAGCCCAAACCTGAATCCAGATCTTCTCCCTCACACCGTCTTGCCCGTCTCAGTTGGCTCTAAGTCCATCCTTCCAGCGGCTCTGCCCACAATCTATCAGTCGCCCTAGACTCCTCTTTCTCGCAACCTATTCTGACCTGTTGGCCCTGCCTTCGTAATACGCCCGGAATCTGGCCTCTTCTCCCCAGCCCCACTGCTCCCATCGAGTGAGAACCACTATCTTCCCTTCCCTGGATCACTGCAAGAGCCTTGCTGCTCTCCCTGCTTCCATCCTGCCCCTATAGTCTATTCTCCACGCATCAACCAGAGATATGCTGTAAAACAAAAAGTCAGATCTGTCCAAATCCTCCAGGGCCCTTTGTGTCAGCCCGACCCTTATGTCTCTGACTTGCCCCTACTTCCTTCCTTCCTTCTCTCTGTGCCAGTCACACAATTTCCTTGAATATATTTAGGATTTTTTCACTGCTTCGTCCCTGTCCCTGGAAGGTTCTCCCTGCAAATGTCTGCATCGCTCACTCCCTCAGCTCCTTGAAGTCTTTGTTCAAATGTCATTTCTCAGTGAGGCTTCCTTGTCCACTTTACTATATATTGGAACAGTCCAGCCCCTGCCTTGGTAATCCCTATTTTTCTTACCTTGTTCTGCCCTTGTTTAAATCCATGCATCTAATCACCTTCTAATATAATATCTAATTCATCTATTCTGTTGTTGTTTGTGATCTGTCTTTCCTCATCAGAAGGCAAGCCCCTCGAAAGCAGGGGTTTTGTCTGTTTTGTTCACTGTTTTGTCCCACACACTTAGAATAGCACATGGCACATAAATAGGTGCTCGATAAACATTTATTGAATGGGTTCCTTTATGAAGTCAGAATTCATAACAAATCCATGTCTCTCCCAAAGCAGTGCTCTGAAGCATTTCACACCAGGAGAGCTGAGATTCTGTAATGACAAGCTCTCCAAGCGTTTCCTCCTGTGCCTTTCTCCTCCCGTCTCCCTGTCCGCCCCCCCGACACATCCCCACAGCGTCCTACACCTGTGTCATGCTCAGTCGGGTATGTATGTGTTCCCTCACACGCCACCCCACACACTCATACACTCCACCATATGCTACAGCCCCAGCACCCCCAGCCCTGAGTGGCCACTAGAGACCATAACCCTGTCAGGAGAAAAGGTAGATGGCTCACCCCATCCCACAACCCCCTGTAAATTAGTTCTAGTCTCCACTTCTGGTCGGTCCCCTTCCACAGCCCCTTAGGGACCCCCCTTTACATACTCCTGGACTTCAAAACTCAGCTTCAGATCAGCCAGCTATTCCCAAACGGGATCATCTCCAGCAAGAGGGAAAAACCATAACAGAAGAGACCAAGAATGGCACAGAGGCTCTGTGGCATAGGAAGTGCTTTCAAGTGCATTTGTTTATTTGAAGTGATGGAAGGCAGGACTTCCTTGCTTATTTTGGTTATTCATGAACATGAAAGGGGACATGTCTTGGTCAAGGTCATAGACCAGGCTGGGCCTCGAATGGCCTCTCTCCTGCAAACCTGAGCAGGGTCCCATTTTGTGACAGCAGATCTGTGGGCTCCTGCCACACTGAGGAAATGGATGGAGTGGAGGGAATGAAATATAGGGAGAGGTAAGCAGGAGAGGCCCCAAGGTCATCTCAGAACAGGAAGAGTAAAGGTCTGAGCTTTGGGGGGACACCCTCACCTCAGTGCTGACCCCCTGGGGTGCTCTGAGCCCGTGACTGTGGATGCGGCCTCTGGCTCAGTCCTGAAGCTGCAGTGGCTTGTCAGAATTCACCCTCCACCAGGACCCCAGAACCTGAAGACTTAGCTGCTAGTTAGTGTTCTGGGATCTGAACCCGCCTTGAATCTGCTCTAGGTTTCCATGGTGATTGCTTAAACTTTTCATCATCCCGTCTTTCAGACCTTGGGGGAGAGCAATGCGCTCTGGTTTCCATGACAACCACTTAAACATGTATCTCTGTCTGGCTCCGTTGGTAAAGAACTGCCAGAGATCATGCAAATGAACTGGCTGCTCTCCTTTTGCTTAAAAAAATAAAAATAAAGTGACACACCTGCTTAGACGTTTCAGGTCTCTGCTCATAACAAGAGGGGTGAAAGTGTCAAACTGGTGTTTGTGAAGGGTTTGCTGCATTGCTTTGACATTTCAAGTGCCCACCCAGATACACAGGCTCATGTTGCCATCTGAAGTAATTATCTACACTCAGCACTTGCCCTCCTCTCCCCTCCGCCTGGCAGATGAAAGAGCTGCAAGTTCAAGGCTGTTTACCTTCCCGCTGCACGCTAAAGGGGGAAGGAAGGACAGGGCCAGAGCCACTGACCCGACCCAGCCCTTGGCCCCTGTGGGGAGGAGCCACGGAGAGCAGGGTCCTACCCTCAACTCGCTGTCCGTAAGCCGGCCAGGGGTGGCTCCGGACTCGGGCTACAGCCCCAAATAACGTGGAAGCCACAGACCCCAGTCGTTCGGAAATGACTCTGCTTCCCTGTCGGAATTCATGGAAGGGAGAACAGCCACGTGACTCTGCAGAAAAGCTCACAAGGGGAAAGATGGGGCTCGTTCCCCCACCCCAGACACCTGCCCAATCCTCCCAACACGCCCTAAACCAGAGGCCCTGAGAGGCATAACGGGCCCAGCAGCCACAGACAGAGGTAAAGCATGTTTTGAAGCTGGGTACCACCATGTACAATTCTGGCGGTTTCCAGTGAAAGCTAGAGATTTCCCACTTCTCCGGGGAAATCGGCAGGCCTACCTCAGTCCTACCTCCCGTGGGTCCGCTGGGTGGCAGTAGCTCCACCCTCGGGAGGCGAGGCCTCCACCCGCTTTGACTGAACTTTTCTGAGTACCACATTCTTCTCCCTGAGTCCCGGAAAAGAGTTGAGCTTATAATTTGTGATAACAGGCACAAGACACAGACCAAACCAATTATCCTTCGGCCAATTGCTGAAGTCACAAACGACGGAAGAGGATTCTTATTTGGGGGTAGAGGGACGGAGAGGGGGTGAAGACAAATGTTCTTCACCTTCTTCCTCCAAGGTCCTTTAGGCACCTTCAAGGCTGCGGTCGGAGGGGGAAAGGCAGACGGGTGGACGGGAGATGCGCTGGTAAGGGTGTGATCATCTTCGGGTGAGACCGTTACCAGCTCGGGTCCTTGGACTCTTTAATCAATAGATATTCATAAGAGGCCCAATGAGGAATTCAGGCAAGGCTTTATTGGGACTGCAGAAAGGGAGCGAGAACAAGTAACAGGTGCCCTTGCTCGCTTCCGGAAGCGGGGGGAGATGGTTCCTTAGATGCGGGGTGGGGTAGGGGCAGGGATCAATGGGTCAGGCCCACAGTGGTGGCTTAGGTGGTCTGCCCACCCCCTTGGCGGTGCTGTGTGCAGGGGGCATGCGCAGTACCCTGCTTTGCTCTCCGCACCTCAGAAATGGCAGCTGATGGCCTTTTTGTATCTTACTGTTCACAATTGCCCCAGCTGGGCACCCATGTAGTTATTTTTAGTCCCTTATAGTTACTTTGTATTTTTTTTCTGGAGGAGACTTTTATGTAAGTGCAAGCACTCCAGTAAAGGGTCCCAGGTCCCAGCCTGTCTCAAGACCAACGTCTAAAACCTACAGGAAGGCCCTTGAGCGTTTCTGTGTGATGCTTCTGTATGATGCTACTATTTTGACTCCACTGTTCAGTACATTCATAAGCCCAAAAGTCATTGGACTAAAAATATCTGTCCAAATAATTGTAGGATGAAATTGGCTGGTTGGCTGATGAAAACCGTAGGCCCTGATTTAGGGGTCAGACGGTGCTCCTTGGCCCTACTGTTTTCTTTACATCAAGTTTCTAACCTCTCCAGGTGTAAGTTTTCTTACCTATACGGTAGCGGTAAAGGTGCTTGCCCCTCTGAGTTTCTGTGAGGTTCAAACAAGATTGTGTGTGGAGAGGCTCTGGCCCAGCGCCTGGCACACAGTATAGATCTGGGAAAACCTTGCTTTTCCTACAACATCATTTTCATTCTTCAGACTATCTATAGTTTAACACCTGGTGTTGAAAAAGAAGAAAACACTAGTCATCACTGAAAGTGAGCCCGAGACCTTTAAAAATTAGTAACTTGTCAGGAAATTGACTGATCATGTTAAGAAACTGTGTTTTGTTTTTCTGTGAATATTTTTAGGGCGCACTATGGGAACAACAAACTGCCAAGCAAAAGATGAAAGAGATAAAGGATGTTAGAAAAGATGTCAAAGCAAGAAAAGGCCAAGCGTTCCTCGGTTTGCCCCAAAGGCGAGCAGAATGTGATCAAACAGTTTTTCGCATCTATAAAGGAGTCAAGGCGTTTTCATCTGTAAAGGAAAGAACTTGCTGCTGACAGGTGGAATGGATTGAATAATTAGAGTCTAGGATCCTTATCTGCCTGGGTAAGTCTTCCTCCAACCAACGGTGCCCTTGACCTAGTAAGTACAGGAGAGCAGGACTGGGGATCACTAATTCCCCTTTAGAATAACTTAAGAACCCCTGTCCAAAATTAATCTCCCAGACACACAGAGCCTGGAAAACTTCTGCTTGTGGCTGTTAAAGAGTCATTCTTTGGGGTTAATAAGGAACTCACTTAAAACGCAAATACTTTGCAAGGACAAAGAGATCGTGTGGAGCCATCATTCACTCATGATCAGATGGATTTTCTTTGATTAGACGGCTATCTTCCCTACAATGAACGATGATCAGTTGTAGAGAGCGATTAGGGATTGTTATGTATAATCAATGTCCTTTCTGTGCACCTCACTCAGATGGTCCTAAGCTTACACTCACTTCTCCACTGGAGTTGTTTAACCCCATGTGAATCAAGGACTCTACCACCCCTGAGGTGTAGCAGAACTGACCTAAGAAAACAGGGATTGTTCTGGAAAGCCTGGAATTGAGGTAGCAGGGTAGCAAACTGTTGCCATCACCCCCTCAATGTGTAATCATCATCCTCCTTAGAATTGGGCCCCTACCTCTCACGTGTGCCCCTCCAGAGCAAGTCTCAGTAACGCTTTCTTGGAAATAACAGTAACTGTCATTTTATTGAGCACCTACTTTGTACCGGGCACTATGCGCCATATCCATTCTCTCTAATCCTCACATCAACTCCATTTACCAAGGAAGAACCTGAAGCTCAGAGGAGTTAAGTAACTTTTTGGAAGTAGTGGCAGACAGGTTTCAAACGCAATCTGGCTTCTAAAAGCCTGTGTCATTTCTGTTGATAAGTGTTGGAGAAGGAAGGAGAGGGGGAAATGGAGAGTTGATAGTGGGATTTGGGATAAGAACCAGTCATCTAGGGAAAGCCAAGTTTCCTTGCTGAGCCTCTGTACAGGCATCACTTAGGAACTGCAAGATGACCCTTGTCCCTCTCAGCCTTGGGGCAGTGCTGCGTGGCAGTGAGCACGTGGGATCTGGTCCCGCCTCTGTCCCTTTCTAGCTGAGTGATCCTGAGCAAGGGCTGCAGCCTCTATGCCCTCCTCTATAAAGGCAATAACAAGAATACCCACTCCTGGAGTAATAGTAAAGATAGCAAATGAGATCTTCTATGTAGAGCACTCAGCACAATGTCGGATGCCTAATAAGAAAGAAAGAAACATGATTTTTTCTACTCACTTCTATTACCTTAGACTCCCATGTGTATGGAGACTGAGAACAATTTGCTTCGTTTCCAGGGACTTGGTTATAAAAAGACATTGTTCTCTCCCCCTCGACCTCAGCCCTGCTTCCCTTCTCCCTACCTCCTCACCCGCCCACTACACACCCAGCCCTGAGCCCCTCGGGGCACTGTGATCTCTCAGAGCTCCTTAAAATAAACTCTTATTAAAAAGACACTCACGCCAGATCTGAATACTGCACAAAGCAACAACCTGCGTGGAATCTGTCAACCCCATGCTGCGCTCTTCCGTGCTTATTCCTTTTATAGTGATATTGTCAGCCATGGGAGAAACCAAGCTCAGGGCTTCATCTCACATGGAGTTGTGCTGCTATAACTGGGTCCTGTCTGCCTCAGACCTTTTATCACACAAGATATGTACTTGTGTCGTTTCAGAGGGAGACATAACCCTCCTCAGGCTGAAGAGAGCTGCCAAATCCGGGACAAGTTTAGTCTTGCATTTTTATTTAGAAATCGCAGATAGAACTGCTTGGTGTTCATCTGTTCTTTTCCATTCTAGAAAACCAACAGGTATGCTGAAAAGCCACACGGCTCCAGTGATCTGCATCCATGTGTCTGCTGAGGATAACAAAATATTTTCCACGCCCACTGACAACACTATTAAGGTCTTTGCCCTCTTATGTTTTGATGCATTATCCAATGCGGTTTCAGACAGAGAAGGTGTTCCCTTCATGTTTTCATTCCCCTCTCTGTAGCCTTTGGGGCCTCTGGATTAGCAGATACTCAAGTGTTATTTACTTTTGTGGATTTGCTTTGGAAAAGGAGAATAGGTAGGCAGTGGAAGGGCAGCCTCTTAGAGAACTTTCTATACCTGGTGTTTTGTTGGGAGGGGTTAACATTATTGCATTGAGGCCCCTGCTTGCGTTCTGTCCAAATACTCCCTTTGTCTTTGGAGAGTGCGGGTTGGGGGATGGAGAAGGGGATCTGGGGACAGAATGGGGACATAGGGAGGCACAGTCCCTTGCCACTAGAGGTTATCACCTTCTCTTGTAACACACTAGGGCGAGTGGGCCCTTTCTGAAACGTTGTCTATGAAACTTAGAATTTAAACCTTTCTGACCCTGGCAGAGGTAGCGACATTACCACCTTCATTTTGTTTGCCTTCACACCTCTTTTTCTAGCGAGGGTCCTGTCTACCTCTAAAACTCAATCACTCTGTTATCTTTGGAATACACTATTTTTTATACAAAAAAGCAAAAACAAAAAAACCTCACTGATTTATTTCATCCATCATCTCATATGCTTTTCCAGTGAATATGACACGTTTTCATGACTCATCCACCTTCTTTTCTGGACTGTCACAGGGCCAGAGGGTGGAGATTTAGAGCAGCATGAGTCAAAGGAATGCTGGAACCTTGGGAAGGAGATCAGATTCACTGCTTTGTACAGATGCATGAACCAGCTCACTGACCCCTCACATAATAAAGGATTGATAGATGTTAAGGGCTGAATCGTGTCCCCTCAAAATTCCTACGTTGAGGTCTTAACCCCCAGTACCTTAGAATGTGACTGTATTTAGAGATAACGCCTATAAAGAAGTACTGAAGGTTAAATGAGGTCATACTGGTGGGCCCTAATCCAATATGAGTGGTGTCCTTACAAGAAGAGGAAGTCAGGACACTTAGACTGAGAGGCAACCATGCAAGGACACAGCAAGAAGGTGGTTATCTGCAAGCCAAGGAGAGAGGCCTCCGAAGGAACCAAACTTATCCACACCTTGATTTTGGACTTGCTTCACACTATATCTTGCTTCACACTATATCAAAAGGTTAACTCAAAATGGATCATAGACCTAAATGTAAAAAGAGCTACATCTACAAAACTCTTAGAAGAAAACATAGGAGTAAATCTTCATGACTTTGGACTAGGCAATGATTTCTTAGATATGATAGCAAAAGCACAGGAGACTAAAGGGGAAAAAAAAATGAGTTGGACTTTCTCAAAAATAAAAACTTGTGCTTCAAAGGACACTATTAAGAAAGTGATTAGACAACTTACAGAATGGGATAAAATATTTTCAAATCATATTTCTGATGAGGGACTTGCATTTAGCATACAAAACTCAGCAATAAAAGTACAAATAGCTTAATTTTAAAATGGGCAAAGGACTTGGACAGAAGTTTCTTCAAAGAAAATATTCAAATGGCCAATAAACACAGGCCAAGATGCTCAGCATCATTAGTGCCTATGAAAATACAAACTAAAACCACAATGAGATACCACTTCACACCCATCAGAGTGGCTAAAATCAAAAGAGAGACGATAGCATGTGTTGGCAAGGATGTAGAGAAATTGGAGCCCTCATGCGTCGCTGGTGGGAATTTAAAATGATGCAGCCACTTTGGAAAATATCTGGCAGTTCCTCAAATGTTAACCAGAGTTAACATACGACCTAGCAATTCCACACCTAGGTTTACACCCAAGAGAATTGAAAACGTCTGTTCACACAAACACTTGCATATGAATATTCATAGGAGCATTATTCATGATAGCCAAAAAGTAGAAATTAACCAAATGTCCATGAACTGCGGAATGGATGAATGAAATCGGGTACATCCATACAATGAAATATTATTCAGCAAGAAAAAGAAATGAAGCACTATCACATGCTACAACACGGAAAAGCTTGAGAAGCTTCAAGTGTTAAGTGAAAGCCAGTCACAAAAGGCCATGTATTGTATGATTCCATTTATATAAAGTGTCCAGAATAGGCAAATCCATAGAGACAGAAATGAGTTTAGCACTTGCCAGGGGATGGGGTGAGGTGGAAATAGGGAGTGGCTGCTAATGGGCATGGGGTTTCTTTTTGGAGGAATGAAAACTTCTTGAAATTAGATAGTGGTAAAGGTTGCACAACTCTGTGAATATGCTAAAAGCCACTGAACTGTACGCTTAAAAATACAAATTTTGTAGTATGTGGGTTAAATAGCAATAAAGCTGTTATTTTTTTTTTAAAGGAGAGAGGGGAGAGAGAGGGAGAGGGGAGTCAAGGATGGCACCAAGAGTTTAGGCCTGAGCCAAACACCGCAGTGAGGAAGATGGTGGGTGAGAGGAGCATAAGGTCAGAGGCCCAGTTGTGGATGTGCTGGAGAGAGTCATCCTGAGTTGAAGGGAGATGTCAGGGCTGGAGATATAAATGTGGGAATAATCAGCATTTAGATGGAATTTTAAACCATAAAGTGGATGAGATCATAAAGGGCGCAAAAGTGGGCAAAGGAGAGAAAAGCCCCCAAGACAGAGCACAGGGACCCTGTGATGCTCTGGGATTTTACTGTCTGTAGGGTCCAACATGGCTTCTGTGTAGTGAACTTAGAGTCTATCTCATGGCAATGAAGAGGATATTTTATACAAAACTAGGTGTTGAGATCACAGTCAGGGATACAACAGGACCCAAACTCAATTCAGTTCTCCAAGAACATTTGATTAAAATGGTAAGATTTATGGACTTTAGTTTCTGATTTATTTTGAAAATCAAATTTATGTAAAGACATCCACCAAGGCCACAAAGTTGGAGATTTCACTTTTTTTTTTTGAAATTTGCCACCATCAGATAATCATAATTCTGTATGTGAGGACATGTTTTCTATCCTATTTTCTTTTCTTAGTGCCTCTCCATTTTCTCCCAATCTAAACTCATGATTACAAGATTAGCATCTTGCCTGTGATGATTCAGGCATATTGAATCACTTCCCAAAGTGTGTTTAAAATATATTGAAATCCTATCTTGGAAATAGGGTGTGTAATTTATTTCAGAATATATTATTTCTATCAAATAAAAACTAATCAACTAGGAACCAAACAGCATGCCTGATCAAATAGTCTTCGTTCTTTGATTGATTTTTTTAGCCCAAATATTTCATGTCTCTAAATCATGGGGACACACGAAACGTTTCAGGAGTCTGCTGGTTTCTGGCATTCTCTAAAGAAGAGTAAAGTGACAGATTGAGATTTCCATTTTCACTTGTTATTTTCTGTGAATTTAATATTGCACACCACAAAGAGAGCTGTTTTGTGTCAACAGGAATTAGGATGGAAAGAAAGTTATTTCTTGGAAGGAAGATAGCATGCTGTATTAGTTAAGGTAAGGCTTGCCACTGTAACAAATAAACTCCATATTTTCCATAGGTTGAAACAACAGAAGTTTCTTTCTGTCTACTGTAACAATCCTGTGCCAGTGCCCCTGGTGAGGGGCACTTTTTCTCCCTTCAAGAACAGGGCTGTCTCCATATGGGGGTTCCACCTTACTTAGGTTCTCAGATTCCTCTTAATCCAGGTGCAATGGGTATGAGAATAGAGAAGGCATATCTGCCTCTTAAAAAATCCCAGCCATAAATGATACATCACTTTCTCTCACATTCTATTGCCGAGTTCATGACTCTGGGTGAAAGGGAAGCTGGGAAATGCCTTAGTCCAGTAGCCGCTTCCCAGTAACTTTACACTGTAGACAGGGAAGCACAGATTTGGAGGAGGTGGGGCAGAATGCCTTGGAGACAGACAGATTTGAGTTTAAATTCTGAAACTACCACAAACTGGACGACCTCGGGTGAAGTACTCAATCCTTCTGAACTAAGTTACTTAATTCTTTGAGACATTGGTTTACTCTTCTGCAGTATGGGAGAAAGGGTCGTCTTGTAGATTAGTTGTGTTCATAAAAGATAATTTATGAACTGTGCTCACCGCAGAGTAGTTTTACCTGGTAAGATTCTTTTTTTTTTAATTCATTTTTGGCTGCGTTGGGTCTTCGTTGCTGTGCCCGGGCTTTCTCTAGTTACGGCGAGCTGGGGCTACTCTTCGTTGTGGTGCACAGGCTTCTCATTGCGGTGGCTTCTCTTGTTGTGGAGCACGAGCTCTAGGTGCACAGGCTTCAGCAGTTGTGGCACGCGGGCTCAGTAGTTGTGGCGCACGGGCTTAGCTGCTCCTCGGCATATGCGATCTTCCCAGACCAGGGATCCAACCCGTGTCCCCTGCATTGGCAGGCGGATTCTTAACCACTGAGCCACCAAGGAAGTCCCTTACCTGGTAAGATTCTTTTGAGTCAAAGGGACAAAAATCTAACTGAAACAGTTTAAGCTGAAAAGGGAGAATTTGAAGGACTCAGTGCACTATTGCTGGTTTAAAGACAGAGGAGGCAACAGGATGAGGGATGTAGGTGTGTAAGAAGCTGAGAGAGAGAGGCCAACAACCAGCAAACAGGAACACATCCCTCCAAACACAAGCAAGAGGGCTCAAGATGGCAGCACAGGAATATCCTGAACTTATATCCTCCCACAGGCACAAACCTACAACTGCTAATGGAATAATTCCCTCAGAAAGAGATCTGAAAACCGGATGGACAGAGCCTCGCGAGAAAAGGTAAAAGGACAGCATTGAGACGCGTGGGAGAGACAGAGATACGGGCTCACCAGGGAAAACCACGCCCCAGCTGCACCACTGGGAGGGACCCCAAAGAGGTGGAGCTTTTCCCTGAGGAGTGAGGGATTCGAGCTCCACATCAGGCACCCCAGCCCCCAGATCCTGCACAGGAGAGATAAGCCCCCAAATCACCCGGCTTTGAAAACCAATGGAGAATAAACCCAGGGAAACTATAGAACTGCAGGCAACAAATACCCCGCTCTTAAAAGGCTCATGCACGGCCTCACCCAACCTGAAAACCAGCACAGAAACACCAGGTTGAAAAGTGTATGTTTCATAGGTGAAGGGCACCCATTTACTAATCTTCAAGTGTCTGCTGAAGAAGCAGGAGTCATTTGGGATGCTTCCTGGGGATAGAGTCACTGGCAGGAGACATTTACGTGACCTCAGGCTTCCTTGCTAACGCCAGTGCTGGTGGGCACCACTTTGGAATTCTCCATGTGACCCAGTAGCGCCGATGGGCACGTCCCACTGACAGCCCCGCCCACCCTGCGTCCTGGCAGCCTCTCACAGCCAGCTGAATGATACCAGCCTGCCAGCACTCCAAGGCAGCCAGAGGCCCACGACAACAGGAGGGCGCACATAGCCCACGTAGGGGACAGCCCTTAAGCACCCGGCTCTAGTGGCCAGGCAGGATTGCACTTCTGAGCCCCACAGGACAGCTCCTAAATAAGAGCATGCCTTCAGGACTGGGAGAGATAGCTAATTCTTAATACGTATATATATACTTAATACACAGAGAATTAGGCAAAATGAGGAGGCAAAGAAATATGTTCCAATTGAAAGAATGAGACAAAACCTCAGAAAAGATGTTCAGCATCACTAATTATTAGAGAAAGGCAAATCAAAACCACAATGAGATATCACTTCACACCTGTTGAAATGGCTATTATCAAAAGGACAAGAAATAACACATGCTGGAGAAGATGTGGAGAAAAGGGAACCCTTGCACACTGTTGGTGGGACTGTAAATTGGTGCAGCCACTATGGAGAATGGTATAGAGACCCCTCACAAAAACTAAGAATAGAACTACCATATGACACAGCTATTAAACTTCTGGGTATTTATCCAGAAATCATGAAAAAACTAATTCAAAGAGATATATGCACCCCTATGTTCATTGCAGCATTATTTACAATAGCCAAGACATGGAAACAACATAAGTGTCCATTGATGAATGGATAAAGAAGATGCGACACACACAGACACACACACACACACACACACACACACACACACACAAAATGGAATACTACTCTGCCATAAAAAATAACAAAATTCTGCCTTTTTTTTTTTTTTTTTTTTTTATTTATTTATGGCTGTGTTGGGTCTTCGTTTCTGTGCGAGGGCTTTCTCTAGCTGCGGCAAGTGGGGGCCACTCTTCATCGCGGTGCGCGGGCCTCTCACCATCGCGGCCTCTCCCGTTGCAGAGCATTGGCTCCAGATGCGCAGGCTCAGTAATTGTGGCTCACGGGCCTGGTTGCTCCGCGGCATGTGGGATCTTCCCAGACCAGGGCTCGAACCCGTGCCCCCTGCATTGGCAGGCAGATTCTCAACCACTGCGCCACCAGGGAAGCCCAAAATTCTGCCATTTTTGATAACATGGATGGATGAAGAGGGCATTATGCTAAGTGAAATAAGTCAGGTGGAGAAAGACGAATACCATATGATTTCACTCATATGTGGAATCTAAAAAAAACGAAACAAAACAAACAAAATAAAACAAAAGCAAACTCATAGACACAGAGAACAGATTAGTGGTTACCAGAGGGGAAGGAGGTTGGGAGGCGGGTGAAATGCATGAAGGGTCAACTGTATGGTGATGGATGGCAATTAGACTTGGGCTGGTGATCACTCTGTAGTGTACACAGATGTCAAATTGTAATACTATATACCTGAAACTTATATAACAAAAAGGGGGGAGAAATTATTGTTTATTGAAACCAGATCCTAGGACAGATGGACTCATGGGCAGCTGAGCTCACAGATGGCACTGTGGTTCCCATGCTGTATGCCTGCACTTTGCATGTCTGTTCCTTGGTTCACATTGGTCTCATCAACACCTACTGCTGAATGGCTTTCTCCTTCCAAATGGCCAGGACCCGTCCAAGCCCACAGCCTGAACTCATGTCCCAACTCTACTCTTACTAGCAGCTCCAGCCAGAAGAACCTAAAGGAAGGACGCAGACTGACCAGGCTCAGATCCTTTGTCCAGTGCTTACAGCCAGAGAAGCCGTTCTCTTAACAGAAGACAGGAGGGTGCTGGAGAGACACTAGCTACATCCGGGGTGCTTAATTATTGTAGCTGTTTTTATTTGGGGGACATCACTATGAAGAGCCTCTCCCTACATTTTCCTTTCACTGACTTTGTCAGGGTCCCTCTATAGCACCCCAGCTGAGATCACTCTTCCCAGGCTCCAGAATTCCCTCTGCCCTCCCCTCATCAAAACCCTCTTTCTCTCAGTAATGTTAGCTCATGCACTGAGAAGAAATTAACATGTAAATGGATTCCCATTGTGGTACAAGTGACTGATAAGAAGGATGTGTGTTACCTTTCTACCCAGAAAGAAGAGAATCTTCAAACAAATCAATTCTCCAGATTGGGGCCAGGGGGTGGGGATGCCCCTTGAACAAGCAGCCTTCAGGGTCACTCTTTCCATGGGATTATTTTACTTTGATCACTACTGTCACCCCCATGCTGACCTCCTAGGATACATTGCTCCCGCTTCTATGCCATGATCTAAAATCACAGATTAAAAGGTAGGCTGGAACTCTCAAAATGAGTGTGTTAACTCCTGGGGAGAACTAAAGGAAAATCAACAGTATAAATACAAGAATTAAGAGTCTGACTCAAGGGGTAAAGTCTTCAAATCTCACAATAGCTGATTTGCTTCCTCGAGTCTCAAAGGAAGAAGGAAGAAGCCCCATCCAAGCACACCCCACCCAGTTCAATCTACATTTTCCTGTGTGCTCTGGAGGCAGATGGGCCAGAGGTTGACTCCTAGGTTAGTTACTTACTAGCTCTGTAAACTTGGCTGAGTCACTTAACCTCACTGTAATTCGGAGGATAATGTCTCCCTCCCAAAGTTGATTTAAGAGCCCATCAGTTTGCTAGGGCTGCTGTAACAAAGTATCACAGAATGTGTGGCTTAAACAACAGAAATGTGTCGTCTCCCAGTTCTGGAGGCTGGAAGTCTGAAATCAAGGTATCGGCAGGGTTGGTTCCTTCTGAGTGCTGTGAGGGAGAATCTGTTCCATGCCTCTCACCTAACGTCTGGTGATTTGCTACAACCTTTGGCCTTCCTTGGCTTGTAGAAGCATCACCCTAATCTCTGCCTTCATCTTCACATGCTGTTCTCCCTGTGTACGTGTCTGTCTCCAAATTTCCCTTTCTTATAAGGAAACCGGTTATATTAGATTAGGGGCCACCTATATGAGTCATCTTAACTAATTACATTTGCAATAACCTTATTTCCAAATAAGGCCACATTCTAAAGTACTGGGGGTTATTCAACATACACATTTTGGGAGGACAAAATTCAACCCATAACAAAGAGTAAAATATACAGCCTTTAACACAACGCCGGGCACATGTTCACTCACTAACCGAGGCTGCCTTTGTGATGATCATGATCTTCCCAATTTTACACTTGACCCACCCCCTTCTCCCCAGGGATGCAGCCATCCCTTGCAGCTCTCATCAGATCACAGTATCTTACGATCCCACAAGAACCATGGCATGGCTTGTGTGCCAATTAAAATAAATGATTAACGATAATATTATTATTCTAACCATATTTATACCATTTTCTAGCACTCTATCTTTTATTAAATTTTCAGATTCCTTAAATCAATTTTATAAGGTAAGTACTATTATTTTTCTTCCCATTTTACAGACGAAGAAACTGAGGGAAAGCGAGTGTAGTAATTCGCCCAAGGCCACACAAGCCATTAGGCAGTAGAGCTGGGATTCCAACCCAGGCAGGGGGCTTATGCTCTCAACCAATAGCCGCCCCGAGGTTTGTAGCCCGTGTCCTCCAGTGGCGGGCTTTGAGGACCTGTAGTAAGAAATGGGAGCATAGCTGGGGGACAGCAGTAGCTCGGAGCCCCAGGTCAGACCCATGCTGTGAGCCCCCACTGTGGAAGCTGGGTCCATGGGAAGAGAAGCCATCTCCTCCTGGGGGAGTAAAGCACAGTTCTGGGGTGGCTTGGCCGCAGAGTCCCTGGCACTCGGGAAGCTTTGGCCTGGCAGAGGGGCTCAGGAACTTGGTGCCCACTTCGTGCTTCCTTTACAAACAACAGAGGAGAAGAAACCCCTTTTACGACTTTTCATTTGGATGAGGCGGGAGCGGGGCAGTGTTTAAACCTCCCTCAAGCCCAACCAGACCCCCAACAGGTGACGGCTTTGGAAACCCAGCAAAGCAGGCTCTTCAAGAGCTCCCATCTCTTCTCCTCACTTCCTCCTCAGATCTGGGATCTGGAGACCAAGAGCTGCTTGTTTACCGCCTCCTCCAAAGCCAGCGGTACTCGGGGCCAGCCCGGGGCCTGCCTCTATCTCCCCGGCCCCAGAGCCCTGTGTGTGGCGACGGACACCGTCGCCCTCCTGCACCTGAGGCTGAGGTAGGCCCCGAGCGCTCAGCTCTCCAGAAGGTCCTGCAGAGCCCAGGGCAGCTGTAGTCGACCTTCTACTTAATGTGTGAGCCCTCTGTGTGAGCCCTGGGCTGTACGCCCCACATCCTGTCTCACAGTGTCTATTTGGCGAGCTCTCTTTAACATTCCCACTAATTGCTCTGACACCGCCTCCCTATATTATCCAAAAGTCTGGAGTCTACCCCTCGAGCCCCCTTCCACCCGCCAGCCCTCCCCCGGTAGGAAACTGTCCTAGAAGCCCCGGGGTCTGCCTATTCAGTCCGGAGGCGTCAGCCTACTTGCAGTCCCACGGCTGCAGGGGTGCTCGCCTCCAAGACCCCATCCCCCAAGCAGGGCAGCCGCCCAGGGACACCCAGGGGCGCGGCCAGGCCATCACCACAGCCAGGCCCGGAGGCAGGCTCTTCACTCAAGATGCCAAAGCAGCCAGCTGAAAGACGGGAACGTCAGTCAATCAAACTGCTCTCTGTTCTACATGATATCACTGTGCAGAACAAACAGCCTGTTGGATTGACTTTCTTTCTTTCTTTTTTTTTTTTTTTTTTGGACCCAAGTGTCTGAAATTCCACCTCATGGCAAAAGCAGCCTCATTCCTAGCGCCAGCGCTTAGGTGCCAGATACTGTCTGCCGGTCCCCGCTCTGTCACTCGGGAGCTTGTGGTCTTGACCAAGTGAGCCGACCCTTCTCCACCTCCTGCTGTTTCCTCATCTGTGAAGTGGGCAGACTGTGGTCCCCTAAGTTCTAATCACCCTCACGCCAAGTCCCGTTCTTCCTTGAAGAGGATTCGCCCACACCAAGAATCTTCTGGCACTACGTCTGAGGTTTCAGAGCCCCCAGATGTCTATTAGTGGCTCTGGCTTATGGCTGACCGTCGCAGGGCACTACAGAGAGCGAAGGCTGGCCACCAACATTCGGTTAGTCAGTGTCTACTACATGCCAGCCTCCTCCGGACATTTTACATCCTTTCTCACACTTCCTCCTCACAAAATTTCTATAAAGGATTCCATTTTACAGATGAGGAAATGAGTTTGAAGGGTTTGGGTGGCTTCACTCCAAGGGCTGTCGGTTCTGTGTGCTGACCTCCCAGACATGGCTCAGGGGGCAAAGTCCAAGGGCACAGGTGGGTCCTTTGCACCTGGGTACCCGTAGGAGGCATGCTGCAGGGCCCCCCGGGGCCTGGCCTGGCCTTGTCCCTGCTGTGAGGGAGAAGCACTGCCATTCAGAATGGGATGATATGGTTTGTGTTGGTTTGGGGGAAGATGGACATTAATAGGGAAGAAGGTCCACTCGGCAATATCACGAAATCACACTCCTCCTACCCCAACAAGGAGACGTGGTATCAGTTTTCACGGTTAGTGGCTACTCTTCATTGCACGTGCATTATGTTATGTGAGGTTCTGTGCTCAGGACATTACATCAGCCCTCCCTATCCATGGGTTCTGCATCAACACATTCAACCAACCATGGATGGAAAAAAAATTTTTTTTAATTCCAGAAGTTTCCAAAAAGCTGAAGTTGAATTTGCCACATACCGGCAACTGTATACATAGCATTTAAATTGTATTGGATATTATAAGTAATCTGGAGATGTATATGAAAGGATGTGCATAGATTATATGCAAATACTATGCCATTTTATATAAGGGACTTGAGCATCTGTGGATTTTGGTATTCTAGGGGGTCCTCAAACCAATCCCCTATAGATATGTAGGTACCGCTGTATATATGTTTTCTCATCTAATCCTCAAAACAATGCTTTAAAGTAGATACCATTATCCCCATTTAACAGATAAGAAATTTACAGTTTTGAGCAGCTAAGTGACTTGCCCAAGGTCGCAGACCCATCATTTGAACTCAAGACTATCCTCTTAACCATTCTTTAATAAAGCAATCGATGCCTCATCCTGGGTATGCGTGTCACATACTCAGTTCCGGTTTTCATTCTCTCTCTCCCCCCCCCCCGCCCCTCTCTCTCTCTCTCTGTTTTTCACGAGCAAGATCTCCCCTCGAGCCTCACCCGGTGGTTTCCCACAAGGAGCCCGTGGTGTGCTGCCAGTACAACCCCCTCTTCAGTGGGGATGATCGGGGACATCACAGCCCAGACACGTCCTCTTCATGTGCCCGCTCACTTGAGCTGCACTCCCAGTGACACTCGACTGTCTTTGCATCTGTTCTTGTCTAGCTTCTGCTCCAGAGATCAGTGGTTAAATACCAAAAGAAGTAGATCAAAAATTTTTTGTGATGACTCAGTCTCAATTCATCTCAAAGAAGGCGGGTTCCTGCATAGTTTGGGTTCAAACTTGCAAAGAAGCATTTATCCTCCAAATTTATCAGAGTCACCTCCGAGTCCAAGGAAGCCAACATCTTCACCTTCTCAGCGTCCTGCACCTTCCTGCCCCTGGCTCTGTGCAACCTTTTCTCATCTCCACCCCAGAATTTCCTGCTTCCTCCTCTTTTCCTACGCACACCTGAGCAATCCTTCAAGGTCCAACTCAAGTCCTATCTCTGCCAGGAAACACTTGCCTTCACTGCCCTGACTCATGCAGGCACCTCCCCCTTCCTGATCACCCACAGTTAGTGCTTCCCCTGGCTGCTGGAGTGTGTTCTCTCCTGCCCTGCTCTGTTTCACCTGTGTGAGCCTCGCCTCTAAACAATTTCTGCAGGCACTTGAGAGCAGGGATCAGAGCATCTATGTTTCCCTCTTCTTTCCTCCTTGATCTCTCAAAACCGTTCTTATTCTTTAAGGCACAACTCAGATACCAGCTCCTCTAAGAAGCCATCCTAGATCCCCTCCCACACCCAGGCAGAATGAATGGCTCCGTTAGCATCTGGGCTCCTAATTCCATGGTAACACAGTCTGTCTCCCTCAATAGCATTATTTTGATATGCACGTCTCCCCCAGTGGTGGGTGGTAGGTAGGTGTTGAATTGAGATATAAACACCCTCACAGCTATTACTGTATTAGGCACATGCTGGTAATAAACTCTCCAATACTTACTGAGTTAAATTATTGATTTGAGTGTTCGCTCACCTTGCAAATCTGTCGCTGTGTGAAATCTTTGGATCATTGTCATGCCCACCGTCACAATTCATGACATCTAAACCACATTACACTTGATATTTGTGGAGGAGAGAATATAGCCCAAGATCTTGATGAAGCCTGAATTTATGAATACCACTATACCACACTGTGTTCATTCAGTTGCATAAGCAGAGTGCTAGGGACCACCAACTTCGCCTCTGAAAATCCTTGTAAACTGTACAATGAAAATTAATAAATGCTCAATTAAATGTTTACAGCACATCACTTATGAACTGCAACTTAGCACACACATAGTTATATGTAATACCAAAGTTTATAAGAATAACAATTTTTTATCAACTGAGCTTAAAACTATATTCTTTAAATTATTTTAAAATTTACTAGCAAAATTCTATTATATTTAATTGGGGACATGGTTGCATTTTAATATATTTAAATGGATGGGATCTCCAAAAGGAAGAACAACATGGGGCAGTGAAATTCTTTTTTTTTTTTTTTAATATTTATTTATTTATTTGGCTGCACCGGGTTTTAGTTGCGGCATGCAGGATCTAGATCCCTGACCAGGGATAGAACCCAGGCCCCCTGCTTTGGGAGCACGGAGTCTTAACCACTGGACCACCAGGGAAGTCCCTGGGACAGTGAAATTCTTAAAGGAGCCCTGCTATGGCATGAAATTCCCTCCACAAAATGCAAGTGAGGTAGGTATACCTGAAAAGTATACATAGCACCTTTAGACTTTTCTTGATTCTGTAAATAGAACCCTAAAGTCATTTTCAGAGAGGTTTCCCTTGCTCACTTCAGTCTTCAATCTTTTCACTTCCGTTACCAGCAGTAGCAGGTGGCTTTCTTGGGGAAATAAAAAAACAAACAAACTGTGTTTTATCACACAGCAGCAAGGCAGGTCCTCCCTTGGGTGTTGATCCTACCCAGCTCATGCTGTCTGCTCATTCGTCCACGCCATCAGGTACTTAAATCAATTCTGGATCTCAACCATATCACAAATCACTGCATGTTGTGGAACTTTGGGATATTTGCAAAGATTGAAACCACTAAAGTAAAGTAAAGATTAAAACCACTAAAGTAACACTAAGGGTTTATTGAAATATTCAGAAGAACAGATGAATGCCCCTGAGCTGTACATACCCCTGGGAACCCTGGCCTTATAGAAGGACAGAAGAAAGGAAGCAAAGTGTACCCTACTGATCTCAGCAACTTGCAATCAACAACAGTGCTGTCTGGTTTTTGGCTTGGAGACCCAGAAGTTTCTCTAATATCAATGGGGCAGCCTTTTTACAAAGTGGTAGGCTAGAAGGACCGTTCAATAGTCCTGAGAAAGAGTGCTGTCCTCAAGTGTTTCTCCTCTGACACTGTCACTGCTTCTGGGTGCAGGATCCAGAAAGCCTGCCCCAGAGGAGGTCCTTCCTGGGGGGGTGGGGGGCACTTACCCCAACCAGTCATGACAGATGCTACTCACCTCCCTTTAAAGATGATTCTCATTCAAAAGCTGCTCAAAGGTTGGAGCTAAAAGAAAGTAACTACAAGACTGGAACGAGTTGGACTGAGTGAAGTCTTAAAGCTGAGGGTTTAAATATCCTCCCCAGAAAATGGGTCATCTACCCATTCAGCTTTGCTTTAATGGTCAATAAATTTTGCTGCTCAAAATTCAATCCACACCTATCTTCTCTGAGTCTAGGTGGCCAGGAGATATTCATCCAATATTTCTAAATTTTCTCATCTTCTCAGAGAGTGCTGTAGACTGAATTGTGTTCCCCCCAAATTCATGTGTTGAAGTCCTAACACCCAGTACCTCAGAATGTGTCTGTGTTTGGAGATGGAGCCTTTAAAGAGGTCATCAACTTGAAATAAAGCTGTTAGGGTGGGCCCTAATCCAGTCTGACTGGTCTTCTTATAACCAGAGGAAATGTAGACACATAAAGAGATGCTGGGTTGCACAGGCACAGAGGAAAGAGCTTGTGAGGACACGGTGAGAAGGCGGCCATCCGCAAGCCAAGGAGAGACGCCTCAGAAGAGACCAAACCCTGCTGGCAACTTGATCATGGACTTCCAGCCTCCAGAACTGGGAGAAAATAAATGTCTGTTGTTTGAGCTCCCCAGTCTATGGTATTTTCTTATGGCAGCCCTAGCTAATGAATACACTCAGGTAACCAACTTGTATTGAAAGTACGGAAACTTTTGGGGTAAACTTTCATCTTTCATATCTATGACCCTAGACCTCTAAATGCAAATTCTCTTTAATTTGATAGCCAGTGTCTCCAGGCTACTTTTTCCAACTTCCTGATACAGGTGGTGAAAGTATGGGACTTTGAAACAGGAATACTGTTGTCTGATTTTATTGAGGCTCATGGCAATGCTGGAATACGTTGTCTGACCTTTGGCTCCAGTGGAAGAGGGTATGTGCCTTCTCCAGAATCTTTTTTTTTTTTAATTTTATTTATTTATTTATTTATTTTTGGCTGCATTGGGTCTTCGTTGCTGTGCGCAGGCTTTCTCTAGTTGTGGTGAGCGAGGGCTTCTCATTGTGGTGGCCTCTCTTGTTGCGGAGCATGGGCTCTAGGTGCGCGGGCTTCAGTAGTTGTGGTGCGCAGGCTCAGTAGTTGTGGCACATGGGCTTAGTTGCTCCGCGGCATGTGGGATCTTCCCCAATCAGGGCTCGAACCCGTGTCCCCTGCATTGGTAGCGGATTCTTAACCACTGTGCCACCATGGAAGTCCCTCCAGAATCTTTTACTGTTAGGCAGGGTGACCCCTGACATGCAGTCCTGACGGGGGTCTCTGTTTCCTAGGCTAGTTACTGGGGGCAGAGATGGCTGTCTGAAAATATGGAGCTACAACAACGGACATTGTCTTCACACCTTGAAACATGGTGAGTCACCTCCTACCAAGGGTCCCCATAAAATAATGATGCAAGATTAGGCATTTGTAGTAAATGTAGAAGAAATCAAATGAGATAAAATCTAAGATGCATGTAAAAATCCTACATCCTTTTTCTCTGGCATTTCATTGCCAGTGACTCTAAACTTCTATGTAGGAAGGACATACATTACATACATGTTTGTTCTCCCATCTATAGCCCATGCATTTGTTCCCTCACTGCCTGGTGTAGGCCTCATTTCTTAAAAGAGTTTAGCTTTTTAAAACATTTTAAAAATCACATAAGTCAAACATCACAAAGTCTAGATGAACTAAAAGCTACTCTCTTTTGTGTGTCATTGTGATTTTTTTCAAGGCTGCTTATTCCATTTGTTCATGTGCTGTGTCCGTTCTTGGTAAAATTTCCGCAGTTCTGGCCTGTGAAACTAGGGGGAAGATCAGAGGCAAACGTTCTTCAATTCTCAGTACAAATGAAGTCCAAGTAAATAAGATAAAAATTACTCAGAGTAGGGACTTCCCTGGTGGTCCAGTGGTTAAGACTTCGTGCTTCCACTGCAGGGGGCACGGGTTGGATCCCTGGTCTGGTAACTAAGATCCCTCATGCCTCATGGCTCTGCCAAAAAAAAAAAAAAGTACGCAGAGTAATGAGTGTGTGATTCCTAGTTCTGCCTTTGACCTCATGCATTCATCTGCTCATTCACTCAGCCAGTAAGTGCCAGGCACGTGCAGGGTCCTGTCAGGAAGAAGGTGAGCCTCTTCCCATAGCTGAGCGAGGGCTGAATCAGCCTTTTAGGGCAGTGAGAGTGGCATCAGCTGTGTTTTGGTGGCTTGAAAGACACCTAACTGTGGTTTGAAAACTAAAAAGTAAGTGCTGAAGTTTCCCCAGTCATCAGTTGGGTTAAGTCAATATATGTAAACTGACTCAAGAACTAATAAAGAAAAATGCTTACTCTAAGTTGATAATATTATCTTTCTAGATGAAAAGCAAAGTGAAGTCTGTGATTATACCTACTTGGAGGTAAGCCAAAATAAGTGAGTTCTATTCAGCTTGAATAGAAGAGGGTCATCTTGGATATTTAGTGGGACATATATTTTGATACAAACTTTGTCCTGGGCTTCCCTGGTGGCGCAGTGGTTGAGAATCTGCCTGCCAACGCAGGGGACACGGGTTCGAGCCCTGGTCTGGGAGGATCCCACATGCCGCGGAGCAACTGGGTCCGTGAGCCACAACTGCTGAGCCTGCGCGTCTGGAGCCTGTGCTCCGCAACAAGAGAGGCCGCGATAGTGAGAGGCCCGCGCACCGCGATGAAGAGTGGCCCCCGCTTGCCGCAACTAGAGAGAGCCCTCGCACAGAAACGAAGACCCAACACAGCCATAAATAAATTAATTAATTAAATTAAAAAAAACTTTGTCCTGGAGGAGAACACCAAGATAGTAAAGGGAATTTTCTGTAAGCAAATGTATCAAAGAATTCCCCAAACTGCGGTTGCTCCCTGATGGTAATTTAGGCAACTAGACTCTTCCAGAATATTGGAAACATTTCTCCGCACATTTTGATAACGGTTTAGAGGTAGAGATAGGAAACAGTGTATCTCTCCACCAAATGCTTTATTAAGGAATAAATCACAAGCTAGGGTAGTTAAAATCAGCAGCCGTAAGTCAAAGAATAAAAACCCAATAAATTCTCTCCTGAACATTAAAATGTTAAAAACAATCCTTGATCAATTTCTGTTTGTGCCCTTGCCTCCACGGTTCAGCCATGCTCTCAGGATCAAATAATCCTCCGGAAGGCAAGCTGCTCGTGGAACAGACCATGAAGACAAACCAGGGTATCCTGCTTCTGTTCCCTAATCCTTTAAGAACCAGTTAAAAAACTGACCCTAGTTTATCAAATCACATTTTATCTTGCTCTTCATAAAAAACAGAAGCGGTGATTTTCTTGCTCTCTTCATTTATCACATGGACACAGCAAAATGAGGCCACAGTACTGATTCTGTGCAAAAATTAAACAGATGATAAGCTTAAGTATCAAAATGTAATAGTCTGTTATTGTTCTAAGTGTATCATAGCTGTTGGATGGGATAGAAGAATAAATGTGTACTTTGTAAGTGAAGTGTACAAAATTATGATGTTTCAAAACCCTGCTTCAGACTTCTCCCCACCCCCATGCCCTGTTGATTCTTTTCTCTCTAAAAACAGATTTTGGAGAAAGTCTTTATACCTCTATCTGGTATAAGCTAAGCAGTGATACGGACAAAATAGTTTCCTCCTTCCCTCTCTCCCCCTTTCCCCCCCATCTTTCTTTCCTCCCTCCCTTTAAAAAACATTTTTAGTTTTTCTGTTTCAGTTTTTTAAATTATTTTCTATGGGAAGAAGTGTAATGACTCTGTACCCAATTCCAACATGTGGAGGTTTTTCCCACACCAACAAGCAATTCTCCGACACCAGCTGGTACCCTACAATTCCGCTCAATTCTGACTCTATCTACCTGGAGAGAGCATCAGAATCCACAGGGTCAGGGTTCAGTCCTACAAGACACAAGACTCCTGCCACACCATTTGCAAGTCCTGTCCAACTGGCTATAGATCAGAGGTTCCAACACCGCCCTCCTTGGGTTATATTAATTTTCTAGAGCATCTCACGGAACTTAGAGAAATATTTCACTTACTGGATTATCAGTTTATTATAAAAGGATATAACTCGGGAATAGCCAGATGGAAGAGATGCAGAGGGCAAGGTATGGGGAAAGGGTGAAGCGCTTGCATGGTCTCATCACTCAGGAAATTGCAAGGGTTTAGGTACTCTGAGCCAGAATGTGGACAAAGACCAAATAGATATTTCTTATAAATCACGATCTCACAAAGTACAGGGTATGAAAGCTATCAGGGGCAGAGAGGGCCTCTTTGGGGATCTGCAGGCTGGCCATGTTCCCTCCTCCCCAGGATACAGGGGCTTCCAGCTGGGTCTCGAATATTCTCACCCCTAATTGAAGATTAACCAGATTGTCAACTGTCCAGCCCTTTAATTTTTTTTTCCTTCTTCCTCCCACCTTGTCTTTATGCCGTAGTCCCTCTCTAAATGGGAAGAGGAGGTGAAATGCCATCCATAAGCATCTCTGTGGGAAAAAAATCTTTTTTTATGGCTTAGAGATGGGAAAAGGGATTAAGAGACAGGGGAAGATGAAAATGCTGACTAAAACTACGTTTTAAATCTACCTGTGGCATTGTATGTCCCCTGCTGGCTCTGCTGGATGGTCCTGGATCTCCAAAGTCTTTAAACATTGTAAGTTCTTTATTCATTTGAAAGTATGCTGTATGTCAGAGCCTAAGCCTAGCATCCTCAGATGATTTGAGACATGACTGCCTGAGAGGTCTTGGTGTTGAATTTGTCCTTTGGTATTACAGGTTCCCGGGCTGATGGCTTTTGTTTTAGCTCATGCATCAGCTATGGGTCTTATTACAGAGGCGAAACTATGCAGACCATCAGAGAAGAGCTTGTCAGTTGGCATATGATTTGCTGAAATGCAATCACCCAAACGTCAGGAGTGGATTGCTTTTTATTCCCACTGGCACTAGGGGAATTTGCTTTGACATTTCAAAGATCTACATCACTGATGGGGTGAAGGGTAGGGCTGTAAAATGTGCCAACATCTCTCTCTGAAATTGTGAGTGTGTTGGCAGCTCATTTTACTGCTTGTACAACATCTCCTGTTTGGCTTTGGATACAGGACACACCATGTGACTTTCATCACTTCCGGAAGCCATAGCCACATTGGCAGGATGACTTGGTGAGCCCTGGTCCACTGTCCGACTCTCCACCCAAACAGTGACAGTTGGTGGGGATGTCCTTCACTCCTGGGGCTCACCCCTGGTCTCCCGGGCCTGCCTAGGGTGGTCACAGCATCTCAAGAGCCTCTGCTGTGGTGGGATTCATGATTGGGGTCCAGGTGGAGCCAGGAGCGCTGAGCTCCAGGCAGCTGCTCCTGCTCCAGGAAGAGTGATGGCCTCTGTTCAGGTTGGGGCAGGAGGCCCAGGAGCAAATCCACACAGCTCTCCTTGAGTTCAGCCTGGAGTCCTGGAGTGCAGGAATGGCAGCCCAGGATGTGATGCGTGTGACTTTCTTCAAAGAAGCGTCCACTTCCTGCTTCTGCTTGGCACGCAAACCCATATGCATTCACTCTGCCGTCCTTGGGTGGCCAGGGAACCTAAGAGATGACATTCCTGCTGCCCTGTGGCTTGTTAGGGGCCCATAACCAGGGGACTTCTTAGGATTCTTATTAGCCCCCAACTTTCTACAGCTTCCCAGGGTTGAATGATCTCCCTCAAAACTGTCTGGATGTCAAGCCATTAAGACAAGCAGTAAGAAAGGAAGGTCACTGTGCACAACCATTCCCCACCACCCAACCGTACCTTATGCCTCTGTAAATATTCCAAAAGCCACAAGTCACTAGAATACAAACTCAATGAAGACAGACCTTGCCTGTTTTCTCCATTGTATTCCCAGGATGTAGCTCAGGGCCTGGTTTATAGTAGCTGCCCAACTAATATGCTGCCATTCAACCAACATGTGTCAAATGTGGGCCTAGCCTGTGCTGTTCACTGAACATACAGTGACAAGCCCAGTGGTCATCACATGATCCCTGCCTTCATGGAGTTTGCAGATGAGTGATTGTTGAGTGAAAGAACAGAGTTTGCAGAAAATGTCCCCAGGAAAGCCATGGCCATTGCAAGGGCAGAAGTCATGCAAGAGTCAGTGAAGTGTTAGTTCATTCAAATGTTTTTTCATTCACTTATCAATTCTTTCAACCCCCTATTTATCAAGCACTGACATAGTGCCATCCTTAGTGGGTAGGCACAGAAAATACAAACATGAATAAAATGTGATTCCCGGCCCAGAATCTCACAGACTGGCAAGGAGATAAACTAAGGAAGTAATCATCATACGATGTGACAGATGATATAATAATGTATTCATTAATGTAATAATGTTTTAATAATAATATAAAATGCTGGACAAACCCAGAGATGGGAACTACTAACTTTTGCTCTAACATCGTACAGGATATTAAAAGATTACTAGGATTTTTCTGGGAGGCCAAGGTAGGGAAAGGCCGTCTAGATGAGGGGAAAGGAGGAGAGCGTGAATCAAGTCTGGAAGCCTGAGAAGCATGTTGTTCGGAAAGACTATGAATATTTTGAGGGGCTGGAGCACCAGGTACAGGAGGGAAATGAGGTTGGAAAGCTAAATCAGAGCCTGAAAGCCGGGCCAAGGCATGTAAACTTCATTCCGCAGGCAGTGGGACCAGGGAAGGAGAAGCCCAGACACAAGCGCTCACAAATTTCAGAAGGAGGCAAGATTTGGAGACAGAAGATTGTGGGGAGGAGAGGGCCACTGATCTGCTCTTTTCCAACTGTCCTACCCACCGCCTTCCCAGCTGCTTTCAAGCAGAAGCGGCTTCTTAGGTGATCACGGATAGGTCCACAAGGGCCTCTCTGTGGGAAGTCCCTGAGGGCAAGGGAGAAAGAAGATCTTTACAACCCTGGGAGAAGCCAATTCTTTTCACAAGGAAACTGTACCCTGGTGAGAAAGTTGAAAGGATAATGGCCAGGGACTCTTTGAACTCTGCAGCTCTGGTCTCAAAACCAAAAACATTTTCATTTCGTTTCTTATCTTTCTTAAGGATCCATATACCTAAATCCTCCTTTCAAGGAGAATAGGCAATTCCAGTTCCTAACAGCACTTCAAAGCCACAGTGTGGAGCAGATGGGAGCCCTGGAGGAATTGAGTTGAGGGACTCCACACCCCGGAATTTAGACCTGGGGCTCTTGGGAGGCCAGACCCCCTTGGCCAGTGCTTGGGTTCCATTGTCACATTCCCATCAAGATTTCAGCCCCAAAGAGGGCTCCTTGTGAATAACCTCCTTGCCAGCATTATGGGGAGGTAAGGAAGCTGCTAGGAGTAACACCTCCCTGGGGAAGGTGACAAAACTGACCCAAGGAGACGCAGCACCTCTCTGGCTGACCTGCAAGCAGACTCCTACCTGGAGGGATGTCCCTGTCCCCCTGGGCTGGGCCGGGCCAGCAGGTTCCGCAAGAGTCCTTAATGGGGGCAGCCACAGGAGGGGCCCCTCTGTCTCCTCTGTCTCAGGCATCCAATGAAGGGAAGTGAGCTGTGGGTGACTGGGGACTGGATTTCTTACTCTGTCCCTCTCTGTCTCTCTCTCTCTCTTTCCCAGAAGCACGGGCAAAAGGAGGACATCCTCTGTGTGGCTCAATGCCCGCCTCTTCTCCTTGCCACCTCCAGCTACGACGGGGAGATTATCATTTGGAATGTCATCTCAGGGCACATGCACTGCAAGCTGAATACCCCCAGCCCCTCTGATGGGGCAGAAGATAGAGAACGTAGGGTCAGGGCGGCCTCCACAGCCACTCTGCCCAGGCCCGCAGGCTCCGACTCCTGGCATGTTGTCTAAAGGAACCTCAGCTCTGGACTGCTTCCCGGTTATAAGGGATTGGCCTAGTTTCAGGCTTAACTTGTCAGATGGAGATTCCCAGAGCTGGGGGGGAGCTTGAGAGTTCAACTAGCTCAGTCCACATCTCCGGGCACCCGTCCATCAAAGCCCATCTCACATTCACCTGAAACTAACACAACATTGTAAATCAACTATACGCCAATACACTATGGAGAACAATATGGAGGTTCCTTAAAAAACTAAAAATAGAACTACCATATGACCCAGCAATCCCACTACTGGGCATATACCCTGAGAAAACCATAATTCAAAAAGAGTATGTACCACAATGTTCATTGCAACACTATTTACGATAGCCAGGACGTGGAAGCAACCTAAGTGTCCATCGACAGATGAATGGATAAAGAAGATGTGGCACATATACACAATGGAATATTACTCAGCCATAAAAAGAAACAAAATTGAATTATTTGTAGTGAGGTGGATGGACCTAGAGTCTGTCATACAGAGTGAAGTAAGTCAGAAAGAGAAAAACAAATACCATATGCTAACACATATATATGGAATCTAAAAAAAAAAAAAGGTTCTGAAGAACCTAGGGACAGGACAGGAATAAAGACACAGATGTAGAGAATGGACTTGAGGATACGGGGAGGGGAAAGGGTAAGCTTGGACGAAGTGAGAGAGTGGCATGGACATATATACACTACCAAATATAAAATAGATAGCTAGTGGGAAGCAGCCACATAGCACAGGGAGATCAGCTCAGTGCTTTGTGACCACCTAGAAGGGTGGGATAGGGAGGGTGGGAGGGAGGCTCTAGAGGGAGGGGATATGGGGATATATGTATACATATAGCTGATTCACTCTGTTGTACAGCAGAAACTAACACAACATTGCAAAGCAATTATACTCCAATAAAGATATAAAAAAAATCATACTCCAATAAAAATTTTAAAAATAAAAATAAAGAAATAAAATGCTGGGGAAAAAAAGCCCATCTCACAGGCCAGCCCACCACCTCCAGGACCACTTTTCTCATCCACTGCCCCCCTAGAAGACTCTCTCCCCTGCTGAGCCCCTTGGGCTTTGTTGGTACAGCTCTTCCAGCACTGATTTTACTCCTCTACCTTCAAGACCATCCTCCCCGTGCTTCTTTCACCCAGCTAGCAAGCTGGCTCCCCCGCCTGGCTCAGACATCATCTCCTGATGGTCACTCATCTGTGTGGCCTCAGGCTTTATGCCACCCTCACCATCAGCCCCCTCTGGTGGCCTCAGGCTCCCAGGTCCTCACATTGCCCATGGCCGCCTCGCCTCCACTGAGGCCTGTCCTTATTAACTTGTATACTGTATTGCAAAACTTTACCCCACCGTCCCACTGCACTCTTCCCAATTCTTCTGCCCTGGTTCCAGTTCTTCATGGCCCTCTCTCTCTGCTGGTGTGACCATGGGTCCATTCATCCCCTTATTCATTCAAAGAATATTAACGAGTTCCTGCTGTGTGCCAGGCCCAGTGCTAGGTCTTGGGGCTGGTAATCACATCCCTCTCCCTGCAAGTCCTGAGCCATGTGGAAAATACACAGGAGAGGGTCCACTTATCTGTCAGTTTCATTGCTGGTGGTGCTGGATTGGAAAACCGGCGGGGACCCACAGCCAAATGGGCTTCCTACCGCTGCTTTCCCCACGTGCAGAGTCAAGCCTCATCCTTCCCAAGCGGCTATCAGCAGACACTCATCTGCCGACAGCCAGAGGACCCACTCCTCGTACCCATGGGGCCCCAACAGAGGACACACAGAGCGCTGGGCATTTTTGCATAAAACCGGGGAGTTCCTGCCTCTCCTGAAGCCCAACAGCCAGCCCTTAGTGAGCCATGAGCCCCAGACGACAATCCCTGCTTTAGGCATTTGATGACTTAGTAGCCAAGGAAAAGCTCCCATGACTCATTGGATCAGAAAATATCTTTGAGCCGCTCCCAAGGGCATAACCCCATGGGAGATGCATAGAGAGAGACGTGAGGCCTGGTGCTGCCCCCAAGGGGCTCAGGGTCTAAATCCAGAGACAAGACGTTCCTGCCCAACAGGTAAAATAAGGATAAAGCAGTGCAGCCAGCCTCGCTGTGCTTGAAAGACGCTCTGGAGGGCAGTGGTTAGAAGCTGAAACCTCTGGACACCACGAGATTAAAAAGAAATTCTTACCTGTACATTTATTATCCAGTCTATTCCTATCCCCTTTACTGCATATAAAAAAGACTCTTCTGTGAAGCTCTTTCTGAATGTGCCTAAGAGCTTTAAAAATCTTTGGGGAAAAAGTGGTGGCATTTCCTTCTAAAGGTTTATTTTCATTGCATTAAAGTGAAAATTAAGTCACTGGCCAAGAATGCAATGTTGACCTTTCAGCCAGCAGTTCTAATTTAAAACCCTGTTTGCCGCAGCATTTATTGCTTAAAGTTATGTGACCGTTGGGTTTTGAAAAACTCCTCTTTACTCCAAAAATGCAAAGCCAGCCCTAGTTCCCAATTATGCACATTTCAACATTGCAAAAGTTGCACAGATTAGGTGGAGAGATGTGAAAGTTCCCCTAGCCTTCCGGGAAGAGCAGTACTGGATCATCTGGAAGGTCAAAACAAAACACGGTGGTCTTTTTCACAAGGGATTTGGCTAGGAGGCTGCCATCTTATTTGGAAAACCATGTGGACAGTTCTTCTGAAGTCATTCTCAGTAGAGAGGAGCTAAGAGAGAAAGGCAATTGTGTGAGCAAAGCTGAATGAGCTGAAAACATATTCCTTCTGCCAGCTTTTCAACACTTTAGCTTCATTCTTCCTTATATATATTGAGAATTATTATGTCTTCCCCCATATCAAAAAGAAAGAATTTGAGAGTGAAAGAGAGAGACCAAGAGATTTCAACCAGGCTAAAATCCAGGAAATTAGTCAGCTCACTGGGAGGCTTTTTCTTTTCTTCTTCTTCTTTTCATAAAAAAATTTTATTTATTTATTTATTTTTATTTTTAAATTTTTTTGGCTGTGTTGGGTCTTTGTTGCTGTGTGTGGGCTTTCTCTAGTTGTGGCGAGCGGGGGCTACTCTTCGTTGCGGTGCGCGGGCTTCTCATTGCGGTGGCTTCTCTTGTTGCGGAGCACGGGCCCTAGGCGCACGGGCTTCAGTAGTTGTGGCTCGTGGGCTCTAGAGCGCAGGCTCAGTAGTTGTGGCACACGGGCTTAGCTGCTCTGCGGTATGTGGGATCTTCCCGGACCAGGGCTCGAACCTATGTTCTCTGCATTGGCCACTCAACCACAAAAAAAAAAAAAAAAAGACAGAGGTGGCCCCTGTGTTGATGATGCTTCAAGTTCAGCAGGAGGACTGGAAGGTGGGGAAGTAGGGAGATGGGTTTAGAAGTTATTCCAACACTTCGGTGTGTTGTGAAGATCAGAGCTTGACGTCTTTCTCTCCCTGGACCTCCCCTGGCCCTGTGCTGCCCAGGGCCCAATTCATCTCTCGAGATTCCAGATCCAAAGCCGCTTCCCCTGAGAAGCCTACTCTGACCCCTCCCTTCTCCACACACAATAACCCCACCCTCTTCCATGCGCCGATAAAATCTTGCTCATTTCTCAGGGTAGTTCTTTTTGGTTTGGTTCAGCTCTCTGCTTCCCCAGATTTCCACAGCATTCAGCATGATACCTAGTCCCTACTAGGGAGGTAACAGACTTGGGGGAAAAAAGGGGGGGGGGAGGAAGGAATGAATTCTTTATGGTTTTGAGCAAAGCTTTTAACTGTACTAAGTCTCCATTGCCTCATCTGACCCTGGGACAAATAATCCAGTACCATGTGATTTCACACGGTTTTACATCTTGGTAAATGTAAAAAGTGACATAAAGGTTAATTAGTATTATTCCAATCCAGGAATTCCAGGGAGTGGGAACCTCTTGGGAAGTGCCCATCGAGTTCCAGGCAAAGCCCCTGACCGCCCTACCAGCTCTCTCAGCCCCTCCCTCCAGCCCAAACCAAGTTCCCAATCCCTGTCTCTCTGCAAAAGTCCTGGGGTCCTGGGGCAGCCCCGGGGTGCCCTGGGCCACAGGGGCCGTTAGCCTTCACATCAGACCTTACCCCCCATCCAGGCTGGGCTGGCTCTGAACCAGGAAGGCCGCCTGCGCTCCTGTGTGCCCCTCGCCTGCTCCAGCCCAGGTCCAGGGGCAGCTGTGCGACTCCGGGCCCAGGGGCGGCCACAGGAGAGGATGAGAGGAGAGCCGGGAGCTGCATGGGGAGGGCACCCGAAACTCTCTCCTCGTCTCCAGGCCCGGACAGAAGCGTTTCCTGCCTCACCTTCCTGAAGATTCGAGGGAAGCCAACTTGGAATCAGCCGCCACTGCCCTAATGGCCAACGGGCCCCGAGGTGAGAACGGAGCCCACAGGGGCCGTGCAGCGCTTCTCCAAGACGCGGCCACTGCAGGCCCGGGTCCCAGGAGGCAGGGTCCCCAGGCATGCAGGACCCCCCGGAGCTCCCCGGCTGACTAGCCCCGCCTACTCGCCTGCCAGCTGGGCGAGGACTCCCTCCCAGCCAAGTATCCCTGCCCCGCCGCCTCCCCAGAGGCCCCTGACAGTTCCTGGAAGGGCATGGGGCTCACAGGATGGCATTAGTGGGGTTAGATACATATCAAGCATAGCCTGTGAGGGACAGACCGTCCCAGCCCCTACAGGCGGCTGACAGAAGAGCCGAGAATTATGTAACGGGGGTCAGCCGTGGAAGCCAGGCCGCTGAGACCTAGAAGACGGCTTCTGGGCCCACCTCCGCCACTAACTAGCTCGCTGACGTCACACAGATGACAGGACCTCCCGGCTTCGGTGAAACGTAACGGGTGGGCCAGCATCCTGCTGCAAAGCGCTAGGGTTTTGTTTTAAATCGCAGTGTAAAAGCAGCCACCTGTGTAGTTCTGGTTGCAAGAGCAGGCTGGGGCCGTGAGCACGGAGCCCGGGGCGCTCGGTTGTCTGTATTCTCCTCGCTAGAGAGGGGACCCCCTCCTCTGTCTGCTCGCACGCCCAAGGGGGCCCACCTCCTCCCGCAGCCCGACCCGGCCCTGCCCTGAAGCTTCAGGCCTGTCGCCACCGGGTGCCCTCGGACGCTTCTGTCCACCCTCCACCCTGGGCGTTCCTCGCTTCTGCTTTCCCTGGTGGGAGCACAGGGCCGCCCCCCCTGGGAGAAGAGGAGGATCCCACAGTCTGGAGATTTAGGGAGCTCCCGAGAGGAAGAGGTATGCATGGGGCCCCTACTTCACAGGCTTGCTGTGAACACCCACATGCCAGCCAGTCAACAATTGCGACTGACAGGCCAAAAGGAAGTGCCAGAGAATTCCTTTGACTAGGCAAATTCCACAGTGGGTTTAAAGGAAGTGCTTACACACATACACGCACACACACACTCACACACACACACACACACACACACATTAAGTATCACCATAGCACAAACTTCCATACCTTCCCTCCACAGCCCAAGGAAGCCTCCTCCGTCAGGAAGGCTGCCCAGAATAGTGGAGAAGGGAGAAGCTATTGAGCCATTTAATCCAAAACCCACCAAGAGGACCCCCTGCCCCAACATACACCAATTGATGGTTCTAACTGGTCAGATTAAGCCAAGGGACACAGCAGCAGCCCTGGAGTTCTGAGGTTGCAGGGCCTCTGAGCGGAGGCTCCCAGACTCAGCCCCAGGGAGCTCAGGAACCACAAAACGCAAACGCCCAGGGACCCTTCCTCCCGCTTCCCTCCTTCCAGGTTCTGTCACCTTCTGGAGGCTATTCGGCCGGGCCTGCCCCTTTGCAAACTTCACTCCTGGAAGTTGGGCTGTGGATTGGAAATAAGTTCCATGCTTCAGGTTTGGGGTTTTGTTTTGTTTTGTTTTTTGACACTAGCCTATGTGACACAACAGCTGGGCTGGGCTCTAAGCCCTTAGCTTTATTGTCTGTATTTCTACCTCGCTGGAAGTTTAATACAGGCACGGTGACTAGTTCTGTCTCCCATTTATAGTTCTACTATAAATAGAACTATAAACGGAAGACAACATTTCACTTGCCATTGTCTGACACATAAGCTTTACCTGTGATGGACCGTGTGTGTGCGTGTATGTGTGTGATGGACCCTGTGTGTGTGTATGTAACGGGCCCTCTGCGTGTGTGTAATGATCCCGGTGCGTGTGTCTTTCAGTCCAGAGACAAAGCCTGGGTCAGCAGCATGGCGGTGACAACAGGGGACGCCTGTGCCTACGTGTCTGACCAGGACGGCTTTGTACACGTCTACGACATCGAGGAGTATGGTCTGCAGGGGCCGGAGCCGCAGCCTCCCAAGAGCAGGTAATGAGCTCTCCACGTGAGACGCTATGATGAGCACAGCTTCAGTTTTAGTTAAATATTCTGGTTGATAAAATTAAATTGTACCAGTGAGGAAGGGGTCTCTTAAAACCCTTTAAGAACAGATCAGAGAAGAATATTTTCATGAAAGTGTTCAGTGTTGGCAAGGCAACAGGAAAATGGCACTCATACACTCTTGGATGGAGGGTAAATTGGTGTATACTATCTGAAGGGCAAGTTGCCCATGTGCATTAAAGCTTTGAACCAGCAATTCTACTTCTAAGGATTTGGCCTAAAGAAAGAATAGGAAACGTGCACAAAGATTTAGTTATAAGGTTGTGAGTCAACATATTGTTTATGAGAGAGAGGAAAATAATAGAGAAACCTAGACGTCCCACATAAGGGGCATTGATTAAATATATGATGGTATAATACACTGGAATATCATTTAGTCATTAAATATGGAAGCTGTATATGAAAATGTATTCACAGGGAAAATACTCATGATAAAATTGTTAAATGAAAAAAAATCAGATCACAAAACAATATTGCAATACTATTCTACCCTTGTTAAAATGAAGAAGTATATGGAAGATTGAAAGTCTGGAAAGATATACATCAAGGATTTAACAAATGTTATCTCTTTATACATGAGGTTATAGATATGTTTTATTTTCTTCTTTTTAGAAATCTGTCTTTTCTAATTTTTCTGGAAATATAGTGCTTTGGTAATAACAAAAATATGTTTAAAATGTTAAAACCCTTTCATACAATTATGGAAGTGTTCATGTTTAGAAAAAAATCTAACAGCGTGAAAGAATGTAAAATGAAAAGCAGTAGTTGTTTCTCTGACCTCCTCTACCACCCTAACCTGCCTTTTCTGCATCCTAGCAACACTGTTAATGAATTTCAACTTCCTTCCAGAAAGTTTCTATGCATGAATATATGCATATACAGGAACACATACATGCACACCTACAATACATCATTTTCAGGACTTGTTTTTTTCTTTGTATCTCTTGGCCAGCTTTCCGTATAAGCGTATTTAGGTCTATTTAGCATATTTAACATTTAACATATTTAAATGGCTGTGTAATATTTCATTACATTTCTGTGAAGCCAATTTAGAAGTAAATATTCACATACATCCCCCCGCCGTTTTTTTTTCTGTTTTTCTTTTTTGGCCACACAGCACAGCATGTGGAGTCTTAGTTCCCCAAACCAGGGATGGAACCTGGGCCCTCGGCAGTGAAAGCACAGAGTCCTAACCACTGGGCTGCCAGGGAATTCCCTCACATACCTCCCTTTATTCACTTTTTCCTGTTCCACCACTGGAGAAGTTTAAATGCTAAAGTATGAGAAATGGGAATTTAGAAGTAAGAGTGATCAGCCTTACGTTGGTCTTTGCTCCAAGTACTGGGAACGTAGCTTTCACCAAGCTATTTTAAAAATCATATTTGATTACTTACGTACTCCTGCATGCTTACCAACCCCTAAGTGCTAAAGGAAACCATAGGGTAAGGACCTTGCACAGGCCCCATTTCATATGTCTTTGGAGCTGGCATGGGGTCTTGCACATAGTAGGTGCTTGACAAACATGTATCAAATTAACGTAGCAAGACCAATGACTTGCTACACCAGTACCTCTCTCCCTGTTGGACGCTCATCCAGATCCGACCCCATCCTGCAGGGACTGTTATACGGCATCTAGCATGAGGGTGGTACCTCTCCCACCATACTCAGGTGTGCTCTTTCCTCTGACTTAGATGTGATGTTCTGGCGGGTCCATATCAGCATGGTGACATTGTGAGTACCATCCGTTTTAGAGCTCAAGAATGTGTAAAAGAGTTCAACTACTTCTCACAGCTTGGATCAAATGGATTCTCTCAGAAGCCCTCCAAATTAGCCAAAGGAGGAGAGCAGTGCTGTAATTCTGCTCTTGATGAGAATAGGATGTGTACGCTATCGACACAGAGTAAAGGAAGAGACTGAAGTCTTCATTTTTCTTGTAAATGGATGATTGTTCTCCTTGAATTGATCTGGTATTTTAGGGTAAGTTTCGAAGCTTAGTAAGTTTTAGATTTTTTTCGCTGGAGTTAAAAGGAGTCAGTGCTGGAGCGGGACCTGAACCCTGGCAGGAAGTTTCTTTCCAACCTCTTGATCTTCCCCGCATCGTCCATAAGATGTTTCCAGTATATCTTGTCTGATGTCTTGGGTCTGGAGTTGGGGAATGTGGAGGGGGAGTGGCATGGTAGGAGACAGGGAGAAGATGCTGCCAAGGGTAATTCAGGAGATTAACCTGGCTTCCTTCTATATTCCCACTTTAATTAATGGAGTATTGACATATTGAGCCGATGTCCCTTTCATGCTGGAGCAGCCCTGGGGCATCTCTCCTCTCCTTTATCTCATTAGTTTGGAGCTGATAGAAGAAGAAAAGGTTCTGCTGTCATCCTCCCTGGACCATACCGTGCACCTGTGGAGCACAGACGGGGAGTACATCGGTAAGGACCGCCCTACCTGGCCAGCTGCTCAGTCCCGGTTCAGGGCTTCAGGCGGAGCCTCCATCGGGTCGTGGATTCTCCGAGGTCAAGTGTATTAGTCACCTCAGGCTGACATAACAAAATACCTACCATAGACTGGGCAGCTTAAGCCACAGAACTGTATTTCTCACTTGTGTTCTCACGTGTGTGTGTTTCTCATGTGTTCTTGCAGAGGGGCTCCTTTTATGGACACCAATTGTTGAGTCCTTATATGGCCCAGGGAGTAGGGGGAGGGGTGGAGAGAAAGAGAGAGAGAGAGAGAGAGAGAGAGAGAGAGAGAGAGAGAGAGGAAATGCAAATACTCTGGTGTCCCTCCTTCTAAGAACACTGATCTTATTAGATCAAGGTCCTTGTCTTATGACATCATTTAACCTTAATTACTTCCATAAAAGCCTGCTCTCCAAATACAGTCACACTAGGGTTTAGGGTTTCCACATAAGAATTTGGGGGAGGGGGACAAAATCCATTGTATACCTTAAAGTCAGTTTACTTTCACAGAAACTATCAGAATCAGAGACATTTAAATTTAGAGAACTCGGCGAGGCTGGAGGCTGTGAATTTGGTACGGAAGCATGTGATCACGTTTTGCTAGGAAAGATTCAGGACTGGGGGAGCTGTGTAATGGGAAAGCTCTGGCCTGAGTGAGCTGGGGTGATGAAATGAACCCGATTTACTGCTCAGAGAGACTCTGTACCTGTTTCAGCAGGTTCTCGTCTCCCTAGCTGATATTTCTTGAAGAAGGTGCCAGAATGATTTTGGATTTATCCTGCAGGTTCTTAGTACATGCTGAGTTGCTTGCACCCCGATGTGATACATTTTGTAGGAGGCGTTCTGGCTTGAGTCTCCAGGGCTAGTGGCCATGGAATCGTTTCTTATGAAACTACAGGAGCAGAACTGAATTTGATTACGTGGACCTAGCAAGGGTTAAGGAGACCTAGCCAAGCTTCACTCTGATGAGAAGACAGGTTACCTCCCATCCTATGCTTACTATCTATTAATTTATCTCTGTTCTTCCAGGGACCTTTGGGCAGGGTAGCCCCTGGGAGATTTTCACTCCTGTCTCCTGGAGATACCCTGGAGTGCCCTGGGAAGTTCTGACAGATCCCCAGAGCCTGCCTGCTCACCCAGCGCTGGAAGGAGATGCTCCTGTCACGCACACAGGAGAAGAGGAGGAAGACAAAGTGGTGGAGGGCAAAGCCAGTGCTAAGGCTGGTCCTGGCACATCCAGTTCCCCTGGGCTTACTTTGTAGCTTCCAGGCAGATCAGCACGGGTTATAAAACGCACCCTGAAAGGATCAAGGCATGACCCAGAGAACCAAGTCAACACAGGAATAAAAATATGTCCCAAGATCGTGCTACTGACCAGGGTCAGGGGGCTTCCTGGTCCCTCGGGGGTGGGGGGGGGGGAGTGGGAGCTGATCTCCCAGCATCACTTGACTTTGTCCTCCTTTTCACCAGCAAAAGGCTGTTGTCTGTGGCCTTGGAACACAGAGAGACTTGGCATCATGCTCGACCCACTGTCACATCAGAGAGACAGATATGAAAATCCAGCCCGCGGCACACGCTCACCGTTAGGAAATACATTTTAACGCTGGGCTTCCTGGCGAGTGAAAGGAAGGAAGGGTCAGTTTAGTGCCTGAGTCTGTGAAAGTCAACGTCGGGACAAGAGATGTTGAAAGGGCCCTGGTAGAGGCCGTCTTGATTTAGAGCTCAGTGAAGTAGATGGATTTCCAAGAAAGGCTTGCCCTTTAATAAATTGAAAAGAAGGTCATTTCATGAGCTATTGCTCACTGGTTATGTTACAACTCAAAGCAGGACACCTGCTTTGCCAGCAAAATCATGTGTCTTAGATTTTGCCTTGGCAGCGCCTTGGAATACTGACCACACAGTGTATCCTCATCACTGACATCCTCGTGGAGCCCCAGACATGCTCGGAATGGGGAATAGAGGCACCAGGCAAGCATCGGGCAAGAAAACCTCCTGTCTTGTCAGGGCTCTCTCACATTTCCCCATCCTGTTCTCACAAGGGTTCCCAAGGTTGTAACACGTGCTTTGGTAGCTCCCAGGAGGCTCAGGTGCATCCACATGGCGCCATTGGCCTATTTAGAAATATAATCGTTTTTGGTGTGCATTCAATAGAGAGAAAATAAATGAGTTCATTAATTTTGATAGGCCCATAATTTGGAAAACAAAAGCACAGGGGGAGGTGGGAAGAGAGGAAGGAAGGAGCAAATGGGGAAAATGTGCTGATCTGCCCAAAAGCCCAGGTCCAATGCTAGGCTCCACACCAGACCCGGAGAAAAATCAGACTGCGATTCAGATGCAGGAAGGAGGGAGCAGAGGGAGGGCGGGATGGAGGGAGGGGGGAGGGCGGAGGGGAGGAAGGATACTCACTTCAACACAATCCAAACACCTAACTCACGTGATGTTCGCTCTCCACAGGTAAAAGAGGGTGATGCAACAGACTTCATGAGTGACCTTGATCTTGTGTAGGGAAACCATTAGGTGCTTCCATGTTTGTAATTCTGTCCAACTTGACTCCAAATACCCCAGGAAGCAGTCTGTCAATTCTTTCCAAGAAAAATACACACACACATAAAGAAACTGAGGAGCCCTTATATAGTGTATCTGGATAGGACTTCCCTGGTGGTCCAGTGGTTAGGACTCTGCACTTCCAATGCAGGGAGCATGGGTTTGATCCCTGGTCAGGGCACTAAAATCCCACATGCCGCGAGGCGCAGCCAAACAAAAAACAAACAAACAAACAGACAAACAAAACCTACAAAACAATGTGTTTGCAGCACTCTTTACGAGTTAGGGTTAACTGAGGTCTACTCTGAAGTTCGCCTTCATTAGCTGTGTGACCTCCGGCAATGGCTTCCACCGATTTATAAAATGAGGGGTGGGGCTGGCTGATCTTTCAGTTTCATTTCAGCCCTAAAAATGTTATCTTTCTCTGCACATCAGTTTTGCACAACTGAACGTGTTGATTGGATTCTGGATGTCAGGAGTGATTCTTCCAGGATGTCAGCCTATCAAACACAACCACAACTAGCATAAGCTGACTGAATGCAGAAAGCCATTCACCTGGAAAACATCACAGATGAGTTGGTAGTTTGAGAGTTGAGTGAAAGCTCAGGGGAAAATGTTCCTGTTATCTAACGGATTCAGCCAGCCTGGGTCTTGTTCTAACACAGAAAATCCATGTAACTGACGAGTTACCCTTGGCTCCCTGTCACCAGTGTGATCCTGGGTTCCTCTTCCCATACCTGTTCCTTCTCCTTCCAGCCTGAAGAGACCTCTAACCCTCTCTCCAGAAGACGCCGTCCTTGAAGTGAAGGAAGACACACATGGATGGGACGCATTTTGCAGTGACAGGTCAGCCTAAAAGAAACGCCCAGGTTGAGGCGAGGGCCCTCCTGAAATAAAAGGCAGACTTCCCTGGCTGAGGTATCCCAGGCCACCCTGTCATCAGCATGAGTCCCTTGTCCCTAAGCCCCACAGCCTGTGAGTATGGCGAGGTCACAGCTCAGATCTCACCAGTTTAATGTCCTGCCTGCCTGGCTCGGGATACTCTAAGGAGCGCCCGTTTTGTCTGGCCATCCCATGTGGTCAAGGGCTACCTCTCAGGTCCTTTCCCTTGAGCTCCGTGGCTGTCATTACTGCCCACCAAGCTGTTTGAGGCAGGACCACCTCGCCGTTCCTCCCACAGGAGTCCAGTGCAGCCCCTGTGACCTCCTGAGGGGCTGGGCTGGGGGCCAGGGCCTGGGGCTCCCAAAGCTGGGAGTGTCCGGGGTACCGCCGTCTCCCTGCACTGAGGCTTGGGTTCTACAGAGAAGTAGGGCGAGTGAATACTGCCTCTCGCTCCAGTTCTGTGAGGAGTTTTGTTCCCCAGACGCCAACACCAGCCTTCCTGAGTCCCAGTCACCAAGACAACTATAGACACGGCCCCTTCAGTGTCCCCTGCCCCTCCTCTCAACATGGGACTTAGATCTGGGTCATGGGGCTGCATGAGCAATGACGATCCCTCACCCCAACTTCCCCGGTTTCTTGGTGCAGCAGCTCCATGGCCATGAGCCCAGGCCGCTTGTGCACACTTCTACCCCATCTCAGCTCTGGCTTCTGTCTTCACAGTGTCTGGAGGTACAGACGGCTGCTGGGGCCTCCTGCTTCCACCCGCACTCCAGGCAGCGCGGATAAACAGGGGCGTGCAGAACAGGGGTCCAGGACAGAGGGGGTGCACCTTCCAGCCAGACCATCTCCCTTTACAGACTTTTCCAGGAGGTCCTGCACACTTCTGCTCACATCTTGGTGGCCAGAACTTAGCCACACGGCCACACCTCCCTGTAAGAGAGGCTGGGAGTTCTGTAACTAAGGAGGAAGGTAGGAATGGATTGGGGGTAGACAACTAGCAATCTCTGTTCCGGGAGGTCGGATAGTGAAATGCTTCAGATGCCATCAAAGTCAGAGGGTATCACACATAGAAACACCATGCATCATGCATTTCATGCAAGAAAGAGGCAGAGAGCCACAAACAAAGTTTGGTTTGGGAGAACACTAGGCTTATTAGAACGTGTCATGGGCTTTGGTTATGGTCAGAGGTCTGTCTTTGAAAACAGTGTGGGGGACTTCCCTGGCGGTCCAGAGGTTAAGACCCCGCGCTTCCACGGCATGGGGCGTGGGTTCGATCCCTGGTCGGGGAACTAAGATCCTGCATGCCACGTGGTGCGGCCAAAATAAAAAGAAAGCAGTGTGACCTCAGGCGAGTCATGTAAACTCCCTGTCTGTACACCTGGAGATCTCCCAGGTGGGTCTGCAATCTCATGAGATGGTGAATGTGTCAGTGTGTTAGAGTCTGAGACTGGGAATGGAGGGGGCTCCTCTGTTCACCCCGGCTGGTGTCGGGGTCTGGGGTTTGAGGGTTTGACATCATCGGCATCTTCCTGGTTGGCGGCAGCAGAATGAGTGCCATCCTCTATACACTTTCCCAGGACCTGCTGTGCTCTTAGTTGCCTCTCTTTAGTTGCCTCAGAGTGTGAGTCTGCCCAGGCTGCTGTGACAGAATACCATAGACTAGATGGCTCAAGCAACAGACATTTATTTCTCACAGTCCTGGAGGCTGGAAGTCCGAGATCAAGGTCTCCACCAATTCAGTTCCAAGCACAGGTGGGCCTTCATCCTGGCTTGCAGGCCGGCACATTCTCTCTGTGTCCTCATGGGTAGAGAGAGAGCAAACTCTATCCACTCCTCTTCCTATAAAGCCACTAATCCTATCCGAAGGGCCCCACCCTCATGACCTCACCAACCCTAATTACCTTCCAAAGACCCCATCTCTAAAGACCATCACACTGGGGGGTAGGGCTTCAACATATGAATTTGGCTGGGGGGGGTCAGGGTGCAGGGGACACAATTTGATCCAAAGCACTGAAACTGCTATGGGATGTAAGGTGGGAAAAGGCTTCCCAACAACATAAACACACAACTCCCACACAGCAGGAGGCGGCCACAGCAGATGCTCGTACTCTCTTGCTTTCATCCGCTCCAAGTAGAGGCAGCACAGGAAGTCATCTCTGAACTCAGAGGTGGTTCTGATTCTTATCCACTTTTTGGTGAGTGGCTAAATGAGTGGAACGGAAAGTAGAAGATGTGAGCAGTGAACGAGACCAGAATGGGGCTGCTTAGAGGGTCCCAAACAGGAGGTTGAACAGCAGAAGCCCCTTCATCCAGCTGGATCAATACCAGTGATCGTTGGGTTAATTTAAAAATGTACATTTGAAGGCAAGGAACCATTAAAAAATTGTATGTACACCCTATAAACATTTTAGTTCAATTCTCAAGAGTAGAATTCATCCCCAGTCTTTTGATGTCGGGCCAAGGCTTTTTCTTCAAGTCAGAAGCAAGTTCAGCACAGTCTGCCATAAATGCATTATTCATCATATTCAGTTTCTGCTTTTTTAAAGTAGAACAAGAACTTAAAGATATTTGCAAAGCAATGAGAGAGTACTATACTTTTAGTTTTTTTATAATTTCCCCCAAGCTTTAACTGTTGTCTCATGTATCCTCAATTCAACATGACCCTTAATCTAGTCTTTTCCAAGTACTCATCTTAGTTTTCACAAAGTTTTTTCACACTAATTTTATCAATTTTCATTTTGTTTAAATACATTTATAATCACAATAAAATGTACAACTGGCACACACAAGTTTGGGAACAAATACAGCTGATTCTTGTTAAGTATACGACTCAACCCCTCAGCCACTGGGAGCAGAAGTGCCATCTACCAGACATGAACGTCTAGAACATTCTGTGGGCATTTGGCAGGGTGTTTACAGACAGTCAGTCAATCCATCAGTTCAGTTAAGAGAGTGTCTACCACATGTGATTCTTTGAGCAACACGGATTCCCTGGAAATCAGATCGGTGCTTTCCCTGGCAGCTTGGCTGTAGCACCGAGGACGGGGAGGGAGAAAGTGCGAAGGGGGAAGGTGAGGCTCTTGCCATTAGTCTACCCAGGTTAGTGTTACCTCACCTGCATCACCTCAGTGGGGCCCATCCTCCTGCAATAGCACAGGCCTCATTCAACGTCAACCACTGTCGAGGGTCTTCCACCGAGGGCCACTGCTGACATTGACGTAGGGAATTGCTACGTTACTTTGTTCATTCTCACAGCTTCCTGGGGACGCACTCCTTGTTATCTCCACATACAGATGGGGAAAGTGAGGCTTAGGGGGATTTGTGATTTGCCCAAAGTCAAGCCACTGGTCAGTGGTAAGGCAAGAACATGGTCCCACCCTCTGTCCATTCCCCAACAGTGAAAGGACCGGGCCTTGGAGAAGGGCTTTTGTTTGAGCATCGGAAGGAAAGGAGTAGAAGCTATTGGCAATGGGCAGATTATTGTGGAATCAGGAATCCTCCCCAGAATGCAGGCCTGAGTGATGGCGCCGGTGTTACTTGCTGAGACACACAATGGCTGAGGTTCCTTGAGTGGAAAGGCGTGGAGAGGTGGCCAGGAGTAGGCACTTCTCAGGCTGTGCAGGGTGAAGTGAGGCCGGAACAGGCAGACTGGGAAACCACGTCCAGAGACATGACGCCAGGAGGCCAGAGGGTGGCGGGGTCTGTGCATGCAGCACAGGGGCTGGAGACACTGCTGGGCTCCCCAGGAGACAGCGGGTGCTGACCTGATGACGTGGGGTTGCAGGAGAGGCCAGAGGGTCAGCAATCGGATGGAGAGCCACGCCTTAGAGACAAACCCCATGCTCCAGCAAAGGTTAAGATTCCTCGTACCCCTGATAGATCAAGTACGTGCAGATTTGGGCTCAAGGTTTGTGCTGGAAATTGTCAGCAAAAGTTTGTTCAACATTTACGCTGCAGTATTTGTTGAGTCCTCTCTGCTGGGCATGGGGCTGTGATGCAACACTGGGGTACAGCTGGGAATGAGGAGGCGTCTGTACCCCAAGGAGCTATGCTCAGTGGGGGCAGAGGGGTCTCTGGGCTCCGTCCCTTCTCTGCCTGGCTCTCCCCTGAAGGAGGGCGCCAAGCACGGTGGAAGCACCAGCAGCGGGGGTCGACGCGGGGCTTCCTGGAGGACAGGAATTCATACTCAGACCTGGAAGATGGACAGGACACAGCCACTTCAAAGGGAACGTTAAGAGGAGGAACAGCTGCTACAGCATAGATGAGCCATGAGGACGTTATGCTCAGTGAAATAAGCTAATTGTAAAAGGACAAATGCTGTGATTCCACCTACATGAGGTTCCTAGAGTCGTCAAATTCATAGAAAGTAGAACGGTGGTTGCCAGAGGCTGGGGGAGAGGGGAAGGAGGAGTTCTTTTTTTATGGGGTACGGAGTTTCAGTTCTGCAAGATGACAAGACTTCCAGGGGTGGACAGTGGTGATGGTTGCACGACGATGCGAATGGACTTGATGCCACAGAGCTGTACACTTAAAGTGGCTAAGATGGTAAATTGTATGCTATGTGTGTTTTACCACAATTAAAAATTAAAGAGAGCAAGAGAGGGAATTCCCTGGCGGTCCGGTGGTTGGGACTCCGCGCTTTCACTGCCGAGGGCACGGGTTCAATCCCTGGTCGGGGAACTAAGATCCCGCAAGCTGCACAGCGCAGCAAAAAAAATAATAATAATAAAGAGAGACAGAAAGAGGGAAATAAAGGAGGAGCATGAGGCAAGGCCCCAGGCAAGGCAGAAAAGGGAGGCTCTGGGAAATGTTGAGTTTTGTTAGCACAGAGCTGGGGGGAGGTGACAGTGGCAACGACTCGGCCGTGAAAGGAAGGCGTTTGAGGGGTGGAAGTAGCTGGCTTTCCAAGGTGCTCGGAAATGAACAGGGGGACAGAGGTGGTGATAGAGGGTCAAGTAGAAAGGATGAGCGTACACATGTCTCTGCTAGTGGACCACGTGCTGTGATGACAGAGCTCCACCCGGGGCTTACACGTAGACAGGAGGTAGCAGAGAGCCTCCAGGTGCCCGAGGAATCCACCCTCACCTGGTTCTTTTCTTCCAGGCCGCCCTTGGGGCAGAGCAAGCCTGCCCGGGGGGCACCTGCGCTGGGGGTGCCCAGCATCACCAGATCCTCTGGCGCCACAAGGTTGCCCGCGTGTCAGCTCTCAGGGAGAAGCCGCATTTGTCCATCCTCGGCGCAGGTTGGTTTCATTTAGATTTTCTTACACAAGAAAAAGAAGGGCGTGAAGCTGCTCGAAAGGAATACTGATCACACAGCAGTTTCCTTGTTTGAGTTCGGAAGAAATCAGGCTGCTATTTTCTTTTCTTGGCAAATTCTTCTTCCCCGGTTAATCAAAAAGTCTGACTGAGATTAAGCTTTGCCCCACAGGGGCAAGAAAAGAACGAAACAAGAAATGATTTCAGCCAACGTGGGCTTCTTCCCAAAGCAGTTAGAGCTTGGATTTAAGAAAACAAATCGGATTTGAGGTTTTTCTTCCTCCGAAGCCATTATTCCATTGAGTGAAGATTGCACAGGGCCGATGGGTCCTAAAGCAGCTCCACAGAAGCCCAAATATCACAACAGCGGCTGCCCACGACTGGGCCTAGGACAGCAGGAGAGAGAAAGGAGGTGTTGGTAAAAAAATAGCGGGCAGTTTTGAAAGTTTGCTTTGTGCCAGGCAAGCTTTGGTTAAGCTCTTAGGTGGATCATCTCACTTACTCCTAATGGCATCCCTAGGGATGGATGCTATTATGGTCCCATTTCGCCAACAAGGACGCTGAGGCCCCAGGAAGCTAAGCGACTTGCCGATGGTTCACAGTTAAGTAAGGGCGTGAGGAAATCAGAGCCCACACTCCTAACTACCAACAGCAGTGACTCTCAGAAAAGAGGGAATAAAACCAGAAGGCCAGTGGGCCTCTCCCTTCCAAGCATGGCCCTAGAGCAGTCATTGAAAAGCTGTAGGCCATCTCAGAGGTCCCAACAATAGCAGAAAAAGAATAACAATGCAGCTGCTGGTTACAGAGCACCTGCTATGCTAACCTCCTCATGGACATCATCTAATCCTCAAAGCAGCCTAGAGAGGGTATATCCCTACTTTACAGATGAGAAAACCAGTTCTAAGAGAAATTAAGTATTTTGCCCAAAGTCATACAGCAAAGGGGAAAAAACCCCTCAAAATTCGAACCTTACTTTGGCCCCAAACACTGGGTTATTAATCTCTGCCTCTGACTCAGAGCCATCATTTTACAAAGACCTTGCGGTAAAGAGAGCCCACGCTGCAAAGCTAGGAAGTCTCCTGACATCCCCAGTCCAGTACTTTCTAAGACCAGCTCACCCCTTCTCGAGCCAGCCCATGACCAGTATCCTTCCCAGAGGGGCGAGAGGGCGCTGTCCTGGTCATGCCCCTCCCAGGGGGCTGGGGGTCTGCAGGACCAAGGAGAAAGCATCCCCCCAAAGGCTGCACCCCCTTCTAGACCACGCTGCAGGTCCCAGGACCTGGAGATCCTGTGCCCAGGTGGCCACGGGTTCAGGTTCAGAGCCTGTGCAGCTTCCCTGGGATCTGTTCATCCACAGGGGGGACCACACGGTCCCAGCCCCTCCAGGCGGCTGAGGGGCGGTGTTTGCTGGGCGCAGACAGATATGGGACATGCTGGCTGGGGGAGCATGCATAAGCACGTTGAGGACCTTGGGGTGCAGGGAGAAGGAGGGCAAGCCAGGGGCTGGGAGCCAGGGGCTGGGAGCCAGGCGCTGGCTCTCCCCACATTGCCACATTCATCACCGATCTACGAGGACGCCAAGAATTCTACATCCAAACCGGCCTTCCGGGGCCTTGTGGAGTGGCCAAGGTAGGAAGAAAAACACTCACCATGTGTTAAATATTGTATTTCACAGTTTGTTAACTTGATACTTAACTTTTCAAACCTGGGCCTCCATTTGCACTCTTGCCCTGGACCCCCCAAATATTAGGGGTGAGCCTGCCCTGACTTCCTTTTCACTTCTCAGACTCCTCTAGCCCCACACGTCGAGGCCTCAGGGGCCTCACTCCCTCTTCACAGACCATCCTTGCCAAGACGGCTGGATCCTCACCAGGCGCTTTTCAGGAGCCCTGCCCTCACCTCCACCATGACTGACATTCCACACGTGTCTGAACTGCCAGCAGCTCCGTGGGAGAGGCTGCTCCGCTACCGAGTTAAATTGTCTGATTTCCCCCCAGGATTTCTCTGACCCAGCCAGCCGGAAACCCAGACCTGGGCACCTCCAGCTCGTGCTTGCGCAGAATGCTCGCATCAGTGAGGACTTACCCAAGAGGAAATCAAAGTTAAACAAGCTTAGGCAAAAAAAGTTTATTGGCCCCTAGAACTGTGGGGAAAACTATGACCAGGAACCTAAAAACCCCATCAGGACTGTCCTTCCAGCTCTTGACCCTGAGTGCTGCCTGTTCTCTCTCTGCAGACCAGTTCCCTCTGTGTTGCAGGAAGCATGGCCACAACAGTCTTCAGGTTTAATCTGCAGCTTTAGCTCCAGAGAGAGATGGACTTCGAGTTCTCTTGGGTTCCAAGTCCCAAATCCCTAGCAAAGGGACTTGCTGACAAATCTTGGGTCAGCACTTACCTCGGCCCAACCAACTGAAGTCTGGGGCTGGGTCCCCAGAAAATGGCTGTTCTCCTAGAGCCACAGAGATGCAAAGGCCCTGTGGTCACTGTCACCGGGAGAAGAGGAGGACGCTAGGTACACAGACAATCCTCTGCCTGTCCCGTAAGGTCTACAGTCGATTCTCCTTGCCTCAAACCATCAGACTGTGCCTGTCTGTCTGCCTGCCTTCGCCTTCCCCCACCCCTCCTTCCCTCCCCACTTCTCCTTCCTTCCTTCCTGACCTGGGTTTGATTCCGGAGTTTTCTCCTTCCCACTGAATCCAGGCTCCAGCGGCAGTGAGGGAACCCGGTCCCAGCTCTGCCGCCAACTTGCTGACGGGCCAGAGCATTTTATTGCTTTATTCCCTGGGCCTTTATTTCCTCAGCTATTAATAAGGGAGTGGGGAGAACTTTGCTCCCCAAACAGGCATCCCCACCTCTGTTTCTAGACCTCTGAGCAGTCAGCCTAACTTGTCCAGACCTCTTTTTCCACCCTGCTTTCTATAAACCTTTCAACAGTGGATTTCTCTCTATTTTAATTAAGTATTCATTTTTAATCCTTGATTTTGGGACCAAACATTTAGAGTTTAATCCTCGGGGTCCCAGCCTGCTTACTTGGTACTGTTTTAAACCGGGAGCTCTGCATTAGCATTGTGTTGCTGAGGGCAGTGTCCTCTCTATTAACTAATCCCTTGAGGAAATGATGCCATTATCGGATTAGCCTCGGCTTGGCTAAGCCTCAGAACACGAAGAATGATGTCATTTGTGTGCATCTTTATCACCATCAGCAGTGTTGAGAACAAAACCCATCTTATAAATCAAGCCAAGCAGGGTTCCAGATAATTCCAGGTGCCACCTTCCAACTGGTCTGGCCTGGTTAGAAGAAAGTGGGGCAAAGTCATGAAACAAAGGAGTGAAACATCGGACTTTTCTCCGACCTGGCTCCTGAGCCGTCTCTTCCCTCCTCCTACCCAGATCTGACCAACAGGGTCCGTGAGCCTGACGACCCTGGCGCGAGTGACCTGCCATCACTAATGAAGTCTAGTCAGGACCCCGGTCTCTAAGCAGTGGATTAGAGGATGAGGCTCTCTTCTCTCCTCTTGCCTGGACAACCCAAAGGAGCACGGCTTGGCTAAGCCTCAGAACACAAGTTGTTTGTTTTTTTAGGATGCTTTGGTAGAAAATAGGGGCCCATCAAGGAGGGACTGTGGTCTTTTCTCCACCCCAGGTGCTCAGGGAGGAGGCTGGCTACAGCTCCTGGAAGCTTGGTCAGGTCCCTCTGAGATTCAGGGTGGAGCCAGGATCATTCTTCTAGACCCTGGAGGCCTCTCTGTGCTTCCTGAACCCTGACTACTCGGGGTTCCTCCCTGAGGCCATCCTCTACCTTCCATCCCTCACACCAGCCCCTGCCCTTGCTGAGCTCAGGTGAAACCTGGGTCCCCCCTCTCCTCGGTTTCAAGATCCCCAAGAGAATATTTTGTAGTTTATCTGCTAGTCTGAAATACTTTGGGTGGTTTGACATGTCACACCTTCCCTGACCTCTCCTCCTGAAACGCACCTATCAGCCTCCCCTCTTCCTTCTACCTCCTGCTCGTGGGGACTCTCACGAAGAATGATGTCATTTGTGTGCATCTTTATCACCATCAGAGGTAATACTAAAGGCTTAACGTTTCAACTTACTCGTTTAATTTTCCTAGACCAAAACAAAGCAAGCATATTTTATCTGGGAGATTTCTCTCTGGTGAAGCACAGACAGGAAAAAATTGCAAGGAAGATGTAGGCAATACTTTTTTCATTCACTGTGGAGCGCTGTATGGGCTGAATCACAGTCAGCCACAGCACAGCAAGTTCTAATCCCCAGAAGCAGTGCATGTGACCCTATTGGGAAGTGGGTCTTTGCAGATGTGATTAAGTTCAGCATCATGACATAAGGAGATAACCATGGATTTTTTTGGGTGGGTCCTAAATGCCATCACAATGGTCTTTATGAGATGCAAAAGGAGACGACAGGGGCACATAAGGGAAAGGGTGAGGGAGAAACAGAGGAAGATGTGACCACAAGCCCAGGAATGCGTGGAGCTACCAGAAGCTGGAAGAGGCAAGGGAGGATTCTCCCTGAGAGCCCTCAGAGGGAGGCCGGCCCTGCCAACAACTTGATTTCAGACTTTTGGCCTCCAGATCTATAAGAGAATAAATTTCTGTTGTTTTAAGCCACCCAGTTTATGTTTACTAGTTACACCAGCCTCAGGAAATGAATACAGACACTATGGTTTCTAGAATGGGGCATGGTTTTCCTTCTCAAGAATGTGGGATCTGGGACTTCCCTGGTGGTCCAGTGGGTAAGACTCCAGTCTCCCAATGCAGGGGGCCTGGGTTGGGGCCCGGGTTTGATCCCTGGTCAGGGAACTAGAACCCGCATGCCACAACTAAAGATCCCATGTGCCACAACTAAAACCGGGGCAGCCTAAATAAATAATAAATAAATAAATAAATGTTTTTAATTAAAAAGAAAAGAAAGTGGGATCTGGCCAGCACCTGTCCATTAATTATTTCATTTATTCGTTTAGTTAACATTTCATCTATGTATCAGACTCTACACTAAGCTCTGGGTACACAGATGGGATTAAGAAACTGTTACTGTCCTCAAGGAGTGCACAGTCTAGTGGGAGAAAGAAATATAAAGAGATCACTATAAATGCTTTAAATACAACAGGAGAGACATAAAGGGAGCTCCCCAGGGGGAGCTAATGGATGTTGTCAGGAAGTTTGGCCAAGATTCCTGGGGAGGCCTGGGCAGGGAAGATACAGGGCAGGGCCATGGAGGTGGGGCGGGCGGTGGTGTGTGTGTGTGTGTGTGTGTGTGTGTGTGTGTGTGTGTACTCTTCTGGGAGCTGCAGCCCCCTGTTCTGAGAAATGCCCCTCCCTCCACTCCACCCATGGCTTGAATGGAAGTGGCCAAGCTCTTACAGAGCTCACTCCTGGGCATATTTTTATCCCCAGGAGGGCACCCATCACAAGTTTTCTCTGGACTCTTTGACACAGGGAGATGTGTGTCAGCACATCTGCTGGGGGCTTCCCGCCCTGCCCAGGAAGCAAGACTTCAGCAAGGACGGTGGGGAAGGGCATGGCGCTTTGTGTCCTGTGTCCTGCAAACTCTTTAATCACATGCCACCAACTGGGAGGCCTGGTTAGTGCTGTGAAGACGATGGTCCCGCCTGAGGACCCAGGGCTGCTGGGCAGAGGAATTCCAGCCAGACAACCACTCCTGGTGAGCGTGACCAGAACTCATGAGCTGTGTGTGGAAAGTGTGTAGACCAATTATGTGCAGGACACACACTTACGTTCCATTAAAACATAGCAACTGTAAAGTAGAGATCTCCTAATCTAGTTTTTTTTTAATAATTTAAAAAATTTTTCATTTTATATTGGAGTATAGTTGATTAACAATGTTGTGTTCGTTTCAGGTGTACAGCAAGTGATTCAGTTATACGTATGCATGTATCTATTCTTTTTCAAATTCTTTTCCCATGTAGGTTATTACAGAAAACTGAGCAGAGTTTCCTGTGCTATACAGTAAGTCCTTGTTGGTCTAGATTTTATTTTTGTGGCTGTTAAGCATTGGGACTGCTTATGCCTGGACGTGTATTGCATACTAATGGAAGAAAGTTTATGACCCTATCACTAGATCACCCCGGAAGCTTTTATAAAGATGTAATTTAGTAAGTACATTCTACAAAATTTATATAAACCTTTTGGTTGACGAGCCACATTTAAGGCTGCTTTTTTTTTTATATAAGTGGATACAAGTACTGTCTAACAAAAATTACTTGAATGATAAGGAGCCATCTTCCAATTCCTCTAAAAAAGCTATCCTTTAGGCAAAACGCTTATGTATAGTATTGCTGTAAAATGCCCAAAATTCTCAAACAAAACTTATACCATTTAAAAAGTGTTGGGCAGATTATGACAACCAAATGAAGCATATAATCCTTGATTGTATCTTGAATCCGAAAAATAGCTGCAAAGGACATTTTGGGGACATTGGACCTGATAATACTATCGTGTGCACAGGAGGGCTCTTGGATGTGATGATGGACTTGGCGCTGGGAAGCGGAGGTCCCTGTGCTGAGAAGCGTCGTGGTGAAGATGTAGGGGTGTTGCAGCGACTGGTCCTGTGTTCATTGCACTATGCTTTCAACTTTTCTAAATTAAAAGGTGGGGCATTAAAAAAAAAAAAAAAAGAATGCTACTCTGGGATTGTTGTCGTTTGAAGGGAAAAGGATATTATTAAAACGACTCTTGCAGAGAGGCTTTCTACGTTAGTAAACAAGACAATTCACCAATTCTGACAATCACCACATCTTTGGAACTGGGAAGATAGTGTTCTCTGCTTACGGACTGTCAAGTCGACATTCTCCAGAGATGTTTCTGGCCCTATCTGGCTTTCAGAACATTCCCCGGCCTGGAAGTGGTTAGCAAAGAGGTAGCCCTGGGCAATAAAAGCAGACGCTGAGTTTCCACTAAACCCATAGTGGCTGGTTCATTCACCGAGCTGGAAGAAAGGCATGATCTGACTGCCTGTGTCTATTTAAAAAGCCACACTTTCCACAGAAAACATGAAAGGGAAGACATTTTTTTAAAAACTCAGTGTGTTTGTGTGTGTGTAGTGGTGGGAGGTGAGGAGTAAACAGGATACGCTGACGGCAGAGAAGAAAACTAGCAAGAAGGAGACAGACGATGGAGCCCTTCAGTCATCGTTAACGGTGCCCTTCACTGGGTGTCTGCTCTGCGCCAGCGTCACCAAACACTTCTCTGCACCAGCATCACCTTTAATCCCCACAACTACTTTGTGGAGGGACAAACCCATCTTAACGGAGGAAACTGGCCAGGGAAGGTCAACGCCAAGGCCATGCCGATCGTAAAACGTGGAGCCGGAATGTAAACCCACGTATGTTTGACGGAAAAGCCACGCAAACACTTACTTTACTATCAGTAAAGCCCCCAACTCAGCTGAAGCCAGGATTCAGTACAGAGGGAGTTGTTCCCCGATTCTCTGTACTTTACTTATTTTTAATAATAAAAGACAAAAGCACATTTGTAGGAAACCTCTGGGATGGAGCATGTGTTTGTGCAGAGGTTGTTGAGGTGAGGGGTGGTGAACATCTATAGCCAGTGAGAAAAGGCTAAGTACAGAAAAATGTAAATGGGTGAGCATGCATCAGTATCTACAGAATACAGCATCGTTGCTCAGAAAGTGAAACTGCAAGTTCTTAAGGCTGAGATAACAAAGTTATCACATAGGACAGTTCACATATAGTCAAGTCCAGTGGTTCTTCAGTTTATACATTACACTCACCTGGGAAGCTTTCCTGATGCTCAGGTCCCATCAGGACCTGGGGCGGGGGCGTGGGGGGGTGCGGTGGTATTTTTTTAAAAGCCTCTGAGAAATGCTAAAAGGCAGCCAGTGTTGTGAATCATTGTTTCTAATCCAGCACTCAAAGAAAAGCCAAGCTTGTTTCTTGTTTTTTAAATGAACAATTGCAACTGTCTAACAAAAGCATCAAGAAATAATACCTCACCTGCTTCTGATGCACTGCTATTTTGTTTTACTCTCTTTCTGTTTTTAAAGAAAAATAGTGGTCTTGACCAGGTTTGAAAACACTGGATTAAGAATCTGTATTTGGTAAAGAAAAGCTTTGGTGTTTCGTATAAGCATGGCGTTAGAAAACTGGATACAGCCTGGTGAAAACACCGCAGATCCTACCATGATTGAACTTTATGGATCATTTCAGAGAACAGATTTTGAGTCCTCCCATTAAAGAGTTTTCAGTGAGGATGAAAGTGTATTTTGACAGTGATCAACTTCTACGCCTGGGTAAGTGCATGCTGTGGTCACTTTACTACCACGGGGAGAACACGGGCTTTGGAGTCAGATCGAAGTTCTGATTAACCTTTTAACTTGGTCACATGGTCTTTCGCCTCATTTTGCCATCTATAAAACAGTGAGAGGATTATTGTGAACCTACGAGCACAGAGCACAGCCAAGCTCACTAGAAGGCATTCAGTTAAGCGCCGGTTTACTTCTCTCTCTTTGAAGTTCAAAGTCACTTTTCCTACAGCAGAAGTCCTCAAGGGGCAGGGGTCATTTCTGGTTGTCACAACAAGGCCTTCCAGTGGGTAGAGGTCAGGGATGCTGGTAAACATTCTTCAGTGTACAGCGTGGCCCACCACAATTACCCAGCCCATACAAACTACTACGTATAAAATAAATAAGCCACAAGGATACCTTGTACAGCACAGGGAATACAGCCAAAATGTTATAATAACTTTAAATGGAGTGTAATCTATAAAATTTTTGAATCACTATGTTGTACACCTGAAACTAATATAATATTGTAAATCAACTATACTTTAATTTAAAAATTCAAGTAGGGACTTCCCTGGTGGTCCAGGGGTTGGGACTCTGCGCTTCCACTGCAGGGGGCACAGGTGTGATCCCTGGTTGGGGAACTAAGATCGGCATGCCACACAGACAAAAAAAAAAATTCAAGTAAAAAATCCATGATGAACAAAATACCCAATTTTTACATAGAAACAATCTGTGTTAAATTGAAAAAAAAAAAATTATCCAGCCCAAAATGTCAATAGAACTAAGGTTGAGAAACCCTGCCTTAGAGGAATCCACAACATCAGAGACAGACTCGGTCAGTTATGTTCTATAGATCTGGATAAGGAAATGGAGATTAGAAAAGTTAGGTGATCGGCCTAAAAACCACAGCGCTGGGGCGGAGTGGCGGGGCGCACAGCTTGGACCCTTGGATAAGAAACCAGATCTTTTCCTACCCCAAAATGTGCTCTTTCCACTATACCGTACTGCCACCGGTCCTTAAGCAGAACAATTCTGGGAAAGCAAAACCACTAGTTACTAGAAAAGCTAAATTTATACTAAAGTTTTCAGTTATGCTATACACGCTTATATTGTTTAAAAACTAAAAAATATATATATATATATGCAAATAAGACTCAAAAATAACTAATATTGACTGGTTGTCTTTTAGGAAGTACCCAGAGCTAGCAAAGTTAGACCACTACCACAGAACCATCGCACATCTGCCGCAGACAAGTAGCAACAGCATGGGGAAACTTCCTCATCATCCTGCCCACCAGGAGAGCTTAACCAAACCAAACCTACTCAAAACTTTGAGAAAAGGAATCTTTCTCCAAATATTAAGACTCAGTCACCCCCAAGAAAGTATGACATAACTGTTTTGTGCTATGATTACATATAGTGAGACATTCCTCCACAGCAAATACCACAGGCAAGACAGAAGTCTGGATATACATAAATTGACAAGTGGTAACAGGGGAAAATACCTTGAAAGCTGCTGATAAAAGTGAGTGCTCATTGATCACATTAACTGAATGTGAAATTTATTTTTTGGCCTTTCAGAAAGTAACTCTCCGTAGGCTATTTTGGAGGCGGGCATATTACACTTCTTTCTGATGAGGAATCAAGGACAAATAGAAATCAAGTCAACTTTGGGGATTTTACCCAAGAAATTAAGTTAATTGTTGCTCAGGCTTTACCAGTGTTTATGGTGAACTAGACTCAAGGTTTAATTTTCAAAGTTCAATTACTAAAATGACTAGACATTTTTGGAAATATTGTCATAACGTGACAATCTAAGGGAAAATTAAATACAAAATTCAGTCTTTTGTGAAACAGCATTTATCCAAACTGGTCCATGTCCTGAGGATTCTAGGTGATTACTAGGTATGATATTAAAATGTATTATAGTCAACATGACAATGTGTTCTCCCATATCCAAAATGCAATTCTGAGGGCTGCAAACTATAGTCAGTTGAGCCATTTTTTGAAATTCTGCTTCACCTTTACAGAAAAGTGATGCTATTGAAAATTTCTAACCCTGAATAGGAAACAAACTGATTTAGGCCAGATTGATACTTTCCCCCATTATCATCAGGTGCTATTTTGGGGTAGAAGAAAAAAAAATGTTTTCCCATTCATACTTTTAAAAATCTTTGGGTTTTATGAGCTTCCTGATTGTACACAGAACACTGTCTTCTCTCTATGGGTAAACGTATACCCATTGAATAGACATTAGTGTGCATTAAGAGAACATAAGAAAAACCATAAAAACCCTGAGATGGATTACACTTAAATGTAAGGTTTCCAGATGGCAAAAGGTCAAAGATATTAGTGGGAAAATGTTGACCACCTGGCAAACGGTTAAGATCCTTATAAGAACGTTTTACACAAAAACCAATATTCAAACATTACAAATGAGAATGAATAAAATACTCAATTCATGAAACACTAATAGGCAAATTTAAAGTGTTGAAGAACGCACCACACAAATGAAGACACGTTACTTAAGGCAGAATGGCTGTCTGGACTGTGGGCTTTACACTCTGAGTAACTTGAGCGCCCAGGTTTGTTCCCAACTCTGATAAATTCCTGTGCGATCCTGTCAATTACTTAACCTCGTGGGTGGTTTTGAGAATCAAACTATGTGAAGTACCTGGTACAGAGTAGCTCAGCAGTAGTTATTATAATAGACTGGCAACAGGTAAAAGATGAACACCCCCCATTGGTGAGGGAGGTAACTGCTGCAGATTGGTGGGTAGTAATGGTTACGCATTATCCACCCTAAGTATCCAGGCTTCTCCCCAACACTGCTTCAGTTTTGTCCTGAGACAAGATTCATTGCAGCATTATTTAGAATATGAGAAACACCTAAAGCCCACCAACACTGGGACTGGCTAAAGTATTTTTATGTATTAATATGTATGTCTTTACAATGGGCCTCGGTACAGCAGTGAAGTTATAAAACCTTATCATATTTACTGATTTCCCTGATGCACAGAGCTTTAAAAAACAGCCTACACTACAATAACACACACCCGTGTGCTGACACACACACACCACCTTCAGGAGAGAAAGGCTGGAAGAGTTGTTTTTTCTGGGTGGTAGATAACTTACATTTAACTTTGTAGTTTTAAAAAATTGTAATGTAATCAACATATGCTACTCTTCTATCAGGAGAAAGTCATTCTCATTTAGAACAGTGATAGCATACATAAGAAACAGCAAAGAAGGAAAGTTGGATTTTCACAGTTTACACCACGCTGCTCCAATCCCATTTTTAAATTAGTGACAAAACTGTTTAGAAATGACACCGTAAGATGAACTTTATTTTAAAGCTCATAAGAGGCTTCACAATATCAGTTACAAACAGAATCAACGTTTCTTCCATGTTACACCTTCACATGACAATGCACTGTATAAGGAGAGATACATTTTAAAGGCTTTGTTCTGCATGCTGCTAACACATTTCACTAGCTTTTGCTTTTAGTCACTGGATTTTTAATAATATCAAAGCAAAAAGTGAGATTCTATTGGACAGAATTAATTTTAGAAAGCCCTTATGAAATCAGACTTAGTCTTGTTTATAAACATCCACACCCACACGCGTGCTGAAACGGAGAGCAAAATGCACGAAAACTACCTTGGCAGGAACAAATGCTTAAAGAGTTTAATCACAGCCCTCTTGAATACACTTTATTTTCTCCAAAGACAAAAGTCAATTTCATCCTCAGTGATGCAAATGGTAATACTGCACAGAAGCTTAGTATGAATTCACAATTCCACAGGAATCTGAAGTTACCAAGGCAATTTTCCCTTTTAGGATCATAAAGACTACAGACTTAAGCTTTTTCTTTTTTCCATATAATACACAAAATTTCTAAACATCCTTAAAAAAGAAAATATAAATAGTCTCAGTATGTCATGTAGAATCACATACTATGGCAAAAATATTTTATTAATTGAAGGACTAAGTCAGTTTAACGTCATCTAGTCCAAGTCCATATTAATGGAACTCTTCTCGTTAGGGTAACATTCTCCATTCTGATGTGGAGGTTCAGCACTGAAATTGTTTTTGCCTTCTAGGTCCTCTTCCTTTTTATCAGGACTCGGGCCATTTGGAGTTCTTTCCAGTTTGGGTGATTCAATTTTTGGTTTGGGTTGTGTTACAACAGGTTCACAAGTGTTATTCAACTCCTAAGAAAGGAAAACAAAACTAATAATCAGACTAACTCTAGTTCATTTTCAATTACTTTCCTACATACCCGAACCAGTATTTTTCTACCAACTCCAATTATACACATCTCAAAGAACGCCATTTGCTCAACACATTTGCCCAAAACTATAGCTTGAAGCCTGATCAAAAGAGACGTGAATATTCTTCTACGGTATGTCAGGGACTTACTAACTACTCACATATTATTAACCCATTTAATCTCACAGCAATTATCAAAAGGTAGGAATTATCATTCCCACCTATGGAGGAGAGGTTAAGTAACTTAACCTCAGGAACAGAAAAAGCAGTGAGCAAAGAGCTGGAATTCAAGCTTATAGCCCATGACCTCAAAGGCGCATGTTAACCTTCGCTGTGTTTGAATATTCTTCCAGGCAGAAAGCAGTTCCTTGGTTTTCTTCCCAACTTCCTTCAAGCCTCACGCACTCAGCAAGGCCTTCCCTGATAAATACTAACCTGGGTCCCTCTCCACCACCCCAAGTTTCCTAATCCCTTTTGACTACTTTCCGCTCGGCACTTGACACAATCTGCTATCCTTCCATGCTTGTTTACTGTCAAGTCCTCCTCACACCCGCAGGTGACTTCCACAGGGGCGGTGACTTGCTTTGGACACTGACAGTTTAACTCTTAGAACGGTAACTGGCACACGGTAGGGGCTCAACAAATGTATTTGTTGAACTAAATGAACAAATGAAGAAATAGAAATTTAACAGAAACTTACAAGATATTCCACATTTTGTAATATCAATAACAAACTCAGAAGTCTGGTCTTGGGATGAGGTAAAAAGATTTAAGCAAAAATGTCTATGTTCAAGGTTCAAAGGATTGCAACCAGAATCCCTAAGAAAACACAGCAGTACACACTAGACAATGACACTCACCTTTATTTTTGCTCTAATTTCCTGAGCACGTACGACGGGATCCTGATCGAGACTCTTCTTAGCCTGGGCGTTCATGATATTATTCATCCACTCCATCACTTCATTAACAGACTTCTCAACCTTTTTCATTTCAGACTCATCAATATGGTTATATTTCTCATCCTAAATGGAAAAACTTGGTCATTCTGTAGAATTAAGTGTATTTAACAGTAACATCTAACTTGACCCAATTTTCCATGAAGTTCACATGTACCTCTGGTCTCACACACCAAAACCCAGTTTCTCATTTAGGAATGAACATTTGTTCACAATGAAGGTTCCTCAACTTAAATACGAGCTTATAAGTCTAGGGTAGCTTCCTCGCTCTTTACAGAGACTTACATTATTCCTAAAGTCAGCTGCTATCTTGGCATAGTGCTGCAGCCTCTGTCCTAGTTCTTCAAACATTTTTGGCCGTTCTTCAGCTTCTTGAAATCGGACTTTAATTGGAGTGCCAATTTTCTAAAACAGAATGTAATAAATCAGTATTTGTCATAATTATATTTTAAAAGTCTATAATCGAAAACACAAGTACTGCTTTCTAGGGGGAGAGGAGGGCCTACCATTAATTCCTCCAACTTGTCGACATACGCCTGCTTAGCCTGGTCCTCTCCCTCTTCATAGAGCCAGTTCTCAGTCTCTGTGAGCAGCCTCAAAAAATTCTGATGATCCTACATACCGAACACAAGAATCAGTACTAGGGGCAATCTTACTTTAAAACAGTCGAAATAGTCATCCTCAGAAGTGTTAAACATCAAGTAGCTCATTTCATTTCTAGGAAGGCACTGATTAGCTGGATTCTCTTCACTGAAAAATATCAGGGAGCAATAACCACTCCACTATTAGCGCCATACAATATTTTACAAGAGGGACTGACAGTTATTCTTAGGCTATTCTCTCTTTTACACAGGGATATTTGAAAATTTGTGGTAAAATGCTCTTATTGACTTATAATATTGTATTTCAGTAGTCCGATCTTGGACAATTTGTACACTGAAATGTGGTTATAGAATCATAGGGACTTCCCTGGTGGTCCAGCGGTTAAGACTCCACGCCTCCACTACAGGGGGCGTGGGTTCCATCCCTGGTCAGGGAACTAAGACCCCACGTGCCTCGCAGCGCAGCCAAAAAGTAAAAAAAAAAAAAAAAAGAATCATCTTCCTACTCTCCAAAACAATTAGGTCTCAATTAGTAACTTTCTACTCACTTCCACAACTACCAAATACTGAAAGGAAAACTAAACAAGTTGACAATTCGATCACTGAACACACAAAAAAGCCATTCCTAACAAACTCACATAAAGTATGCAGTTATACTCTAGCTTTAGGAGGTCTAGCTGGTTTGGGTCATCTCTACTTCAGAATCCCAACCATGAGAAATCCAGCTTCAGAGCTGAGAAAGAAATATATTACAAAGTAGCCTCAGGATCTTAGGACTAAAATAGACTCCCGAGTTTAAATTCTCTTAAGTTCAGAATTAATTCCGAAACCACTCTAGATTTCTAACTAGCCAATTTCTCTCCAAGGCCCATCATTCACAAATGAGCTTCGGGGATTTGCTTAGAGCCATACTGCTTCTGGGAGCTGACAAAAGCCTAAGGGGAATACTGGTGCCTGATAAACTTTGGAATGACTGGATGAACAAGCCTTATGGGATAAAGCAATGACAGAGAGCAACCAAGGCACCAGAGTCATAAAAAAAAAGTCTGAGGCCTTTGAAAGCAAGGATTTTCTCTCATTTATGTTTCTAGGCCACAGTAACTGTGATGTCACAGACTATGAACAAAAGTGCCGACGGGTTCTTTCTTTGATGGTAAAAACTAAACTCATTGGGATAAACTAGAATAAAATGGCACATCACTAGTGAGCCTCTCCTTCCATGACTTTGTTTACACAAATTCTATTTCAAGCTGTTTTGTTTTCAAAAAGCTCAAGTTACATAATCTAGTAGAGGTTTAAATGTCAAATTTGATATTAAACACTTCATAATGAGATTATCTGAATAAAAACAGACAGAGCCCTAAACATACCTGCTCACATATAAATTTCTCGTACGGCCCACACAGCTTGTCCCTGAACTCATACACATACTCCTCGACTGCATTTTTAGCGTCATTTCTCTCCTTTTCCAACTTATCCTGCATTATCATCTTACCCTGTCAGGAAACAGAAAAGGTTAATTCCAGTCTTCTGCTACCTGTAACTATATTTTAACTATTTAGATTCTGGAGTTAACAAAATCAAGGATTATATCAACAACAACAAAAAAATCAGTCTTAACAGTTCTAATTTATACCTTATAAAATTCTTCCAACAATTCCTACAAAGTTCTTCATTTTCTAAATACACAGAATGAGGTTTTTTTTAAACATTATATAATAAATTACATAGCTTTCACATTTCAGATTTAATACTAAGGAAAAAATCAATCTATTGCTTTTATACAATTTTGTTTTCTTTTATGTAGTTACTTGGTTGTCTCCTACTGGGATTAATACTGACCAATGTATAACAGCCACACAATTCTGCCACCACATTTTAAAATCAAGGATAAATAAATGTACTTAGAGTCTATTTATTTACCAAATATAATATAAACGGAATAGAATTTATTATTAAATTTCTAAATACAATGTTCCCATCTCAGTAAAGGAAAAATGAATCTCAATTATTTCATATATGTAGACTACAAAGAAGCATCATGTATTTTAACAGAAATATTTAGTGTGGCCTGAGATACCAATTGTATTGCTCTCTGGGCTAGAAGATATTAGCACTCGATTTCTTCATAAGAACTTGGGCAATCAATTTTATACCAAGCAGAATGATCTATGGTATAGATTTCTGTAACAAGGTTACAAACATATAAACAAAACTTGCTAAAAAAAATTTAACTGAAAAAACCATTAGTTTTGGCTTCATCCTATCCCTAAAAATTATATAAACTTATGAGATATGAGAAAGAATTATAGCCATTTATCTATTAGAAATACGCGTAAAAGGGCCAAACTAAACACATTCCAAAATAAAAATATGTAAATGAAGTACTTACCTCTGTTTCAATATACATGTTAAGAAGGTCTTTCCCTAACTGCCACACCAAGTTGGCTTCAACTGGCAGCTCAACATTCACCACCTTTATTTTGGGTTTTTTAGCTTCTGGAGGCTGGTCAACTTTCTTTTCATTAGCCTTGGGAAGAGGGGTTAAAAAAAAAAAAAAAAAAAAAAAAAGGAGAAATTCTTAAATAGTCCTTGAATAACAAAAATCTCCCTATCATGCTTACTGAGGACTCAGGAAAAATTAAAATCCCTAAAACCATAAAGTTGGAAGAATGTATAAGAGATCATCTAATTTTCCACCCATGCATTTTAAATCAGGGCTGCAATTACACTTAAACATGCCACACTTCCCTTCAAGAATTCACCAGGATATTTTTCATTTCATATTAAATTTAAATTTAATCTCTCCTGCTAAAGCTTTTCTTCATCAGCCCTTGCTTTCTAATCCCTTTAAGCAATGTTTGCGACTCCAAAAAGGCAAAAATATTATTATTAAATTACCACATCTTTAAATTATAGTCTACAATCTAATGGTAACACCAGATGGACTTTGACCAGCTGCTAAGCATGTTAGGACCAACTCTATTCCTGTAATATATATATTTGAGGCCCTATATCCCAGCATTAAATGTGCTTTAATTACAATTATCACTACACACTGATGAGTGCCTTTTAAAATTTCCTGAATTTGGAAATTACGTACACACACGTATATGTCTATATATATATCCTTATTTCTACTATCTGCCTTTGAGTCAAACCACTTCTCATTAGCAACTCTGCAAGGTCAAAAGATTTTAAAAAGTCTTAAAATGGAAGCGAATGGAATGATGTGGCAAATGCTAAGTTTATTGTAAGTTTTTCCAAAATACGTAAATACAGGGCTAAAGAAGTATCTCCTGTGGCCTTTAATTTTCCAAGCCTTTCATAGTATTTTCATTTCTGCAGGTTCCTATAAGCACAGATGACAAAGAACGCAATTTAGGAAACTCAGCTGTAGGACAGATTAGAAGATAACCGAGGGTTATGTAACATGTACCCTGATTGGCTGAGATGGTAAAACAGGGACAAGCCCACGAGGCACAAGCACTGGCACTGGGGAATTCCGGGGAGTTATGAAGGATGTTAAAATTCTAGGCTCTTTATATAAGAAACTGGGACTTGAAAGAGGTTCAATGGCTTGGCTAAAATTATAAAGACAGAGATGGGACTAGACCGCACGTTTCCCAGACTTCTGCTTCAGCGTTCCTGAGAAATCACACGTCTGTGGCGTGCTGTGAGCCGCACCCCTAGCAATGATCTGTCAGTCAGCCTGCAAGGTCCACATCTTCTTCTCCCTCTAGTGCACGAGGACCCCCCAACATTTTGTGCATGCTCTGGGGGCATGAAGCACAGAAAGAAAAATGACACCTACACCTGGCAAAACACAGGAGTGCAACAGATATTTGGGAATCAAATGGATGACAGTCACATGTATGCAGGTTAAGTCAGGATAAGACTATCTAGCCGAACAAAATTAAACCAACTACTGACAAAACCAACGTATCACAAAACGGCATCTGACGTGGCATGGACGAGGAATCCTCCAAGGGGGTCTGTGGTAATGTTCCAAAGGGTTTGACACTAGTGGTCCCACTGACAACAAAGAACGTAAGACGCTACCCAGTGTCACGTTCTAGACAGGTACTGAGACCACTGGCCTGAGTCAGTTAACGCTCGACACTCAGTGGGGAAGGGGAGGGGTGCTGAAATTAAGGAGCCATCACTGCAAAGAGAGCAACGCTGCTACACCGTCAACACAGCCCTCTTCACCAGGAGAAAGAGAAGGAGGCTTCCGGAAACCACAGTCAGGGCCTGCAGCTCCCAGCAGGGCCCCCAAAGGATCAGTCAGGGAATGGGAGATTAAAAACCAGAACCTTTCACCAAGTGCAATGTGCATTTGGGCCCCAAGGGACAATTCTGTAATTCATGTGAGGGTAAAGGATTCTGTCCTCAGAATGAGAGAAAACCAAACTACTAATGAAAGTTAACAATTTACATCCAACCTGCACAAAGAATGAAGTTCTGCAAAGTGCCGATCTGGGATAACAATGGAAACTTATGACCAGATCATCATACTTAATTTATATAAATTTGACAGGTAATTTGAGAGGAGAAAAAAAGTTTACTAGACTACTATAGCCCGCGTATTTATCATTGGATGAATTCAAGTGGAAACTAATCACACAGCACCAGGATGCATCTGTTTCAGGTGCCCGCAATTGCAGACACCTCTAGCACTAGAGAAGACAACAAGAGGTATGCATTCGCCTCCTGTTGCTCGGAGTGGCAGTTGTTGAAGAGAAGCTTTCAGGTCTAAAAAGCAGGATACTCAATTCCCTCAGTTGAGCTGGAGTACCTCTAACTGGTTTTAGTTGGAAAATATAGAAAATTATCAGAAAAAAAACCCTACATGGAATACGATAACTGGGTGCTTGCTCTTGAAACTGCGGATTGAACGATATCATTAATGATCACATGTTGCAACACTGTCTCATGGAATGAACTGGAAGAGTCACTCACTTTGTCAGCATCTGGGGTTTTGTTTTCTTCTGAGGGAAGTTCAGGTGAAGGGGGAGACTGTGAGGTTTGACGACCATCAGTTTGTACCTGGGGCTGTGTTCCAGCTTCACTGTTGTCTTGCTGGATATTTTTCTGAAATGAAAGCCCAGGCACAAAGGATGTAGAAAGCAGGTGTACTTGTATAAATTTAAAAGGTTATAGGGCACCAAAAACAGTACACTCAATTTCTGAAATCTTAATAGGTGGGGGGGAAAAGATACTGATAAAAGTATACAAACACAAAGTATTTGAAAACTTCTTAGATACTGTAAACCTGTAAGAAATTCTTTGAATGATAACAGTTAATGGAGTTAAACAACACAAGTAGTAAGCGTTTTGACTGAAGTGATGACAGTCAAGAACTCTCCTTCAAGAAGCTTCCATCTAGCCTTGTACAGATATTAACTCTCAAAAGCACAGGAAGTAGATTTACTCTAGGCCTCTCTCCCAGAAACAAGCTCCCAAAACCTCATTTCACAGCGGCCGTCACACGTCTCGACACATCTCCATTTCAGTGAACTGAACAATTACATAAAACAGCCAACAATCAGTTATCTGGGGGTTCACCATCTCAGTTTAGAGAGACGCAAGACCCTCTCTGTCCCCACTTTCTTTTCGTGATCCAACTATTTACACCTCAAAAACTCCCAGCATAAAGAACAAATGCTACATGTCAATAGACACCTCAATCCCCAGTAAATCAGTGCTTGCTATGATCTTTTCCCATCTCTGGGAGAAGCCTGAAACATTCGAAGTTAACTACTTGCTGCCCACCTGGAAGTGTCTCATATTTTTCTTTCAGAGCTTCAGGATCCTAAGGCAGACACTGAAGTATCCAGAAGCAAGGCACCCCTGGTGTATATATATCCAAAAGGTACTAAGAGATTAGATACAACAGGCATTAGAATAATGGTGTCTGTAGCCTAATGAGAAAGTATGTGGCCCCGGTCATTTAATTCTTTACACTGAAGTTCTTCTGGATGAGGACAAAACGAAGGCTCAAATGCTAACGTTCCTTAAATGTTCTGGCAACGATCTTCGTTACAACACCTTTTCCACACCTGAGCTGAAGCACGGTAACTGCCGGCACCTCGTCACTCAACCTGTTGCTGATCGTTACCCGGAAGTGAACTATAATAGCTCGTCTAGTTGCAAGTTTCCCAGAATTCTTCTGGAGACCACGTGAAACCAGCACCCACGCTAACGCAGTCTACATTAACATCGTGTACAGTAACAACGTCTGTACTCCAGGCGGGTGCCTCACCTCCACCCGCCCGAACGCAGCAAACCGTGTAAATAAAAGTAGGTTCTATCTGCCTGCTAATGCAGGGGACACGGGTTCGAGCCCTGGTCTGGGAAGATCCCACATGCCGCGGAGCAACTAGGCCCGTGAGCCACAACTGCTGAGCCTGTGCGTCTGGAGCCTGTGCTCCGCAACAAGAGAGGCCGCGATAGTGAGAGGCCCGTGCACCGCGATGAAGAGTGGCTCCCACTTGCCGCAACTAGAGAAAGCCCTCACACAGAAACGAAGACCCAACACAGCCAAAAATAAATAAAATTAAATAAATAAATAAATTAAAAAAAAAAAAAAAAGGTAGATTCTAAAACGCCAAAGCCAAATGTTGCCATACGATCAAAAAATAAAACCAAAAAACCCAAAAAACCACAGCATTAATATTTGCTATGTATTTCACTAAATAGTTCTTGTATTTAGTCTTTTTTTTCTTAATCATCAGTCGACATTTGATTTCTCAAATGGCCTATGTCCTTAAAAAAACAATTCAAAGAAATTTTACCCACTCTGAATCATCACGTGCCAGCTCAAATAAAGCTACACAGAACTCAGTCCCAGTTCCCCAAACTCCACGCTGTATGTTACTGTCACCTAGCAACTGCCTGTCATCATTAACCAAAATTTTAATCACAATTAAGAAAAATATATTTTAAGCCTTCCCTACCCGTCTCTTAGGGCTTAGAATTAAGTCAACCGTATATTCAAACTCAAAGGCTTCCCACAAACTTACCTCGGCGTCTGGGTTTTCTGATGGTCTCTGATTCTGACACTCCATGTCTGCTTCGATAGAAGACACTTCGTTCTCCTCGGCTGGGATTTTCTCCACCATAGATGCTGTAGATATGGTGAAAATGCCATGTGTATTGACTCGCACTTTGACTTTCACTCTAGATTTTTCTCCATCCTTCTGTGCTGAAACATTCTGAACTATGAAGCGGCCTAGAACAAAAAGAAATTGACAATTTCAGAACTGAATCTAAATCTGTCAAGCAAAGGCTAAGAAATATTGCTATTCCAAAATCTCCCCGTTTTCTCTACCAACTGACTTACATTTAAGCCCTTTAATGTATACTACAAACATAACCTCTTAAAATAGACTCATAAGTACACAGTCTACTTATCATACTTGGGATTAGTCTTAATATGTCATAAAACCTTCAAAGGCAAGGGCACTCTTGTGACTTTCTGTTGAACACTCTGACACAGACACTGTGTGAAGGCTGATGACAAGCTGTCCCCGCTGTCTCCTACCCTATTTCTCCAGGTGAGCACAACCTCGACTTGGAAATCTCAAGTGTAAGGCAGATGATATCAAGCGCTTCCTGCATTTTGATTCTGTAGGGCCTTTCCCGGGAATACTGTTTTTTCTGACTGAATGATCTAAACATTCTCCTATGTTTCAAATAGGAGGGGTGAGCTAAAACCTGTATCAAAGCCTGAAACTATCATGCATTATAGAGCAGTTCCAGAGCATTCCTGAGTAGGAGTTCAGAGTGCTGACTCTGACCCAGACTCTCTGGGCTTGAATCCTGGCCGTGTGACCTGCTGTAAGTTACTTTATCTGTGCGTTTGTGGTTCGAGTTGACAAGTGTTTTACACTGAGCACTTAAAACTATGGAACCAAGGGCTAAGTGTTAGTTATCACCTCTACCAATAGTACTGTTATTACAGAAACTGATAAACAAAATTAAGTAGTTTGAACCTGTTATGTGCAGAGCACTATATGGGATTTAATAGCCTTGTAGTTAAAGTGCTGTCTACACAAACACACAGAAAGTTAGATTTATTTAGTAGGTCGGTGAAATATGTTGGAATAGACCTTCATTAATTATCAAATCACTAGGTTCAGGAAATAATTGCCATAAGATCCAGTTAAAGAAACAGCATTTACTAAAGGGTATCCAAGAAGGCTCACAGGAGAGAGATGTAAGATGGCTCTTTAAGTCTGTGCAAGCTTCTCAGTTTTGGGGATAAAATGAAAAAAAGCTGATGCCATGCTAAAGAGCTTAGATTTTATCCTCTGCACGATGGGGACCAGAATCCAGCCTGTCTAAATTTTAGTCTATGTTCAATGATTTTCTTAAATTATCTATAAATAAATTCACAAAAGCTGTTTTAAAAAATAAAAACTCCCCTGTGTCAGAACACTTTTAGTGTTAAGTAGTAAGAAAGAAAACACAACTGGCCAGGTTAGACTCCTTCAAACAATTTCATTATGAAATGGTGTGGGGAAAAGGTGAGCCCTGAAGCGATCTAGCAATATTGGCAAATTTTACCAGTAGCGTGGGAAAGAGACACGGCCATTGAAGAAGATGCCTGTAACTCTCCCAGATTTTCAGAGTTAACTATGGGTCAAAATAGATGGATAGTGTCAAACCTCCCCAGGAAAAATGTAGCAATAAAGATGTATTTTTTTAAAAAAGATTATAGTACAAAGGTACATTTGAGAAGTAGCTTCAATGGTTTCCAAGCCAGGTTTTAAGCAATATTCTGCAAGTAACATTTCACCCAGAGAAAAGGTTAATATTAAAAGTAGGTGATAATCCTTTAAGTATAGACTGTATCAGAAAAGGAAAAATACTCAAGTGCTCCTATATATATACACTTGGAAGCAACAGCAGCACCGGCAAGTCATTGCATCTCTATAGGCCAGTTCATTCACCAATAAAACAAAGAGATTTCCCCATCACCATTATTCCAAAATGAAAATGTCTTCACATGGCATCGTTCCACTCAGCATTGCTAAGAACAGAAAAAATGTTTAAGTTTGCACACTGACTAAGTCAAGTCTTCAAAAGAGTAATTACAATGAATTGCTTACCTATCTTTGCTTCTGGATATGGAACTCCTTGAGGATCAGAATAGAAAGCTTCCAGCTCAAAAGGCCCACTTCTCAAGAAGGTGAGAACTTTGGAGAAAGGCGCAGCATGGTTTCTACTGAACACTTCATGGACGCTAAGGGGAAACAAAGGCATTCAGCTCAAGTGTTCAAGCTCACTGTGCTACGCAAACAGCATAAACACGTTCTAAGAGAGGTATCAATCCCATCTCACCATTTATAACTCAAAATGAGAGAAATATTTTGGTAAGTCTGGTTGTTGAAAGATCCCAGTTCAGCAAACGCTCTACCATGAAACTCATTTGTTAATTTTCTTTATATTAAAATAAAGTATCTGAAAGTTATTTTCTCCTACATACCCTTCGGCATCTTCTGAATCGTGACTCCAGACCAGAGATATTGGAAAAGGAACTGCATCAGTGACGGAAAATTCTCTAACTTTAAATGCTGGGGAAAGGATTGCACACTTTAAAAAAAAAAAAAAAAAAAAAAGGAAAAAGTTATCATGAGCACATGAAAAATTTCACTCAGCTTTTAATATAAAAATCAATTCAAGCCCGCCTGCCACAACTAAGGAGCTGGCGAGGCACAACTAAGGAGCCCGCCTGCCGCAACTAACACCTGGCGCAACCAAATAAATAAATATTAAAAAAGAAAAAAATCAATTCAAACAGAACGGGTAGGTTAATTCAAATTCGAAATTGCTTACAGTGTATGTGTCTTAAGCGTAAGTGATTTATCATCTAAATACTATGGCAATCACTAGATATAAAGATAAACAGTACAATGAATCTTAGGCTAGCAACTGTTAATTAGTAACAAGTTTCACAGGGGCTGAGGAAAAAACACTGGTCTTTCCAGAAATGCCCTGCTGATAGCAATTTTAATTACAAGCTGTATCACTCTTGAATGTGTACATACATCCAAACAGCTCTGTCCACATTGCCTTTCAAATGTCTAAGACTGAAAAAGGGTAAAACCAAAATGTTCCTATTTTCAAGTAATTTTAGGAATGAAGGAAGCGATGGTCAATTCAAATTTAGGGTAGACAACACCCAACAGACCAACCGGTGGATTTAGACTTGTCACATAAGAATAACTAAATAGATGACTAAACTAAAAGTCAATAAATCTCTGACTCTGTCAATAGCACAGGATTCTTCAAAAGAGAAGCCAAAATAAGCTCTACTTCTAAAGAAACTGTAAACTTCCAAAGTTCTGGGGAATTAGAGTTAGTGAAGGAGGCACACTCCATTGTCAAGGAAGAAGCAAAAACAAAAACCCCACAAAACATGAAGAATCTTGATGATGCAATGGATTACAGGCAATAGTCAGCATCTGTATGTTCTTTTTTAAAAGTTTTACACAGTAGTCAGTCTAAATACTTTTCTGTAAAGAATCTACTGCTTTATATATATATATATTTTTTTTTAATTATTAATTAATTTTTGGCTGTGTTGGGTCTTCGTTTCTGTGCCAGGGCTTTCTCTAGTTGTGGCAAGCGGGGGCCACTCTTCATCGCGGTGCGCGGGCCTCTCACTATGGCGGCCTCTCTTGTTGCGGAGAACAGGCTCCAGATGCGCAGGCTCAGCAATTGCGGCTCACGGGCCCAGCTGCTCCGCGGCATGTGGGATCTTCCCAGACCAGGGCTCGAACCCGTGTCCCCTGTACTGGCAGGTGGATTCTCAACCACTGCACCACCAGGGAAGCCCTAATGCTTTATATTTTTTTAAAAACTGTGCTAACTAGATCAAATTTAAACAAATTAACTTAAAACTTTAGTTAAAACTACTCAGATTTGACTATAATATCCTAAGTATAAACCAATACTAATTTTTTTTTATCAGTAACTTCTAGATTTTGTGCTTTTATACTTTGCCAAACTTCATGCCTCTGAGCTGCCTCCTTATTTGATAAGCTACCATCAGTTTGGAGGGGGAACAGCTATTTCATCAAACCACCTGTTAGCTAATACCCTTAACCCTGCAAACTTTCCCCAAATCAATTCCTTACTGCACCAGATTTCTGCTCCCCTTCCCTCCTCGGTGCTCTGTAACAACCGTCACCACCACACAGCTACTTCGCGCTCTACAGCTGTGTGTTCTACGATCCCCTCAGAATCATGCCTGTTCCTAATCCCCAGTTTAAGAAACACTAGCTCTGTAGTTCTTTTAATCTTAAACTTCCTAAATCTTCCAATACTTGAAGCAGATCCTGCGTCTCCACGGCCGCACCGATTTATGGAAACGTAAGTAAGCCCCGTGTGGTGTGTAACCGGCCACTGGGCTCTGCTTTCTCTGCGACCTCACCTCGATGAAGTAAAGCAGAAACAGTTCAAGGAAGGAGCCCCCAGGGGGAGAAGGGCTGAGAAGGCAGTACCTGTAGTGCACACCCTCTGGCCACTGCTTCATCTGCGTTGAGCGTCGTGCTCGTATCTTTTCCAAAGAATTTGGCAATTTTTTCTTTCACGGCTGGGATTCGTGTAGCGCCTCCAACTACCTCCACAGCGCTCACGTCTTCTACTTTGAGCTGAGTTTGTTCCAGCAATGAATAAAGGGGAACTTCTATCTTTTGCAGGAGCTCAGCACAGAGTTCTTCAAACTGTGCCCTTGGCAATTAAGAGGAAAACTTTAGAAATCTTTAGAAAACTTATCTTAAGGCCAATATCCTGTCCTATTTTTTAAAAAAATAAGTCTTATCAACCCAACATTTTTTTTCCCCCTCAGACACCCTGAATTCCACATGGGCCAAGTTCAACCATACTGTAATTTGTAACTTTGCTTTTTCAAAAAATATACAAAACAGATGCAGAAAGGGCATGAGGAGAAAATCAATTCGACAGGTATTACTAGAAGAAATCATTTCTATATTAAGATTTCCATTTTATTCCTTAATGTTTTAGGTGATCCTGTTTTCATTACTTTGAATATTTCCATTCTCTTCAAAATATTTCTGCAAAATATTCTGTGAAACCATTATTGAATTACTGGCCCAGAAATACTAAAAAGTGAACAATACCCAAAAGACTTTACTACAAGGGCACTGAGCACAGATCTTCCTAAAAACCCTCTTTGCAGAAGCAACCCTAGCTCTAATGACGTTGACAGTCTTTCCAGCAGGTACGGTACAATCCTGAAATGTGGGCCAAGACTCACAACACCACGGCTAGAACTGACACGCAGACTACAGTTTCAGCAAGAAATTCCTTCTTTAATCTGTCAGAATTCAAGACACACCTGTTCATCTTTCCCGAAACATCTATGTCATTCATAAAGCACTCGATATTCAGTGGTAGGTCCGTGCTGTTAGAGCTCATTAGCTTTTTCAATTTTTCACACTCCTGATACAGACGAAGCAGTGCTCGAATTTTGGATTTTGCATCCAACTTGTACTTAGCTTTAAATTCTGCACAAAAATGTTCCACTAACTTTGCATCAAAGTTTTTTCCTCCTAAGAAAGGATCAAAAGCTGTTCCCAGTACCTAATTTAGTTAAAACAACAAATAATCTGGTTATTTCAATCATATTTGTAACTAGAATCTTAAATATCGCTATTCAAACCACCAAAGACTCCTAGGCTCAAAATTTCTATTTAAACTACAACATGAAATCCAAGTCAGTCAGGAGACATGTAACTACAAAATCCAAATGAAATGTCAAGTCTCTAAGATATCTTTAATTTTAATGATTACATAGAAGATAACCTTAAAAAGCTTTTCTTTCCTAAGCAAGAACAATTACAGAGTACGCTAAAATGATTACATCATCTTTACGGAGGATCAACCTTAGGAACAACTCTTAGTTAATATCTTTACCTAAAACTCTTCATTACCTAGAAGAGCACAATCCAGAAGCTCAGTAGCCTAAAGTAATGACAATTGTCACACATTTAATATTTGGGTCACTTAGTTCCGATTTATGACTTTACCTTCAATTTTCCCTTGTTAAAGGCACAGGCAGACACTTGAAAAGCTGAATGTCCCATATCAACAAAAACCACTACTCGAGGTTTCTCATCCAGGCCTGGGAGATCCTGCTTATAAATTCCATAATTCAAAGCAACTAAAAAAAAATTAGTATGTTTCAATTCTTTGGTTCACATTTTCTTAGGAATTTCATTGTTACCAATATAATCACATGCAGGAAACCTGATTGTACTTCCATTAATTAAAGCTGAACATATTTCTTTTATATCTGACTTCATGCTTTGTCCCTTTCTGATTTTAGAACAATGTTCTATCACTTTTAAATATATGGAGAGATGTGACAGAGAAGACATACGTAATGCAAAAACAATGGCATGTAAACCACATGTAACCACACACAAACAATATCAGACTCATTACACAATACTTACATTTTAACCACAACCTGCTAGGAGACTGCTTATCCAAAAAAATTAAGAATTTAATATATAACTACAGCAACTGCAGTTCCTACCAATTAGATTCAAGGCAAATAACTGATCTATCTTTAGTCTGTGTTAGCTTTTTCTGAATTTTGAAACCACTGTATTTCTAAATATGTATACTTAAGAACACACCTTTGTCAATACTTTAAGAGTTCTTAAAACATCTATTAAAAACATACTAAACAAAGTCTTATTTGCTTTGCCTGAATACACTACATTGTAACTGACTTTGAGTCCATCTGTAATCACAAGAAACTGATACAAGGTCTAAGAGGAGATAAGTGAGTGCTTTGCTCCCCACTATGTCCATTCCTACCAAGGTGCCTGGCAAATGGTACAGCTGAAATCAATATCTGATATAAGATGAATGATCAACTCCTAACCACATACAATTGGGAAGCATATGAGGGAAAAAAATTTAAGCTAAATCAATAGTCAAGGTAGTTGTAAAAGCCAATACCATGAGGTTTTGGGAAAACTTGTTTCTTAACTATAAAAACAATGTAAGGAAATAAAAAACTAAATCCAATACAACTAATTTAAAGGATTAAAAAATTTATATACAAGAATTTCCTAATGAAAACAGATTCATATATTTGACAAAATCCCAACTTCTCATTAAAACAAGCATCTGAAAGGCTAGAATTTTTGCTTTCAAACCTAACACATGTTTTTTAATAGGCTGTGTTTCTACACCTACATGAAAGTGTTTGATAACAGGACCTGGTGTGTCTTAACTTTAGTTTCGAAAGTATATTAACTTCTGCACAAGAACAGTTTTTTTCTTACCAGCTGTCATGTCATTCATGAGTTTCAAGCAGTTTAAACCAACAATTTGTGCAGCATCTAAGACAGATCGCCTCTCAGCATCTGTGAAGAAAGAAGGGACCTACAAACAAGAAGGGAAAGAATTTTAACTTACCTAGAACACACAAAAAAAAACATACAAATCCCTCACAACCATCTGTAATCAATTCACAACAGTCCAGCTACGTAAGTGCCTAGCCAAGTCACAAAACGGAAAAAGAATGGCAAGTTCTTTAACTTTCAGAAACAGTAACTACTTTTGAAAAGACTGCCCTAAAATTATAAGTATCAAATTTATTATAACCAAATTTTAACCTGAAATAAAAACCAATCAGGAGTATTCATAAGACATATTAACAGTTACTTAAATCTAATAGAAAGCTTTAAATTTAAGGGGATGAAATACTATTTCCCAACGAGTCTTAAATTTCTACAGACATTTGGAAATTATTCTGCTATGTCAACATTAAATGTAATTAAACTATAAACCCTACAGGAACTTAAAGATAATACAGCTAATTCTAGCCTCTGCCCTTTAGGTTTGCTGTTCGTTGGTTTTAAGCATTAATCATTGGGATACCTTCTAATTCAGTAAACCTGTTAAGATTACAAAAACGAAACTTTTTGTCAAAGCCTGTTGATTTTTCTAACAGGAAGAAGAACAAAAACAGCTCAAGGGATAAAGTTTCTTACGGTGTTGTCTTCTAGCTAGATGAATTCTTTTGATTGCTTTCTAGGACAGCACTTTAACTAGCACATTCTTCCAGAAGAGCATCTAACAATACATTCATATAATCACTTAACTGGAAAGTACCTAAGAGAAAACTTGGTACAGTGGCTTTTGCATTTTCTCCCCAAGTTACCTATAAATGCTTCAGAAAGAGTGACAAGAGCAAAGGTGGGTCTCTGCTCACCTTTCAAATCAGAATGCTTTCAGTTTTCCATATTAGGTTATTTAAAGGGGGGTGGGAGAGGAAGGAAGGACCACTGACTTATAACTTAGTTCTTTAATTTTACCAGAGATTAATAGCATTTCTCCAAGCAATACCCAAACATTTCTTTAGTAGAACACCTTCTGTCTTGCAAGAGAAATTTCAGCCTTTCTGCCTCTCTTCTTGCATATCCCAGGATGCACTGCCATAAAGGCTTCTGCCATAAAAGCCTTCTTTCACTAGGTCTGGACAGGCCACCCTGCCAAATAAAAGATGACTTTTCCCCATAGCACAAATTCTCCACAGAGACAATAATAACGTTGTAGAAGGTGAAAATTGGTACATAAGGGCAAAAAAATATTTAGCTAGTTACAATGGCTTGTGGCTGTCTAAAGGGCCACAGTACAGAAACAGATATACACTACATCTGTACTACTAAACTTTCATGTGGGAGAGGTGATTAGGTATAAAATGTATGTAAAGGATCCTTGGGGCAGGGCAAGTGACACCCTGTCCTATACAGTCAGTATCGCCTGGCTGCAATCTCCAGCTCGAGGTAACAGCTGTTCTGAGACATGGGCTAGGTAGAAAAGAGAGATAGTGGGAGAGATTAGAGTAGCTCTCTTAATTAACTTTACTCAGAAGAGAAAAAAAGAGAACTAAGTCTTCAAAGGAAGAAGGAAGGCCTCTCTTTTCCTTGTTTCTCTAACCTCAATAACTAACACCTAATCTTATTTTAATGTATACACTTTCCCCCAGATCAAACCTTTACCTATAAATCAATTAACATCATATTTCCTAATCCCTTACATAAACGAGGGAGTGTTAATAAACCTTAATTTATGTAAAAAAAAAAAAATGACCTTTGTCCATTGCAAATACTCCTTAGTAACCTAATTATCAACTGTCCATTGAAAGTAGTGGGCTTGCCAATGCTAAAAAAGAAACCTAGGTTTTGTCACTACTGGTAGGTTACATTTTAAAACTACCTATCACCGAGAACCAACTCACTGGTTCTCATGTGTGGATAAAATTCTGAAAAGCTCTCGTTTAAGTATACAATTCTCTCTCAATACATCAACTAACTTTAGAATATCCTCCAATTCAACCAATCAGTCTGTATTTTCAAAAAGCCTGACAGGAGATTTTGACATGTACCACCACTCAAAAACCTTTGCAACTTCTGGCTAAAATTACCACTCAAACCTACCATGCAATGCTGCTGAACACCATGGTATAGAGTGCAGCAGGATTCTGATCTCTAGGAGTAGGACAGCTTTCACACATTCAATACTAAAAAGTAACATGAAAAAGGCAAATTAAACACATTGCCTTGCTGAACTCTACTTACTGAAATAACACAATCTGTTACTGGCTTCTTGAGGTTGTTTTCAGCCGTTTCCTTTAACTTCGTCAACAGCATGGCTGTTATCTGTTCCACACTAAACAGATGCTCTTCATCCATGTACATTACCTGTATTGAGGAAAGAAATGCTTTAAACACTGTAGTCCTAAAAGTTACATGCCAATAATATTAACTTACAAACATTATCACTCATTCTCTTCCAGAAAACCTTTACTGTTGTAACTGTTTAGAAAAGAAGAAGGAAAGGAAAGGTAAAAGGAAGAGAAAAAGGGAAAGGAAAGCAAAGCAAAGAAAAAAAGGAAGAAAGATTTTTCCCCAGAGATGAAGAGAAAAAAAGCTGGGGCAGATTTTTCCCCTATCCAAAGTACTAGTCAAAGTATTATAGAAGATAGTAAATTTCCACTCTAACTGAAGAGATGAATCACTGGGATAAATATTATTTTGCGCAGATCATAAGACAAGAATGCCTCTGTAGTTTAAAAAAAGATTTCTGGTTGTATTACACTATAGCTCTCCAAACAACTGCAAATGAGCTGTACTGGAACAGACTTTTGTTTGATATGACAACACAATTTAGATTTCTTTAAACACCACGAATTCTAAATTTTATAATTGTCAAGATGTTATGAAAAACACAAATTAAGTTACAGCAGTATATACCATTTGAATAATTTTCAAGGATGATTTAAACATAAACCTACAGTTTAAGAGAGACTAGATAAAAAATAAAAGACCACCTTCTCCAAATAAGGAAACTGAGTTACATATTTATTATGAATTAAGTACTTTTCTCTGTAGATGAATTAAACAGTTTCCTAGTAAGGAATCTAAGGTTGCTCGATTATATTACCTTTATTCCAACTCCACCATTTTTCATTGGAACCAGATCATAACTTAAGTTTTCTTTCTCCTTTTGAATGAAGGGGTCATTGAATGCTCGGCCATGAAACCTCTTGAAATTAAACACTGTATTGTTTGCATGAGTGATTTGCTGCAAAAAAAAAAAAAACTGAGATTTAACTTTTTTTCTAATTTCAACACCTATTAGTACTTACAGCAATTAAAAAGAAAGTCACCTGTACAACTCAAATCATAGGGATATAAGTAACCTTCCCCAGAGCCCTGACTTTCTCCATCAATGAACGGACTTTATTCTTTCTCCTTTTCCTATAGAAATGCCAGGAGGGACGCAGTGAGAGGGATACACACAGGCTTCAAAGTCTGCAAGATAAACTCAGATAATGAAACTATCCCTGGAGCTCTGAACAAACCCCAAGAACTGTATGTATCACTTTATTTCATCCCTTTTCTCCCACTACAGTTGTTTTATACCTAATGAATAAATGAAAAAGGATATCTAGAAGCACTATAGTCTGGTCACGTTTTTTTTAAAAAGGAGTTAATTGTTACAGTAGTCTATTTGTTGAGTCGCTAAGTGGCCAGGATAAGTACTTTGTGCCACAAAATATATTGATTGCTACTTTTCCTATCAATAGCGTGGAATGTTAATTATCTATACCAAAAAGCAGAAAATGCAAGGATAATTCAAAAAGTTTCTACATGAGGTAATGCTTTCAACTGCACGTACATATTTTTGATGATTAGGCTCTGGATATACAAGTCCCACTTCATAGCATATTTCACTCAAAGATGTCAGCAGTGGGAACCTTATTTAAAACACAAAAATAATTAAAGGATGAAAAACAAAGACTTCTAAAGTTATTAGTTTGAAATACCAAAACAGTTTACTGTTTACTTCTTTCTCTGACCTACTTCTTTTAAAGAGAAAAATATAGCTTGGCAACACTAGTTTTCAAATAATATGGAATATGGAATATTTCAAACAATGTTTAAGTACTAAAATTCCTTGCGATTCTAAAACCGAGATGACGTATGTCTAGTAATCTACAGGCTAGATCTAAGCCTCAATAGATTTTCCTCACATAACCGCAAAAGTGCAGTGGGATCTCAGGTCCGGGACATCAGTCTTCTGAATGGCCACATCTGGGGAGGCTGTTACTTCACTAGCGTCCCTCCCCTTTGAGTAGGTTACTTTGAGTGGGCACGCCCATTTCTCCTCCCTGCTTGGTTTTTCTGCTCTTTTGTTCCTCTCTTCCAACTAGCCATAATATAGTACTCCAAGGTTTAGAGTTTTCTTTTTTAGCAATACTATTTTCTGTATTAAGAGAATTTTTTCAACTTTTTATTAAACTAAATAAATCAACATGTAACATCGTGTAAGTTGAAGGTGTACAGTGTATGTTACTTTGATACGTTTACATATTGTAACAGGCCTGCTTTCAGTCCCTTTCTTAAAAGCCTCTCACAAAACGGATTTTTGTATTTCATATTTATTTTTTTTCTCCCCAATCCCCAAAGTTCAAGTTATAATGTGAGTCCTAAAGGGAGCCACATAGGTAAATTTTCAAGTCCCATTAATACATAAAATTAATTCCAATAACTTATTTAGCCTAATTTATCTAAAATATTGTCATTTCAACATGTACTTGATGTAAAAAATTGATGAGATTGTTTACCTTTTTATTTCATTTTAAGCCTTCAAAATCACATATATTTTATACTTCACATTTTAATTCAGATTAGGCACATTTCAAGTGCTCAAGAGCCACATGTAGTAGCTACTCTACAGGACAGCACAGGCCTAGACAAGTTCTCCTCGTACTACCTTAATTATTAAGTAACCTGAAAACGTTTTTAAACACATAGCTTCTTAGAAGTTCCTTCTATAAAAGGAATCTTTAACTCTTAAATGAGTATCATGAGAAACTTCACATGAAAGAACTTCATGTGTCTCGTTTTTAAGTTTTAAAAATTAGATACATTAGAAGGTAGGAAAGTTATTAAAAATTAAGGTTGGAAATTAGAAAGTTAAAGATCTTATTCAATAAAACAAAAGGAAGAGAACAGAAAAAAAAATAAGTATCTACGGGCTCTTAAGGAATATCTGCATTACAATTCTAAAACTCAAAAATAGATAGGCTTAGGTATTTCATATTTTTGTATGTCTCTGAGATTCTACTTTTAAAACTTCTCTCTTAAAAAATGATCAGAATCCTCTTCAAGAACATACCTGATTTTTCGCTGCAACTCCAATTGTTCTGTTTTTTGATCCAAATGATATGACTGATCTAGAAGAAATTAAAAAAAACATGTTTTACAAATGTTAAAAAGCATAAATGTGGACGTTTTTAACTGACAAGAGGAAAATTGTAACATAAATTTCCTACCCAAAAAAAGGAAAAAAAAAATATCCTACCCATTCTTGGGGAAGGGGGCACAGTACAGCACAATTTTGGACTCCAAAGCTTTGGTCAGCTACTCTAAGAGGGCCTGCTTAACTGCTCCTCTGAGAATCCAATCCAGGGGGCAGCCGCACCCCACCCTGTCCCCCCACTCCCGTCTGCTCAAGGCTCAGAGGACGTTTTCCAGTGCTGCAAGCACCAGCCTAATTCTCCAGGCCCCAATTACTTAGCAAGCTGACATTAACTCTGAAAATGCTTTGACTAGTTAGAGTATGACTAACATGGTCCTAGCCACGATTAACAAAAGAGGGTGTGACTACTTCGCAGTTACCAACTGCATACAAATCTAAACGTCACTATCATACCTATTGCTGTCCTGATATACCATCTGACTCTTTATGATCAAAGGTTTTTAAATAAACGGAAACAAGTGGGCCTAAGTTATGCTTCTGGAGTTTAAAAGCACAAAAGAGGGTCCTATACAGAAGACTCTACTTGAGGAAGCCAAGTAAAAATGATGCCAAGCAAGTACCACAACAGAACCAAGTATAAATGCTGAGCAAAAGGACTGAATAATCAGTTACATGTTAAGTCAGCTCTGAAGAGATGAAGTGACTTGTAACTGTTAAAGAGCCTTCTGAGCAACGGAAATAGAATGGTAGCACAGAGCAGAGAGAAGCACAATAAAGTCTTGTCAGAAGGATGGAAGTGAATTAGGTTTTAGATTACAGGGCAGGTAGGAATAATGGGGTGATATGAGCAAAATGGGAATACACTGAAGGCATTAAATATCAAGCTGAATCAAATTTAAACTTGCTATAACAGAGACATCTTAGACCTAGATTATCTGAGTAGGTGCTAACTAGCATCTTAACAGCCAGAGAACTGTTGGAGCAAAGGCTAGAGCTTTAAAATACCTTCCGAAAACAGAGTATCACTCCGAGCTCAGAGTAAACACACAGTTGCGGAACGAATTTACTCGTTTTCCAAGAAGAGAATCAAATTAATTACACTAAACAGAAATTAATAGTAGCCAATGCAGTTGAGTCAAACATCTATTATATAAAAAATATTAAGGGAAACTCCAGTACTGCCCTTGGTTTACATTTTTGAGACACACCTGTCATCTTTAGTTTCACAGTGGTCACTATAGCCACATACATAATTTTTCTGTACTCTCCCTTCAACAACTCTTCTTCCTTTTACTGGACCAAAGAGAACAAAGATGTAAACTGCACCTAAGCATGAAAACCTGAGATACTATCTTCTTCCTTACCATACTCCAATCAGAGCCCTTTGCACAGCTAAACTAAAAGACTAGCTTTATATAGAGGTTGACGCACGAGATGCTCAGTGAATAGCAGTCTTCCCAATGCTACCGATACTGTCACTGTTTGGTTATTTTCTCACTTTCGTTCACTTTCATAAACGTTCATCTGCACTCAAATAGTGATATAAGCCCAGTCATTTCACCTTTGGGCTCGATGTTTCATTCCATGATTTTTATCTTGGGATTAAGGCACTTAAAAATAAATACCTACACCATTTTCCCTGAGAAGTAAGCAGTTGTTTTTATCAATGTACATGCAGGCATGTTTGCATACAATATATTCATAAATTGACTCACCTCCAAAAAAGTTGCTTTTTAAAATGTTACCCTTTGCCCACCCCATGCTGCTGTAGAATATACCATTTAATTCAGCGACAACATCCATCCTCTAGAGGAGTTCTACCAAAGTGTGCAATTTTTCTTTTCTCTCCTCATTTAAGCCGTTCAAAATTAAAGAAATTAGAACACGACTTAGGATTCCTCTTTAATGGCTTTCATGAAACGAGCAAAAAGGCCGTTTACATCTTTCACAAATGATCCAAGAGTGAGCAAGAAAAGGTAGATTCATCATCAAAGGAGTGATTCTGTGGTCGCTAACAACAATCCGCCCGCTCCCCGCACAAGAAGCAGCATACGCGCTCTGGAAGCTTCCAGCTCATTTCGAGATTCACAATGCGGAAGAAAAAGCTCGGCAGCCCCAGCTCCGCGGTGCGCAAAGACATGCTCGGAGGGAGGGGGACGAGCTGGGGGCGGCTCAGCCAGCTCAGAGAAGCCGGGTGGGGGAACGGGGGCGGCCGCGCAAGGAGCTGGCTGAAGCTTCTTGCCAAGAAAAGGGAGAGAAGTCTCGGGCTTGGCCGCAGACCGGCGCCCAGGACGGAGCCCGCCAGAAGGGACGACACCGGGGGACTCGACTCCCGGGCTTCTCATGGCCCCTCGAATCCCGGAGACCCCCTCTATCCGATTCGTGGCAGCAAGCCCCCTCCCCTACCCGGCGGCCGGGCCGCCGGCATCCCGACCCCACGGAGGGGCGCACCGCTCCCCACATCTCCCTTCCTTCGCCCCGGCGCTCCGCGGCCAGCCGCAAGCCTGGGGTCCCCGGGATCCGCAGCCCCCGCCGGCTTGCTGCCCTCGCCCCAGAACCTCCCCCCAGCGCCCCCACAGGCTCCCACTTACGGGGTGCACCGGTCGCTGAACTCGTTGGCGATGGTCTCGATGCCCCCGGCCCGGGCCACCGCTATGTAGCAGCTCTGCGAGCCCACGTCCAGCCCCACCACCGACATGGCCGGCTCTCGGTCCGCCTCCGCTTCGGGTAGGTCTGAGTCTGGCTCTGTGTCCTCCGGCCGCCTCTTCCTGCCCCGGCCGCACGCGGCTCCCGCGGGGTCCGGTCCTGTCACGCGGACGGACACACGGACGGTCTGCCGGTCTGGCGCCGCCGGATTCCCGGGGACAGTGGAGGCTCGCAGAGGAGTAACCACGGGAGAAAGCTGCGCTCGATCTCCGCAGGTCGTTCCGCAGTTCGGGCTGCCTGCCTGGATCTTCAGCCGCTCGCTCACCGGCGCGCCGCCGAACTACCGACCCGAAAGAGAAGGTCCCAGCGTCTCAGCCTTATGTATCGTACTGATCGGAACTTTCCAGAATCTGCGGCATTTACTCACCGGCGCCTCCACCGGCCCCTCCACGTGCCACTTCCGCTTCCTTCTTCTCGAGCCTTCTCGAAAGATTCCACCCAATGGGTGGCTGGTCCCTCTGGGGACGGCCGCCGTTGCCATGGCAGCAGGACAGCCCTTCCGACGCTATTGGCTCAAACTGGCCAAGCTGACACGCCTACGCCCCGCCCGCCCTAGCCTGAGGCTCTTTGGTGTCTTAATAAAACGGGCAACGAAGAATGACTCGAAAAATCGTAATCTTCGTTATTTACTAGTGGGCGATGGTATCTGACCCTTAGACTCGAAGGAGAAGCTGGGCGGGCGGAGACACACCCCCCTCCTGCAGAGACCCGAGACCCCCGGACTCCAGAGAGGTCGGCCCGCTGTCAGGAGAGCGTGTCGGGAACCGTAGTTCGACTGGGAGACCGTGTCGCCTTGCATGCTGGGATGTGTAGTCCCGGTCGCAGTGCGGGCTGGGAGCCGGCTTTGTCTTGGGGGACTCGCGTGAGAGGGGGAGCTTCCCTTTATCGCTTTTCGCTCGTTTTCCAGCCACAGCGTTATTTTGTTTGCCTGCTTGTTCGGTATTCGCTTCTATTATTGTCTAGATTACCCCACGGCTGGTGAATTATGAATTAGAAAAAGGAGTTTACGTTTCAACTTCTAGTAACAAGCGTAAGGGTTTGTGTTAAATATTCTTGTATTCATCAGTGGCAGGATATTCTTTTGTGGAATAAAATGTCAGGGTTCTGTGGGTTTTGGTTTTTTTAAGCGAATTTTAGGTGTGGCGTAATTTGGAAAGCTCTCTGTGGTATCACTTTCTGTTTATTTTTGATACAGCTGACTTGAACGGACCTTGTTCTGCCCCGCCACTCCCGAGTCATAAATTATAAGTTTTGCTTCTTGCTTGATCAGAATCAGCTTTTGTTTCTTTCCCTGAAAAGCGATATCCCTATTAACTTATTTTCAGTAATGAGATGAGCATAAAAAGAAAAGAAAAAGGGGGGGGGGAACTCTGCTGGTATTGTCAGGTCTTTTCTATCCTTCAGTGTCCTTTTAAGTTTGCTCCTTGCTGACGCTCCCTCAGGGACGTAGGAATACATATGAAATCCGTAGGAATTTCGACCTGAAGTTAGAAAAATTAAGAGTATGGCAGTCTTTAGGAGGTTAAATCAGAGACAAGGCTAAAAGGCCAGGTTTATGTTGCCTACAAAATCAATTGTATGTTTGACCCGGCAGTTAGACAAAAGGTACTTAATCCTTACGTGCTTCAGTTAACTCACCTTTAAGGTGGAGAGAATTTAATAAAATAGTCTCTAAAGGTGACTGTATTCATAAATTTGAAAATATAGTTAGCTATAATTATTTTTGGTTTGCTTTACAAAAACTTCTTGACTCCCCCGCCCTCATTTTTTTTTTTTTTTTTTTGGCATATGAAAACCTTATATTAAAATCCATGAAATCATAGCATTTTTGAACAGAAATAGAACTTAGAGATTTTTTGGTCTGCTTCCCACATTTTTATGGGAAGCTTGTGCAGAAAGGAGAAAGGAACAGTTCTAGGTCTTTGGAGCCAGACGGATTTGGATCAGATTCAAATCCTGGGGCAATACTGATATGCTTTATAGTACAGCTTGTGAGAGCCCCTGGAGTTCGACTTCATGGGCTTGAATCTTGGCTATGTATACTTCTTATTAATTGGCCAGCTCTGTGACCTTGAGATAATTACCAAGCCTTCCTGTGTGCCACCTCACAGGATATGTGTAATGACTGAAGGGCTATGTAAAGCACTAAACATGCGTCATTATTATCTGATATCCGTTTAATATTCTTTGAATTCTTCCTGGGGCTTCAGTTTCAACATGGGTAAAATGGACATATACCTATCTTGTTGGGAGTTTGGAAGGATTAGATACAAATAAAACATCTAGTTTGGTAATAGATATTCAGTAAGTTGTAGTCATAGTAGTAGTAATACTAGTCAAGAAAAGCCAGTACCAGAACTTTTAGCTCAACTTGTACTGTTGTGGATGCCGATTTTGTGTAGCCCCCTTTTATATTTAATCAGTCCACTTTAACTATTTACTTACTGGAACAGGTGAATGAGTAGGGGCCATATGAACTACCACGTTTATTATCTAATAATGCATTTATGATGTTCTTAGAATCCTTGTCATTTTTATTATTTTATTACATTTTATTTGTTTTGATTTATTACGTTTTTAATATATACACAATTTCTCATACTATTTCTACCACAGTGTCAGAAATTGTAGAATAAAACCAGATAAAAGTCATCCCAACCAACTGCTATCTTGTTGTAGATCCAGAAGTAAACAGGGAATTAAGGTGACTTTATCCTAAGTCTGCTAGCAGCTACCATTGCAGTTATTGGGGGTTTTCCCCATATTTGTCTTAGAGAACAAAGAGGGTTCTCAAACCTGGAAGCAGAGACAGCTCCCGAAGAACAACAACAAAAAGACAAAATATGCACATGTAAAAGAAAAAAGTTCAAATAAAAATGCCTCTTAGAGAATGTGCAGTAGATGTGAAGAGCTGTGACAGGCGCTTCCTTGGAAGGAAGGAAGTGATGGGCAAAGAGTGGATATATAGATAGACTAATATACATGAAAGTGCTTATTACCTTCAACTTCTGGTGTGAGTCAGTATTCTTGTGGTCTCCTCTGTGTTCAGCATGGTGCCAGGTGCTGGAGGTTACAGAAGGAGTTCAAACTTGTTCTAAATCAGGGTGCCTTTTGTACAGCTTGTCTGTAATGCCAGTACATCTGAATGCCCAGCTATCTGAAATCTTGTCCATTGCAGCCTCTTTCAGTGTTTTCTTTCTAAAGTTTTTTTTTTCCTTCTCATATATTAACTTGAAATTTATTCTTTAAAAATTAATTGGTACTGGAACTTCCCTGGTGGTCCAGTGGGTAAGACTCTGAGCTCCCAATGCAGGGGCTCCGGGTTCGATCCCTGGTCAGGGAACTAGATCCTGCATGCATGCCACAACTAAGAAGTCCGCATGCCTCAACTAAGACCCGGCGCAGCCAAAATCAATCAATAAATATTTTTTTAAAAAATTTAATTGGTACCCATAAAATCTATTTTGTCTTGTTTTTAAGTTATATTAGAAAGAATGATCACCTAAAAATAGTAATACATGGAAAAATCCTGAAGGAAACAAAGACTATATGTTTTTTTTCTTCTAACCTACAAAGGATCATAATATTTTACAACAACTGTGGTTAACAAAAACTCAGATTATAGGATTAATGTTCATATCTGCCCCTCCAAGCTCACTGAGAACTACTTTCCCCCTGGAGCACCATGGCCTTTTATCCTACCTCAAGGCTTCTGTGCTTGTCTGGCCTGTCTAGAAAGCTCTTCCTCAGGCTCTTGGCTAGGGCAGCTCCTTCTCATCCTTCAAGGCTCAGTGTAAATCTCGTCTCCCACAGAGGAAGATTCTGAATGCCAGCCAATAAGCACATCACCCTTCCTGAAGGAATACCCAGTGTTTGTTTAGTTATTAAGGTGAACCTGGCGCCAAGGGTGGGCACTGATTGGCTTGAGCCAATCAGCACATTCATTTCCCTTGACCACAGTCATTGGTTCAGGGGTGGGCCCGTGACCTACTCAGCCCAACCAGAGGACTCTGTGTACCATCACGTAGAAAAAAGGGATGGGAACCTTACCTCTCTACCCCTCTCCATCTCCATGCCCTCCACCTCCTCCTGTTTCCTCCAGGCAAGGTCTTGTGAGGTTATGACTATTACAACGCCCTCACTACAGACCTGAAAAGGAAGCTGGCATACAGAGTTGGATAGAAGTTGGAGCCAGTGGCATAAGCCAACCCTGAAACCCACCCTACCTCTGGATTTAAATTGTGTGAACCATACGTTTCCTTACTGCTTAGGCCAGCTTGAGTTGGGAGTTTGTTAGTTGCTGACAAAAACGTCCTAATTTCCTCTGCAAGGTAGGTCTTCCTTGGCTCTATTATCCGAAGCATCTCCTGGTTACCCAGTTACCCTGTATTGTTAATCCGTTTATTTCTTTTCCAATATATACCACAAACTGCAGTTACTTATTTATTTATGTATGCATTAACTTATTTTTTCTCTTTCAGTTGTATGGTTCAGGAAGGCAGTGACCTTATAAACTTATTAGGAAAAAGGGACATGTATCAGCTTTCCTCTAATACAGGGTTTTTCAACTGTTGACATATTAGGGCAGGTAGTTCTTGGTTGTGTGGGGACTGTCCTGTGCATTGTAGGATGTTTAGCAGCAGCCCAGGCCTCTACCCACTAGGTACCAGTAGCAGCACCCCTCGCCCCCAAAGTTGTCCCCGATTGAGAACCATAGCTGTAAGATTTTATTTAAGCTTCACTGGCACAAAAAAGGTATAGTCTTAGGACATGTTTTTGAGAGAAAAAGTATGTTTGATTTCTGAACCGCAGAGACTAAGATGGGAAGAACGATGGCCTCATTATGAATGAGTCAGGCAACGCCAGCCTGTATTTGGTCCAATAGGTGCAGAGGGGTAGGATGCCTCCCGTTTAGCTACAGGACATGCTTATTGTGAAAATGTGCCCTACCCGCTCCAAGGAGTTCATTTTGACTGTGGTTGAGAAGTATTTTTGTGATTATAAACTATTTCCCTCAGACAAGTATGCATAACTCACCACTTTTCTTTGGCTTAGTTTCCTTGCTTGTGAAATAGTAATTTGAATGCCTGCACAGTTACTGAAAGTTATTAAATAATTCTTACATTTATGGTTACCTTAACCATTCTGTTTTAGTAGAAAAAAGAGAGAAATTTAGTGTTTGGATAACCAGGATCATTGCTGCCTTACATACCATTCTGATTTTTCACCCTGAAAACTAAATTCACATGCTATAAATAGATGCCTCTTTTCCTCTTCTCTTTGTTTCTTCAGCACATGGGAGAAAAAGCAAAGGGACAAAGAGGATCCTGTGTCTTCTCTATTCTGAACTATAATGGGGGTAAGTTCAAAGTTCTTACACTTAAAGATGAGTCATTTCAGTACAGACTATTTGGATTTGCCCTGTTGAAAGGAAGCATCTTCCTTTCAGAGAGGAAATAACCACCAAAGTGTTGGTTTTTTTTTTTTTTTTTTTGAACCAGATAGACTCTGAGACCAGGATGTGTCTGAGCTCCAGAGATGGTAGCATTTATGATGGATGCCGTTGGTGGGTGGCACATCAGGTTCTTGGAACCGAGGGTGTATTCAGTTCCTCCAACAAATTAATAATCCACTCGGGAGGGTGGGAGTGGTAGAATGAATAACATTTTCAGGCTGTGTTTTTATTGGACAAGTGGGAGTTCTTACATCATTTGTGCCAAGTGAAATGAAATCCCTTCTTCGACACTTGGGGAGAGCTGGCTACCTGATTGCAAAGTGAAATCTTGGCAAGGATGGATAGAATCACAAGGAGTCAGTTGTCTCGTGGTGAACAACTAGAATAATGTGGGAAAGAGAGAGACGTGAGACCTGAGAGTCATGCAAATTCAAGTTACTTTAATTCCCCAACACAAAGGAGAAACAGCAAAAAGGGTATTTCTTGCCAATTCTGAAAGACAAGGCACTCCAAAATAATTGCACATGACTTCCAACTGCTTTCTACATCAGCAAGCATAAGGCTTAAGGTATGTTCGAAGGAATGAGTAAAGCATTGAAGAAGATGTATCCCTCTAACCTCCTAGAGAGGGGAAAACACAGTTACTGTTGGGAAGCTGATATTGCCGACTAACGACCCTGAAACCAGATATTTAAATTCTGAAATGTTCAGTTTTTTTCCTGAGGAAGTTTGTAAACTGTTATTTTTCTTTCTTTCTTTCTTTCTTTTTTTTTTCTTTTTTCTTTTTTTTTTGGTCATGCTGCATGGCTTGAGGGATTTCAGTTCCCTGACCAGGGATTGAACGCCTGCCCTCAGCAGTGAAAGCACTGAGTCCTAACCACTGGACCGCCAGGGAACTCCCTGTAAATTGTTTTTTTTCATTTTAAAGAAAGTACACTCCACAAATATGTTATTGCACTTTAGGTTATGCTTGCAAAGCCTCTCTTCTGAGGAGTTCACAATTTATCAACTCTTTTCATTTTTTGACTATATAAATTCTTCCCCTTCACCAACTGAAGAATGTCACTCGCCATCCAGCTCTACAAGGATTAAGTCATTAGCCGCTGCTGTCACTGACCTTCAACACACCTTGAAAGGAGTTGACAGAGGTCAGGATGAGGCAGTCTGTGCTCTGGGAGAGCTGGCAGAACAGGCCTTTAGAAAGATATTTTCAGGAGAAAAGTTTATGAACCCAATTTCTTACATCTTCCCATACTTAGAAAACACTAAAAGCATTAAGATTTTTGTGCCTTGTGGCCAGCAGTAACCTTGTACCAAGATGTGTGCTTGATTGCACCTGTCCCTTCTCCAAAATCACAGGAGCAGGACCCCAGGGTCCTCCCCACCTCCCCCCCATGTCCTCCGCCTGCCTTTTGTCTGTGGAAAATCTTTAGCCAAAGAATAAGTTTAATCAGAGAAGTGAGAAAGTGCAGAAACAAAGGGAAACAGTCCAACAAGACTAAACAATAATTGTTTAGTCATTAAGCATAGTCTAGGACCTTTAGGTCCTCTTCAAGGGCTATAGATCTAAGCCCTATCCTGTGAGCTGTCTTATAGATACTGAAACCCCCAGGTGGAAGAAGTTAACTACCTGATGACCAGGCTGTAGCCATGACAGAAGCTGCCACAATTCTGAGGACTGGCCTCAAAGAAATGGGAACAAACTGACCCTGGAACTAGAGACTAACTGCATTTAAAACAATCGCGATGACGCTGGTCAGACCACTGCATGACTGACTTCAAGATGCCTGTCAGAGCTGCCTGTGACTGTGCTCTTTCTCCAGGTAGCCCCCTCCCTCCATGTGTACAGCTCTTGCCCCCTGATTGTCTGTGAGGGGAATTGGCCTTTGGAGAGGAGTCTGCCCTCCCTCCCTCCCCACCCCAGTTCCGGTTGCTGACCTCCAAAATAAAGCAAACTTCCCTTTCCACCAACCTTGCCTCTTTATTGGCTTTTGAGCAGCAATCAGCCAGAACCCCACTTTCAGGTAACATGCTGACCTCCTCCCTTACCTCTTGGGAGCGGTTCCTCAGAGCTCTCTGAAAGACTGTCTCCCCCGCTATTGTCCTCAGTAAGTCCCCAGATGAAACTGAAACTCACAGCTATCAGGTTGTGCATTTTTATTTCAGTTGACACCTTTGTCTCTGAAGGGAGGGAACAGGGTCAGCCCAAGACAAAAAGTCAGGAAAGTCTGTCTTTAGCTCCTGACACCTGCCTCTCTATACCTGTCTCCAGCCTCCTCATTTACTATTAGTTGCGTCTCCTAACTGTCCCGGAATGTAGATCCCTGATCACCCACTGCCAAGGTTCTTAAGCCCTGCACGCATGTTCTGTTCCTGTCCAATTTCTTCTTGGCCTTCCAAGGGCTGAGGGGCCTAACGAGCAAAAGGCAACCGCAGTCCTGTCTTACATCATCAACTGTAAAAAAGTGCCCTTCTCTCCTGGAACAAACCACAACAGACCATTTTCCCCTCTGTCCCTGCACTGGCCTTGCTTGGTCTTCCACTGGTGAGGACACGTCCTAAGGAGGAGCAGAACCGATCTAGGCTCATTACCACTGGGGCAGCGATGAAAGAAAAGGACATTTTTGTTTCCTGAGAGTACGGAAGCCCCACTTTCACTACTGTGACCTATGACATGTCCTTGAGGATGGCATTTGTCCTTGAACAGAATCAGAACTCTTCCCTGGGCAGAGTAAAGTGTGTCTGTTTGCAAGGGAATGATGGGGTGCTTGGCAGGAAGGGGGGAGGGGGTACCCCAGTACTGAACCCTTCCAGGAACGGTTCCAAGTACCTCGCTGACTTTTTTCAGTAGCAGTGGGGCTCCAGGAAATTAATCATGCGTGATGCAATAAAACCAATACGGCCAGACCTTTGTGCTTTTAAACATGTCCTTACAGATTACATAATGAAAATGCCTGTTAGCCTTCAGCTTGACGTGATTTTTCCTAATTAGTCAACTCTGCACGCTTGGCTTCACCTACAACGGATGAGCACCTTCGGCGCGCAAGGCCTTCGCTTTGACTGGAGACGTGGTGAGGACCGGCCCGAGGCCCTGCCCTCAGGAAGCTGAAGGGGAAGCAGCTCTTAGGACAAGGTTCGGGGCCCGGCTGGCCGGGCTGTGGATCCGGTGTTGCAGTGAGAGTTTCAAGACGGCACACTAGGCTCTGTGTCTGGAGTCAGATGGGTCTGGGTGTAAGTCCTGGCCCACAGCCTCTCGTGCGCGTGTTTCTTAACCTCTGTGAAATCGTACCTGTAATGTGGATAGGAAACCTACCACGTTGTGGCTTTGCAGAGACCAATTAAATAATACAACGTAAGCAAGGTGCCTGCCACAAGAAGGGAGCACGCTGAACAGCAGCTGCGGTTGTTATTGCCTGATGACTTGACCTCCTGCTCACCAAAGACACCTCCACACTTCCTTCCCCTCATAATCCTCTCCCAGCACGACAACACGCAACGGCTTACCCTTCCTCATCTTTCGCAGGGTGCCGCTTCTGTAGCATCGCTGCTCAGACAATCGACAGTCACAGATTTCAAAAAGTTCGGTAGATCTGTGTTAATATCTTCGCGGATAATTCAAAATCAGAGAATCAAATTTTAGCAGGGAGATGCCTTCTTTCTGCTGTGAGAGAGTCTTGAGAAGATTCTGAATGCCATAGATTTTTAACTTTGTCAGTGTCCTGGAAAGATTAACTTTATTTTTTTTTAAACCTTTATTTCTATTACATGGTTCTTAAAGCCCTTTCTCCAGTGTTATTTTTTTTAAATGGTCATAGGAACATACATATATATATTTTTTAAGTATTTATTTATTTATTTATGGCTGTGTTGGGTCTTCGTTTCTGTGCGAGGGCTTTCTCTAGTTGCGGCGAGCGGGGGCCACTCCTCATCGCAGTGCACGGGCCTCTCACGATCGCGGCCTCTCTTGTTGCGGAGCACAGGCTCCAGACGTGCAGGTTCAGCAATTGTGGCTCACGGGCCCAGCCGCTCCGCGGCACGTGGGATCTTCCCAGACCAGGGCTCGAACCCGTGTCCCCTGCATTGGCAGGCAGACTCTCAACCACTGCACCACCAGGGAAGCCCCTCCCCAGTGTTATTTTATAACACATTACATTTCTGCTTAGCAGATCGTTCTAGTGACACTAGCACATTTTCTAAAGGAATGTTACAATACCACGCACTGCAAGGGCTAGTCAGCCGCCCTTGTTCAGCGCGGGAAGTTTCCCCAAGTCTAGCCATTCATCCATTCATCCGACAAATATTTATGGAATTCCTTCCATAAAAAGCCATTATGTAAGAGTGTTACCGTTGATTCAAAGATTCATTATCAACAAAAAATGTTTGCCTACCTGCTGGGGTGAGGGATGCCGGGAGATACAAGTGAAAGGCCACAGGGAGGTGTAGGTGAAACCAAGGACTTAGGGACCAGAGAGAGCTATGCCCAAACCTCAGTCTCTAACTGTGTGACTCTAGGAAGCAGCTTAAGCTCTCTGAGCCTCAGCCTCTTCATTTTCAGAATGGGGATCCACCATCAGTCATTCAACAAACATGTCCACCGTGTGCTAGGTACGTCCCCTTGTTAAATTCATTTACTTATGCTCTCCTGTTAAATACCACCGTGCTCTAAGACATCTAGCCAGTAGATCCTCAACAAATGCTATTTTATGTTCTCCTGTCCTTCTAACTTATATATTCATTTACTAAACTTTGGTGACTTCCCTGGTGGTCCAGGGGCTAAGACTCCGGGCTCCCAATGCAGGGGGCCCGGGTTCAATCCCTGGTCAGGGAACTAGATCCCACAGGCATGCCGCAACTAAGAGTTCTCATGCTGCAACTAAAAAAATCCTGCGTGCCGCAACTAAGACCAAGCACAGCCAAATAAATAAATATTTTAAAAAATAAAGGAATAAATAAGAACATTTTGAACCAAGCCCAGTGCTAGGAAGCAAAAAGAGATAAAGACCACACCTCAAGCTTCCCAATCTAGTTGGGGACACAACCCCTAAACAGATAATTATCCAGGAATCATTGTAATGACAGCGCTGTGCATGGAACATCATTGGAACATTATTGTTGGAACAATAATTGGAAAAGAAGTGAGACCCTAGCCCAGCCTGGGGCAAGGGCGTGGGAGGGGGAATAAGTTGTTGACCCCTGAGCTGAGGTGGGCAGCTGGAGGAAGGGTCCCCCATCTCAGGTCCAAATGTGCAGATGCACAGGAGGTGCTGATAGCTGTGAGGACAAGCAGGTTTCTGAAATAAGGAACGGACAACAATGATGTAGAAACGTAAGCACATCAGAGTGAACACATGCTGTGTGTTTCCAGACTGCCTCTGAGTATGAAACTGTAAGCATTCCAAGTCATAGCACTGGCTCTCCAGGAAATTGATCTGCGCAAGTGAAACCCATATGCCCAAATCTTTGTGTTTTTATTTTTAATTTTCTAATTAATTAATTAATTTTCTGGCCGCACCGCGTGACATGTGGGATCTTAGTTTCCCGGCGGGACGGAACCCGCGCCCCCTGCAGTGGGAGCATGGGCTGCCAGGGAAGTCCCTTTGTGTTTCTAATACGTCCTCACAAATTACATAATGGAAATACCTATCCGCTTGACTTTTTTTTTTTTTTTCCCCAATTTGCACTTTCCTCATTTGGAGTAATCTGGATGAACCCAGTTCACCTGACTGGGGCTTTTAAAAAAGCGTGATGGAGTCACGTGGTTGGCGAAACCTTCTAATAATATCAAGATGGTGCTTCGTGTCCTGACTGGAGGAGGGTGACCCGCTGCCCTCCTGGCTCGAGCCACTCACTACACCCCTGACCCAAACCCAACGGCCACCTGGAACAGGACCAGTGAGGGGATTCAGTGGGCTTACAGCAGACACAGCGTGACCACAGCCAGGAGAGCAGGTGAGCCATGGGAAAAAACCTCTGTTGAAACATTTGTGGGTTAAGAGCAAACCCGAGTGTATCTGAGACCAGAGGAGTCGAAGTGTAAATAAATTGTAGAAATGAGGATGCTTATGCAGAGAGTAGGAATCCTAGAAACGTGAATTTATTCTCTTTGCCACCCAGGGGAGCCAGAGATTCATGAAAATCTTACACAAAGCTGCCTAAGTTAAGAGCCAGGGACGAGAAATGTAGTATTTCAGTTTGGGCTTTTGCAACTTCAGGCAACAAGCAGACAACCAACCAACAAAAAAGAACAAAAAAGGAGAATGTATTGATTCACGTAACTTGAAAGTTTTGAGGTGCATCTGATTTGGGCTCAGCCATATCCAGGGGCCCAGGTGGGCTCATCATGACTTGCCGCAACTTTCTTTATCCACCTCTCATGTGAGCTTTGCCCCCGCGATGCATTCCTTCCATCGTGGGCCTTGCTCAGGTGGGGGCAAAGCCAGGCCCAGCTCCAGCTTGACGTAGTACTTACCCCTGGGAGGAGGAGAGGGGGTGAGCGTCAGACACGTTTTCCAGAGAACCTCCCAGGTCTCGCTGAGCCGGGTGCTTTGTATTTCATCCTCGTTTTACAAATAAGACTCAGCTGGATTAAGTGATTCCCCGAACTGTGAAGCGGTTAAGTGGTGGAGCCGGGTGTTAAACGCGGAAGCCTGTGCTTGCTCAGTAGGGGCGGGGGAGTGATGGGGACGGTCCTGGAGGCTTTGGCCAGCAGGGTGGAGGGTGAGAGGGGTGGACATGGGTGCAGGTGGGTGTGAGGAAACAGAACGTGCGTTTAGGTCATTCTTCCCTTTGTTCAAGCACAGCCTAAGTCATAACATCCCCAACAGGTGAGTCCCAAAGACTGGGACAGAATTTTCACTCCATTAGGGGCGCAGGGCAGTCTGCGGGGATGGAGTGGGGAGGCTTCAGGAGGGTTGGCGGGGACAGTACTCCTGTGGGAGCCCACACGGGGCGGGGCCCAGCCCTCCCCTGGGGAAGGGGCACGGAGGGTCCGCCGGCTGCTCTCAGGCGGTGAGGCTGGCCCAGGAGGGCCTCTTACCCTCTGCAGCCCCGCAGCCTCGAGGCTCCCATTTCCCTGTTAGTTGGGACCGAGCTGCTGAATCTGGTCTGTGTGGAGGGGGGCACTGCCTTGAGCCCAGAGGGGTGGGAACAGCCCACAGAGATGACACCCGAGGCCAGTGGGGGCAGAGTAGGGGGCCGACCGAAAGGACAGGGATTAACTCAGCGTAGAGTGACTGAACTGCGATCTAGAGGTCTCTAGAAAACAAGGGTTTCTCAGCAAGCAAAGCTGACGTTCCAGCTTCTCCTTGAATGGTCGAGAATGTTCAGGAGAACGCTAGGTCATGGGAAATGAGGTAATGTCCAGAGCACAGATGACCTGGAGACAGATGAAAGCCGAAGCCCGAGGAAGCCAGGCCTCGCTCTCGAAAATTTAATCCATCTGTGACTTGACTCTAGTTATTGTAAGAGCACAGCCCAAGCCTTACAGTAACTGGTTTTATGCGCTTTGGATTTCTTTGCTTTCTTTTGATTTTACCTAAGAATTTAAAAATATTATATTTCTCATAAGAAAAAGCACTGAGGGACTTCCCTAGTGGTCCAGCGGGTAAGACTCCACGCTTCCAATGCAGGCAGCCTGGGTTCAGTCCCTGGCGGGAAACTTGATCCTGCATACCACAGCTAAGAAGTCCAAATGCCACAACTAAAAGATCCCTCATGCTGCAACAAGGATCCCGAGTGCCGCAACTAAGACCCGGTGCAGCCAAAATAAATAAACAAATAAATATTAAAGAAAAAAAAAAAGAAGAAAAGTTTGAGCCTTGAATGCCCAAACTGAATAGAATTTTCAGAAATGGGAATTGTGACTATTTAAAGTATATTCCTAGTTTTTTGTTTTTTTTTTTCTCTGACTCAAAACTTGTGTGAATAGCTGGGCTTTTGGCTTGTTTGGGAGGAATTTCACATTTGCAAATTAATGACCCAGTTCTAGCTGAGATGGTAATGTCCAGATACTTCATTTCCAAACAAACTCAGATCTAGAATTTTTAATAGCCCAGGCCTGGGATTGGATTGTGTTCATTTGTGCCCTAAGGCGTACATCCGAGACTGACAGGAGAAAACCCAACTGAGCACGAGTGTTGGGACAGTGTGAGTGAAGGAGAGCAATTTGCTTGAGTTTTAAACTGCATTTTTTTTCCGTAAGTCATTTAATGCACTAACTTCTACAATCAGCCATTACTGAGAAATTATGGGAACCTTGAAGTATTTATAAAAAATGATTTCTAATGTTATATAAGTTAATTCAACAGATAATTATAAGCACCTACTTTGTGTCAGGCACTGTGTAGATACACAGGCAAATTAGACAGGGTGTTGAAACAGAATTATAATAGGTTGTGAGAGATGATATGAATATGATAGAATTATGCCCAAAGGGTGTGGTCCCAGGGATGGGGGTGGAGAGGGACAGGAAAGAAATATTAGAACTTGTCTGCATATTTTTTATCTCACACTTTAAATTTTGCTATTTTTGTATTTTTTAGATAGACATTATTGGTCCAGTGACACACATATAATTTATAAACAGACATAGGTAGCTGTGGTGTATAATTGGTCGTTTAGAGAACACTGCTAAATGAGACCAGAAACAGGAATTGATTGAGGTGTGATCTGAGGTGTGGAGGACTCAGAATAACTTCCCCTAATAAGCAATACTTGATCTGAATTCCCCAGGAAGCCTGTGATTTTGCCAGGCAGAAAAGTGGAGGGAGCATGTTAGTCAGAAGAAAAATATCGCAGTGTCTTTCACATGTGTGAAAGAATATGACACTTTAACCACATGTGGGGAGGCTGGAGGGAGCCCTGCATCCGTGTTGGGATCAGCAAGGGGAGGGAGAGGCGGACCAGCTGGTGGAAAGGTAGAGACCAGGGTGTGAAGGACTTTGTTTGCCAAGCTCTTGGCCCTGTGTTTTACCCCATGTGAAGGACTGGAGGGGAAGAAAGAGAAGGACGGCTGATCACACCTTCCCACTGCCCCACTGGACCAATCTGTGGGATCCTCTTCCTAGTTGTGATGCTGAGTGGGTCTACCTCTGCAGGAGGAAGAAGGAATGAGAATCAAAAAACTCTCCTGCCTCACCGAACCTCTAAAATGTAGCCCCGAGCAGGAGAGGGCCTCAGATTTTTAACTCTTGGACCATAATGGTCCTCCAGCAGTCCATAGCCAAATCCATACTGTTGGTGAGCACAGAGTTGGTCTCAGACATGGGGTTAGATAAGCATCGTCTTTGTACTGACTGTCTTTTCCACTCCTAATAACATGTTATTCCTATTACTAGATACTTGTCTGAAATCACAAATAACCAAATTGTGAAACCAAATGCCCTCTTGAACAGTCTGCAGTACTTAACATTGTTGGCAACATTTTTGTACTAGTTCTGGGTCTTAGTTGCAAGTAGCAGAAATCGCTCAGGCTGATTTAAGGAGAAAAGGAACAGAAAGGTACTGGGTAGCTCAAATAATCTGGGGGGATTGGGGAGTGGACATGGCAGAGGGGCAGGGAACCAGGCCTGAAGGCCAGGAAACCAAGAATAAGTCCCTGAATCCTGCTGGAGATTGATCCATGGACTCTGCCGCTGGCCCTGGGCATTGCTGCTTACACTGTTGGCGGCACCGACACTGGATGACCTGTTGCTGCGGCCGCCTTTCACTGCAGTGTCCGCTGCAGCATCCCTAGCCACCTGTTCAGAGGCTGGGACGTGAGTGTCTGATCGGCAGGGTCAAGGTTATGCCCCCACTTCCTCCCTAGCTGCAAGGGAGGCTGGGAAAGTGATTAGGCTTTGCTCAGTAAGGTGAGGAATTCCCTCAGCGTAGCAAAGGGCTGAGATGCTGGAGAGTCAAAAGGACTTCCCTGGCAGTCCAGTGGTTAGGACTCCACGCTCTCACTGCTGAGGGCCCGGGTTCAGTCCCTGGTCAGGGAACTAAGATCCCATAAGCTGCAAGGTGCAGCCAAAACAAAAAAAGGAAAGCTCCACATTCACTTTCTACCTCCTTCTGAAATGCCTGGTCTGGCTCCCCCCAACCTGTCTGAGTGCTTTGTCACTCGCTTCTCTTCCTTCCCTTGACCCTTAGATGAGGACAGCCTCTGTGATATCATGAAAACGTATTTGGTCTTTTCTTTGGCTCCTGGCACAGAGCTCCTAAAACCCTTGGAACTTCCTAAGTGATAAGGGTGATAGGAGTTGCTTTCGTTCTAATGAAGTGACTCTCGGTGGGCCCCTACATACTTCAGGGTGGGGCTGGTTGCCAGAAAGACCAAGCCTTGATTAGAAGCTTGGAGCTTTCAGCTCCCCTCACCCCCATCACTCCCAACCTCCAGGGAAGAGAGAGACTGAGGCTAGAGGCTGGAGATTGAGTTAATCACCAAGGACCAATTCTTTAATCAATCATGCCTATGTAATGAAACCTCCATAAAAACCCGTAAACGATGGCATTCGGAGTGCTTTCAGGTTGGCCAGTACTTCCATATGCCTGGAGGGCGGTGCACCCCAATTCACTGGGGGCAGAAGCTCCTGTGCTTGGGACCCTTTTGGATGTTGCCCAAAGTACCTCTCCATCTGGTTGTTCAAATACATCTTTTGTAATAAACTGATAACCCTAAGGTGACTTCCTCAGTTCTGTGAGCTGTTCTAGGAAATCACTGAACCTGAAGAGAAGGTGGTGGGAACCCCACATTTTTAGCCCCTCGGTCAGAAGTATGGGTGATGCGGGCTTGCAACTGGCCTCTGAAATGGGGCAGTCTGTGGGACTGAGGCTTTTAACTTGTGGGACCTGACAGTAAGTCCAGGTAGATAGTGTCAGAATTGAATCGCTGGACACCCAGCTGGTGTCAGAGAGTTGGAGATGGGGTGTTGGAAAAGTATTTGGTGTCAAGAGGAAAAAACCTAACAGCCCTCAGGATGGTGCCCCTAACTTGGTGTTCTACCATTTCCCACTCTCTTTGCTCTTAATGACTCCTGTGAAATTTTTTTCCAATTCTTTTGTGGGTCACTTCGAATCTGTACTTCAGTCACTGTCCCTTTTCTTGGTTTCATTCTTCGTGTCTATCTGCCTACTGAATGTTTCTATTTAGCTGGCCCACCTTCACCTCGAATGCAATTTGTCTAATACAGAAAACAGAAACACTTAACATGCCCTTTTCCCTCACTTCTCTGACCATGGTACTTGGCCACTCAGATTCCAAATTCAGAATCACGCTTGTTTCCTTCTGGTTAATCCTCAGTCTTTTCGATTTATCCTTCACGATGACTCCTACATTCCCTTTCTTTTCCTAATTCTGCAGACACGGCTCTAGTTCAGCTCCTGTCGACTTATGCCTGGACCATCACAATAGTCTTCAAACCACCTCACTGTCGTCTGTCTACACTCTGGTGCCTCCAGATTCTCCCTCCAGAGACTTCTTTGGTGAGAGTCAGTCTCTCAGCAACACAAAGGGTCACTACTGACTATCAAAGACAACACAGCTTTGTAAGCTTGCCATTCAAGGCCTCAACCATCTTGCCTCAACTTCCTTCCTCTGTGCTAGCTTCATATATTCTGTGATTTAACCTCAAATATTTAAGCAGACTGAAGGATGCTACCTTGAAGGAATCATAGAAAGAAGAATATGTTGATTCCAAACATTGAGAGGTCCTTTAAATTCTGTGCCTGCCATGTTTTCTTCTCTTCCAACACCACTGCCCCACTTTAATTTCTCCCTATTCTCAACCAACCCCTGGGTGCTTCAGTGAGTCACGGCAGCTTCCCTGAGCAGAGGCATAAATGGATCTCAAGATTTGGGGTCTCCTTTCTTCTCCTTCCCTTCTGTCCCTCCCAAAGTAGATGTCAGTGTACAAAGCAGGGAAACACCAAACCAGGACTTACCTCCTCTCGAAAGCCAAAGAACATGACAGTTTAATTTAAGCCAGAGAGTCCAACATCCCCTTGACTTAAAGCTAGTAAAATGTTATTTCTGAAAATTGTGTTTCAATTGTGGGAGACATTATCATGCCACAGCTATTTTATTGTTATTGAAGTCAAGGAATTATAAAGGAGGTATATTTTTAGAAGAAAAGAGACATAAGTCACATTTTGGTTGTAGCATTTTCAATTAAATGGTGTCCGTATCGCTAAGCCTAACATTTCTCTCGTGGATTAATGAGCTGTCCTCAGGGCCCTGTGGCCTCCTTCCGTGGGCCTGCTCAGGTGCCCCCTCCCCTCCCAGGGACTTGTGTCCTCACCAGGGCCAGTGCTCACTCCTGGGCTTGCTACTGTCCCCTGCAGACAGCTTTCCTGTCTTCTCACCCTGAAATCATCTGTGTGCTAGAAGACACTTCCTGATGTGATGAACTGTGGTCACACTGTCTATGCGCCTTCCTGCAAGTATTTCTCTTACTTCACTGACTTTATGTCTTTACATCATTTTCCCCCTTTTTCCATTTCTACCAGTTTGGGTCCTTCCCCCATTTCATGACCTCTATTCAAATTCCACCTTCTCCCTGAAACCATCCTGGATTATCCAAGCCAGAGTTTTCTTTCTCCCAAGAACACTCGTAACTGCTCAGTTCGTCTAGATTTCTCCTCTAACGGCCTTGTGTGCGATTATTTGTGTGGTTACCTGGTACATAGTGAGGAGCCGTACACAGGTAAGGTGACATACTTGTCGTCTCATCTTTTTTTTCCAGATATTTTGTGAGTTTCTGAAGGGGAGAGGCTAAGTTCTAAAAACTGAACCCTTAGATTCCACCTATAAGTGATGTCATATGATATTTGTCTTTCTCTGTCTGACTCACTTCATGTAGTATGATAATCTCTAGGTCCATCTATGTTGCTGCAAAGGGTATTATTTCATCCTTTTTTATGGCTGAATAATATATTTTACATATATATATATATATATATCTCACCAAAAAAAAGGGATACATAGAGTTCCCTGGTGGCCTAGTGGTTAGGATGCGGGGCTTTCACTGCCGTGGCCCAGGTTTGATTCCCTGGTTGGGGAACTGAGATCCTGCAAGTAGTACAGTGCAGCCAAAAAAAAAAAAAAAAAGAGATACAAATGAACTTACTTAAAAACAGAAATAGACCCACAGACATAGAAAACAAACTACACATAAAATAGATAACCAACGAGGACCTACTGTATAGCACAGGGAACTATACTCAATATTGCAATATTCTGTAATAGCCTATAAGGGAAAAGAACCTGAAAAAGAATATATATATTCAAATATATATATACACACACACACACACACACACATATGAATCATTGTGCTGAACATCTGAAACTAACACGGCAATGTGAATCAACTATTCTCCAATAAAATAAAAAAAAGAAAAAGAAAAGAAAGCCTTGAACCTTGTTGGTACCCCCTCACACCAGCTGGCATCGCATCGTCAGAGCAGATGCTGGGATGTTACAGGACGGAGGTGCAGAGCAAGGATAGGTGGTGTGTAGCACCGGGCTCAGCAGTAGCCAGCTCTCCTCTCCTCTGGCTAGGAGGACTGCACCCCCCCCAGCCTGCAGTGAAACCTGCGCAGGGGGGTGACTGTCGCAGAAGCACTTGTCTGCTGGCACGCATGCTCCCACTGCAATGATGGCCGTGAAAGGGAACTCGAGCTGAGATGGCAGCTAGCCCGGAGGTCACCCACGATGCAGAACAGCTGGCCTGGAGGCGCTTCCAGGCCAGCAGCAGACCTGGCAAGATCAAGAAAGCCTTGGTAGCTTTAAGCCACTGAAATTTTCAAGTTGTTTGTTACCATAGCATAACGTTGCCCATCTGACTGATATTTGTTATTTTAAATCCTTAGTGATTAGGAGTATAAATAGGTAATTGAGAGGCAAAGTGGGATTCTTGGAAATTTGGCACCTTAAATGCAACAAATCTAAACCAAAACGGGGAGCAATTCAGGGTAAGAAGGAGCATTTTTGGAGCCAGACTGACCAGGGATTGAATCCTGGCTCCTACAGTTTACAAGTTATATGTCCTGAACTGGCAGTTTGCAAGCTTTTTGGTCTTAGGACCCCTTTGCACTCTTAAAAATTATTGAGGACCCCAAAGAACTTTCGTTTATGTGGGTCATGTCTCAATATTTGTTGTACAATATTAGATATAAGACCAAAGATTTTTAACAGTGATTTATCAATTCATTAAAAATAACTATACTTAACCTATCACATGTTAATATATTTTTATGAGAAATAACTATATATTCCCCCCAAATTAGAAGACTGTCATTAATTTACATTCTTGTAAATTCTTTTTTATAAATTTTTTTTAAATCTATTTATTTATTTATTTTTGGCTGCGTTGGGTCTTCGTTGCTGTGGGCAGGCTTTCTCTAGTTGTGGCGAGCAGGGGCTACTCTTTGTTGTGGCACGCAGGCTTCTCATTGCCATGGCTTCTCTTGTTGCGGAGCACGGGCTCTAGGATCAGGCTTCAGTAGTTGTGGCACGCGGGCTCAGTAGTTGTGGCTTGCAGGCTCTAGAGCGCATGCTCAGTAGTTGTGGCGCATGGGCTTAGTTCCTCCGTGGCATGTGGGATCTTCTCGGACCAGGGCTCGAACCCGTGTCCCCTGCATTGGCAGGCGGATTCTTAACCACTGCACCACCAGGGAAGCCCCCATTCATGTAAATTCTTTAATATCTTGTTTAATAGAAGATGGATTCTTATATTTGTTTCTTCATTTTATCTGTTGGGATATATTGTTTTGGATGAAGTAAATGAAGAAAATCCAGCTTCACAGATACACAATTGGAAAATGGAAGGGTTTTCAATAATCCTTCCATAAAATTGTGGGCATTCTTGGATATTACACCAAAATTTGAGACAATCAGGAGTTTATTAAAGGTTAGTTGTAACATGAATCTGAAGCCCTATCAGTGAACTTCTGTACGAGGTTACATTAAAACCCATTGGTCTGTCTTTTACTTTGAATGGAACTTTTAAAAAGCCCATTCATGAGTTTGTAACATCTTACATAAGTTGTTTGGAAAATATTGTTTCCCAGAAGTTGCAGGACTTCCAAACGTTGACACATGTTGTTATACAGTATCAAAAAATCACATTTATTAACACCGTCATTGACACTGAAAAGTCTTCACGGATGGGGAGGCTATGAAGCTCATGGGAGCAGAAACAAGTTGTCCAAAAGTCAAGTCTCACGTCAAAGCTTGAATCTTATAGTTGTCACAAGTAACATCAGTTGTTTTCCTCGAAGTGGCAGGCTCACTTTATTTTTGAGAACATGTTTGCCCAGTCCCTAAGGCTGAATAACCATAGTTTACCTGTCAGTCTATCAACTAAAAACCATGTTCTGTGAAACAAGCAACTAGTTTAGCTTGCAACTTGAGCAATCACACAGGTGCTTTTCCTTGAGACAACATCCTAGTTTGATGTACAGCAGGAGTACTTTAATGTTACGCCTCAGTTTGCCCCACAAAATGTTAAAAAGATGTGTGCTCAAAGGTGTAGTTTAATAAAATTATTAATTTATTCCGCTTTAGCAAGGATCCTCTTAAGTGAACTCAGCTTTTTGTTGTTGTTGTTGCCACTGCCTTGATTAGCGCTAAGGCAATAATACTTTTTCCCATGAATGCTTTTGCACCACTGGTGGGAATTCAACACAGAAAAAACCCCCAAGTAATGTTGTAATATTTAGTACTGTTATAAAAAGTTTTGACTTGTGAACCTGGGTACCTGAAGGAGTCTTAGGGACCTCTGAGAGGATCACGGACCACACGTGAGAATTGCTGTCCTCATGTAAGCCACCTGACCTCTCTAAAATAGGAATAAAGCTGTTTTGAGAACTAAGTAAAATATTATTGAAGAAGAAATATTGCATGGAGAGCACTTAGTATCGTGCCTGGTATACAATAAGTTTGTTAAATGTTTGCTACTACTATTAGTCTATTGATACTGTGAGGGTATAGCTACCATTTACAGTAGTAGTCATGATGATACTCTATTATTTTTCTCCATAAACTCATTCCTTTGGCAGATCTCCGTTTTAGTTAATGGCTCCATCTGTCTCCTTTTGTGGTCCCTTTCTTCACTCCAGCCAATATCTACTCACTCACAAGTACTGTTGATGTGACCTCTGTCACACCTTCACAATGGTCCCTTTTCTCCCGTTCCTGCTGCTACCACCCTGCTTACAGAGTGTGATTTGGTGGAAAGAAATTTCCATTAAAGGCAGTTCTGGCTGTTGGTATTTGACCTGCCTGAGACTCAGTTTACTAATCTGTAAAGTGGGAAAAACAATAGTCCTTTTATATATTTTTTAGTGAGGGTTAAATGAAATAATATATTTGAAAGTAACTGGCAGAGTGTCTACCTATGGCAAATGTTCAGTGCACGTTAGCACATTTTAACAATACAGTATAAATTCTTCAAATCCATGAGCATGGATATCTTTCCATTTATTTGTCTTTTTCTTTCATTTATGTCTTGAAGTTTTCAGTGTACAGGTTTTTCACCTCCTTGGTTAATTTATTCCTAGGTATTTTATTCTTTTTGATGCAATTGTAAACGGGATTGTTTTCTTAATTTCTCTTTCTGATGTTCATTATTAGTATACAGAAATGCAACAGATTTTTGTGTATTGATTTTTTATTTTTTACTGAATTCCTTTATTAGTTCTAACAGTTTTCTGATGAAATCTTTAGGGTTTTCTGTATATCATATCATGTTATCTGCAAATAGCACAGATCCCACTACTGTTGGTGGGAATGTAAATTGGTAAAGCCACTATGGAAAGTAGGAAGGAGTTTCTTCAAAAAATTAAAAATAGAACTACCAGATCCAGCAATTTCACTTCTGGGTATTTATCTGATGAAAACAAAAACACTAATTTGAAAAGATATGCACCCCATATTCACTGCAGAATTCTTTACAATAGCCAAAAGATGGAAATGACCTAAGTGTCCATTGTTGGATGGATAAGGAAATTGTGGTCTATATTTGGTGGGGTATTTTTGAGCCATAAAAAATAACGGAATCTTGCCATTTGTGACAACATGGATAAACCTCGAGAACTTATGCTAAGCTTATGCTAAGAGTTATGCTAAGTGAACTCAGACAGAGGAAGACAGATGCTGTATGATCTCTCTTATATGTGGGAGTTAATATATACACACACCAAGCTCATTGGTGGTTACCAGAGGTAGGGGGGGTAGAGGATGAGAGAAATGGATGAATTTTTTTAAGTTTAAATAAATTGAATTTTAAAAATGGATCATAGAGGGGAAATAAAATATACTTAAATTGCAAAAAAAAAGAGTTAGATGCAGACACTTCCTATTGCTCGTGTTGATAAGCCTATCAGGAGCAATTCCTGATCTCTACTCAGAAGGGAGGCTATGTGATTCTAGAAAGGAGAACAAAAGAGCCAAGTGGATAATCTATTTCTGATCAGAAGTTTCTAGGAGATAGCTTTTTTTGGTAGAGAGGACTTTACACCTTTTTCTATCTTAAAAAAAACCCCAAAAAACAGAATGGCAACAGCGTCAGATTTCTGGGCTTGTCCTGGGGGCCTGCCGAGATGGTAACCTCTGTTGTATTTCCTGGATCTTGGTTCAGGTCTGATAGTCTGTAGGAATCCCACGGTTAAACCTCTTATGGAAAAAATTGTGGTTCCGCTTATAATCTTGGAATAGCTTTGGAAGCAAAGGGAGACAAGCTCCTCCAGGGCGTGGGAGAGACCCCCATGTGAATTGTCATTGGAGTGTTCCTCCTGAGCGCCTGCTGCAGAAGAGGCTGTGGCCAATGGGTCTACTCCAAGCCATGCAGGGTTTTGCTGTCTCTTCTCCCGTAGGGGATAAAGATTCCCTTGCTTCCCTAAAGGTTAAAGCCTCAGGTGAAGTGACTGGTTTCTCTCCCATGACCAGGCGGGTGTGCACCAACTCTGGGGGTATGGGGCATGGTTAGCAGATGGTTAAATCATGGGTCTGATTATCACAAAGACCCAGTTTTAGACATTCTAGTCCTCTGTCAGACGCCAGGCTGGATTTTAGGTTTGGAAAATAACCCCCAAGGGCACTCATAGTTCATAAGGCCACTTTTCAGTGTGCAAAGAGAATGGCCTTCCTGACGCCGTGTAAGAGGGCCCTGAGAATGGAGAGTTGGAATCTGTCCCTTGGTCTTTGCTGACTCAGGACAGGATGCCAAGTCATGGGACGGAGGCAGCCAGCTGGGCGGGGCTGGGCAAGAAGCCTGTGCCCTTATTGCCACTCCCCAACCCACCAGACAACTTTGAGTTTTGCTTTGTGCATGCGTGCCTCTGCCTGGGACGCCTTTCCTCTTTTTCTCAGCCTGGGAACCTCCCATTTCCCCTTTAAGACCCTGCCCTGAAGTCACTTCTGCTTTTCTGACCAAATCCCAAGGCGCTGATAGATTCTGTTTTCGCCTCTGTATGTTCCAAAGTGTTTCCACCTGTGCTATAGCATAACGTTGCAGCAGGAACATTACGTCTGAACGTTTCTATCTCCCTCACTGGACTGTTGAGTTCTTGTGCCCAGGGCCACGCGTTATGCTTCTCTGTATCTGCCCCAGAGCCTAGCAATGGGCATGCCAGCTAGAAGGCGTTCAGCGTCAGCTGAATAAATGAATGTAGTCCAGTCTTTTGGGCCTACAGTTATTATGAGATCAGAAACCATCTGTTTGGAACATACTAGATTATTTGGCTATCTATGGTTTTCTGCATATATCTTTATGTTCTCCTTTAGTATTTAGAAAATTCTTTTAAAAATTACCGGTTTTTTTTTTTTTTTTTTTTGGCTGCGCTGCGAGGCATGTGGGATCTCAGTTCCCTGACCAGGCATCAAACCCGTGCCCCCCTCAAAATTACCAGTCTGTTTTAATCATGATGCAATAGGGCCCCCCCAAAAGAGGTGACACCCTGTTCTACCCCTGCACAGGGGAAGGGCATACTTTTGAGGGCCAGTGTGGGGACGGCATCTGGAATTCAGGTGAGTGAAACCCAGGAAGGCAGAGCTGTGACCTGCCCTTTTTTCATATCACAGTCTTACAGTGTGTGAGATTAATTGTTCTCTGTTGAAAGGCGTCCCCTTACAGTTGGTGTTTCAGGTGCTGAGGCAGGCCATGCATCACCAGGAATGTTAGTGTCCCCGCGAGCACGTCTGGTTCCAGGAAACTCTCAACCTGTAATCGGGAGGGCGCACTCCCAGCAAGTCCATTTATCACATGATTAGTAAGTGAAAGGTAATCCTTTCTAAAATGTGACTTATGGAGCTTTGTGATGTGCCATTTATCTGTGTCTGCTGTGGGAAGGAAGAACACTGGGTCAAGTTTATGACTTAGACGGTGCTCTCGGCTGTATTTAGGGCTCTTTCCCACACCTTTACTCCACATGATGAATTTGGATGAAAATTTTGATTAAGCACCTAGAGTTGCTTGTTACCAAATATGGAGTAGGTATGTGAACACGTACCCAGTAAGTAAGCTGCTTAATTTCTAGGCTTCTGTGTCTGTTTAAACACCTTGGTTTAATGTTTAATATCTAATACACGTGAAGAATATTTTCTTGGAAGAAAGCTAAACAGCTTTGGAAATTGGAAAACTTCTAGAACTCTAAACCAGGAAGGTGGGTTTTAAAGAAGGATAGAAGGGATCAATGCAGTCAACCATAAATTTGCAAACCTTCACTAAAAAAGGCACTAAAAAGGAAGGCACTTCACTAAAAAGGAAGCAGTCTTACATTTCTTTTCCCTCCCAGATAAATGGTGTTGACGTGGAGCCACAAACCTTGGCTGAATGGAACAAATGGCACTATTTGCATTCACATAAAATGGAAAACACACAAAATACTCAGTTCCCAGTTTTAAGATGGCAACATAAACCAGAGAGAGAAAACCCTTTGTCTCCAGACTTCCTTTTAAAAAACTTGTAGCAGCTGTTGTAAGGACAGATGACCATACTGGCCTCGTGTATTCAAGGTTAAACCTCCCAGTGAGCATTCATGTTTATTAGTCTCAAGACAGCAAACATTCATTCAGCACCTGCTTCTCTATATTCCCCACATCTTACTGGTATCCCTAGGGCCTGGCACTGGTCTTCATGCCATGTTTAGCAAGTGGGTGAACGTTGCATGTTCATGTGGAAGATGCTGGTGTTCACGGGGTGCCTGGCACACTCCCGGCCACAGAGTGGGCATCCAAAAAATATGACAAAGTATGAATGAAAACATTGATGTGACCTTCAGGAGGTCACGGTCTAAACTCAGGTGAGCATGGCCACTTGGTCCTGCCTCCTTCCTGGGAGACAGAAGTGAGTCAAGGCTTGGGGGAGGCAGAGCGGGTGCAGGACCCTCAGAGGGGGCTGCAGTTCTTCCTCTGTAATTGCTTCCTTTTAGGCCACCATCTTCCTGGCTGGGGAGGGACAGTCACCTGGGGACAAGAGGGGCTTTCCAAAGGAGGTTTCTGTGGTCCCTCCACTCTTCTGCATTCTAATGTAATTTATTTTCTATCAGACTTTTGAGTAAAAGTCCCTCCCTCTTCCATTATGGTGAACACTTAAAATTACATTTATACAGAATTACGTTTACACAAATTTCTATTAAAAGCCAAATTCCAGGCCTAAGCTATTGGCCAAATTCCATTAAAAAAAGAATATGAAGTAAATTAGTTGAGCTGATTAAAAGCACCTTCATCAAAGTTGAACATTGGTGCCAACGATGTTGAGTTGAATTATTGATTTTTTTTTACAGAGCAGATGGTACATTAGCAGGGAAGAAAAGTGATTCTCCTTCCCCTCCTCTGCCGCCCATCCCTCCCCGCTTCACTCTGGGGATAAGAAGGGGCACCAGTGACTTACTGGCGACCAAGGAAAGGGAGGTGATGGAGTAAGAGGGGAGGGCACGAAGGCAAAGGATGGGGTCTAGGTGAGGGAGAGGAAGGAAAAGTAGGGGTGGAGACCGCAGGGAGCAGAGGTCAGATGCCTGGAAGGAGGGCGCTGCCCCCGCGGAGGAGCGGCCACCTCTACCCGCACCCCGGCCGCGTACCCCATCCCCGGCCGCGAGCCAGGAGGGCGCGGGAAGGGCGCTCCCGATACCGGCCGCCAGAGGGCGCGTCCGGAGCCGGCGCGGAGCTGGGGGAGGGAAGAGGGGAGCCGGCGGAGGAGGGTCAGCCGCGGCGGCAGGGGCGGCGGCGGCAGCGGCGCAGCTCCGTTCCCTGCGCGTCTCCCGTCCCCGCGTCCGGACAGGGCGCGCAGCCCCGCCACCGGGATGCGGCCGTCTGCCCGCCGCGGCCGCCGCCTGGCGCTCCCGGCACTGCTCTCGCTGCTCACCTGCTCCCTGGGTAAGTAGCGGGCGGCCCGGGCGCGCACGGGAGAGGCGCGGGCTCCCCGGGAGCAGCCGCCCGCGCCCCGCGTCCGCGCCGAGGGAGACGCCGGGCGGCCCAGCCCTGCCCCGCGGGCGCCCGCGCCCCGCCGCGCCCGCGGCAGCGCCCTCTCGCGGAGCCCCGGCCGGACTCGGCTCCCCCGGACCCTGGGACCCCGGGGCGCGCCTTCCCGGCCCCTTTCGGCTCGCGGGGTCCCGCCGCCGCCGCGGCCCGACTCGCGTCTTCCCGCTTCCTTCCGCTGCGAGCCGGCGGCCGGCCGGCCCGCGAGGACGCGGCGCCCACCCCCACAGGAAGCGCGGAGTGAACGCAACTGCGAGAAACTTTGGATGGAGGGAAGCGGCGGCCGCGGGCCCGCCCCCTTGCCTTCCGCCCGCGCCCCGCCGGCCCCCCCGCGCCCCGCCGGCCCCCCGCGCGCCCGGCGCTGGCGGCAGAGGCTGGAGGCGGCCGGGCTCCGTGGCCCGGGCCCCCGCGCGCTCCGCCCCGCCCCGCCCGGCCCGCGAGGGCGACCGGCGGTGCCCCCGGGGCTTCCTGAGCGGTCTCGCGGACCTGCCCTGGCTCCCTCGGCTGGGATGCCCACCGGGCACCAGCCTCTTCTACGGATTCCTTGACCAGGAAGGGAGGACCGGTGTCCGGCTGGGCCTCCGTGTATCGGTCGTGCCTCTGGGGAGGCCGTGGGGAAGCCTTCCCGAATCTTGCGTCTTCATGGGGGAAAACTAGAGAACACTTCTGTAAACATCAGAAGTGCTTGTCTGCTGCTGCTGTAATGCCCCTTCCCTTTTTTCTTCCATGCTCCTCACAAGAGCGTGCTCCCCCCTTTATCATAAAACAATGTGATGAAAGTTTTTTAAAAAAATCATTGCAATCGACTTTCATGATGAGATGTGTTCAAGCTTGGAGGAAAAATTATTCCTTTTCAGTGTTCTCAGGGTTGTTGTCTTCTACCCCAGACTTTTGTGTTTCCAGCCTGTTAAGAGGCAGTAATTTCAGATTTTTAGAAATGGCAGACTGGTGCAATTTAGGAAAAGACATAGCGTCATCGTACACTGCTGTTTTGGTAGCCCACCGGACAGCCGTTTTGATTTGGACTTAAATTCTCTGAATAAGGACCTCAATCCGTGTACCCCTGGCATGTCTATAGGAGCTCAGTAAGTGTGGGAAAATCGAGTGAGATTAACTGGTAATTGTTCAGATGCGTGATTAGGTAAGTAACAATGTAATTAAAAATGTTTGGGCACCTTGGGCAGAGAAGGCTATAACTGATGGTGGGGAGCAACTGAACTTGGCGGGGATCTGCTTTAGTGGAAGGAAGAGTGCATTGCTTGGGAGGGGGGCGGGCAGCCCTGGGAGAAGGGGAGGCTGGAGGGGTGGGACCGGGGCTAGGGGACTCGTGGCTGCATCAGTTGGCCTGCTGCCTAGACGTTTTGCAACTCACCAAATGGGGTGGGTGGTAACTGAAATTGGCATTCTATTTATAGCCCTGCACTTTGTAAGATGTACTGGGGATATAATACATGTATATAATATATTCACTATACAGGCTGAAGTGCACACTTGTGTTGCTATGTGTATCTATTTTTCACTGCACGTAAGGGAATATCTGCACTGTCTACACTTGGTGTAAGGGAGTATCTGCACTGTCCACACTTGGTAATACATTAAAGGATGTAAAGAATGAACTAAAATGTCCACATATTTTTAGAGATGTCTATTAGCCTTGTGAAGTTGTCAGATAAGCACGATAAGTAAAACATAAAACCTATTAAGAGTTCCCCAGGAGACATTTGGCTTTGTGAACTAGCTTTCATGGGTTGGTACAGAGAGGAAGCTGTATTCTTCCAGGTCTGAAGTAAATCTTGAGTTCCTTTTATTGAGCTCTGCTTTGATGTAGTGGAGGGGCACCAAGAAATAAAAAGCTGTGGTACCCAGTCTTTGTATATCTTGAAATCGGGGTTCTTGGACTCTTGCTGAAATAGAGAACATGATGGGAGTTCCAAAGCATGTGAACAATCCAGACAGAGTAAAGATACCTTAAATATTACCTTATAAGGGCGGAGTGGGGGCTGACTGTATATAATTTAGTTTTCCCACAAATTGTAGTATATTCATTTGAGCTTTTAGAGAAAAGTCAATATAGAACATTTATTTTAAACCCATATGGTTATACAGACAAAATCCACTGCAACTTCAGTTCTGAAGTCCAAAGCTAGTATTAGACACAGATTTATTCATGCCTCTAGGTCAGCCACTGTGTGGCTTCTCGTTGCCTTGAGTCTCAGTTTTCTCATATAAAACAGGAGGCATAGACTAGATAAAATACTAGAACTTTGCCATCTCTTGCAGTTTTAACTGATTCTGTTGTAGCAGAATCTGCTATCTGCTACTCCAAAACCCCTAGTTCCTTCTTTTCCTGGATGAAAAACCTCTTAGATAATCAGCACTGTTATGGACTGAGTTGTGTCTTTCAAATGCCTATGTTGAAGCCTTGATCCCCAATACGACTGTATTTGGAGAGGTGCCTTTAAGGAGGTAATTAAGGTTAAAAGAGGCCATAAGGGTAGGGCCCTAATCCAATAGGACTGGCGTCCTTATAAGAAGAGGAAGAGATGCCAGACAGGCTCAGAGAGAAAAGGCTGTATGAGGACACAGTGAGAAGACATCCATCTAAAAGCCAAGGAGAGAAGTCTCAGCAGAAACCAACCCTGCTGGCACCTTGATCTTGGACTTCTAGCCTCTAGAACTGTGAGAAATGAATTTCTGTTGTTTAAGCCCGCCAGTCTATGGTTTCTATTATGGTAGCCCTAGCAGACTAATAATACAGGGGTAAGGGGAAGGGTGTAGGAGTGGTAGTGGTGGTGGCAGTGTGTCTAGTGGACAACATTTTTCAGTGGCCCTTGCAAACAGCGGTAGCCAGTGAGCTATCTGTAGAGCTCTTTGGGTGCGTCTCTTGGTAAAGCTTATTAAAGGTGGCTGACCCAGCTGAGATGCAGGTCCTCTACCATTGTTTCCTCCTCCTTCCCATGGCCTATTATGTGACTCTAATGGCTGGAGCTACAGTGGCCATCTTGTGACCACGAGGTGACCTTGAAGACAGAAGCCAGTAATAAGGATGGTAGAGCAGAAAGGATGGCACCACCTGGGTGCAAGGTGGATGTGGAGTGCTGTGCCAGGCCAGCATTGCCTATTTCCATACTTGTATTGCATGAAAGAAAAAAATCTGCCTTGTTTAAGCCTCAGTTGTTGGTGTGGGGGGGGGGGCATTTATTACATGCAGCCAAACCTAATTCTAATTGATAACATCTGTGAAGAAGCGTATTTGAACCAGTGGTAAAATAATAGATGTTAACGTTTGTCTTTCGTATCCCTGTGTCTACTCTGAGTCGGGATTATATTTCTTAGCGCCTGCCAAAATTAGGGGTGATTTTTCATTCTGAGACAGGTCTTGCTCAGATTCTTTTCATTGCAGTAAGTCAGACATTTTAGGACCCTAAGAGTCACACCTGGCTCCAGGTTGGTTTGTGTTTTTTTTATTTTGGATTTTTAAGCCTTCCGTTTATTTCCTCAGCAGTACTCAGATGTTACTGGCACAGATTTTAACCGTCTGGATGGATTCTCTGTTGTCCAGGTGGTCCAGGACCCCCAAGCTGGCATGGCCCCCTTGCTCATGGACTTGACCCAAGGGAGTTGGCCTGTGGCCAGTAGTCTGGCTGGGGGTGGGGGGGGCGGGTGGTGGAAGGGGAGGGAGGAAGAGCAGCTGTTTCTCATGGGGGTGGGGGAGGGGAGGAGATGTCCAGACCCTCTTGTTAACTACCTCTGAGGAAAACACTGTGGGCCCAGTACTTGAGCAAGTGGTAATTACTGATCTCATTTGGACCATTAAGGGCCAGGTGTTTTGCTTTCATTAGAAACATTATACAGCAAGCCTAATTTGCAAATGTTACACGTTTTGCTTCCTTGTAGCATTACAGGTTGTCCATCTTGGTGTTGAGCAGATTCTTGCTGAAGAACAATATACAGGAGTGCTAATTCCATCTTTCCAAATATAAAGGAAAAATGATGGTGGGTGTCAGGGGTTTATCAGACCTCTTAGTGATTGAGAGTCTCTCTTAATGTCACATTTCAACCGTCTGATCACTAAGCTCCTTCCAAAGAAAACAGATTCAGTGTAGGTGCTGATTTGAACTACGAGAACGTGTTAATAACTTAAATAGTATTAAAAGGAAGAGCTGTACTCACAGTTTCTTCATCTATTCCGGAAGGGCCGAGTACTGTCTACTATGTGTCAAGCCCTGGGGTTGACAGGGCAGGAAGGAGACCGATCTAGTCTGTCCCTACCCTTGTGGAGCTTGCAGTCTTGAAGGGGACATTGAACACGAACTGCACCAGGAGCAGGATTGCAGCCTGCCCGGTGCTATGGTGACGGCGTCCAGGGCTCTGTGCTAAGTGTTGCAGGGACGGTTGTGGCTTTTTACCTGGAGTCTGGAGCAGTGGTTCCCAGCAGGGGGCCGTCTTGCCCCCCAGGGAGCGCTCGTAGGTGGCTGTCACAGGGGCTGGTTTGGCAGGAGTGCTGCTGGGTGGCCTGCAGTGCACGGGACAGCTCCCACCCCAAGAGAGTCGATTATCCGGTCAAAGCGTCCATAGTGCCGGGCTGAGAAACCTTGGAGTTCTTTTTTCCTTTTTTTTTTTTTGCCACATCGTGTGGCTTTTGGGAACTGAGATCCCAGACCAGGGATGGAACCCAGAGGGCCCAACATTGAAAGCCCGGACTCCTAACCACTAGGCCACCAGGGAACGCTGGAGTTTCTCAAGGAAGGGCATCAGAGCTCAGACCCAAAGTGGAAGCAGAGATCAGGTACCTGGAGGGAGGGAGGGAGGAAGGAGGGGAGCACGCCCGCAGGGGCAGAGCTGTGCTGGAGGAAGCTGGTGGAGAAAGGACAGGGCTGGAGAGGGGAGGGGCTGGACGGTCAGTCGGGGCCGCTTATGCAGGGCTGTGAAGGCTGGGGGAGGAATTCTGGACTTTGTCCTTAGAGTGGTAGGGGGGTATTGCAGGGTTGTCTTAGGAGAGTGACAGTGATTTGACTTCCATTTTAAGAAGCTCACGCTCGTTAGAACAGGGATGGGAGGGGCCCGTGTGGACGTGAGGGGCCAGTGAGGAGGCCACGTGAGAGCTGATTAAGAATCTGAGGTGCGGTGGTTGACTGGTCCCGTGGGCTGAGAGGAGGGTCAAGGATGTCATAGGTTCTTGCTCTGAGCTGTAGGTGGAGAGCGCCTCCGTTTACTGATACAGGCACTGATGGAGAGGGACCAGATTTAATCAAAAGAAAAAATTTTTTATCGTAGTTAAATATATACAACATAAAATGAATCATTTGAACCATTTTTAAGTGTACAGTTCTGTGGCATTAAGTACCCAGATGGTTTTCTAAAATTTACTTTTAATTTTAAGGGGAGGTGAGGATGATGAGTTCCATTTGGTCAAGTTGAGTTTGGGGGTGCACGTGAGATGCTTAGGTACCATGTCTGGTGGGCAGTTAGATCTGCCGGTCCGGAACTCAGAGGAGAGGTCAGCTCAGGAGAGATTTGGGGGAAATTTGAGTTTTTTTTTTTTTTTTTTTTCTTTTTTAAAGAAGAGAGCCTTGGTTGACAACATACATTTATTTAAACGTTTACTCAAAATGTATGTGTACTGAAGATTTGGAAGAAGTTGGGGAAGCAAACAGTCTATCTGTAAAGCTGATACGATGTAAAGCTGTAGGTTTAGACAAAACAAATGAGTTAAAGTACCATCAAATAAGATTTGAATGCATCTCAAGTATAGCAATGCTGGTCTCTCCGAGGGATACGACTTGCTTCCACTCATAAAGGAATATTTTATGATCTGAAAAGGTGATATGTTTTGGTTTACGTCATTGCTTCCCATAAGAAGCTTAAGGCTCTTTGCACATCACGCTGAATTTATCTTCTCCAGATCCTCGAGGGTGGGTATGCAGGAGCTTGTTTTTCATTTATGGAATGAAGGAGGTAAAGGAAGATAAATGGCCAGAGCCTGTTTGGGGAAAAGCCTCGTTCCGTTCCCTTGAGTGCCAGTCTCCCTGACCACCCCAGGGCGTGTCAGACTTCAGCACATACGGAAACACCTCAGTGTCTTAAAGAGTCCCCTTGGTTAAGGTCCCCTTTGTTAAAATGCAGATTTCTGGGTCCCAGCCCGAGAATTTTCTGATTCGAGAGCCAAAATGAGGCCCCATGGATCTGCATCTTTAATAAGGGGCCAGGTGAGTTGTGTGTGCTGGCAGGTGCAGAGCCCTTCTCAGGCCCCCCTGGCCCAGGTGTAAACTGGGACTGTTACTGGGTGATTTTCCTGCACGTCTGTAGAATGTAAAGGTGATTGCTGGTTGCTTTGTCTTTGAGATGAAGTAAGGAGCTGTTCTGGAGAGAGCAAAGTGTGGAACTGAGGCCTGATATTCGGCAGTCAGGTGTTCTGTCTCTTTGGAAAGGGAACTAGAAACCCCAGAGCTCGAACTAAGAAGTCTTCCTCTGGTTCCGGCATCGTTTGGCAGATTTATAGACGCTACTGGAGGGGCTGTAGTGCGTGGGGCATGAGTCTCAAAAACAGGAGCAGTACGTTGTTGGAGCAGAGATTTCTGGCTAATAGACAGGTGAGTTCCCAGAGGCGCTAGAACACCTCAGGCTGTGGATGCCACGGATTCAGTGGCACCAACGGGGGTGCTTTTTGGGACTGACTTTTTATGTTATAAAATTAAGATACCAAAAGCCAGGCATAAATGAGCCTGACAGTTGACTGCTGAGTAGACTGTAGCAGTGTAAAGGAATTGTACGGAGCGCCCATTTCCTCGTGGTTGTATGTTTGCTCTCCCGGAGCCCTTCTGTGTGTTCTGGAGTGGGCTGTGTGGTCAGGATTCTTCGGCCCCTCACCCATGACTCAGCCTGTGGAACGTGCTTATGACTCTCTCCCCAAGCTCTGTTTGAGTTAGAATTTTCTTGTGTTCAGATCCTGAGTGGCATATGGGTTTTCGTATCATCTGTTTAAATGAGATACGAATCAAAGAAGCCAAAGATCTTTTCCTTCCTAAAATACATGGTTATTTCCTGTTTCTTCTTTTTCCTCCCATTTAGTGTCCTTCCTGCGCGTATGCTTACCCTCTGGCACGTAGAATATATTGGTCCTGGCAAACGTCGTTTCCAAGTGAGGGAAAATCTGTGTTCCAAACTCCACTTTCCCACTGACTTCTGTGAGGAAACAGGGGACGTGTTTGGAGCGAGAGCAAGTGTGGGCAGCCGTGGGCTCGGGCGAGGAGGAATGTCAGGTCTGTGTGCTCCCTGCCACAAGGGGCTGCGCCTCTCGTTGCTTCTCCCAACTGGCTGCATCCTTTGTAAGTGAACCCGTGGAACACCGCAAAGGGGTTCCCAACACGAAATGCCATCCAGCTCTCCACCTGCTGTGCTGGCAGAATTGCGCTGGCATTGTCCCCAGGGCGGCAGATCTCTTTCCCTGAGAGTTTGCTGTTGGTACCCGGCACCTGAGCAAACGGCTCAGCTGCAGCTCTTCCCGCAGGCCAGGCCCGGCCCTGGACGTGTACGAGCACTGCCTCAGTCCTCCCTGGTTTAAGTTCCCGCTGTACAGGGAAGGAGGCGGACGCGCCCAGAGGCCTCGTTGCTGAGCTGCTCAGCGGCAGGTTGGATGGCACGTGGTGTGTGAGTTAGGCTCCGCGTGTGACCCGGGGGCTGCGCTCGTCCGCGTGGTCACGGGGCCCCGCGATGCGGCGTCTTCCCACGTTCTGTGGAGCTCTCAGGAGAGGGCTCCTCCAAAGGACACCTTGGAGGCGCCTTACACGCCTGCCTCCTCCTCTCTGCCTGGCCATGCCTTTTTGTCTCCTTTGCAGTTCTGTCCCTGAGATATCGGGGCTCCCCTGCCCCCGTCTTCCCCGTCCAGCCTTGCGCCCTCAGTTCCCTCGCGCGTGGACACACTGAGTGCCTGTGCGCCGAGCAGCTCACCGGGGCCCAGGCTGCCGTGGGGTGTGTCCGCTCTAATGTCCAGCAGCACCTCGGGAGACTGGGAACCAGACTGAGTTTTCCCACAATCCGCTCACCGCTCGTTATACTCTAGCGTGTGACGGGCACCCCAGTCTACCCGCCCCTCGGGTGTGAAACCCGGAGTCACCTGCACTCGTCCTCTGCCCGCCCCTTCCCTGCCCTCATCCACCTGCAGGGTCCGTCTCAAGGCCTGGAGGCTCTGCCTCTTCAGTGTCTCCAGCTCCACTCTCGCTCCCCACGCCGCTCTGCCCAGGCGCCGCCTCGTCTTAAGTCAGCCCCTGACCTCCCATTGCCTGGCTCCGTTACCCTCCCAGCTGGCGTGCGCGGGTGTCTTTCTTTGTCCCTCCACAGCCCACCCCACACGCTGCCTCTGGAAACTTGTGTAGGGCACACATTTCCACATGGCAACTCCCCTCCTTAAAAGCCTCCCAAAGCTTTTAATGGCACTCAGAACAAAACCAGACTCTCTAGCACTAACCCCTTTCCCGTGTGGCCCTGTCATCCCCAGCCTCACCTCTGGCCCCAGTCACACCCTCCCCCCGGGGTGTCCACGCCCGGGTCGCTCCCCTCCCCCCGGCTGTCCACGCCCGGGTCGCTCCCCTCCCCCTGGCCGTTCACGCCTGGGTCGCTCCCCTCCCCCCGCTGTCCATGGTCTGGGCACACTGGGCTGTTTAATGTGCTTTGTGTGCAGAAGCCTGTTTCCAGGCCTCCTCCTCTGTACTTGAAGTCTCTGCTGTCTGGAGTTTACTTGCTCAAGCCCCGCGTTGAGCTTGCTGCCCTGCTTGGTGCTTTGCCCTCCCTCTTCAGGGGCTCCCTTGGAGGTGCCACTAGAACAGCTGCCATCAGAGGGTGCCCATCTGCACTTGGTCATTGGTGAAGGGACTCGTCTGTCACGTGAGACCATCAGCTCCTTGGGGAGCTGCTTATTCATCTTCACCCGGCTCCTGGCAGGATGCGTGGCCCGTGATACATGCAGCCACTCTTTGATTTTCTGTTGAACAGACAATAGCACAGATTAATAATGGTAGTGACGGTAGCTGCTCACGCCCAGAGCCCTCAGCGTGTGCCAGGCCCTGTTCTAGGCCCGTTCCATGGGCTCCACCACTGGATCCTCAGCCGCCAGCGGCTGGCTCTGCCTTCTGTCCTCAGCCCTGCGTAGTGACGGGCCCTCCATCCTGTGGTTGGGTGCCCCCTCCTCCCCCTGACATGTCCACAACCCTGGAGACAGTGGACTTGTCAGAGGAGGATGAGGAAAGCAGGTCCTGCCCCAGTTCCTGGACCAAGCGCGTTTGTTTCTGTTTCCTCTGCTGCCAGGGATTATCTTCAAAGCAGGTAGTTGGAACAAAGTAAATTGGCTGCAGGCCTTGCATCCTGGAGCTTCAGGCCCCTTCGGAGGAGCTGCGATTAAACCTGGAAGCCCTGGGGAGCCCGAGCCGCTGGGGCAAGGCTGTGCCACTGAAACCTATTCAGTGAAGTAGGTCGCAGAGAAGAACGGACCAGGGGGAGCCCCGAGCCAGGGGGCTCCAGCCGCGGGCTCCCGGGGGTACAGTGAGCTCTGACGTGTCCGGCCCGGCTCAGATCCCTCCCTCCGGGCTTGTATGGAGGACCCACGACCACCCGGCTCCACGGTGGTCGATCATTTGTTTCCTCTTCCAGCAGGGCTACCGCCAGCACCTCCTGAGCCTTTAGTCTATGCTGAGCCCTCGCTGGACACTTTCCGCCTCGTCTCACTTCATCCCCGCAGCTCTCCTCTGAGGGGGTCATTGAACGTCTTACTGCTTTCGGTTTTTGGTGTTTAATTTGGTTTCTCTGATAAATGTTACCGGGAGAGCTTGGGAGGGTAAGTCCGGCACAGGAACGAAACAGTTAGGCGTTAGGAGGCGCAGTCGCCTTCCTGCCTGGGCTGGTCCTGCTGCCTCCCTCCCTCCCTCCCAGGAACAGAAGACAGTAGGTTAGTGTTGCTTAAATCACTGCAATTAATTCCTCTCCCGTTTTCTCGCACTCAAGGGCTAGGCTGGCCTATAAATCTTAGGCCCAGGTTAGTTGTACAATTTGATTTATCTCTCGGGATAGGTGTGCTAACGCACATTAGCTGGCTTGAATCATTTAAAGTTATCGTGAGAAAGGTCTTATTTCTGTTGCCTGCCCTGATTTGCACTTTAAATATAGTTCCCTGTAGCAACTCACAGGAATTCATGTTGAAAATAGAAAAGGGAAAATTACTTTTAAACAGCAGTTTGGCATAGAAGAGCACGATTTACTTTGGAATATTTCTCCAACTGCACATTAAGGCCAAGCTTTCAAGAATATTTTTTTTCCCCACTGAACCTGGAAATTATGAAGCCAGACAGCAAACACTGAGCCTCAGGGCCCCCCCCCCCCCCCCCCCCCCCGCTGTGTGAGATACCTACTCTGTGCTCTTGTTAGGGTTGTTGAAGGTGACAGGTCGTTTCTTACCTCACTTGCTAATTTTTCTCACTTTCCTCCTCTATCAGCACCATTTCTCCTTCATTTCCACGAACTGCAAAAGCTGGCATTTTGTTGGTAGGAATTCTGTAAATGATTCATTATTTTAAATTTGGATTTGTTAATGGCGTAGCATATAATGTGCCTTCAAACTGCATTTGGTTCCTTGATGATTTCTTTTGTTTTATTTAGATTATGGAAATGCAAAGATAAAACCAGCTAGTATTTTTTTGTAATATTCATCTAATGGGGATTATCTTGCCATATTATGATTTGCTCTTATGCCTGAAAGTAACGGCATTTCTTATGTTATCGCTTTAAATATTGTATAATTTATTTCTATCGTGGGAAAAAGGAGTTCTTAGTTTCACAGCAGAGTGATAGGGAGAAATATGTTTTGTATCCTTTTTTTTAGAAGGATATTTTACCATTAGGCCGATGTATTTTTGGGGAGAACTAAAATCTAGTTTACCCTTCCCTCAGTGCAGCCTTGTCTGAATAAAATTATGGTGTCTTTATTCCATAGAGACAGGGAGGATTTGTGGAATTCACTTGACTTACGGGGAACATCTTTCCTCTCTGTAATTCCTACTTTAAACTGTAACACTGTCAGCTAATATTAGTTGCTTATTTATGAAAGGTGATGTGTTAGTAGTATTTAGAACCAACACCAACTAGACAGTTTTTCTTCAGTACAGAGTCTGTGTTCTGAAGGGCAGGGGCTTTTGTGTTGACATATTCTTCTTCTTCACATAGCTACCGGGCCTGGCAAAAAAGTGAGGTAAGACTAACCCTGGTTATTAGCTGAGGGGTCACTGAACTTGTTAAATTGGGAAGGTTATTTTTCTTGATAAAAGAGGAAATTCTGGGGGCTTCCCTGGTGGCTCAGTGGTTGAGAGTCTGCCTGCCAATGCAGGGGACACGGGTTCGAGCCCTGGTCTGGGAAGATCCCACATGCCGCAGAGCAACTAGGCCCGTGTGCCACAGCTACTGAGCCTACGCGTCTGGAGCCTGTGCTCCGCAACAAGAGAGGCCGCGATAGTGAGAGGCCCGCGCACCGTGATGAAGAGAGGCCCCCGCTCGCCGCAACTGGAGAAAGCCCTCGCACAGAAACGAAGACCCAACACAGCCAAAAATAATAAATAAATTAAAAAAAAAAAAAAAGCTGACGCAGCCACAGATAAAATAAAAATAAAAATAAATTAAAAAAAAAAAAAAAAAAAAGGAAATTCTTACCCAGAGAGCTTTGACTGTCCATGTTTGGAATAAGGCATCAATGGGTTTGGGGAAGATGGATTTTTGAGTCTCAGGTCCTGCATTAGATTGACCTCAGTTTTTATATCTCGCAAGTTGCTACGGTGTTCTGTTTTCTGGAATCCTGTGATGCTGGGTGGTGTTGATGTGTTGCAACCTCCCTGTATGATGTTTATTAATAATTCTATTTTTGAGATCTTCTTGAGGGTTTTAAATGTGCATGCTAGTTTAGAGATAAACAAAACCAAAATATTAAATACCCCGAAGCAGAATTTAAATGGTGTTTGAGGTTAAATCTCTCCTCTCCTCTTAGAACTTAATGAATGATTTGGGCTCTGCATTTGCCTTGGCGTGTGTGTGTGCGTGTGTGCGTAAAAAGTGAGAAAGCAGATCATACCCTAGTGAACATAAATGGGGGCACTAAGCTCCTTTGTTCTGCTGGGTTGGCAATGTTCGTTGTAAGGAAGAGACAGCCCTTAAGTGACGGATTGGGAAGACTTGCATTCATTCGTTCAGTCGCTCATGTGGATAAATATTTATTGACCTTCTGTGTGCTGTCTGTGTTCTAGATTTGGGGGCAAACAGTACATAAAACCACATTCCTAAAGAAAAAAACCCCATATTCCTGCCTTCATGGAGCTTACATTAAACTAATATATAAGACAAGCAGTAAACAAATAAGTATATATTATGTCAGTGGTGGTAAGTGCTCTGGAGGAGAATAAAGCAGAGGGAAGGGCGGGGGCAGTGGTGGGCTTTACTCACGGGAGCCACATACAACACCTGCTGGCATCTCAGTTCCCCCAGAGAGGTTCATTTGGATTTCACCCTGCCTTCTGAAATGTCATCCTGGAAGTGGGAATGATTAAACCACGTTAGTCGTTTGCTTCTTAGCGTGAATATGTGTTAGATTATTTCCTTTGAGCAAATGTTGGTTGAGAGAGAATTTGAGGTAGCGGATGTCTGGGGATAGATAGGGTGGGAGGGGTCAGAGGTTCGGGATGGGTGGCGTTATCTCCTGCTTCTGAGTGGGACCTCCTGCTGCCCAGGGACCACCCCCCAACCCCCATGGTCCTGGCACTGCATTACTGCTCCTTGGAATTGCCTGGCCAGCCCTTCAGTACCTTCTTGCTCCATGGCATGGCTCGTTTTTTTTCCTGGGAATGCTAATTGGAGAAAGCAAACTGTACGAAATGCTTTCCTCTTAGCTTTTCAGGAGAAGCGCACTGTAAAATTAAGGCGTTATTCTTTGTCTGGTTAACCTTCCTGACTGTTTGGTTTATCATTTTGCTTTCTATTTTCCACATGTTACTGTCAGGTTACTATTATTATTATTTTTAATGTGGAGCCTGGATGCGTCTCTAGGGATATCTTTGTCTGTTTACGCGCCCCGACTCACAACATTGAATCATTCTGAATGGGGACTGATTCCAATTCCTGTCGCTCCCCTGGCCCCGTGGCTTCAGCGGCGTTCTGGTAACTCTCCCCTGCGTGCAGCATGCTGCTGACCCGAAACCGCCGAGGCGGAAGGCTTGCCCCAGATTTAGCTCTGCGGCCCGCCAGGCTCTGGCAGGGGTGTGAGAGCAGAAATGTGTACTTCTTCCTGCTCGATTCTCAGCAATTCCCCTTTGCTTCAGGAGGCACCAGCATCCAGGTTTCTAAGAAGTCGTATTCCGTATGCATCTATCTTGTGGTTTATAGCTACAGACACGAATGGTATACTCAGATCCTAACTCCTTTGATGTAGTATTTCCTTAGCTGGTAACCTAAGCATGTTGCCTTCACACCGGTGGATAATCTTAAGTCTGGAGAAAGGCGGCCTGTGGTACCAGTTTGTAGCAATTGCAGGTGCTTTTAAAAATGAGCAAAATTGATCATGTTAAAGTATGATTTTTTTCCCCCTTTCAAGTAAAACTGTTGAATATGAGAATGAATCCTTATTGCTGATTTTAATGTAAAAATGTTTCTCTTTTTTTCCAGCTTTTGCTTTGGTTTCTAAAGATGTGAAGAAGGAAGTCAAACAGTCTAAGGTACTAATTATAAAGTCAAATCTATTCCTCCTATCTGAGATTTGTCTGTATTTTCTTTAATAGGAGCTGTAATGATTTCATCTTTCAATGAATTAATGAAATGTTGGTTAACATAGATTTTTGAACCCACAGCAGCAACTTACAGATAGGCTTGCTTGGAAAAAAAAAATCCTTTATAGTTAAGGCAGATCCACTTGGTTTTAAATTTCATTTTAAGAAAAAAGGTGCTTGGTTATGAAGCTAGACATTTTAGAAGTCTTGCTTGGATACCGTAGTTTTCTCCAGTCTTACTGCGTCTTAACCTTGGCCTTAATTTTCCCAGCCTGTGAAAGGATTATGCTGTGTCAGGGTCACAAGAGCCTGAGTGTCTCTCACTTTGAAGGTGGCACCGTCTGAGAGGGCATCCTGGGGACTGGTCAAGAGACCCCAAAAGTGACTGCCAGGCTCCTTGCACAGTCAGAACCCGAAACCAAGACGTGGGGGACCCATGGAGAGGGGATAGCACTTTTCCAAATCTCAGAGCTGCTCCTTTTCCATCATTGGTCGCATTCAAGAACTGCATCTAAATTTTACCATTTGGGGTTGCGTTAGATCAGTTTAGCATATGAGAAAGAGAATGTTTTAAAAATATGAGTTGTTTTTGTCACATTAATTAAGACTCAGCTGACTATTTTTTTACCTCACAATTTAGTATAAAAGCATTTTAAATAGAATGTTTCTTTTACCAACAGAGTATGATTGTTCTAACTATACCATGGGATCCCTAAATGCGAATAATAATTCCTTACAGTTTTAAGATTCTTTGTGATTAATAAAGCATTTTCAGACATTTCATTTAATTTGATTTTCTCAGTGATCATGTTATTGCTAAGCAAAGCAGACATTCCCATGGAGAGCAGAGAAAATTTACCCTTGGAGAAGTTAAGTGATTTGATCAAGGTCACATGGCTATTGAAAGGTGAAGTCAGAATCCAAATTTTCAGACTCCTTGAATTTTTCACACTGCAATTTTGTATTACATTGTCACGTGCATTGTCACGTGTGTGTTTGGCAATAATAAGGCTCGTTTATAATGAATTTAAGGGTTATTAATAGGGAATTAAAATTTTGTGTAATAAATTTAGAAATTATAGCCCATTCTTTCAAATGGAGGTTTTTGCTAATCTTTTCAAAAGAGGAAATATATATATATTTGGCCTTAAATGCATATATAACTAGAGATAGAGATAAGGTGAGTCCTATATCTTAGTGTCATCTTTCATGCAAAAGTATTAAAGCCCTTGACAAAAGGCCGTTAACCCCATCTGTGCTTAGGCTGCAGAGCCGAAAAGCCATTAATCCCATGAGGAGCGGCAGTGATAAAATGTCTACTGTAGGGGCTTCCCTTGTGGCGCACAGAAACGAAGACCCAACACAGCCAAAAATAAAAGTAATAAATAAATAATAAATAAATAAATTTTAAAAAAATTTAAAAAAAAATGTCTACTGTAGCCCATACCCAAGGCTGGGAGATGGAGGAGAATCAATTTGTCCAAGGTCATCTGTCAATGAATCTGAGATAGGAGTTAAGGCTCTTACCAATAACCGCATTAATCCGGGATTATCATTAGTCTATCACTCTTAGCAGAACCGATCAGGATCTGACACCGCTGCCCAGAAGGCCGCCTTCCGTCCTGCTCACCGCACTGCTCGCTTTGGTCGAGGGCTCTGGTTCCCTAGAACTAGGCCAGCCCTGCTCAGGGCTGGGGTCCTTCCCCAGACCGCTCAGATTCGCTGGTTGGCAGCTGGCGGCTTCCTACCAGAATCCCGAGGCTGCGGGTGCCCTGTCATCCTGCCCGGGGCTTGACCTCTGGCCCAGGCTCCCGTCCTGGGCTCCTGGCCCCTGGCTCTGTCAGATTCTCTCCCACCCCAGCTTTCCGCAGAGCCTGCCCTCGCAGGTTCGGGCTCAGGCTGCTACCTCAGCCAAGCCGCCAAACTGTCTCCCAGTTGCAGTTTTGCCCGGCCTTACATTCTGTGCTGGCTTGTGATCCTGGACCCTGTGGGACGTAGGCTTAGAGCCGGGCTCTGGAGCCAGACTGCTGTGGTTCACGGCCCTTCTACAACCCTGAACCCCTGCGGGACTCACCAGACCTCACTGTGTCCATCCTCCTCGTCTGTAAGACGGGGTAACAGGACTGCCCTCAAAAAGCGGTTTTGAAGATGAAGTGGGTGTGTGTCCACCACCTAGAGCAGTGCCATTCCCTGTTTACATGCTGACCTGCTGTAACAGCAAGGAATGTCTTATGCAGCCTTTTAAGAGGTACCCACACAGATCAAAGTAACAGAGGAACCACAGACCTTACTGCTTTTCTCAGTTAAATTTCTTTTATGGCGGTTGTTGACTTCATATGAAGCGGATGATGAGGATGATAAAAAAGAGTAGGAGTTAATAATTACTGAGCATTTGCTTTGGGCAGACATTACGTCATCTGACGAAACCCTCACAACAACCCTGGCAAGTAGGTCTTGTAATTGGGATTCCTATTTCACTGAAACCGAGCCCTGAACTAGTGCATGGTAGAGGCAGAATTAGAGCACGGGCCCAGCTTACAACTGAGTGTAATGATGACCACATCTGAATCAGATGAATGATTCATTCATGAAATGATTCATTTCATTCATCAAATGAATGATTCATTCATTTTATTTGAGATCTAGGGGGTGGTGATTGTTTGCAACCGTGTAGAAGATGCCAGTTTACGTCTCTTTCTTCTTAAAAGATTTCATAACAAATTCTTTGAGGTTGTTTTATTTTCTTTTAATGAAGGATTTATAAACTAAGCATCACATATATGGATTGCAAGTGTTGAAATCTATTGTGCCTTAAAAATAAAACCTGCATGGAAGGGTGACTTGGATTTGTCTTTTCCTGGCTAGGGTAGGAGCTGTCTGTGGGTTAGATGCCCTGGTAGCAAATGTCGTTCCTGTCTGAGTAGCAATTCCATTGACTTAGAAAACTTTGACATTGAGCACATTTTGATGGATATTGATGTCAGTGTCAGAAACATGCGGCAGCAGAGATAATAAAACAAACCATGTGTTTCTTCTTAGGAAGAACTAAGCCTTTTCACGAGGGAAGCTAGAGACAGAATTTTAAATGTTCTGTCAATTCGTTCATTTAGTCTAATTTTCTTTCTCAAAGGGGAAATTACTGAAGACCATTCTGGTTCCGTTTCAGTTCACCTAATTCAAGTATTTCTTGGATATTTTATTTTTACAGTTTACAAATTGAGCCATTTGAAATGGCTAATCATGTCCTAGCTATTGTGTCAGGCAGTCGGAGCTGCAGGGCTTAATAACAAATAGAAAGCTGTGGAATTTTGGTTGATTTTCTTTGGTTTTACCAAGGCATCTGGTAGAAAGTCCAATTCCTGTTCCAGCTTGTTTAGTCTGGAATCACTGAGTTCAGGATATTTCTTGTGTTCTACTTCTGGATAAAGCTCACTTTTGTTGTAGGTATTACTCTTAGTGTACTCTCAAAATATATTTCCATCTAATGACACATATTTTCTGAAGAACGCCTCTGGAGGAGGACCGGACATGTGTTATCAGTGGGTGTAAGGAAGGAATGCTGGAAAGGAGAGAGAGACCTGGATTTTAATCCTGGCTCTGTGGCTGGAATGGCTGTTGGATGTTGGGCAAATCCTGTATCTTTCTGAGCCTCCCTTACTTGCAAAGGGGGAGTGTTGGATTGGATCATCTCCTGTGCTATTTTTTAAAAATTGTGGTAAAATACACATAACATAAAATTTACCATTTTAACCATTTTTAAGTGTACAGTTCAGTAGTGTTAAGTATATTCATACTGTTGCACAAGGAGTCTCCAGAACTCTTTTCATCCTGCAAAACTGAACCTCTGCACCCAGTAAGCCACAATTCTCCATCCCCCTCCCCCAGCCCCCCACCACCCTGCTTTCCATCTCTGTGAATTCAGTGGTCCTAGGTACCTCATGTAAGTGGAGTCATACAGTCTCTGTCTTTTTATAACCGTCCTATTTCACTTAGCATAATGTGCTCGAGGTTCATCCATATCGTAGCAGGTGTCAGAATTCCCTTCCTTTCTAAGGCTGTTGTATGGAGGGACCACATTTTCTTCATCCATTCCAGTGCTATTTTAAAATCTAAAATCTCCAATTTTCCATTATCCTCATCTGGCAGCCAAAGCCATGGCCTGGCAAGGAGAAGGCAGCCTGGCCCAAGGGGAAGCCGAGGGTTCCCTTCCCAAGCGCAGGCCATGGTCCTGGCCAGAGGGGCAGTGAGTCCACACGCGCTAACCTAGGACGATAGCCTGGCTCTGCTTCAGCACATGTAGGGAAGTGGCTTGAGCTTTCCAGTCTTCTTTAGTGGCTCTTCTGAAAAGAGCTTTATCAGGATTAGGTAAAGTGTCACTTGATCCCGAGGTACAGCGAATCAGTACGTAACTCTGAGGTTCTTCTCGACTCGGTGGTATTTCTGTTCTTGAGACAAAGATAATTTCAGAAAATGCTACCAGAGGTGGCCGCTCTCCTGTGTCCCTCTCCCTCTCCTCCATTGGCTGTCATGGTCCCTCCTGCATCCTGAGAGGACACGTCTCTGTGGCAGCGTCTTGGCTTTTAAGCTGTTCCAGTTTTGTTGATAAAGGCTCACAACTGCATTTCTTGTTGCAGTCTGTGAAGAAAATGGAGGGGTATTTGCCACCGTCCATTTGTCATAATTATAGCATGTGGCAGTTGCAAATGGAAAGGAGCAGTTAGAGAGAAAATTCCTTCTGCCAGAGAAGACAATGAAAGTGGCAGATTTAGCTGCTGGCACTCTGTGCTTTGTCAGAGAAGCCTTTGAAGAGCTCCTCCCCTGATTCGCCCATGATCAGGATCAGGTACTTCTGTGCTCATGTGCCCACGTCCAGATTTCTGCGTCTGCAGCTCTGCAGCTCTGAGTCGTCCCTTCTGTGCTCATGAAATCTCATGAGCCCGAGGCTGACCCCCTCCACGGTCCTACTCAGGCCCTCAGGGCTGCTTCTCAGGTAGGAGAGAACACGGTGGTGTCATTCTTTTTTCTGTTTTTTTTAGATACACCACGCAAGCACAATATTTATTTATTTATTTTCTGGCTGCGCTGAATCTTCGTTGCGGCGCCTGGGGCTCTCTAGTTGTGGCGCACGGGCTCAGTAGTTGAGGTGTGCAGGCTTAGTTGCCCCGTGGCATGTGGGATCTTAGTTCCCCGACCAGGGATCGAACCCACGTCCCCTGCATTGGAAGGAGGATTCTTAAGCACTGGACCACCAGGGAAGTCCTGGTGGTGTCATTCTTGAGGGCAGTACATCTGAGCCCCCAAAATGTTAAATATGATAATTAGTAGAGCTCATTTACCCGAGGAACACACAACTAGAATCGGTACTATCTCTGATATGTTTGTAACGCTTAGCATTTATAAGTTTTTAAAATTAACCCTCCCAAGAGCATCATGAACCATCTTACTCTGGAAGAGCGAGCCTCACCTCAATTCAGTGACTTGCTCAGGATCACATAAGAGAGGAACGGCCCCATAGGAATCTTCTGCTGTGATGCAGAAGTATTGATACATTGTTGCTGCTTTCCCCACCCCCTTAATTTTGGTCTCTTTCTTTAGGGAAGCATTTCCAAGCTCTCATTTTCAATGTCTACCCCCAAATGTTAATATGTACCATACATATTTATTTGGTGTATTGCTAGTTTTGTTATGTGACGAGATTTATCTTTTTCTCTTTTATTTAAAATACAGAATTTGGAGAAAAGTGGTATATCAGAGAAAAATGACATAGGTGAGTAATGATTTCTTTTTTAACTTAAGAGTATGTATCCAGCTGTATTTCTTGTAAATTATATTTCAGTGAAGTGAATTTTCCTTTCTGATTTTATTTATGGGATAAATATTGTTGTCCAAACAGTCCGTCTTTGGCTCAGCCTGGTGTTTACCCTCATGAAGACACAGGGAGAACACTTTTCAGATTGACATATTGGAAGTAACAGCTAATATGTTGGATTTAATTCCCTCGGCCACAGTTTACTGAGTTGCCAGTAAGGACAGATTCCCATGCCAGGGGGGCCACCGTGAGGGTGCAGAGGCGAACGAGACAGAGGCTGTTCTCCGGGTTGCACACTTCGCGGGATGAAGGGTCAGCCGTGGCCTTCGCTCACGTGCCGTCCGCTTGGAGCCGGTCGCCACTGCTGAGCTTCAGGCAGCGCGCCCGTCCCCTTCGGGTCAGCTTGGCAGCCGCGCCTTCTGTCGAACCGTGGGGCGAGGCCGCTCCTGGCTTCCTTGCAGACACACCGTACCCGCCTCACAGCCCATCAGCAGCCGTGTCCGCGCTCCCTTTTACACACATCTTTCTCCCCCCATGTATTGTGAGCATCTTCAGGGGTGTGACCGTGAGTTCCGATTCGGATTCCGTGGGCAGCGGGCCCCAGGGTGTTGATGGCAGGGCAGGGCCGCGCCTCTGTGCGTTGGGTCTCTTCCCAGAGGGTGTGAACTTGATCATTGTCAGTCATCCCAGGGTGGGCCGTGGAGACCTGGGAGGTGGGCCTTTGGAGGGGGGAAAGGGACGCTTTCCTTCCCAGGCCCTCCTTGCCTGGGCCTGGGTTCTGAGGCGTCTAGAAGGCAGGAGAGGCCCCCCTCCGGGTGGCAGGGTAGGATGGCCTGTGCTGGGCCCGGTGTGCGGGGACCACACGGGGCGGGCTGGGGTCTTCGGATCTGAGAGCAGCCGTGTTTAAGGAGCCACAGGGGTTCATTGCTCTGCCTTCCCTGCGTAACAACACCCTGTGTGGCCGAGCCACTCCTCACGGGAGGAGACTTAAAATCCTCAGAGATTTTACCTCTGCGGCCAACCCTTGTGCGTTTGGGCATTTGGCTGTGTGTTTATTTTGTGGGAGCTGGTGGGCCTCTTCGTAGTAAGTGGTTCTTAAATGAACAATGGCCCTGGTCTGGAATGTGGTCTTGAACGTACCTGGGGAGCTGCCTGAGCAAGTGAATCTACAGTCTCCAAGTTGCAAATGGCAGATCCGGTGATACTGAACTTGGTATCAGTTCATCTGAAAAACGACTCAGGGAGCTTACTTGCTCCAGTCTTAACGTCAGTCTACAGGACCGGGGTGGCGATGGGGCTACTAAAGCAGCCATCCCAGCAGAATCAGTGCCTGGATCCTGGTCTCACAGTGCTCAGGGCTGGGTGACCGACTCCAAGCGTGGGGCAGTCTTTTTTCCTCTTTTGACTCATTGCCTAATCAATACATTCACTGGTGACCATTGTTCTCACCAAGTATGACATCACTCGAGTGGCTCTTCCTCTGTGTGTGTGTGTGTGTGTGTGTGTGTGTGTATGTGTGTGTGTGTGTGTGTCCATCCCCCAGCCTGAAGTCCCAGGCACTTGTTATGCAGCTTTTGTCAGAAGACCATCACATTGATTTCTCATCAGAAAAACACCAGCATGAGATAATTTTTGACCGGGAGAGATTAGTACTTAGTGGAATGATTGGTGCGTAGTATATACTCAGAAATGGGAGAATTAGAGAACCTTTGATTGCTTTTTCTTTTTTTGAATTTTTGAATTGTATTTTATTTATTTTTTTGTACAGCAGGTTCTTATTAGTTATCCATTTTATACATATTAGTGTATATATGTCAATCCCAATCTACCAATTCATCCCCCCCCCACCCCCACTGCTTTCCCCCCTTGGTGTCCATATGTTTCTTCTCTACATCTGTGTCTCAATTTCTGCCCTGAAAACCGGTTTATCTGTACCATTTTTCTAGGTTCCACATATATGCGTTAATATACGATATTTGTTTTTCTCTTTCTGACTTACTTCACTCTGTATGACAGTCTCTAGATCCATCCACATCTCTACAAATGACTCAATTTCATTCCTTTTTATGGCTGAGTAATATTCCATTGTATATATGTACCACATCTTCTTTATCCATTCATCTGTCGATGGGCATTTAGGTTGCTTCCATGACCTGGCTATTGTAAATAGTGCTGCAATGAACATTGGGGTGCATGTGTCTTTTTGAATTATGGTTTTCTCAGGGTATATACCCAGTAGTGGGATTGCTGGGTTATATGGTACTTCTATTTTTAGTTTTCTAAGGAACTTCCATACTGTTCTCCATAGTGGCTGTATCAATTTATATTCCCACCAGCAGTGCAAGAGGGTTCCCTTTTCTCCACACCCTCTCCAGCATTTGTTGTTTGTAGATTTTCTGATGATGCCCATTCTAACTGGTGTGAGGTGATACCTCATTGTAGTTTTGATCTGCATTTCTCTAATGGTTAGTGATGTTGAGCAGCTTTTCATGTGCTTCTTGGCCATCTGTATGTCTTCTTTGGAGAAATGTCTATTTAAGTCTTCTGCCCATTTTTGGATTGGGTTATTAGTTTTTTTAATATTGAGCTGCATGAGCTGTTTATATATTTTGGAGATTAATCCTTTGCCCGTTGGTTCGTTTGCAAATACTTTCTTCCATTCTGAGGGTTGTCTTTTCGTCTTGTTTGTAGTTTCCTTTGCTGTGCAAAAGCTTTGAAGTTTCATTAGGTCCCATTTGTTTATTTTTGTTTTTATTTCCATTACTCTAGGAGGTGGATCAAAAAAGATCTTGCTGTGATTTATGTCAAAGAGTGTCTTCCTATGTTTTCCTCTAAGAGTTTTATAGTATCCGGTCTTACATTTAGGTCTCTAATCCATTTGGAGTTTATTTTTGTGTATGGTGTTAGGGAGTGTTCTAATTTCATTCTTTGACATGTAGCTGTCCAGTTTTCCCAGCACCACTTATTGAAGAGACTGTCTTTTCTCCATTGTATATCTTTGCCTCCTTTGTCATAGATTAGTTGAGCATAGGTGCGTGGGTTTATCTCTGGGCTTTCTATCCTGTGCCATTGATCTATATTTCTGTTTTTGTGCCAGTACCATACTGTCTTGATTACTGTAGCTTTGTAGTATAGTCTGAAGTCAGGGAATCTGATTCCCCCACCTCCGTTTTTTTCCCTCAAGACTGCTTTGGCTCTTCAGGGTCTTTTGTGTCTCCATACAAATTTTAAGATTTTTTTTTCTAGTTCTGTAAAAAATGCCATTGGTAATTTGATAGAGATTGCATTGAACCTGGAGATTGCATTGGGTAGTATAGTCATTTTCACAATATTGATTCTTTCAATCCAAGAACATGGTATATCTCTCCGTCTGTTTGTATCATCTCTAATTTCTTTCATCAGTGTCTTATAGTTTTCTGAGTACAGGTCTTTTGTCTCCCTAGGTAGGTTTAGTTCTAGGTATTTTATTCTTTTTGTTGCAGTGGTAAATGGGAGCGTTTCCTTAATTTCTCTTTCAGATTTTTCATCATTAGTGTGTAGGAATGCAAGAGATTTCTGTGCATTAATGTTGTATCCTGCAGCTTTACCAAATTCATTGATTAGCTCTAGTGGTTTTCTGGTGGCATCTTTAGAATTCTTTATGTATAGTATCATGTCATCTGCAAACAGTGACAACTTTACTTCTTCTTTTCTGATTTGTATTCCTTTTATTTCCTTTTCTTCTCTGGTTGCCATGGCTAGGACTTCCAAAACTGTGTTGAATAATAGTGATGAGAGTGGACATCCTTGTCTTGCTCCTGATCTTAGAGGAAATGCTTTCAGTTTTTCACCATTGAGAATGATGTTTGCTGTGGGTTTGTCATATATGGCCTTTATTATGTTGAGGTAGGTTCCCTCTATGCGCACTTTCTGGAGAGTTTTTATCATAAATGTGTGTTGAATTTTGTCAAAAGCTTTCTCTGCATCTATTGAGATGATCATATGGTTTTTCTTCTTCAATTTGTTAATATGGTGTATCACATTGATTGATTTGCGTATATTGAAGAATCCTTGCATCCCTGGGATAAATCCCACTTGATCGTGGTGTATGATCCCTTTAATGTGTTGTTGGATTCGGTTTGCTAGTATTTTGTTGAGGATTTTTGTATCTATATTCATCAGTGATATTGGTCTGTAATTTTCTTTTTTTGTAGTCTCTTTGTCTGGTTTTGGTATCAGGGTGATGGTGGCCTCATAAAATGAGTTTGGGAGTGTTCCTTCCTCTGCAATTTTTTGGAAGAGTTTGAGAAGGATGGGTTTTAGCTCTTCTCTAAATGTTTGATAGAATTCACCTGTGAAGCCATCTGGTCCTGGACTTTTGTTTGTTGGAAGATTTTTAATCATAGTTTCAACTTCATTCCTTGTGATTGGTCTGTTCATATTTTCTGTTTCTTCCTGGTTCAGTCTTGGAAGCTTATACCTTTCTAAGAATTTGTCCATTTCTTCCAGGTTGTCCATTTTATTGGCATAGAGTTGCTTGTAGTAGTCTCTTAGGATGCTTTGTATTTCTGCAGTGTCCGTTGTAACTTCTTCTTTTTCATTTCTAATTTTATTGATTTGTGTCCTCTCCCTCTTTTTCTTGATGAGTCTGGTTAATGGTTTATCAATTTTGTTTATCTTCTCAAAGAACCAGCTTTTAGTTTTATTGATCTTTGCTATTGTTTTCTTTGTTTGTGTTTCATTTATTTCTGCTCTGATCTTTGTGATTTCTTTCCTTCTACTAACTTTGGGTTTTGTTTGTTCTTCTTTCTCTCGTGCCTCTAGGTGTAAGGTTAGATTGTTTATTTGAGATGTTTGTTGTTTCTTGAGGTAGGATTGTATTGCTATAAACTTCCCTCTTAGAACTGCTTTTACTGCATCCCATAGGTTTTGGATCATTGTGTTTTCATTGTCATTTGTCTCTAGGTATTTTTTGATTTCCTCTTTGATTTCTTCAGTGATCTCTTGGTTTTTTAGTAACGTATTGTTGAGCCCCCATGTGTTTGTCTTTTTTACATTTTTTTCCCTGTAATTGATTTCTTATCTCATAGTGTTGCGGTCAGAAAAGATGCTTGATATGATTTCAGTTTTCTTAAATTTACCGAGGCTTGATTTGTGACCCAAGATATGATCTATCCTAGAGAATGTTCCGTGCGCCCTGAGAAGAAAGTGTAATCTGCCGTTTTTGGGTGGACTGTCCTGTAAATATCAATTAAATCTATCTGGTCTGTTGTGTCATTTAAAGCTTGTGTTTCCTTATTAATTTTCTGTTTGGATGATCTGTCCACTGGTGTAAGTGAGGTGTTAAAGTCGCCCACTATTATTGTGTTACTGTCGATTTCCTCTTTTATAGCTGTTAGCAGTTGCCTTATGTATTGACATGCTCCTATGTTGGGTGCATATATATTTATAATTGTTCTATCTTCTTCTTGGATTGATCCCTTGATCATTCTGTAGTGTCCTTCCTTGTCTCTTGTAACATTCTTTATTTTAAAGTCTATTTTATCTGATATGAGTATTCCTACTCCAGCTTTCTTTTGATTTCCATTTGCATGGAATATCTTTTTCCATCCCCTCACTTTCAGTCTGTATGTGTCCCTAGGTCTGAAGTGGGTCTCTTGTAGACAGCATATAGATGGATCTTGTTTTTGTATCCATTCAGTGAGCCTGTATCTTTTGGTTGGAGCATTTAATCCATTCACGTCTAAGGTAGTTATCGATATGTATGTTCCTATTACCATTTTCTTAATTGTTTTGGGTTTGTTTTTGTAGGTCCTTTTCTTCTCTTGTGTTTCCCACTTAGAGAAGTTCCTTTAGCATTTGTTGTAAAGCTGGTTTGGTGGTGCTGAATTCTCTTAGCTTTTGCTCGTCTGTAAAGCTTTTGATTTCTCCATCGAATCTGAATGAGATCCTTGCTGGGTAGAGTTGGGTAGAGTAATCTTGGTTGTCGGTTCTTCCCTTTCATCACCTTAAGTATATCATGCCACTCCCTTCTGGCTTGTAGAGTTTCTGCTGAGAAATCAGCTGTTAACCTTACGGGAGTTCCCTTGTATGTTATTTGTTGTTTTTCCCTTGCTGCTTTCAATAATTTTTCTTTGTCTTTAATTTTTGCCAGTTTGATTACTATGTGTCTCGGTGTGTTTCTCCTTGGGTTTATCCTGTATGGGACTCTTTTCACTTCCTGGACTTGGGTGGCTATTTCCTTTCCCATGTTAGGGAAGTTTTTGACTATAATCTCTTTAAATATTTTCTCTGGTCCTTTCTCTCTCTCTTCTCCATCTGGGACCCCTATAATGCGAATGTTGTTGTGTTTAATGTTGTCCTAGAGGTCTCTTAGGCTGTTTTCATTTCTTTTCATTCTTTTTTCTTTATTCTGCTCCGCAGCAGTGAATTCCACCATTCTGTCTTCCAGGTCACTTATCTGTTGTTCTGCCTCAATTATTCTGCTGTTGATTCCTTCTAGTGTATTTTTCATTTCAGTTATTGTATTGTTCATCTCTGTTTGTTCATTCTTTAATTCTTTTAGGTCTTTGTTAAACATTTCTTGCATCTTCTTGATCTTTGCCTCCATTCTTTTCCTGAGGTCCTGGATCATCTTCACTATCATTATTCTGAATTCTTTTTCTGGAATGTTGCCTGTCTCCACTTCATTTAGTTGTTTTTCTGGGGTTTTATCTTTTTCCTTCATCTGCTATATAGCCCTCTGCCTTTTCATCTTGTCTATCTTTCTGTGAATGTGGTTTTTGTTCCACAGGCTGCAGGATTGTAGCTCTTCTTGCTTCTGCTGTCTGTCCTCTGGTGGATGAGGCTATCTAAGAGGCTTGTGCAAGTTTCCTGATGGGAGGGACTGGTGGTGGGTAGAGCTGACTGTTGCTCTGGTGGGCACAGCTCAGTAAAACTTTATCCGCTTGTCTGCCTATGGGTGGGGCTGGGTTTCCTCCCTGTTGGTTGTTTGGCCTGAGGCGACCCAACACTGGAGCCTACCCAGGCTCTTTGGTGGGGCTAATGGACTCTGGGAGGGCTCACGCCAAGGAGTGCCTCCCAGAACTTCTGCTGCCAGTGTCCTTGTCCTCACGGTGAGACAGAGCCACGCCACACCTCGGCAGGAGACCCTCCAGCACTAGCAGTATGTCTGATTCAGTCTCCTATGGGATCACTGCTCCTTCTCATGAGTCCCGATGCGCACACTACTTTGTGTGTGCCCTCCAAGAGTGGAGTCTCTGTTTCCCCCAGTCCTGTCGAAGTCCTGCAATCAAATTCCGCCAGCCTTCAAAATCTGATTCTCTGGGAATTCCTCCTCCCGTTTCTGGACCCCCAGGTTGGGAAGCCTGATGTGGGGCTCAGAACCTTCACTCCAGTGGGTGGACTTCTGTGGTGTAAGTGTTCTCCAGTTTGTGAGTCACCCACCCAGCAGTTACGGGATTTGATTTTATTGTGATTGCGCCCCTCCTACCATCTCATTGTAGCTTCTCCTTTGTCTTTGGATGTGGGGTATCTTTTTTGGTGAGTTCCAGTGTAATCCTGTCAATGATTGTTCAGCAGTTAGTTGTGGTTCCAGTGCTCTCACAAGAGGGAGTGAGAGCACGTCCTTCTACTCTGCCATCTTGAACCAATGACTGGTGGCGTGGTGGTTAAGAATCTGCCTGCCAATGCAGGGCACATGGGTTCGAGCCCTGGCCCTGGAAGATCCCACATGCCATGGAGCAACTAAGCCTGTGCGCCACAACTACTGAGCCCATGTGCCGCAACTACTGAAGCCTGTGTGCCCAGAGCCTGCGCTGTACAACAAAAGCCACCACAATGAGAAGCCCGCGCACGGCAATGAAGAGAAGCCCCTGCTTGCTGCAACCAGAGATAGCCTATGCACAGAAACGAAGACCCAACACAGCCAAAAATAAATAATTTATAAAAAAGAAAAAAAGAAAAAGAAAAGGATAGCTTTATTGCTTTGCCAGCAAAGGGAGACACACTGGGCTTCTGCCTCAAAGAACTGTGTGTCCCCACCTTTGATTGCTTTCCCCTTCACAGAAGAGTTAATCCTCCTGCAGGGCTCCCTCTGCAGACATCTCCGGTCCTGTTTCCTGGAGGTTCTACAGCTACCGTAGGCTTTAGCACCGAGTGAGTCCTCGCTGTATCCTTGACTATCTTCCCTTCTCGCCCGTCACACTCATCATTATTGTCAGGCACTTAGTGCGTGACCCATTTATCACGCATTCCTGGAGGAGAAACAATGACAATCTGTCTTGAGTTGTGACAGTGTTTGCTAAAGGCAAATTGAAGTGGGTTTAGGGAAGTATCAGCAAAGGGATGGGGAAATAGCGGAATCGTCTAATTTGGTTCCACTGACCGGGCAGTGAGAGCTTAAGAGTCAGGTGGTTGAATGGCATGAGCAGAGAAGACAACCCGGATATCTAGACTCGGCCAGAATGCGATGCAGTCCAGGAGGGCTTAGGATGTATGTCAGGAAATATTTCTTGGTGCCGATATAAAGAACAGCAGGAATTTAAGAACCAAACTGTACTATGCTGGTTCTTTTCTGGAATAGGGGTAGGGCTGAATGTGATCGTCGTTCATTGTGTCAGGGTTGTAGGACCTGGGTACACCTTTCCGCTTTTGCCTCATACAGGTAACTCCAGCACATGCATTCCGTTCCTTACCTCACCGTACAGCCTCCCCTAACTGTAATACTTTCAGGGCCCAACACTCCATTTGCTGTCCCAAACCTTCACTGCTCTCTCTGTTGGAGAAGTCGTCCCTGGGTGTCCCCAGGACTTGGTGTCCTCATCACATCCTCTGGGGAGGCCCTGCTCTCTGGGGTCCCGGAGCGCTCTGGGGCCCTTCCGCAGTTTGAAAGCTGTTCATCTATAGACCTGGCCTCTTTGCGTGGCACGTAAATCCTTCCTGACCTGATCTGGCTAACGTAGCCTTCCTCTCTAACTTGATCACTGACTGTTCCCTTCATCCTTTTCTCAGAAATGCCCAATAAACTCCCTGGTCACCTCTCAGGGCTGCTCCCAAGATAAGGTAGACTGTGGGCTCTGTGATAACTCTCTTCTTTCTGCCACTGATCTGCTACCTTCTGTGCCTGAGTCTGTAGGAAACTGTGTTTTATTTTTTTTTACTTTTTAAATGTTTATTTCATTTTTATTTTTTTATTTTAATTTTTAATTTTAATATTTTTTTGGTCGCACTGTGCGCATGTCGGATCTTAGTTCCCCGACTAGGGATTGAACCCGTGCCCCCTGCAGTGGAAGTGCGGAGTCTTAACCACTGGACCACCAGGGAAGTCCCACTGCTGCGTTTTAGAGGAAACTCAGGAAACACCCCTCCCCAGAAGCTCTCCCTGCACTGGCTCTCCTCCTCTGTGCCCCCGGGGTCCCCGCTTGGCTCTGCAGTGACACCCACGGCCTTGTGCTGTGATGGCGTCTTCTGAGCTAGACTCCCGTGCTGGGGTCACGCTTGCTCCTTTGTGTATCCTGGATCCTCGTGCTTAGGAGAGGCTTGGAGATGTTTGCTGAATGAATGCACACAGCATGCGAGATCCAAGCACGTGATAAAGGAAGGGGATGATCTCTCAGGAGCAGAGGAAACAGCACAGGACCCAGATAGGAAAAGGGGAAGAATTCGCGTTTTTTCTTCTCCCCAAGCCTCGTCCCCACACCAAAGAGCTGCTTCTGTGCCAACAGTGGGAACTTTGCTGACCTGGTAGAGGAGGTGGTAGGAGTTGATTCCTGCAGGGTTAACCTTTTGACAGATGGAGCTGCTCTTTTTTTTTTTTTTAACTTAAAAAAATATATTTATTTATTTATTTAATTTATTTTTTGGCTGCGTTGGGTCTTCATGGCTGCGTGCGGGCTTTCTCTAGTTGTGGCGAAGCGGGGCTACTCTTCGCTGCGGTGCACGGGCTCTAGGTGCACAGGCTTGAGTAGTTGTGGCACACGGGCTCAGTAGTTGTGGCTCGCAGGCTCTAGAGCACAAGCTCAGTAGTTGCGGCGCACGGGCTTAGTTGCTCCGCGGCATGTGGGATCTTCCCGGACCAGGGCTCAAACCTGTGTCCCCTGCATTGGCAGGAGGATTCTTTTTTTTTTTTTTTTTAAGGAGTTTTTTTTTTTTTTTAATATTAATTTATTTATTTTATCTATTTTGGTTGTGTTGGGTCTTCGTTTCTGTGCGAGGGCTCTCTCCAGCCGCGGCAAGCGGGGGCCACTCTTCATCGCGGTGCGCGGGCCTCTCACCATCGCGGCCTCTCCTGCCGCGGAGCACAGGCTCCAGACGCGCAGGCTCAGCAATTGTGGCTCACGGACCCAGCCAGTCCGCGGCACGTGGGATCCTCCCAGACCGGGGCACGAACCCGCGTCCTCTGCATTGGCAGGCAGACTCCCAACCACTGTGCCACCAGGGAAGCCCCAGGAGGATTCTTAACCACTGTGCCACCAGGGAAGTCGGAGCTGCTCTTTTAAAAAAATTTATTATGAATTATTTTGAACATACAGGAAGCTACAAAGAGTAACATTGTGTATCTACCACTCAGATTAAGAAATAAAATATTCCTAACACAGCTGTAGCATTTAAACCATTATCTTGATTTGGTGTTCATCATTCTCCTGTGGTCTTTTATACTTTCCCATCATATTTGATATGTATACATGCATATATATGGTACATATCCATTTTTTATATATTTGTGTTTATATTTTTGTAAACCATTGATTTATACTGTGTGGTTATTCCCTCGTGCCTTGCGTTTTCAGCATTCTGTCTGTAGGGTTCATCTCCAGTGTCCATCTGGCTTGATCCATGAAGTGTCAGTTGATCTTTATTGCTGTGTAGTAGTCCAATTTGTGTATCCTGTTAGTGGGTATCTGGTTTGCTTCTAAGTTTTTCTTTTTACACAGTGCTGCTGTGAGCACTCTTGTTACATACCCTTGTACACGCATTGAGAGTTTGTCAAGGATGACTAATAAGGGTGGAGTTTCTGGGTCATTGCACATGTGCATCTTCAACTTTATTAAATTTTGCAAAAATTATTCTCTGAGGCTTAATGACTACAGTCTTAAAATAATCTTTTTCATTTTGGTAAGTCAGTTACGTTAATGTTTCAGATGTAGTGGATCGAAGGTTACATTTCAGTTGAAGTAGAAGATACCCGTTTGAGCCTTATCTGTGTGTCTGATTTATAGAGCCAAGAAGCTGATTTAAAACAGAGATTAGGGGCTTCCCTGGTGGCGCAGTGGTTGAGAATCTGCCTGCCAATGCAGGGGACACGGGTTCGAGCCCTGGTCTGGGAAGATCCCACATGCCACGGAGCAACTGGGCCCGTGAGCCACAATTACTGAGCCTGCGCGTCTGGAGCATGTGCTCCGCAACAAGAGAGGCCGCGACAGTGAGAGGCCCGCGCACCGCGATGAAGAGTGGTCCCCACTTGCCGCAACTAGAGAAAGCCCTCGCACAGAAACAAAGACCCAACACAGCCATAAATAAATAAGTAAATAAATAAATAAATAAAAGAACGTGAATTTCTTTAAAAAAAAAAAAACAGATTAGTATGTGGAAGGTTCATATTTATATAAAGTCCTACAAAGAAAGAATGAGGTCATATTCAGCAGGTCGTTCAGCATTTCCTTTAAAATTTTTTGTTGAGTTTTAACCAGAGAGCATTTTGGATTATTTTTAGGATCTGGACTGCTCACTGTGGAGCTATTTGTTGTATGAATATTTGAGTGAATAAACGAATGGAACTATAGAACTGAACATGAGAATGATAAAATATAATGGAATAAATTAAAACCAAGTTAGCGTCCCTGAGTCGAGGGGTTAAAGTGAAAAGCTCCTGGTGGGGGGAGGGTCCTCACATTCATTTACTGTCAGCCTGCTGGAGGCTACAGTTTTTTAATTTTAATTTTTTAAAAAAATTTTATTTTATATTGGAGTATAGTTGATTAACAGTGTTGTGTTAGTTTCAGGTGTACAGCAAAGTGACTTAGTTATACGTATACATATATCTATTCTTTTTCAAATTCTTTTCCCGTTTACAGAGAAAATTCTTTTCTCTATTTCCCAACAGAGTTCCCTGTGCTGTACAGTACTCCTTGTTGGGTATCCATTTTAAATATAGCAGCATGTACATGTCAACCCCAAACTCCTAGTCTCTCCCTCCCCCCGACCCTCCGCCCCCCGGTAACCAGGGGTTCATTCTCTAAGTCTGCATCTATTTCCATTTTGTAAATAAGTTCAGTTGTATTTTTTTTTTTATTAGATTCCACATATAAGTGATATCATATATTTGTCTTTCTCTGTCTGACTTACTTCACTTAGTATGATCATCTCCAGGTCCATCCATGTTGCTTGGAGGCTAAAAGTTTATGTGACATCTGCCTTCGGCCAACACCCCTGTCTGGTGGCAGGGTCCTGACACAACGGCAGTTTCTTTTCTTTATCACGAGCTCAGAACCTGGGCAGGCCTGATGTGCTTCCCTGGTGCGGGGCCTGAGCAGCCCCCTCTGCGGCGAGACCTCTGTGGTCTCCCCTGGTCTGGACCCTGTCAAGACTCCGGCTGCCCTGAAGCCCGTCTTAGCTGGCGGCAAATACGGCCAGTGTTGCTGACAGGCTTTTATGCAGCCCTTCCTGCCACAGCCCTGCTGTGTGGCATCGTGGCTGTTTTCCTGGAGATAACACTGCGTCCTGGCCAGGTGCCTTGTGAGGTCATTGCTGAGTGTCACCTTGAAGGGCTGTCCAGAAGATGCTTGAGGTAGAGTGTTAGCTTGCTAGGGCTGCTGAAACAAAGTGCCACAAACCGTGTGGCTTCAACAGAAGTTTGTCTCCCGGTTCTGGAGGCTGGGGTGGTTTCCCCTGAGGCCCCCTTCCTTGGCTTGCAGGTGGCCGTCCTCTCCCTGTGTCTTTTTTTTTTTTTTTTTTTTTAAAGATAGTAACATGATAGGTAGCATGATCTTTTTTTTTTTTTTAATTATTATTTATTTATTTATTTATGGCTGTGTTGGGTCTTCGTTTCTGTGCGAGGGCTTTCTCCAGTTGCGGCAAGCGGGGGCCACTCTTCATCGCGGTGCGCGGGCCTCTTACCATCGCGGCCTCTCTTGTTGCGGAGCACAGGCTCCAGACACGCAGGCTCAGTAGTTGTGGCTCACGGGCCCAGCCGCTCCGCGGCATGCGGGATCCTCCCAGACCAGGGCTCGAACCCGTGTCCCCTGCATTGGCAGGCAGACTCCCAACCACTGCACCACCAGGGAAGCCCCTCCCTGTGTCTTCACAGCATCTTCCCTCTGTGTGTCTCTTGCCCAGATTTCCTCTTTTTATAAAGACGCCAAGTATTGTATATCAGATTAGGACCTATACTAATAACCTCGCTTTAACTTGATCACCTCTGTAAAGACCCAATTCCAAATAAGGTCACGTTGTGAGGTACTGGGGGTGAGGACTTCAACACATGAAGTTTGGGGGACACAATGCAGCCCCTAACAGGTAGACACACTGTAGGATTATGTGTGAATTGTTAAAAGGCTTCTTGCAAACGTTGGATTTTCAGTGACTAGGGAAGTGAGTGTTCTTTCCCACATTAACATTTGCTTACTTTCTGACAGATGCAGGAGCAAACACAGTTTGCTACCACAGACTTGGTCTAGTACAGCGAGCTTATTTACTTGCTAACTTCTAGGAAGGAAGTTGCAGAGATCAGTTTAAAAAGGGAGATTTTGTTTTTAGAATTACATATAAATTGATTTTTTTCCCTAAGAGTTTATTGCCTGAAGGCTTGCCTTGTGGTTGTTTTTTTTTGACTTGTTTTCAAGTTTATTTCAGTCGTTGTTAAAAAAAATACCTGAAAACTTTTTGTTATTGTTGTTCTAGATTTAAAAGGAATTGCATTTGTCATCCAGAGTCAAAGTAATTCTTTTCATGCAAAGAAAGCAGAACAGTTAAAACAAAGCATCTTAAAGCAAGCTGCAGATCTTACACAGGTATGTGGAGATGACTTGGAGTGTCAGATAATTACTTATTTCTGGATTCATGTATGTTTTCCAAAGCTCTTGGTCCATAGATGATCAATTTTATTGAGATAAAATACCTCTTTTTCATTTTGCGGGCTTAATATGGACTATACTGTTTAAAATGCTCTAGTTAATTTCTAATGCTCAAAGCATTGTATTCTAAATTATTATATATATATTTTAAGAGAATTATATAAATGTATAGGACTATCATGGTTTCATCATAAAGTATGATAGAAAAAAGTGGAAGAAATAACTTTTTAAAGGCAGAGCTTAAAATAGCAAAGATAATTAATGTTCAAAATTTTGGTAACAAGTTCTAAGGCAATTTTTATGTTGAAATAACACTTTCATTAACCTTAGTGCGGTACTTCTGTGAGTTTCTTAATCCGTTTTTTAATTGGATCTTATTAATTGAACTTTTGATTTGATTTATAATGTAATATCCAAGAAGGATTATGGAGAGAAAGATTGACACGTCCAGGTACACTTTAATGACGTTTAAAATAGGCGTGAACCGAGTTTAAATCTGTTCTGAATGATGCTGGAGGTTTGGGGCAAAGGAAGATCTACCTTCTTGTGCTGCCATATAGGAGCTTTCTTCTTTAGCCAAGCAAAGAAATTCCTCCCAGCCCGCTCCACTATATGGCTGTGGCCTTCAAGACAGAAGTGCTGTCTGGAGGTAAAAGCCATCAAGAGCTCTCTGACAAGAGACGTGTGTGTTTGACAGACAGCTTCTTTCTGTTGGTGGGAGCTGGGAAATAAAGGGTTGGAAATATCAATGGAAAAATGAACAACTGTAATGGTATCCAAGGTTAAGGCACTGCTGACAGAAAGGCTTACTGTGCTTAATCTTTAAATGCTTTACGTATGAAATTCATCCCCCCTCCCCACGTCCCCGCAAGGACAGACCCTTGGCTCCTCTACTTGGAGCATCATACCTTCTCAAGGGAGAGGAAAGTGTTGCAGCCTCTAGACAGGTGGTTGGTTTTTTTTTGTTTTTTTTTTGTTTTTTTTGGGTACTTGGGGATAGGAGCAGCTTGATGAGTTTAAAGTTCCCCTTTGTCTGGAAACCCAACTTTGGAGATTTTCTTCTACTAAACCTTTTCAGATTCCATCAGAGAGGAAGTCCTGCAGCAACCCTGACAGGCTGGGATTCCTCCGTGGGCTCTGGTAGAGGCCTCTGCGGGGGTCGGGGAGCAGGGGCCCACATAGTCCCTCAGTGGGGTCCAGGTGAGCATCCATGGAATTTAGCTCAGTTGGGCCTTGGCTGTTACCCAAAACTGTGAATCAGTGATGATGTCAGGACAGAGTTGTGTATCGTTTGAATTCATATATGAATTAAGGGCACATATATCTCTGTACCTTGTTCCCAGAAATACCTTCCCTTTTGTAGAGGCAGATTCATGTGTGTTTTATTTATTTATTTTTAAAATAAATTTATTTATTTTTTGGTTGCGTTGGGTCTTTGTTGCTGTGCGCAGGCTTTCTCTAGTTGTGGCGAGCGGGGGCTACTCTTCGTTGCGGTGCGTGGGCTTCTCATTGCGGTGGCTCCTCTTGTTGCGGCGCACAGGCTCCAGGTGCATGGGCTTCAGTAGTTGTGGCACAAGGGCTCAGTAGTTGTGGCTCATGGGCTCTAGAGCGCAAGCTCAGTAGTTGTGGCGCATGGGCTTAGTTGCTCCGCGGCATGTGGGATCTTCCCAGACCAGGGCTCGAACCTGTGTCCCCTGCATTGGCAGGCAGATTCTCAACCACTGCGCCACCAGGGAAGCCCTCACATGTGTTTCAGATTATTTATCTTCCCCATTTAATTCATACTGATAGACCTTGCTGTTAATGTGGGTGACTACATACTTTGCCAGCCAAGGCCAGTTGATTGAGTATACCCCCAGTACTTCCTCTACTATTTGTCAGCTCCTTTTTTGTTGTTTTTTAATTGTGTGGTTTTTTTTTTTTGGCCTTTTTTGTGCAAATGGGTGCACATCACTGGCTCCCTACCTGCCTTTCCCCCTTCCCTCTTCTGGGAAGAGTAGCTTCCAGGGAACCAGGGGCAGGACAGTGCTCCCAGGACTTGGTTCACAGTGGGGAAAAGGCATGGGGTACCTTTTGGTGGGAAGCAATATAGATTATAAAATGTTCCTCCTTCTTTTCTGCCCTGTAGGCGGAAGGTGCCGCTAGCGGCTGGGAATGCCCGCTTCTTCGGGAGGCCTGGGGCTCTTTAGAGGATCGGGCCTGGGATGCAGGACCACTGGGTACTTAAAACTGGCAGTAGACTCTGGGGAGGATGGTTACAGGGTCCCATCTAAGCTGCGCTTGGTCGTCATATTTAGTGGTGGAGGCCAGGTGGCTGCAGCTGATAGGGTGTGGATCCAGTGGCGCTATGGGAACCTCCTTAGCTTTTGCCAAGACGGTCTCACCAGAGCTTGTAAACTAGAGTCCCCGTCTCTGATCCCAGCTTCATTTCCCACCACTCATCCCCTTGCATTTTTTTGCTAATAGTTTCAAACTCCTCGTGGTTCCTGGGGTCATTTGAGATGCCAAGCCTCTGTTCCCTTGCACAGGATGACCTTCATTTTGACAAGCTCCTGGGTCCCAGTGAAGCCTTTCTGTGCAGCGTCTTGACCTGCAGGGACAAATCACTTCCTCCTTGGTTCCACTTTTATTGTATAGTTTTCACTTTGTACTATTTTTATTTGTTACATCTCTGTCTCTTTTATAAATTTCGAGAGCAGAGAGTGTGTCTTACTAGTTTTTGATGCCTCAGAACCAAGCACAGAGCTTTCCATGTACTGAACCTGGTCCTCAGTGAATGTTCATTAAACTGAGTCCCTGAAATTCATTATCTAATTTTTCCTTACTCTCTTTTCTGTTGTAATAGAAGTTTCCTTTTATTTCTCTTATAGTATGGTCACTTTTTTTTTTAATTGAAGTATAGTTAATTTACAATGTTGTGTTAGTTTCAGGTGTACAGCAAAGTGATTCAGTTTTATATGTGTGTGTGTGTGTGTGTGTGTGTGTATATATATATATATACTCTTTCTCAGATTCATTTCCATTTTAGCTTATTATACAAAAGTAGGTCTTTGTTGTTTATCTATTTTATATATACTAGTGTGTATATGTTAATCCCGAACTCCTGATTTATCCCTCCCTTCTCCTTTCTGCTTTGGTAATCATAAGTTTGTTTTCTCTGTCTGTGAATCTGTTTCTGTTTTGTAAATAAGTTTGTGTGTATCATTTTTTTTACATTCCACATACAAGTGATAGCATATGATATTTGTCTTTCTCTGTTTGACTTCACTTAGTATGATAAATTCTAGGTCCATCCATGTCGCTGCAAATGGCAATATTTCATTCTTCTGAGTAGTATTCCATTGTATATATGTACCACGTCTTCTAATCCATTCATCTGTTGATGGACACTTAGGTTGCATCCATATCTTGGCTATTGTAAATAGTGCTGCTATGGACACTTTTGTCTACACACACACAAACACACACATAGGCTGTATGAAATCACAGGTTCTTTGAAGGCAGGTGCTGAGGCTTGTTCTGTTTTTGATCCCTCCATAGCACCTTCAGCATAGTGGGTATTCAACATCGGACAGTTGAAATGAATCCAGAATAAATTGAACAAGTGCAAACTAAACATTATTTTAAGTAAATTATTTTATCTATTAAAAATTTTTTTGTTAATTTTTAAATTGATAAGGGCCAACCCCTATCATATTAAATATAACTACTATTTTACTTCTCCCAGGGAAGCCACGGAGTTTAGGGAGAAGAGTAGACTAAAACACTGAGTATGAGTTGATGCTTGGAAAGTACGATCTCATGATTAAGTGAATGACAGTATGGGAAAGCAGCAGAAAGCTCACTGACTGCTCTCACACAGACAGTATAGCAATGACTGAGGGGAAGCAGGGCAGGCTCTGTCCCCCATCACAGAAGCGAAAATGGCTCATACTCCTTTCTTGGCTTCCCCTGTATCCGGGGAGCAGAAAACCATCAGGCACGCTTGCCCCCGAGTCTGTACTGGGACTGGGAATGGTCCAGGAGTAATGCTCTCTGGGATGTGGCTGTGATAAATGCGGGTTCTCGGGCCTGAAATGACGGGGGTGCTAGTGGCCATGACAGGTGACCAGTGCTGGTGGGGTTGGTGGCAGAAGCCAAGCCGCACTGGCTGTGACAGAACTCCTATCACCCCCCCCACCCCCCCTCCCCCCCCCCTCCCCCCCTCCCCCGCGGGCTTCTGCATTAGGACTGGGAGTGTTGATCCATTCACACAGTGTAAGTTTCTCCTCCAAATTCTAATTTTGAAACATTTCCAATTAGGAGGAAATTGAAAGAATACATCAAAAACCATGTATCTTTCTTCAGAGTCAACAATGTTTCAACATTTTCCATCTTTGTGTGCACGAACCCTCTCTCCACACACATAAACAGATTTGTTGAACCATCTGAACCTAAGTTGCCCACATCATGACCCTTCACATCTAAATACTTCAGCACGTGTCCCCTAAGAGGAAGCACATTCTCTAAGTCCATGATTGCCTTGTCACTCTTAAGAAAATTAAAAACAATTCTTTAATATCATCTAATAGCTGCCCCTTATTGAAGATTCTACAATTCCTAAAAATACTTTATGTCTTTCCGTTTCTTTAATATTACAAGAGTCACTCCCTTTTCCAGCCATTTTCTGTATGTGATGCATTTGAAAAATACTTTGTTTCAGATTCTTTTAAGAAGTTCCTTTTCTGCTCAAACCAGCCCCAGTCTCTTCCTGTTAACACATCTGGTCTGGTCCACACAACTCTCCTTCCTGAAGGAGCACATCCACGTGCACAGGAAGGTGACTTTCCCACATGCTCAGAAAAGAGTAGTGATTCCGAGAATGGGCTATGAAGTCAGAGGGTCTGGGTTGGAATTGAGCCCCATCACTAGCTGGGTCAGGCAGGGCAAATTACTTAACTACCATGAGGGTCAGCTTCCCAAACTATTATTACTGATTACTGCCCAAATTATTACGTGAAAACACGTAATAGTAATAATAGTCTCTACTGAGTAGAGTTGTTGGGAGGATTAAGTGAGTTCATGAGTGTAAAGGGCTTAGAATCATTGTCTGGATACACTGGAAATGCCGTGCAAAGGCTCTCTTTAAAGATGCAACCTCTTCCTGGTAAGTCCTCCCAATTCCTCCCTCTGTAGCTCATTAGTTTCCTAAGAAAATAGCCCCTGATGGAAGACATTACAGGCATACTTCATTTTATCGTGCTTCACAGATACTGCATATTTTTTTTTTTTTTTTTTTTTTAAACAAATTGAAGGTTTGAGGCAACCTTGCATGGAGCAAGTCTACCGGCATCAATTTTCCGACAGCATTTGTTCACTTCCTGTCTCTGTGTCACATGTTGGTAATTCTTGAAATATTTCAACTTTTTTTTATTATTATTGTATTTCTTATGGTGATCTGTGATCAATGATTTTTTGATGTTACTATTGTAATTGATTTGGCATTTTTTTTTTTAGCAATAAAGTATTTTTAAAATTAAAAAAACAAAAAAAACAATGACTAAGGAAGGTGGTGATTGACTTCCCCCGCAAACAGTCCATCTTGGGGGAGGCAGGGGGAGGCAGGGGGAGGCAGGGGGAGGCAGGGGGAGGCAGCTCTGGCCTGGTTTCCTTCTGTCTCGTTACTTTGCCGTAAGCTGAGGAGCCTGGTCTTCATCTGCGTTGTTGAAGCGGGCTCACCACCCTCACGGCTGCGTGCTGCTGTGTGGACAGGCAGCTTCCTTTATAAGGATATAGCCTTGAAGTTGTACACACGCAATATTAGCAACTGTGTTTTTCATGGATGCATGATTCTCAACTCTCAAAACTTAGAAAACAGTTCTATTTCTCTAAAGCCTTGAACTTTTCTAGCAGTTTATTCTGTGCTTCTGTTTAGTTTCAGTATGCTTCTACTTAATTTGTATTGTCCTTTGCATTTACAGTTTGCCATTTAGACCACCTGTTTAGCTGGTGACTTAGATTGCCACTAGGTGGCAATATTGGTTTTACATTTAAAGACACCTAATTAAGCAGTATCATCAAGCAAACCCCTCTCCCACAGCATCTAATCTCCGTGATAATAAATGGAGTCTAGACTAAAGCAATTGGAAACCTCCCTTTAATTATCAGATAGTCTGTTTTTCTTATTCTGAAATTCTTTCCTAGCATGGAAGCCAGCTATGAGTACTGAAGTAGTTATGACAGAACTTCGTTTTAGCACTTGGATTTAATTTGCTCACAAGATCCAGGGTGTACTGTTACGACTTAGGTAATTTCGTATTTGGGTTAACAGGTCTTTTGGTAGTTGAAATGGCTGGAAAGATTTTACAGTCTGCAACTGTACATGATACTGGTTCCTTTTTTTCTCTTTGTAGAGTTCTTTATGTTACATGTGTGATTTAAAGTTGAATTTATTCCATGAATAGCATCTTGGAGATCCACAGATTGTCGAAAGCTCACACCGGGTCTGTAGACAATACCTGGGGCCATGATGAGCTACCCTGACCTTAGAGCTACATGAAAACACAGAAAGAAGATTAACTGCAGAGAATTAGGTGCTGAGATGCACAAACTATAGGGCAGCAAAGTCACTTGGAGAGGCAGGTAATGGCTCCCTACTTGCAAACGTGACTGGAACTTGTTTTAAGAAACTGACGTTTTCTTGAAAAAGAATTGACAGCCTCGTCATCGGCTGGGGAAGACGAGGACGGCCAAATCCGGGGCAGAGTTGTCAGGGCATCCCCAGCGCTGTGGCAGGAGCGGGCTGGCTCCTCTGAGGGGTCAGCCCCATGGTTTGCCAGGTATGCACTGTGCCTCTAATGGGACAGCATGTCACCTGCGACCTGAATCATGAAGTCTTCAGGTTGCAGTTTTGGTTTTCTCCATCGATATGCCCACCACGAGCATTCACCACAGTTGCTTAGTGAGGGAGGAATCAGCCATAAGTTTTATCATCTGAATATTTATCTGACAGTCCAAAATATCTCTTCCACACCACCAGATGTCTAGCACTGCTGTTTGTTTATTCATTACTCCTGTCGGGTTGCACTTGACTACGAAATCTGCCAAAAATTAAGGTGCAAAAATTTAATGGTTTCTGCACTTAGGCATCTGCTTCTAGCTGTTCTCTTTTGCTTTGGCAAGTCATTGCCTACGCCTGTTTTGCCTCAAGGTGCTAAAATGTGGTCTTATTGAAAACACAAATGTTTTTCATTCTTCACATGTGAGTATAGAAACAGGAGCCTAAGCGAACTTTCTATCTGAAACATAACACTGTACTCGGAGCTGTTACCAGAGTGGTGAAGCTGTTTCCCTTGTTTTCTGAAACAATCTGGGTCATTGTGAGTTGTCACTCCCATTTCCAGGTTTGATGCTTATAATGCAGTTCATAATGGTTTTGAAGTCTATAATGATATAGTTCTTCTAGTCAGGAAGCTAGCAGACTTTACCAAGTGCTTCCTATGTACAGAGAACCATTCTGGATTGCTGTGGAGCAGAGTGAGAGAGGAATTAGAAAAGATACTCTAGTTCTTTGAATTACTTACAAGATAGATGGTAGCGATCTCATAATAGAAATGACTGTATCGTTAAGTAGAAATTAGAAATCCAAAATAAGCCTATTAAAATGTCTATTCAACAAATATTAATTGCACATCTGTAGCTAATTAGGTACTTTTGAACGTAACAGGACATCTCTAGACAGTCCATGGGGCCCTTGAGAAAGACGATGGTCACGAAGCTGTTTAGGAAGTAGAGCGATGTGTAAACAGCACATGAAGGAAGACTTTTATCAGATCAGATAGGAGAGACAGGAACTTAGCTGGAGGGATGTTGGTTTGGAACAGGGAACCAGATCTGGAAGACGAAGACATGAATCATCAGGAAGGTTTGCTTTTGGGATGCTAGGGGACCTAGGATTTGTTCGGGGGGGGTGAGGAGAGCATGTTTTAGCAGGAATAGTGATCTTTTTAGATCAAAATGGATGGAAATTAGAGCTGGTAATATGGTTGACCAGTACAGGGTTCCTAAATGTACATCTACAGGTAGAAGAATGCAGATTTGGAAGAAGTGCTACCTTTTTTCCGGAGTGTTTTCTCCCTGCATTACAGATGGAAGGGTAATGTGAACTTATAAAGATTGACTATTCAAAGAGATGCATGAACAAAAGCCAGGTGGAGGTAAGGCTAACAGAAACCCATAAGGAGAGTTTGTGTGACAATCTCTGAATTAATCAGGCACTTGAGCGTGTTTTGTTTTAAACACCTATTATGTGCATGGCATCTGTGTGTCAATTGCAATTTGACTTCTGCTTTTTGAACTTGAAAAAAATTCCTTCTTGGGTGAATGTCCGTGTGAAAATTCTTTTTTTTTTTTTTTTTGTTACATGAAATGGGCACAGACAGCTCAGTCTCTGGCGAAGACTCTGTTGGAGAAACTTGAGTTTATGTTGTGATGGAGAGGCTGTCAAATGAGAGTTTTTTTCCCCTTCTGGGACCTGGGATCCGGTAACCAAGGCTGATCCTAGATTGACATAATTTTTACTGCACCTTCAGAAATGTATCAACACTAGCTTAAAATTATAGAAACCATTAATATTCACCAAAGGAATTTCAAAATAAGATTAAATTGGAAGCAATAAAGGAGAGAGGAGAAAGCATCATTGTGTTTTTTTAAAACTAGGTTCTAGTGACATAAAGACTCATGCACATTTTGAAGACTCTGAAGTATGACCTTAGCACAAGGCACAGGTCATGTATGGTTGGGGAATCACTTTGAATGGGAGACAGGGAATAAGTCCCTGTAGGAGTGACTACTCAGAGAGAGGGGACAGGCTGAAGTTAGAATGAAGGCAGGACCTGAGGGAGGGGCAGAACCATGGATAAGTTATGGATCCTTTTTTTTTTTTTTTTTAACATCTCTATTGGAGTATAATTGCTTTACAATGGTGTGTTAGTTTCTGTTGTATAACAAAGTGAATCAGCTTTATGTATACATATATCCCCATATCCCCTCCCTCTTGTGTCTCCCTCCCACCCTCCCTATCCCACCCCTCTAGGTGGACACAAAGCACCGAGCTGATCTCCCTGTGCTATGCGGCTGCTTCCCACTAGCTATCTATTTTACATTTGGTAGTGTATATATGTCAATGCTACTCTCTCACTTCATCCCAGCTTACCCTTCCCCCTTCCCGTGTCCTCAAGTCCATTCTCTACGTCTACGTATGGACCCATTTTTAAGGCATTCTCCAAATACAGAAAAGAAAATTCAGAGGTGGGTTAGGCTTATAAGGTTTTCTTTTTTGGGGGGGGTGGTATGGTGCCCCTGTAAATTTCATTTTATGGCGATACTGGATTACATTTTCTGTTTTAGGCCAAAAGGGGCCAGACTAGCTGCCTAGAAACCTTCATACTCTGCCTTCCCACAGCTAAATAGCTTCTGAAGAGAACAGACACTTCCAATTTTGTTGCCTTCTTTTGTGGTATGAACTTTATTTAAAAGCTGGCAGAATCACAACCTTACAGATAAATGATTCTTTCTGCTTATTCACAGAAAGTTTTGGAAATCACTGTTTTCTCAAGAAGAGTTAGGTCTTGGCTCATTAGTTTAAAAAACCTCATTTCCATGCGATAAGCCAGGAAAGCTGGGAGCAAAGCCTTTCATAGATTAGCATGAAGAAGCTTGAGAAAATGGCCTTGTGTTTTCTAGTTTTAGACTTTTTTTTATTGTCAAGGAGACAACGTGAGGTGCTTCATTAAAACGTTAGCCGTGAGAGTCGAGTCGCTTTCACAAAACTTTCGTTTTTAGGGGAGAGCAATTGGATGCTTAATTACTTAGTGAAAGTTTGTTTTTTGTTGTAATCGGTAGGTGTTAAGTAATCACATTAAGTTGTTTATTAAAGTGGAGTTCTTACTACGTTGCTGTTGAGTAAGAATTTATGCATCCATTTACCAAATCTTTGTGGAATATTTGCTTAGGCAAGGGCCTGGGCAAGATGCTCCAGGAGAAAACAGAGCAGTGAGACCGAGTGCACTTCCTCAGCTGTAATGAATTCTTCACACCATGTGAACGTGGGTCTCTGTTTGGCGCCCAGCATTTGGACACCTTCCCTTACTGGAGATTTCTACCTGGTGTGAATCTAGTGGGAGTGGGCTTGGCCCACTCAGGACATCAGAGGCCAGACTCGGGGTCTCCCCAGCTCCTGGAGGGTGGCCAGCTGGCTGTTGCCGTGCAGGACTCTGAGTCTGGAGCTAGGGACCCATACAAGTGGTTTATTTATTTATTTACTTACTTAATTTATTTATTTATACTTGGTTGTACGGGGTCTTAGTTGCGGCAGGTGGGCTCCTTAGCTGTGGCTTGCCAGCTCCTTAGTTGTGGCATGCAAACTCTTAGTTGCGGCATGCATGTGGGATCTTAGTTCCGTGACCAGGGATCGAACTCGGGCCCCCTGCATGGGGAGCGTGGAGTCTTAACCACTGTGCCACCGGGGAAGTCCCAAGTGGTCGCTTTAGCTCTCACTCTCCTGGTGGTGACATCGGTGCCCAGGGGACCAAGTGAGGTGGCCGTGCATGCGTGCACGTGTTGGAGGAGGCCAGTGCTCTGGGGCGGGTGATGCCCTGCAGGGTGACCCTCTCCCGGTGAGTCACGGTGGAGGGGGGCCCTGCCTGTGCCACCCCCTGGGAGGCTCGTGCTGGGGGCGGGGCCCTGCACGTCACTTCCCGCAGCCGCACGAGCACCCACCGTGAGAACCCAGGCCAGGCCGCAGCCCGCCCGCCCTGCCGGGAAAGGTCGGCGGAGGCTTTGTCATGACATTTGAACTGAGCCTTGAAGAAACAGGAAGAGTTTGCCGGGGCGACTGTGAGGGCCCTCACTGATGGAGAGAGTAAATCTTGGGTCTCGCAGGACGTTGGCAAAGGGGTCAGCTACTCTGTGAGCTACTACCATGAGTTCACATTTGGGGAGGTGGGCTTGGAGGCACTAGTGACACACCTAATACGCAGCGCCAGGGTCTGCAGTAGAGACCCCGGAGGAGGGTCGGAAACCATAGCAGTGACCACAGCTGACGTTCACCGAGCGCTCACCGTCACCGGTACTTTACCTCGCGCTCATGTCAGTACGCTGTGCCGCCTTCAGGCGTCAGCTCATCTAAGTCTATGAAGTGGTTTCTGTAATTCTCCCCATTTGCAGAGAGGAAACGGGCTTAGAGGGATTGAGCGACTTGCCCAGGCTCACATCACTAACGAGCAGTGCGGCCAGGCCTGCGTCTCAGTTCTGATCTGCCTGCTGACACATAGGTGGGGCCTTAATCACGGGGCCAGGCGGCAGATCGCTGCGACTGCTGCGTGCACGTAATTCCACACCAGTTCGTAAACAGTGGTCCGTGCCCTCTCTCACCTTACCCGGCTTTTTTTTTTTTTTTTTTTTTTTTTAAATACCATTTATCCTTGGCATTATATTCTAGATATATTTGCTTATTGCCTGTATCCTTCATTAGAACTTGAGATCCAAGAGGTCAGATCCAAGACTCTACCCGGTCTCTTCACAGCTGTTTACTATGTTCCTAGAACAGCGCCTGGCACATAGTAGTTGCTCAACAAATATTGTACAATCATAACAATATTAATAACCATCACATGCAAGCTTGTGCCAAGTGCTTGGCGTGTATTAACTCACTTGATCCCCAGGACTGTTGTGACCCCCATGTTAGAGATAACAGACCACAGGCAGGTCTGGGAACTTGCTCGAGGCTGCAGGGCTCAGAAGAGCTGCAGCGAGCACTTTGGCTCCAGAAATCAGGTCCCTACGTGCTAAGCTTTATTGCCTTTCATGAACGAGTGAATGATTAGTTAAAACAGAGTTATGTGAGCTATAAAAATGTACATAGTAATGCATTTCAAAGTAAATATTTAATAAAAAGAAATTATATCAATGATGAGGTGATATTTTTCTCTTGTTAGGAAATGACAGGTTTCTGGGGAAAAAATATATTTTAACGTAGGCTCAGATTCCTGGAATGTTTGTTATTATGGCATCACTGTAATCTCCTGGTCCACATGTGAATCCTGGGTTTTTAAAGGCTAGTAAATGTGTCTGATACATGTTCCAAACAGGATATTATATCCTCATAAGATAGACCTACTTCTTATGGAAGAAATAACAATAAACAGATGTTAATTTTTGTCATGATTTATTTGTTGGTCTAAAAGCTCAGTTCAGTGCCTAAGAACTATGTAATAGTTGGAATTTGGAAATACAGTTGAACTGGAATCAGTCTTAAAAGCAGGATTCAGTCCTTTAGAACTTTTGCCTAATACTGAACAAATATCTTGGGTTTTGCTTTCTGATTTAGTACTTGGTCTGAATAATGAGACCGAATTAGACCATAAACTTATGTACTTAAGGTATGGACAAGTAACAAAAATTGGGAAATAGTCTGTTGACAAGGGAAGAGGCCAGCATCATGGAGTTAAATTAGTTGAACTTTCTCCAGACAGAGGCAGAAAGACTAAAGTGGTTCAAAACCAAATTTGCCTAATAAAGTTATTTATGACATTTAAAATATTAATCTGCCTTGATCCATGTTCAAATGTTGGCATTCATACTATTTCTAGATATAAATTTTTAATGATTTCTGCCTCCATATCAAGAATAATGGGTTTTCTCCATTCTCAAAGCATTTTTAGAATGCTCAGCTATGAAATCAAATCTCTTTCCCAAATGAAGATGATGAATATGTATGAGAACCAGGTAATGAAGTAGAGTGTTGGTTTTGAATTTGTTGGTTCTCAATAATTATTAATGGCATTAAATATGAATATGCCTTGATAAAAAATGTTCAAAGGAAGTACTGCCTGAAGGTCCAGTAGGCTTTCTGACTTCAAAATGCTTATTAGGATAGCAGTAGATGCCAGTGATGGAAATAAAGGTAGATTTTGGTTCAACAAGACAAATAGTGTTAACGTAAGATGTTTAAATTACTGTGATCAACTTTTTCTTTTTTTTTTTTCCTTTTCTGTCATTTACCCATATTTGATTATTTGTATTTTTAGTCCCTTTATGCTTGCCTCTGTTATGGTGTTATCTCATTTTTGATAGAATTTTACCTTCAACTTTTAGGTTTGAAATAGTTTCATGGTTTGGTGAATAGGCATCATTTAGATTGCTGACAGGCATGACTGCCTTTGTTATAGCTTTTAGCTTTTATTCCAAAGGGCTCTGTTGATAGAACATTTTCTTACTTTTTCCTTGATTTTTCGTTTGAAAACTCTTCCTTATTCATCCCTGCAATTACATACTAAAAGACTCTCTTTTCATCTAAAAATGCTGTCAGGTGGTGATGTGGCATCTTTAAGGAGGTTTAAGTCTTGTGGATAGAACAGACAGTAGATATAAAGAACATAAATTATTACAATCCCGAGTGGTAAGAACTGATATAAGATCATTTGATGGAAAATTTTATTGTGACCTTTTAAATTATTTTATCTTAGAGGTGCCAATACATATGAGTATGTGTGTATCTAAGTCTGGGTCTGTGTGTGCAGTCACACACAGAATATATACACACAGACACACAAACATACATGCATATATATATATGCACACATATATATAAAACAAAAATAAAAGCTCTTGGTCCTTTTTGAGGATTAGTAGACAAAAGTTTATAAGTAGAATGGCTTTGGCTTAATCAAGAGTTAATCAAGACCAGGTTTCTGAGTATCAGGGGAGGACCTATTTTATATTTTTGAGACAAAGGTATTCACACATACTTGGAGATAGTTATCAACATAGCATACTAGTTTTTGAAATGTTTCTATTTGGAGATACAGGGGTACAGAAAACTTGATTGCCATTTTTGTGTTCACCAACTGAAGCAAATACAAAATCCAGGCATGTGATTTAGTAAACAGAAAGTAATGGAGATAGGAAAGATTGTAACCCACTAGTAATCCAGAGAGTTTATTTTAGTCTAGAATATAACTCCTCCTTTGTGCTGACTAAACCTTTGCCTGCTGCAAATTGTCATGACAGAAGGTATTTGTAGGCCTGCCTCTGCACCTCTGCCAGGAAAGTGCCCTCACAGCCTTTCTGCAGAGGTTACCTGTCTGGGTGTAATACTTGTTGACATCACTTGTATAGTTCCTAAAACTCGGAAGGGTGGTTCTTGATTGGTGACCACATTTTCGTATTTATTTTTGCTCAAAACAATTTTTTATTTAAAATATATTTTAAAGCATATATGTAATAATTTCATCCTTCTAACCCAAATATTTTCATTTTTCTGGCTCCTTTCCAGTTTCTATTCATCTGTGATTTTGTTTTACATGGTTGGAATTATGCGTTTTAACATTTGACAGAAAGACATTCCCATTGTCATAATGTCTTCATTATTATAATTTAAGTTGCTATATAATAGCTCATTTGCAACTTATTTTCTTGTAAGACTTCTTTTAGTGTTTGCTGTGTTTCTTTTCTAGCTAGTTCATATTAGCGTGCTCCCATAATTATTTGAAAGTTTTATGCAAATATTAATGTTACTAGTTTTCTTCACACATGATTTTTGCTCTTATATAATCCTCATGAATATGTATGTGTGTGATATATATGTATGTATATATGTATGTATGCCATATGTATGTACAAGCATATAGCTATACATGTATATGTATAGACATGTATATATATATATGGCATATATATGTATGTGTATACAGCATATAGCTAATATATGTGTATATATATACACATATACATATAGCAGTTTTTGAAAAGACAATGAAAATTACTTCATTATTCAGAATCAACAGGAAAGCCCAGATTACATTGGGGAGCTGCTAATTCAACCTTTAGGAGTTTGCTTTTTCTCTCTGACGTGCCATATTGTTAGTGTGATTTAACCTTTGATTACTGTTTTTACGTTTCATATTTGTACACGGCAGTTAAAAAAATACTGCATGTGATGAAGAAGTGAGGCTTATTTGATATTCCCGAAGATTTATATTGGAAACCATTCTTTTCTTCTTAAATAATAAACTTATGTGAACTTAAAGAATGGTATGGCTTCTACTTTAGTGTGGTAATATTTCATATAGTTAAGCATGTATTCTTAAAGTCTTTTGTAACAATTACCGGGCTGTAGGCACTACAAAACACAGAATATCCTACAGTTTGTTGGGGGGTGTCCAAGCATATTAGGTGTCTGGGTTTTGACTTGTCTCAACTTGAAATAGATTAAATAGTGCTTAACTTCAAAGCTCACATTTATAGCTTTAAAGATATGACTCTCTCTCTCTCTATAGTAGAGCAGGTATGTATATGTAACCGTAGTTGTGTCTATTTCTGGATCTTAGTTCCTCCTAAGTTTATAAATTTTGATATTCCTTCATTACGCTATTACTGTTGTTGCCTGAATACTTGAGGATTCTATTTCTAGTGTTTAGACCCAAAGCTCTTCATTATGATGGTGTTTTAGTGTTTTTAGGGCACTCTAAAATTTTTTCTTCACTTGAGGTAAATTGGCTATTATATCTTCTTGTTTAGCCCGAAGTGTTTTATTTTCCACGTGCTTCCTCTGTTGTGTACACAGGGAAAGCTGTCTTTATGCCTCTGAGTTTGCCCTGACTTCCACTGGGCTCTTGCCTTCCAGTCCCCTTTGCACGTCTGCAAATTCCAGGTCTGCTCCGGGTGTCACTGGAGACCCTTCCTGGAGGACCTCTGCGCCGTGCGGAGCCTGGGGGCTGAGGAGGTTGTGTGGCTTCAGCTAAAATCCTTCACTTCTAGTAGCTCTCAAAGGGAAGGAAAAAAAGACGAGTAGGAAGAGCAAAGCGTCAGATCTTTAAAAATACCTGGTTTTAAATTTGAGTCTTTTTAAGAAATTGTTGCGGTCATATTGTGTTTTTTATTTGTTTCTCTGCTTTGATGATTGTTTCTTCAGGAAGTCCCCAGAGTCCTCCTCCTTCACCAGCTGGCTCAGCAGGAAGGCGCGTGGACCATACTTCCGTTGTTACCGCAGTACGTTTCACGTGACACGTGCTCATTATTGGCATCTCTACCTGACGCTCGTAGGCTCCCTAGTTTTCTTACTCAGAGGGTGTTTTTTCCTCAGAGTTAGGAAGTAAAGCCAATTTGGACTCTATGACCGCTACTGTAATCGGATTTCTTGGTGATTGATTCTTTTTTCTTTTTTTTTCCTGTTTCACTAGGCAGTGGGTTTTATTTGAATTAATCTACACTGACCGTAATTCCCCAGCTCCTTACTGTTTGTCTTGTATCTAAAACACTTCTTCCCAAGCTATACATCATAAGTACTACTTCAAACTAGTTAGGTATTTCTTGGATTTTTTTACAAAAATGATTCAATTCTCTGAGTCTCCCGTTTTTATATCTAGTGTACCATGTGTCTTTAGAACTACTTTAACTTAATATTAGAGAAATTAGATATGTTTATAGTCAAACTGCATTATTCATAGTTTAAGCATTGATGATTGATTCTTAATCATGAATCGCTTTTATTTTTAAATATGTTTCTTTCCTAAAAGATATAATGTCAATATATTTGATATTTTATTTGAGAATTATGTCTCTTCTGAATTGGGGTTTGTCATAGAAAGAATTAACTTTAAGAAGTCTAGCTGTTTCATAAACCATTAGTATCTGTCTTTCCTATAAGCTTAAACTATACATGGAAGAAAAATATTATGGGAAAAAAATCCAGATTTCTTGCCATTTTGTATGTCCTTCATCCGCTTCCTGTTTATCAGTTTTAAACCTTATTATAAACTCACTTTATAAAGGTGATTACTATAACCTATTTGTTTTTGTCAGCTTTTCTGTAACATATAGCAGAAATTCATCATGGATTTTCTTCTGTGAAGAAGAGACAAGAATACAAATTCCACAACTCTTAGAAGCACTCAGAAGATATGACCC